>NW_027526295.1:289900659-290500659 GCF_048455015.1 Haemaphysalis longicornis | reverse complement strand
CTAAGGAAACATCACAATATCCTCGCTCAAAGTGAACGCCTAAAGAGAATATTCCCCGAGCCACCACGTGTTGTCTATAGACGCAGCAAAAATTTGGGCGATGTTCTCACTAAATCCAGCATCAGCCGACCACAGACTACTGGTTGCATGCCCTGTAACAAACCACGGTGTAAGGTATGCCCACAAATGACCACCACACAGCGCGCCGCCAGCACAGCTTCAAACTATTATGTTACTGTAAAAGGGAACTTTAACTGTGATTCCGCCAACGTCGTATACCTGCTGGAATGCACCCTCTGCGGCAAACAATACATTGGCCAGACTGAAACACCCTTTCGTTCGAGGTTTAACAATCACCGCTCCCATGCAAAAACGTGCCCTTCTTTGCCTCTATCAAAGCATGTTAACACTCCTGGTCATTCTTTTGAACAACTGAAGGCCACAATTCTTGAATCTAGTTTTGAAACGCATCACGATCGCGAGGTTCGTGAGTCTTACCTTATCTATAAGTTTAAATCAGCGTCGTTTGGCATAAATGAAAGTTATGGGAAATTAACCTGTCTTTCCTCCGATTAAAATTTCGGCTGCATTACTCAGGCTAGTGTAATGCCTATTCATTTGTTTCCCTCAATAATATTCTCCCATTAGTTGGCGAGCTCTCGTAGTTGGGTATAGTTTCGTGCTAGCACGACGTTTTTTAGCACAATGGCTTCACTGAAGCAAATTTGTTGAACAAGTCTGGACATTGTGTTCTGGGTAGAAGGCTGCAGTACCATTTTTAGCTTTGATATTCTCACCTTGCAATTAATTTGTGAACGCGAGCGTGTGTGATTGTTTTCTTGTCCTCTTTCTTTTTTGTATTGTTGTTTTCTAATATTCGTTGCTGACCGCCTCGGCATTCCCTGAACTGGCACCATGCGCCGGGCATGATGAATACCACTTGCTGCCGCGTCATACGCGTGCACCTGCCTGTTTTTTTTTTTTTTTTCATGACTTGTTTGACCTTGTCTTTTTTCCCCTATCAATGTACACTCATTTCGAGTCGAAACTACCTATCCTACTGCTTTTGGGCGCGACCCCCGCCTCCCACCAACAGAAGCCACGTGTCTCACGTTTCAATTACCTTACCAGGATTCTTAGAACGGGTGTGTATGGGCAGATGTTCATCCTTTGTGTGCATTTGCATATCTTCGTTTCCTTGTTCCGCGTGACTAATCTTTTTGCCCATGTCAAACACGTGCATGGGCATATCTTGTTTTGACCCCTCTTTCACCCCCGTTGCCACAAGGGAGGGGAAAATTACCTGGTTATGTTTTATTTTTTTCGCTCTTTGTATACCAATGTACACTCTTTCCTGTCGAAACTGCCTGTCCTACTGCTTTTGGGCGCGACCCCCACCAACAGAAGCCACGTGTCTCTTGTTTCAATGACCTTACTTGGATTCCTAAAACGGGTGTGAATGGGCAGATGTTCGCCCTTTGTGTGCATATCTTCTTTGGAACGTCTTCGTTCCGCGTGACTAATCTTTTTGCCCATGTCAAACACGGGCATGGGCCTATCTTGTTTTGACCCCTCTTTCACCCCCGTAGCCACGGGGGAGGAAAATTACCTTGTTATTTATTATTATTTTTATTTTTTAATTATGTATTATTTTTTTTCTCTGTGTTTGGTTCTTCTCTCTCTCTTTTTTTCCAAGTTCGTACCGCGTGACTGTGTGTTCTTATTATCCTTGTTGTAATTAATTTTCCCGCTCTCCCTTCATTCTTTTGCTACCCACCAACCATGAATCCATTTGTACAACCTCTCCCTCCTCTTACCTTGCCCTCGCGCTTGCTACATTTTCTGTATATATAGCTCTGAAACGAACTTATTTTGTACTCTGAAGAAAGGGAGTCCTCTCCCTGAAACGTCAGTAAACTTATTTTTATTTTCTAAGTCTTTCTCGTTTGTCTCTGTCTCTACTACCCTTATATATATATATAAGGGATAAGGGTTGGCAGTCAAGAAAACTCGGAAAGATATGAAGAATTTCTGGAGTCGAAAATACAAAAGCTTGATGTGGGCGAGTTGGTACATACTGCTAAAAATTAAGAAAGCACGAGGAAGGCTTGAGTGCGAAATTATGGAAGCTCTTTTTATTAGACCGGCAGGGGATAACTGGGTGAGTACTCCGTCCTTATCGCTGACTGATAAAGAAGTGGCTTTTTTAAACACGTGATGCATTTTGACGTGACAATTGCTTCTCGTTTTTAGTTTTTTAGTTTTGTGTATATAAGCAGCATCTTTTTCAATAAATTCTAGTTGGAAGTTCGGCACCGTGTTGTGAGTTACGTGTTCCTCTCGTCCCTGTTTTAGCGCCGATTAATTTTTAGGAGTCGAAAAGAAAGTGGTGAAAAAATGCCCGCCGGGTGGGATCCGAACCCACGAGAATACCGGTCTGGTGCGATAACCACTACGCTACCGGCGGGGCTGTTTCCCCAGCCCTTTCTCGGGTATTTATGTTAAGGTATTTTTGTTTCTTGCACTTGGGGGTGGTAGCCAGCGCCACTCGGACTGCTCGGGGTGAAGGGGACCTTCTTTTTAACCCCCGGGCCGTGACTCCAGTGCCTACGACACGTCGAGAGTGGTCGACCAGCGTTGAACCCTCTTAAGCTCCCTTGGGAACAAAGACTGCCAGAACAGAACCCCTCGCTAAGCATGTAGCGAATCAGAAAATGGGAAATGAGGGGCTCAGTGAAATAAGACAGAAAATAAGGGTTGGCAGTCAAGAAAACCTTGGAAAGCAAAGGGGAGGTTGTGGTGGGTCATAGAAAGAGATGCAGAGATGATAACCACTACGCCGGTAGCGTAGTGGTTATCGCACCAGACCGGTATTCTGGAGGTCATGGGTTCGGATACCACCCGGCGGGCATTTTTTCACCACTTTCTTTTCGACTAAAAAAATTCTTCATATCTTTCTATGACCCACCACAGCCCCCCTTTGCTTTCCGAGGCTTTCTTGACTGCCAACCCTTATTTTCTGTCTTATTTCACGGAGCCCCTCATTTCCCATTTTCTGATTCGCTACATGCTTAGCGAGGGCCTCTGTTCTGGCAGTCTTGATGCCAAAGGGAGCTTAAGAGGGTTCAACGCTGGTCGACTACTCTCTACATGCCGTAGACACTCGAGTCACGGCCCGGGGGTTAAAAAGAAGGTCCCCTTCACCCCGAGACGTCCGAGTGGCGCTGGCTACCACCCCCAAGTGCAGGAAACAAAAATACCTTAACATAAATACCCGAGAAAGGGCTGGAGAAACAGCCCCGCCGGTAGCGTAGTGGTTATCGCACCAGACCGGTATTCTGGAAGTCGTGGGTTCGGATCCCACCCAGCGGGCATTTTTTCACCACTTTCTTTTCGACTCAAATAATTCTTCATCTCTTTCTATGACCCACCACAACCCCTCCTTTCTTTCCGAGGCTTTCTCTATTGCCAACCCTTATTTTCTGTCTTATTTCGCGGAGCCCCTCATTTCCCATTTTCTGATTCGCTATATATATATATATATATATATATATATATATATATATATATATATATATATATATATATATATATATATATATATATATATATATATATATATATATATATATATATATATATATAGACAGAAATAAGAGTTTGCAGCCAAGAAAACCTCGGGAAGCAAAGAGGAGGATTTGGTAGGTCATTGAAACAGATAAAGAATTTGGAAAGAAAGAAAGAGGAGAAAAAATGCCCGCCAGGTGGGATCGGAACCCACGACCTCCAGAATACCGGTATCACCTGGCGGCCATTCTTTCTCCACGTTCTTTCTTTCCAAATTCTTTATCTGTTTCAATGACCTACCACATCCTCCCCTTTGCTTTCCGAGGTTTTCTTGACCGCGCACCCTTGTTTCTGTCTTATTTCAACGTGCCCCTCATTTCTTATTCTGATTCGCTACATGCATAGCGAGAGCCTCTTTTCTGGCAGTCTTGGTGCCATAGGGAACTTAAGAGGGTTCAACGCTGGTCGACCACTGTCGACATGTCGTAGACACTCGAGTCACGGCCCGGGGGTTAAAAAGAAGGTCCCCTTCACCACGAGAAGTCGGAGTGGCGCTGGCTTGGATGCGTGGATGCTCTTGGCTTGGAAGCTGGCTTGGAAGCGTGGATGCTCTTTCGTAAGCCATATCCAGCGAGCTGACCGGATAATTCCTGCTTGCCAGGGAGGACTTTAGTTCATTAAGGTGTTTTTGTTGTGTGTGCTATCACTGCATACTCTTCTTAGTCCGGTCGCCTGTCCTACAAAGATACCTCGTTTGCAGTGTCGTGGGTGATGACTAGTGTAGTCTAGGTACTGTTGCCTGTCCGTTGCTTTCCTATAAAGCGTGGTTTTCAGTTTACCATTGTGAAGATCAACAGTGGTGTCTAGGAAGTTCACTTGTTTGTCTGAGTACTGGCATGAGAACCTAATGGTCGGATGCGAAGAATTAAGATGCGAAATGAAACTTCCTACGGCTGTGCGGCCGTGCTCACTAATTATGAAGATGTCATCTATGTATCGAAGGTAAACCTTCGGTTTGAGGGGAAAGACTTTAAGAGGGAAGCTTCAAGTTGTCCCATAAGAATGTTGGCGTAGGTGGGTGCGAAAGGAGTGCCCATGCCGGTTCTAAAAACTTGCAAGTGGTAAGATGAGTCGAAGTAGAAATAGTTGAGTTAGAACTAACTTTAGTAAAGTAATGTAGACTTCCAACGAATGTTGGTGCCGGTTTTCTGCTAAGTCCTTTGATGTAGCTTGCATTCTTTCGGTGATGGGAATGTTCGTATAGAGAGCGGAGACGTCGAGCGTGACCAGAAGACCGTCGCTGGGTATTTGCCCACCATCGTTTATTGCTTCTATTATGCGAAGGAAGGGGGGGTGTCCTGAACAAATGAAGGAAGAGAAGTCGGAATTTCTGCTAAATGGTGATTCAGAAATACAGACAATGCTTTCGTAGGGGTGTTGTTGTTAGAAACTATGGGTCTGCCCGGAATATCAGCGGAGAACAATGCTTCTGTGGGGACTTTATTGATTTTGGGGAGGAGGTAGAAACGTCCTGCTTCTTGTTTGTCGGTCTCATGAACTTTAGTTCTGTTGCGGTGATTAATTCTCTGGCCAGCAGATCTGTGAGAGTGCGAAGGATCGTGTACTGTATTGTTTGACTGGATCGTTTGACTGGATCACTGTCTAAAGGCTAGTAGTGGCCATGGTTGTTAAGCTGCCTATAGGCCTCATCTTTATATTTTTCCATTGGTAAGATGACAACGCTACCTCGTATGTCTGCAGGTTTAATGATTATGTCCTTTCTGGCTGCTAGGTTATTTAGAGTGACTTCTTATGAGGGGATCAAGTATTTGTGATTTTTGATTTCGTCATTGTCATTATTATTTTTTATACTGATTTTACATACAAATCGAGTTCTGGAGATTCCTCAGCATCCAAGTGCTTGGTGCACGGAGTGCGTGGTCATTGATTTCACCATTCTCTTCCTTATCGGAAAAGAATTCCTTCAGTCTCATTCTGCGGGAAAATTCGTTGAGGTCCTTGTGCAACTCTTATTCATTCACGTGGTTGTTGGGGGGGGGGGGGGCAGAAAGTGAGGCCTCGTTCTGGGATAATTTTTTCGTTTGTCGATAATGTTTCTGAAATATCTATAACGTTGCTGTTACACGTGACGCGGGAGGCGGATACAACATACTGTTCGGGAACAGGTGTCCTGTCGCTGTCCCTCGTAGTGTGGGGGCTAGATTCTACATTTTGATTAGTAGCGGGAGGAAAAAATTCCAGCGTAGCAGATACTGATGTGTCTACGGGGGACCTTAGATGATTTAGTGTAGCGAGAATAGGAGGTTCAATGGTGCAATGTTTGTCAGGCAAAAGGAGCTGGTCACGTTCAAATTTAACACTTTGTTTCCCGCACAGCTCTTGTTCTTTACGGTCTCTAAAGGCATCAAGATCAATTCTCTCTTGCTCAGTGAGTGGAATGGTTTCAATCTACTCATTTAAAACACTAAGTTGTTTGTCACAGTGCTCTCTGGGAATTTCTAGAAGGGAAAGCGATGCACGCTACAAAGTGTCCAGCCATTTAGCTTCTAGTTGAGGGAGGAGAACTCCAAGAGAACAAATAGCTTTAAGGCGGAGGCCTTTGGGGATTTTCCTGGTTTGGAGGTAAGAGGAATATGTGTTGAGGTGAAATCTGTAGTGTGTTTGTTTGCCCGCGAGTTTTCGAACACTAAGGAAAACGCGAGATTTGAGGGGCAAGGCGCCCGGTCCTCTCGGTGCAGGTCATTTTCGTTTGTTCCGAGTGGACCTACGAGATGGTTCTCTTTTGTTCGGAGTCTGTTTTTTAGGGGGGCTGTTAGGGGTAATGTCGACGTCGATGTCTGTTTGGGTGCTTGTTTGCGTTTTAGTGCGTGTTGGTGTCTGTGTGAACATTAAGCGTGATGTCATTGGTGGGTTGGGATGCTGTTCTCCTACGTGCTGTTCAGCTGGTGTTGTGGCTGCATCTACCGTTTGTGTGCTCGCGTCACATGAGGGGTTCTTGGGGGGACAGGCTGGTTCGCTACTGTTGGGAATGTCAAGTTCGGTCTGCTGCTCGGTGCTGATCTCTGACGGGCCGGTGGGGCCGGTAGTGGAGAGCGTCACCTCAAACGACTTGCTCAGTCTGTACTGATGTTATCTGCCATTATTCAAACACCTCGCAAGTTAGGGTGTAAACCGTCTTTGGCCAGATGTCCCTGAGGGTCATGATAGATTTTTGTATGGTAGATGATGTCCACGTTTTGCTTTTCGATTTCGACATACCACGTGCACTCGCCTCGCTCGTCCTTCGACATTTCGTCTTACTAGCTGCTTTACACAGACACGCAAAAAGAAAAAAAGTAAAAAAGAAAGAAAACAGACAAGAAGTTCTTGAATCTACCGCAAAGCTCCCCGTGGATTGTACCTGCTCATACTCCTTCTATTCTTCGGCGTACACTGGCCTCCCCAACCGGAATTCTTCGGACTATACGGGCTGTTGTTGTTTACGAGTTTTGTCTCTTACGCACAGTTCAGTAACCTTGCAATTGCACCCCGAAGATGCCCCTCTCGGTCCCGAAATTCCAGGAACCCTCCTTTGAGGTCCCCCGGCACCACTGCAGCCCAGCTTAAACCATTCCCCCCTGTTTCCCCCGACGCTTTCGTAGTCTTCCCTCTTTCTCTCTTGCGGGGTCCTGTCGCAATAATCCCACCTCCATTTCTCTTTCACTATTTCGCTCCTTTCAACCGACCGTTGACCCACTCTGCTGTCCTCCTTCCGTCCCCGCTCGTAACAACCTACCCTCTCTCTCTCCAACTCAATCTGGATTTATAAAACAGCGTGCCAGAGATGAACCCTGATGCCTTGAAAAGGACAAGTCTTCTTGTAGAAAACGTTGGCAGAGGTCTGAGGCCGGTACCTTCTCCAAAGTATCATTTCGATATATATATATATATATATATATATATATATATATATATATATATATATATATATATATATATATATATATATATATATACAGAAACATAGCTAGGCAGTCTACAACGCCAAAGGAGGCATACGGGTGTGGTTAGGCTCTATTTTTTACTAGGGTTAATGAAGTTAAGATTTTTTTAATATAAGGAAGAAAGAAAGAAAGAAAAACACGCGCCCAGAGTGGGGACCGAACCCACGCCTTTCGATTAGATCTCGAATGCCTTACCAATTCGGCTATCTGGGCGACTGTGTTCTCCTTCACTTTCTGGGCTATTTATATCTACTAGAAGTGTATCTGACGCTTGAGGGTGGTCTCGGCTCTGGCAGCCTTGATGCCTAGGTAGCATAAGACGGCTTCCCGCCAGTTACTCGCTCATGACAGGCTGTAGACGTTTGAGTCACGCCCCGGGGGTTGAAAAGAAGGTCCCCCTCTCCCCCGTGTAGTCAGAGTGGCGCTGGCTACCACCCTCAAGCGTCAGATACACTTCTAGTAAATATAAATAGCCCAGAAAGTGAAGGAGAACACAGTCGCCCAGATAGCCAAATTGGTAAGGCATTCGAGATCTAATCGAAAGGCGTGGGTTCGGTCCCCACTCTGGGCGCGTGTGTTTCTTTCTTTCTTTCTTCCTTATATTTAAAAAAAAATCTTAACTTCATTAACCGTAGTAAAAATAGAGCCTAACCACACCCCTATGCCTCCTTTGGCGTTGTAGACTGCCTAGCTATGTTTCTGTATTTCCTCAACGAGCCCCTCATTTCCTTACTATATTATTCTGCGAAAGCCTAGCGAGGGTCTCGGCTCTGGCAGCCTTGATGCCTAGGTAGCATAAGAGGGCTTCCCGCCAGTTACCCGCTCATGACAGGCTGTAGACGTTTGAGTCACGCCCCGGGGGTTGAAAAGAAGGTCCCCCTCTCCCCGTGTAGTCAGAGTGGCGCTGGCTACCACCCTCAAGCGTCAGATACACTTCTAGTAAATATAAATAGCCCAGGAAGTGAGGGAGAACACCGTCGCCCAGATAGCCGAATTGGTAAGGCATTCGAGATCTGATCGAAAGGCGTGGGTTCGGTCCCCACTCTGGGCGCGTGTTTTTCTTTCTTTCTTTCTTCCTTATATTTAAAAAAAATCTTAACTTCATTAACCGTAGTAAAAAATAGAGCCTAACCACACCCCTATGCCTCCTTTGGCGTTGTAGACTGCCTAGCTATGTTTCTGTATTTCCTCAACGAGCCCCTCATTTCCTTACTATATATATATATATATATATATATATATATAGATTGTAGCGAAGAACCTGAACATTAGAAGATGGACACTTTTCCATTGGCTGTGACCTGTCATAAAATAGCAGTTCATGAACAATCTTCCGAGAAGGTGATGTGCCATGCAGCGCTTTCGGAAGGAGACGAAGTGTGTGCTCGCGCAGCTCGGACCTGAGCCCCGGTTTGCTACGTCCGTTTGCACTCTGCCTGACTTGATCACGTGACCGTTTGCAAATATCAATAAACGTCACCATAATATATATATATATATATATATATATATATATATATATATACATACATATACACGCGCAGCTACGAATATGGTGAATGGTGAGAGGAAGGAGAAGTTTGACGCCATGCGAAATGTAGTGGAGAGCTTTGTTTTTCTAAATTTATGGTGTAAAGGCTGGATACCCCTACAGAAATGCGTTCAAAAGAAAAATGAGGAAGAAACAATACTCCTGTTCGTTAAAATCCCTCTACCAACTCAAAAATTCGACGATCTCCCTGTAACAATATCTCTGAGTTGCATATAATGGGCACCCCATATACAAACAGTCTGTTTTGAAGCCCCACGCACAGAAGGACAACTGCGTTGGAACGTGAAGTCAGCCTCCCCAGACATTAAAACGGGCTTTCCATACCTTCGTGTGATAGAAACTCGAGTATGCTTATTAAATTTGGCACTCCTCACAAACATATCTTACAAATGATTTACAGAGAATTCATAACCGCGCCACCCGTTTTATTTGCTCCCACTACTATAATGATATCAGCGTCACCGTACTAAAAGAATCCTGTAACGTGCCTTCAATTGAATCACTTTGAATCGCTTCTCGGCGACCCTCACCCATGATCTTCTCTATCACCCACAATGACGTCACGTCCTCTTGCAACGTCACAGAGAAGTTCATCCCGCATAAACCACAGTCACGCTATAGCTCCATTCAACAGCCGCAGTTCATCCATGAACGACATTTTTTTCCCAGTGGAACCTACCGAGTAACCTAGCCACGTGCAGTAACCGCCCAACTTTGCGTCATTATCATCCGATTGAAAGTAAATAATCATATGTCGAATCTTAATAGGCCCATGCCATTTTATATTAGTCTTTACAGCCCCGTTTTATGCCATAATCGGAAAAAAACCCATTTTTTTTCGGCTGTTCGAAGTTTGTTAAGTTGTAGATCATGCGTTGCGCCCCCCCCCCCCCCCCCTCTGCTGTTATGCATTCCGAGGTGAAATCAATGAATGAAATGAAGCTAGCGTGCTTATGTACATGTTTGTGGGTTGCTATGTGCGTGTGTGCGTGCATGTGTGTGCCTGTGTCGGTCTTAAGAAGACGAAAAAATACATGCAGTCGGAATAGTGCGTCTCTGGTAGCATGAAAGACGCTCCTGTTCATTGAATCTTCGCAAATCATTTGTGGCATTTGTCGCTGTCAAATTCGCTAAGTCAAAATTTTTCGTGTGAGTCCTAGGCCCGGACGTCGGCATATCGGTACTCCAATTTGGGGCTTCCATTTGGCAAAAACAAAAGCTCCGAGAGTAATTGGACGTAACCGAGGTATGCTGTGTCATTTTCACCACCAATTGGACAGCGAAAGAAATATTTCTGGAAATAGTAGCACAAGTTGAGTGAAAACTCAAAATTCAGATTCAGCATGTCGAAGGATGCCTGACAACTCCTTCGTCAACAAAATTCACTTGTTTTCTAGAACGAACGATTTCCCGGATTTTGTTCCCGGCAGCTCCATCGGCCGACCTTCCGAAATGCCGTGACGGGTGGTGCAAATTGGACGTTTTCATCATTCCAAATAAGAGATGGCTGGGTTTAAAAAAAAAATAAGAAAGTGTGGGTGTTCGCTAAACGTCTGGAGCACACGTACAGGAGTTCGTTTGTGTAATGGTGCGACATTATGAGGAATACGGAACACGTCATACGCGAAACGTCCCTTTCCTAGCGTCCTGCAAAAACGTTTTTGCTGAACATTGCCTCGGTTTCTGAGGGCTGCGCGGCGGAACCGCTGACAGCTGAGCTCCATACCGTAAGCCAGCACTCCGGTTTTCGCACTCATTCTAGCAGGTTATCTCAAGCACAATTTGCGATTTTTAACTCGGGAAACGCACGCGGTCACGTCTATGCCTTGGTTCTTTGTATCATCTCCGTTTCCTTTATCGTTATCACACTTTTTTCTATGATGGACTCAATACCCCGTTAATTCTCGTACGATGTAATACGTGCGAGGCAATACTTTACTGACCACAATATGACAGGAAAAGCACGGGGTTTTATCTGTCGCATCAATCTTCATTACTCGATAGAGCCCGTTGCCGTGCATAGTTGTGCGGCGGAGTTTTCTGTTCAGCCCTTATTCCTTTCTTGTGGGATTATCTGTCCCGCACAAAATATATTGCGCACATTAACCGCTACGTCCCAAAGATGCAGAGCGTAATTTTTAACGCACCGGGGTGTGAAAACACAGTGCCGAAAATAGCTACAAAAAGAAAGATAAGCCGGATCGGCCACCGGATTGGAGGAATGGCAGGGCATTAGCTCTATGCGCCATATTTCTCACTTGATGGATTCCAGGATTTACTAAGGATCTGTGCCGTCCCGGCCGTTAAATATCGGCTCAGTACCACCGTATAGTCCTCAATCCCCCTTTTCTGTGCCTTACGTTGAAGGAAAGCGTCGGATGCGTCCTGTAATTGCAACAAGTGTATCGAAAATATAGGGTTGGGTATTTGTGTGGTGTGTGTGTGGTTGAACGTGCGCCAACAGGAATATACCTTTGGGGACGGATATATGAGGAGTTTTTTTCCGGAATGAGCCGAATCCACTGAGCAGAATTGAAGAAACAATAAAAAAAATTACACCATCGTCCCATGCGGAACTCTGATGAGGATGCGAAGCATCATGGGGTTCCGTGTGGTTCCATTGTGTTGCCGTTATGTTGAGTGATCTGGTGTTTAGTAGCGCCAGAGGGAATTCCGCGTCCGGGTCCACACCGGTGGCAAAGGCACGCAAGTACTGTTGTGTTACGGTGAGTAGGCGGTGGTTCTCGAGGCGCCGAAACTCGTCAATCATGTTCTTGTCGATGTTGTCGTCTTAGTGGTAGAATCGGTAGTCTCTGTCAGCGTTGGTGAGGTAAAGGTTGTTGACGTTGGTGCACCGGCTGAGAGCAACGTACACGCCCTCCTCTTCGCAGCTTTGTCTTCTTCTCCTTCTTCTTCTTCAGCGGTTCCCCTACGGGAAGATGATGACGGTGGTTGAACGCGAAGCTATCGCATGATGGATGGTTTGGTTGGCCAGTCCCTAGTGGCATCCTGCCACAATCACCATCACAGGCGCTGCGGACGTGGCGAGAGCAACGTACACGCCCTCCTCTCGGCAGCTTTGTATTGCTCTCCTTCTTTTTCAGCGGTTCCCCTACGGGAAGATGACGCCGGTGGTAGAACGCAAAGCTATCTCGTGATGGATTCTTTGGTTGGCCAATCCCTAGGGGCATCCTGCCACAATCATCATCAGAGGCGCTGCGGACGGAGCACGGACGCGGGGCATCTCCCCGAGCAAGAGATGCTTGGCATCTAAAAAAATTGGCTGGTGATTACGATACCCTAATGCGATATTTGGGCGCAGCAGCAGGTCACTAAGGCAGCACTCAATCGTGGATTCTCTCGACGGCAGCGGTGATCAGCCTCTGCGTCGGCGAGGTGAAGTGCGTGTCAGGAAGGGACCGCGCCCTGCGTCTTAGGCAGAGAACGCACACCATCATCATGCGAACGCCCCCCCCCCCCCTCGCGTTTTCGCCAGCGTTGCGTGGACGAGCGTCTCGTGCGGGTACAACATACTACCGTAATTACCCGATTCTAACGCGCCCCCGATGTTCCAGGCAAAAAAATGAAAAAACTTGCACCTCCGATTGTAACGCGCACGGAACTTTGTGAGCAAGAAAAACGAATGCGAGAGAAGCGGTCGATTTATTTCCCGAAGTACTCTCACTCATCTCACTCCTCGTCGCTCTCCGAGAGCGACTTGTCGCCTTTCGCTGACCGCGATATCTCGTCCTCGGTGCCATCAAGCGCGTTCGCGATGCCACACTTCTGAACGAATGTTCAACCATGGTCGATGGGATCGTGGCCCACGCCTCGCACGCCCATCCCGTGAGCTTCTCCAGAGGCGCACGCTTCAGCCAACTGCTCGTTTTTAACGCGTGAAAGCCACTGCTGCTATTGCTGTTATCAAGCCCGCAAGTGGAACGATTTGACGATTTGTGCGAACGCCGTTAGATAACCGTAGGCGTGCTAGGCGCCTAGATACGACAAATTGTTGCTAAAAGCTTTGGCGCCACCTTGAGATGGCAATGGTGATGGGTGAAGCAAAATTTCAGCTGTTTCGGCAGTTTCGGTTTGGTATCCGATTCTAACGCGCATGCGATTTTTCAGCCTGTTTTTCCGGAAAAAAAAGTGCGCATTAGAATCGGGTAATTACGGTAGCTCCCCCCTCCTCCACAGCACTGTTTCGAAGAGTGCTCCCGCTACCACGCAACGCCACCTACGGCGAACCGCCCTCCCCTCATAGTTTCGCGACACTCTCCTCCTTTGCTTTCCTTCACGATTCGATGTCACCATCGTTCACTTTGCTACGACGACGATGTGGCTCAGCCTAGAGACGGCCGCCAAAGGGCTGTGCCCTAAAATTTGTGACCGGGTCTAAATGCAATGCTGTCGAAGCTATTATATGATAAGTTCTACATGTCAGCTAGGGGAAGTTAGCTTTGTCAGCATTTTTTTTTTTTTGTCCTGTAAGCAAAATTTTTGCTTGTTTCTGAAATTCTGTCGGGTGTATTTGACACATTTCAGAAAAAAAGCTGCTCATACGTTGACGAAATAAATTCATTTCACACCACCCCTTTCGTCCTTCTTCCTCCTCGCCTCTTTCTCGCTTTCTACACTTCTCTCTCTGTCTTCGTCTGTACACTTTCTCCCAGGCTTCACCCAGCTACCAACCATAACAATACCGATGCCATGTTTTCTTAAACCAGCACTGCTGTTGCCAGACAAGTAAAATATGGCAAATGTCGGAATAAATTCGGCAAATTTAGACCTCCTGTCGAGGCACGCTGGAAGCTACCTTAGTGTCAACCTTAGCAAAGAAGTATTTGGAGGCAAACCACATTTTGAATAAGATGAATATTTACAATTTCTCTGTAATACTCTTTTCGGTTCACGTCAGCCAGCGCAGGAAAACAAAAAACAAGGACGCGCATCTGCTCCTTTCGTTGCAAATGTCGACGAAAGACGGTAGTCGAGTGGCGCCCCTGCCAAGTAAACGCCTCCCTTCTGTTTCCCGCTAACCTCTTATGCTGTTCCTCTACCGTCTCGTTCCTCCAGAGATAAGACGCCAGAGGTTTGCTCAAGTCAATTTATATTAACCGCGTTCACCTGCTTCAAGTCGGGTGCCTCGATGCCATCGCTG
This sequence comes from Haemaphysalis longicornis, assembly GCF_048455015.1. NCBI lineage: Eukaryota > Metazoa > Arthropoda > Arachnida > Ixodida > Ixodidae > Haemaphysalis > Haemaphysalis longicornis. Next base: position 290,486,375 of record NW_027526295.1, on the reverse strand, counting down.
CCGCACGGCGGAGTACCTAGCACAACGTTTATAGTGTAGGGCGCTATGTCGGGCGAGAGGAAGGAGCCTCAGGCAGGACGACCGTTCGTCGCAAGGCAAAACCAGATTCTATTTTGTCAGCACCAGTGCGACCCCCGTGTCCTCGTGCTCTCGCGCGGCCACGCAGCCTGTGTCCATGTCCATCGGGCTGCTGCGCGAGGAGCGGCGCTCGATCCAGCGATGTCGCTGGAGCTGCCGCTACAGGGCTCCCCCCGCCTCATCAACCACAACGACCGAGTCTGCTTCCTACAAGTGGTGACCCGGACGTGATCTCGGCGACGACCAGGACCGTGCCGTTAGTCAATCCCTGCCACCTGACCACTGCCTGCGCACGGACTCTTCCTGACAACGGACAAATTGTGCTTACCTGTACATAGTTTGTTTCCCGCCACACTTGTTATACATCTGTCATCTTAACGCGCTACGCGCTAGGGGGGGAGCCCTGTAGCGGCATCATCGCGATCGCAATCATCAGCGCCACTATCATCATCCACATCCTTTCACCACTATGATCATCAGTGGACTGGCACATCAGCAGTGCCAGTCCACTGATGATCATAGTGGTGAAAGGATGTGGATGATGATAGTGGCGCTGATGATTGCGATCGCGATGATGCCGCTACAATAGAACCACGTTGCCCTAGTCCACGCGCGCTCGAAGCGGAACGTGGAACTGATCTAGTGAAACCTTTCGTTGCTGTTTCCATTTGATTTCTTAAATGCCGCCAGGAGCTATAGTAGCGGGGGCAACAGCAGGCGACGGTTTTCTGCTGTTGATGTAGCATTTCGTATCGCAAAAACTGAGGATCCATGAATTTTTAAATAAACACTGCAAATATCACTTATGTATGTATTTCCTGCCTTGTATTTGCGTAACGTCTTGCTCTGGCTCAAAATTGTTGACAAGTATAAACATTGACACCTTGATTTGGCTTTGGGTATATAAGACTATCGCGCAGATTCTGTTTCACTTTGGCCGGATGGCTGAATCGATTCACAGCCAGCCAGCCAGCCAGCCAGCCAGCCAGCCAGGAAGCCAGCCAGCCTGCCAGCCTGCCTGCCAGCCAGCCAGCCAGCCAGACAGAGAGCAGAATATCGGCGTTTGAGTAGCACAAGAAAGACTATCGTCTTTAAAAAAAAAACCATGAGGCCACCTAAGCAGTTGTTTAGAGCTAAGGAACCGGAAGCTAGACGGGTGGCGCCACCACTCGCCTTTCCCGCCGTTAGTGGAATGAGCCGGTGCATTGGACTACGCCGCCTCTCGTCGTTTTTGCTGTGTTTGCATCGGTGCTTCGAATGTTTTGGTGGTGTTGTGAGCGGATGTCTGTGGTGAAACAAAGTCTAGACATGTTTTGGGTCTTGGGTGCAATAACGGTGACGTAAACTCGTCGGATGCCTCTAAAGTTGGGTACGGGCTACAATGACATGAGCGCTTTTTGCAGCGATCTATGCTTGGCTTCACCTGATCTGAACGCGAATAAAAGTACTATTTTTAGTATTCATTTCTTCTTAAATGCACTGATAGCTACGTAAACTTATTGGACGCTTCTCAGTTTGGGAATGGGCTACGTTGACATGAGCGCGTTTTGCAGCGCCATGCGCCTGGATGCGCGCGAACTGAGTAGGAATAAAACTAATAATATTCGTATTCATTCCTACCACTTTAAATTGTCTTCACTCGTTTCAATATCTACGGTTTTCACTCCAGAAACATGCGCTTTGAAGAGAAAAGCACTTACATACGAGATGTATTACCGTGTGGCCGGGGAAACGTCGCAGCAGTTTACACATTCTTTCTGTAACCATCAGCTTTGTGCCTTCGGTTTTGGTGAGCAACACTGTGACCGCATGGGAGCCTGAGAGCCGAAGCGGTACTCCCACGTCTGTAGTAGTAATTTTATCAAGAGCCAAAGTTATTCAACAGCGCTACAGACCAAGCTACAAAACATGCGCCATGCCCATCTCATTTCACCACCTGCGTAGTATGAATGCTGGCACCGACAGTTAAAAATGGGGCAGCGTTAATGTCAGCCCGTGTTTTTAATGCTTAAGTATTATTTGCGGAGTACCTAAAAAATCATGTAATGCCTTGTGAAGAAACCAAATATGAACGACTAGTTGCCTCAAATAGGGGTGCATTAGTCCGAGTCCTCCAGCATAGGCACATTTCCGATACGCTGGAAGCAGTTAGCATTTGGAGAGGGGTGCATGGGAGTACAAAATAAACAGCAAAATAATTCAGCTTTCCGTCTAAGGACGACCATGGTTGAAAAAGAAAGCTTTCTTCGTGCGAAATAGCATGGGAAAGGGTCAAAATCAAAGACGCTGCGATCGAAGTACCAAACTGCGTGCTGGTTAATGTCAAAGCTCAAGTAGTCAAAGTTTAAATCCAGAAGGCAACCAATGACACCCACACGACAGAGCTTTGCTATAAACCATCATCGTCGCCAGACGGGGGAGCGCATGAATTTTCAAGCCTAGACGGCAGCTTTTAAACCTCGACCGCAGTATTCAGTTCTGAAACTGAGAGCAGGTTTTTGGCACCCTCCTGTCTCTGATGGAATGACTATTGAGAAATTCTCGCCCGTTTTTTGGCGCCTCTCCCGAGAGGAAGCTGCAACTTGGCGCCTGACTTCACACAAATACCCAGCCGCCTCCATCTCATCATCTCCACCCAACAACCTACCCCCTGTACACACTGCCCACACCCCGGAACTATTGACCACGTAGTATGGCCGCTCCAAAGCACTCCGGATTTGCCTCCACTCCCAAACCCAACCTTTGAGCAATCGAGGGCTTCCCTGGCCAGCCCAGACGCGGGCACCCGTCTCAGCCCGAGCAAGGACAGCCAGTCGAAGTAGAGGATTCCCGAACTAGGGATGCCTTTCACGGTGCGAGGCCCATAACATCAGCCTTTGCTCGAGGAATACAAAACATTCATTTCTCTCTCTGCCTCTCTCTCTTTCTCTCTCGCTTTTCGATTGAACGCCGTGCTCCTTTCCTTTTCTTGCATTGGAACCCACATGACGCGTCGCAGACAATGGGGACAAGAGACTGCAGCTCATACCCGCGCTTTCGCAGCTAGCGGGCGGCGCGCTCCTGTTTTCTTGTTTCTTTTTCAGGCGCGGGCGCTATGGAACGCTAGACAAGACATTCGGGAGCCGCAACACGTGCAAAACAACGCTGATGCCAACGCCGGCTCCACGGCTCAATGTACCAGTTAGTAGTGATTTCACATTAAAAGCAGACTCCAACTGCAGGGTTATATCGCCTACAGCAGCAGCTCTGTATGTATGGTTAGGGAAAAATACGTACGGTGTTGTGGTTTCCAGTTCTGGCGAAACTTTCAACGTACGATGAATTTCTCTCCGTTCTGGGCGTTGAAAGAAACCGCAGAGCTCGATAACCATTAACGCACTTGTATCGTGGCATTAGCAAAGGCTCGTGGCGGGGTGGTTATGGCTCACCAGGAGCACTGAACAGAAGCAATAGCACGTGGAAAAATATAAGCGAAGGAAAAAAACAAGGTTCACAGTAGTTTTGATAGAAGAGCGCTACAATATTTAGGCTCAGTGAACGATTTTCCGCACGCAGTTGGCACATGCAGCTGCCATGCTCCCCTGGAGTGCTCCGTAGGCGCCTTCAAACACGACGTCAATACCTTCAAGTGGAAACGACGACAGCAGGAATCTGGAAATGTGACAACAGGAGTGTGTAAAGCAGGAGGCGTCCCGGTAGGCTCGCTGACCGTGATGGTGCAGCGTAGAGGACTCGGGGCATGCCGAGCAACCCACACAAAAGCTGTGTTTGTACATCCGGTCTCTTGAAGAGCACGGGCAGAGACAATGCTAAAGTGCTCGCAGGCCGGCCTCTATGACTTCGAACAATGCAGCGGACTGCATTGTTTCTCGACGTTTCTCAAAAAAGTTTTAAAGAATGCTCTCGGGTGGAGAATTCATTTTAAAAAGGCCTCGCGGGTTGCTTGGATGTTCAGACATTCCGAAACGAAAACAACGCTTTCTGCCTCTAGTTTACTGAGGTGTGCAAGCTTTGTTAAAAGCACACAAAGTTTGGGACCACTCAGGCAGAGGAAGTAGAGTACATCTGTGGTCGGTGGCTTGTGCGGAATGGCAACTGACTCGGGTTGACGCCACACAACCTCGGGGGATAAATATGACTTTTTTCTGCCTCCACCTATGCTTTTGTGCACTTGCGTTGGGAAGCTTAAATGGAACTTAAGGGGCATTTCTGTTAGCAGTGCATTAGTAGAGGTCGGAAGATTTAAAGTCAGAGGTTTATAGCCACAGGCATTGCTGAAGGTTCAAGGTTCACGGTTTTCTCCTACAGGTAGAGAGTCCAAAATGACCACAAGAAGCTATGCCTTTGAAAACAAAAGGACAGGTAATCTTTAAAAAGTAGCACCAAACAGAGACGAGGGAGAGGAAGACTAAAAAAAATTACACCATCTTCCCGTGGGGAACACTGATGAGGATGAGAAGCATCATGGGGTTCCGTGTGGTTCCATTGTGTTGCCGTTATGTTGAGCGATCTGGTGTTTAGTAGCGCCAGAGGGAATTCCGCGTCCTGGTCCACACCGGTAGCAAAGGCACGCAAGTACTGTTGTGTTACGGTGAGTAGGCGGTGGTTCTCGAGGCGCCGAATCTCGTTCATCATGTCCTTGTCGATGTTGGCGCCTCTGTGGTAGAATCGGTAGTCTCCGTCAGCGTTGGTGAGGTAAAGGTTGTTGACGTTGGTGCACCGGCTGAGAGCAACGTACACGCCATCCTCTTGGCAGCTTTGTCTTCTTCTCCTTCTTCTTCTTCAGCGGTTCCCCTAAGGAAAAATGACGACGGTGGTTGAACGCGAAGCTTTCTCGTGATGGATTCTTTGGTTGGCCAATCCCTAGGGGCATCCTGCCACAATCATCATCAGAGGTGCTGCGGATGGGGCACGGACGCGGTACATCCCCCCGAGCAGGAGGTGCTTCGCATCTCAAAGAATATATTGGCAGCGTACCGGCTCGCTTCGCGGAAATACTACATATCGTGCTAGAACACATGTATAAAATACATTTGGCTTGAACTCGGATGTTTACGGATGGATCGTCATCCCCGCAAAGCTCTTCATCTGGAATGTACGTGCCACTTAGGGTGAAATATTTTCATTTCGTCTGGAGCGACTAACGTCGTCTACAGTGGATGAGCTCTATGCCCTTAAAGAAGCAATTTTTTACGTCCTAATTCACAAGCCGCATCAGTGGAGCTTCTTTACAGACTCAAGGCAGCTCTGCAAGTTTTGTCAAGGAGGAGCAGGTCTTTCCCCCACCATACCGCAGCTTCCGATGTCTCCTACCTTCACCACTTCGCTTGCACCGCTGGACACAGCATAAAATGGGAATGGATACCTGGCCACTGTGGTATTATTGAAAATCAAAAAGCCGATAAAGCGGCCTGTATGGGCCTTAACCCCAGGAAAAACAGTAAAGGGTTCTTTGCAAAAACAGAGGCTTGTCCCACGGCGCATCGCTTTGCAGTAGCTGAAAGAAACTGGCTATAGTGCAACGAACCGGATAACGAAGTCTTTTTGCACGCTATTGACCTTGGATTGAAATCAAGACTTCCAAGACAGCTCCCTCGTAGCCTAGAGACGTTATATCATCGCCTACGACGGAACTCGGCTTACACAAACAGTTACCTTTTTCGTATCGGCCTGACGACCAACCCGTACTGCGATAACTGTTCTTCTGTAGAAACCGTTGAACATATTTTATTAGAATGTGTGTCCTACTTCAAATTTTAAATTCAAATTTTGAATTTATGCATTGATGTATTTACATGTCACGTTGCAAAGAGAGTGGTCAAAAAGCCAGCACAGGCGCTGGCTTGACAAGGTCCCTACCCCGTGTACACACGTCGACGGCAGCACAGCACTGCCGTTCTTTAATTGCAAAGCAAGTGTCATATATTTAAAAAAATGAACAGAAACAAGTCGAACCTCAGTGGACCAGCCAAGTGCAAAAAACGAAAAAAAAACATGAAAAGAATGAACAGAACAAATTCTAAATGGTACAGTATACAATGCACAGTTCATACGAAACAAATATGCACCTTATTTACATCCTAGAGAATTTCACAACTTGCGCCATGGTACAACATAAAAACAAGCATGAATTAAAGTACAGATAACACGTATACACATTTAGCAGAAGAGCGCCAAATCAACATTGTATTGCTTCCACGATTTAAGCGCTAGGTTTTTTGGCTGTATTTTACAGAGGTATAGTTGGTTTAAGCTGTAAGGTAGCTGATATTGTACTCTTTGCTTACCGTAGTTTGTCCTGGAGAAGGGGGTAAGCTAATGTTGGATGCGCCGGAGCGTTCGAGTTATTGTGTTTTTTGTTAATTTAGCAGTATCCTCCAAGAACCTACTACCAGTCTTCATTTCGTTTATGTAGTGTCGTACAAGTAGGTATGGATATAGGCGTTTGATTGGAATCATTTTTAGATCGTGGTATAGGACTTTAGACGGCGAATCACGACAGCGGTTTGTTACATTTCGTAATACCTTGTTTTGCAATGTTTGCAGTTCGTTTAGATGGCTTTGTGCAGTCGTCCCCCAGACCAATAAAGCATAGGTTAGTTGACTGTAAAACAATGAGTTGTAAATAAGCAGCTTACATTTTGCGAAAGAAAGTACCGGACCTTACCGATAACCCCACAGGACCTCGAAAGATTAGTTTTTACTTCATCAATATGCGGGTTCCAAAATTAATGCTCGTTAAATGTAACACCCAGGGCTTTGACATTCGGATCACAGGGTATTTTGGAACCACCAAGGAGTAAATTCACAGGGCCGCGCATTATAGTGTTTCTAGTTATGAAAACAACTGATTTAGTTTTTAATGCTTTGATAGCTAGGGAGTCCGCCTTACTCCATTCATGCAATTTTTCCAAGGTAGTATTTGCTGCACGTGTTAATTCTTCAGTGGTATTAGGAGTGAGGAAAAAGCTGGTGTCATCCGCGTATATTAGATATTTTGCATTAGTTTTGATATCGATAATGCCGTTGACGTACAGATTAAATAATAACGACCCTTAAACGCTGCCCTAAGGAACCTCTGCTCCGATAGAAAGAAAATTGGAATGGGCGCTGTTAATAATGACACACTGACTACGAAATTGCAAGTAACTTCTGATTAGATTTAAGGCCGTCCCTCGGATACCATATTGTTCAAGTTTGGTTAGTAACGTCGCATGATTAATTCTGTCGAACACGTTCAAAAATCCGCAAAAATTCCAAGAGTTAGTAGCTTTGACTCAAAACCATCCAATATGATTTCTTTGCACCAAGATCCCGTTTTTAAGTTATTGAACGCCTAGATGAAGGGCCGGTAACTTTGGAGACTAACTTAGGACCATGGATTTACCCCTGAAAGCAGCGCCAGGCTCTAAAAAGTTTGTTTTCTTATTTTGGAGGACATTGGTCACATTTCCAAATTCTGAATTCTGTGACACAATCTACAAAATAGTCCGTCAAGCACGTCAAGTCACGCCAGTGTTTCCTTTTTTTTTTTTTTTCTGCCCACCTCTTTCTAAAGTAACCTCATCTCCGATAGGGCCAGTGCAATGTGTTTAGATAGTGAAGCGGGAAGCGCAGCGTCCGAGATTGTCAACGCGGGCACCAGGGAACTACGGGTATTTCAGACCGACGAGGAAACCGCCCTGAAACCGGATGCTTTGCAGTCGACCAATCCAAGCGAGAGAAGGAATTGGACAGGGGTGCCGTAAAGGAGAAAGTGGGCGCAGAGGAAAAGTTCGCGCGAGCCCCCAGTAAGCAATCTCCCCCGCACATAAGCGTGAGGAAGAGAGAGAGAAAGAAAAGTTTATTTTTGCCTATTATAGCAGTGGTTGGGGTGGCATCCGTCAGCCGCCTCCGTCCAGGCAGCTGCTGGTAGCACTTCGGATGAAGGCCACCAGGTCTCGTTGATCTTGGTGATTGCAGGCGGTAGCCAGCCACTCCTTAGTGTGATGTGTTGTGAGTGCTGAGGTGTTAGTGCATTCCCACAATATATGTTCTTGGTTAAGTATGGCGTTGCAGTGGCTGCACTGCGAGAGGGGGAAGTGGTCCCATGCTTTAGGCGGTGTAACCATGCCGGTGTTTGTAGTGTGTTTGTGCTTGTCTGAGTAGTGTTTGGTCTTCTCTGTCCAACAATGGATGGGGGGGGGGTGGATACACTCCATCCTGTCGTGGATCTACTGCCTCAATTTCATACGTCGTTGGGGGTGAGATTTCAGGGTACATACATGGTCAGCGGGAGCCCTGATGAGTGCTTCACGGGCGAGTTGATTGGCTCGTTCGTTCCCAGCTAATGCCATGTGCCCAGGTACCCAGTGAATTCTGGCCTGTCCTTTTACTCTGGCTAAAAGTTGCATTGCACATAGAAAAGGGATTCCGCTTGCAAGCAGGTGATACGCCTTCTTGGAGTCCGTGTATATAATTGTAAGCGTGGTGGGGGTAGTCGTTCAGCCTATTGAGAGTGCTATAGCTAGCATTTCAGCTTCTTACGGAGTGTTACAGCTGGTCTACATCGAGCATTCGTCCTCTTTGAGGTTCGTATAGGCTATTCCACACATAGGTCCTTTCTTGGCTGCATCCGTGAATACGTGTTTTTGGTGGGGATCCCTCACAACATTCTTTGAATAAAATGCCGCCCTAATTTGTCGTGGAGATGAATTTCTTTGTTTGTCCATGTGCCGTGGGATGGGTGCCGCCTGTATGTGATGGAGGATGTCATGCTTGATGTAGGTTGTAGCGACCTGGGTGGGGCTTGCTTGGTATCCGAGTTCTGTGATTATAGCTCGTCGCGAGTGAGTGCTGTTTAGCCGTATTAGTTGGTTGTGACGGTGTGTGGTTATAATTTCTGCGGTTGTATGGAGAGTCCCTGTGTTGAGAAGCTTCGTTGTGCTGACGCTGAAGGGGATTCCTAGGGCAAGTTTTGTTGCTTTCCTTATTAGTGTATCGAGCCGATTTTCTAATGTTTTGGTGCTGTTTATGTAAGGGGCTTGATATCTGATGCGGCTGGCAATGAGGACGTCCCTGAGGCGGATTAAGTCTCCTTTCTTGAGCCCTTTATTACTGTTTGAAACTCTTCTGCTCATGTGTAAGATCTGCTCACACTGCTGTATGATTTGGCTCACAGCTCTGTGTCCTCCGCCGTCACTTTGTATGTGGAGTCCCAGAATTTTTATGGGGGTCTTGGGGTATATGTCGTGGTTTTCGAGGCTTATGTGTATCGTGGGGGGCTTCCATCAGAGCATTGAGCACTACTAAGAGTTCCGTTTTCTCTGCGGAGCATTCTAATCCTATGTTGTGGGCTGCTCTTCCAACTGCATTCAGGGCCAATTGCACGGTGTTTTGGATGAGACCTGGACTTCCCTTATTGATCCAAAGTTTTATATCATCTGCGTAGGGGGAGAATTTTATGTCCGGAATCTTGCATTATTCTCTGTGGACCTTCAGCATGGCAAGATTAAATAGTGTTGGTGAAAGTACATACCCTTGGAGTGTGCCTTTTTGTGGGTGAGAGATGGGAGCAGTGAGATGGTCGCCAATGTCGATGGTGAGTTGCCTGTCTTGTAGGAAGTTTCTTACATAGTTATACACTCTGCATCCACAATTAGTGCTTCCCAGTTCTTCGAGCATAGCGTCGTGGTCAATGTGGTATAACGCCTTCTTGAGGTCAATGGCTAGGATTGCTTTCAGTTGGGCTACACTCGGTTCTTTGTGTATATCTTCGTAGATGCGAAGTAAATCATCTTGGGTGGAGAGGTTGCTCCTGAAGCCTACCATGTTAGGAGGTAGCATCTCTTGATCTTCAGGATGCTGTTGGAGTCTTTTTAAGGCCATCATTTCCATTACCTTCCCCACATTGAACGTCAGCGTGATTGGTCGTAGGTTGCTGAGTTTAAGGGGTTTGCCTGGTTTGGGGATCAATATCACGTGCCCAACTTCCATTTTGTGTAAAGTGGGCTTCCTCTCCATATGTAGTTGATTTCTGTGAGCAGGAACTCCATATCACTTTCCGCCAGGTTTCTTAGGTGGGCTCTAGTTATATCTGGTCAGGGCCTGGCGCTTTGTGTCCGGTGCACTTGATTGATATTTTAAGTTGATGATGATAGTTGGGTTTTATTGGCGCAAGGCCGACTATAGGCAAAGAGCGCCTGATATTTTAAGTTCGGCCATGGTGAAGTCCTTATCAAGATCTTCGTTTTTGGTTCCCGAATAGTTCGGGCAGTCCAGTTGGGTCGCGGAGGGGATATACAGGTTTGGTAAGTCTTTCAGCATTTTTTGCGGGTTTTTGTGCTCATCAATTAGCGTTTGCATTTTGTTCCTGGTCACGATCTTGGTGGCTTCTGGATCGATCAGGGCTTTCAAGATACGCCATGTCTTACTTGTGCTTAGGGTTCCCTGAAGTTGTTCGCACGCCATCTGCCATGGTTCTCTTCTGAGTTTATCTGAGTACGTCTGGATATGTTGGTTTAGATTGGCTATCCTTGCTCTGAGCTTGCAATTTGTTTTGCATTTTTTCCAGCGCTTGGTAAGCGCGTTTCTTGCCTCCCAGCAATGGGCTAGGTGCTTGTCCACGGAAGGTCCTCCTTGGTTTGTGTAGGTCTTGGTATGCGTCGTTTTGGCGTTGATAATATCCTTTGTCCAAGCGTAAAGATCAGGAAGGCCTTGCTGTTCTCTTTCTTTTCTATGCATGTCCCATTCAGTGATTTGTTGTTTTTTTCCATTTCAATCTTCTTGGTTTGGTGTGGATAGAAAGGGCGATAATTGCGTGATCGCTTCCCATGTATTTTTGGGTATGGGTCCAACTGACATCTCCTTGATGTGGCCATAGTAAGGTCAGGGTTCGTGTTCTGTTCTACAGAGTTGCCCAATCTAGTAAATTCCTGGGTGTCATTGTGGATTGTGTATCCTGCTTCCTGTAGTGCATATAGCAGTTTGCGTCCCTTCTTGCAGTCCTTGCTGTACCCCCAGGCTCGGTGTGGGGCGTTGAAGTCCCCAGCTAGTAGGTGTTCGTATGCACTTCGCTAAGTGTTGGGTCTTAATATTTCCTTAAGTTCCGGTAGGTTGTCTTTCGGCGGGCTGTGCACATTTGTGATGTGCAGTGGTCCTTCGGTCGTTTGGATTGATATAGCTATGTCATGTTCTAGGTTGGAGGAAAGTTCCTTGAGAATGAGGAGTGCAAATTGGTCTCTGGTTTAGAATGTAGAGTAACCTGGTAGGGTTGGATGCTTTCCAGTTTCCTGTAGAAGAAGTACGTCTGGTTTCCTAGGTAAGTTTTGGATGCACTGATGTAGGGCGTTTTGTTTGTTTTTGAAACCCCTACAGTTACACTCGATGAGGCTTAGCTCTCTAACCATGTTGTGGTTTACCTGCGAGGGTGGTTAGGTGGCCTGCTGTTTTGAGTAGGTGGTCGAAGCGCTGTTTGAAATGGTGGAGTAGTATATCGGTGAGGTGTGCCAGCCTTCTCTCAAGGAGGGTATCGAACACTTTTTCCATCATAGCTGCTATTCTTTCTTCCAGTGTTGTGAGGAGGGTGTCCACCTTTACCTCTACTTCTTGGGGCCTTTGAGAGTGTATCTGGAGGCCAAAGTCGCTATGAGCCGACTGTGAAATTCCTCCACCATTAGGGGTGCCTTCATCATCTGGTCTGCTGCGTTTCGGTCCCGGTGTAGAGCGATTTATTGCGACGTTAGATTCAGTGTCCATGTCGCTTTGGATGTCTTGTGTGGTGACCGTAACTGGCGGTGAATGGTTGGGAGGAAGGGAGCTTTGTTGTGCGAGTGTTTGAGGCCGAAGTAGCATTTGTTCTCGTCGGGCATGGGTTTGCGTCCTAACTGCATCTCTGTAGGACTTATTGGCTTGTTTGGCTGTGCGTATGTGTGGTGATTTAAGGAGTGGCTGGCTCACCTGTGGTTGACCGGCTTTTTCTGGCGATTGTTGCTTGGTCAGGTCCTGGGATCGGGATGGAGCTCCATGCCTCGATGAGCTTCGTTGCCGTGAGGAGCTTTTCGATCGCGATCGGATGCCGTTGTGGGTCTCGTGTTCGGCGGAGCGTGTGTGGCTTCTTCCACGTTATTGGGCTTCTTCTTGCTTGGGTTGTTGTAAGTTTTACTCGGTGTTGAGGCTCCTACAGCGGATTATTCGTATGTGGTAGGCTTGATACCGTACTGCGCTGTCCGCAGCTTTCCTCTTCTCGCAGGTTTTGTCATACGCGCTGTGGTTGCCTCCGCAGTTAATTCATTGCGTCAGGCAGTCTTGGTGGTCTTCTTCTTGACCGCCTTTGCCGCATTTCGGGCAGAGTGGTCCGATGGTTTTGGTACATACTTCAGCCCTGTGCCCGATAGCGAGACATTTTCGACAGAATTGCGCTCGGGGTCGGTGTGGACGGCAGCGGTATTCGCCTCCGGCGTAGATCACGTCACGGGGGATATAGGTGCCCATACAAGTGATAATTGCGGTGCCAAATTTGCCCTTCATGCGTGCCGAGGTGATGGTGTAACCTGGGGCGCAGAGGTGCTTCAAGAGGTAATCTGAGTCCGTTCCTGGTTTGATGTTGTGAACTACTCCCTGGCAGGTATCGTGCGCGGCCGAGATGTAGATGGATACTCGACCCGTTGCTGAGTTGGTGCTTATCGACGAAATTCTTCCTATCTTCTCTGCGGTCGGTTTGTTTCGGCAGTTTAGGAAGGCGAGGTTTTTGCTCTGGTCAACACGTACAGTGAAGGTAGTTGCCTCGTTAGGTGAGAGTTTCGCGGTTTGGCATAGCTGGTGGTGCAGTCACTTGGATTGGTGAATGCAAGGTTGAGCCCGTCGGCGGGTCGTAAAATAAGCTTGATCAATTCCTTCTGGCTCACGGGGCGTTGCGATGTAGGATGCCTCCAGCCGTCCTTTTCCTCGTAGAACTTGGGAGCCATGTTGGGTGGTTAGCGCGGCGGCGGTGGCTTGTCGGTGGTTTGTGGAACATGTCCTAAGCCTAGCAGCCGTAGCACGCACTCACATGCCGGTCGGGACAAAATTACTGGTATTGTCTGTTTTGTTAAAGGTAGGGATCCAAAATTTGTTGAGAATAGTCCTGGTAGGTTCCGGTATGCGTTCCGCTGGTTCGGTGAGGTCCACGAATGCAACTTCTTCGAAAACGCGAAGAAAGTTGCGGAGCCGTGGTGCCGTGCTGCTTTTAGCTGCGGCCGCCAGCAGCGCCCTCCCACATCAGCGAGAAAGAGCATGAAAGACAGCTTTCGGAGAAAAAAAATTCACCCGCATTTCCCCGAAGGGGAGCATGGGGAAGTGCGAATGCACGGGTGATGCTATGAGGGGGAGTTATGTTGAACTGTGTTGGCATTCGCCCGTTAGTTGCATTTAACACCCCCGCGTGATCAAGTGGGGATTCACACACCCCGTTAGTCGTTCTCTGGAAATCTTGGTGAATTAAAGTGTATGTTCGAGGAGATCACACACACACGCAAGTAAAGTGAAACGACAGTATTCTTTATTCAGCACTTGTTGGTGTTGTCGTTGTAGTTGACGGTCATTATGACCACCTTGTGGTCACTGAAATGTACGGTCAAGAGTTGTTGCAAGACCGCGCGTATCAGACAGTTCCTCGCAAAGGCCAGGTCGATGTAGCTGCCGTTGATGGTGGTGGGAGCCTCTAGCGGTAGGCACGTCATGAAGTGGTTGGCGAGCATGTATTCCATCAACCACTCGCCGCCCTTTCGCACGTCCACGTTAAAGTCCCCAACAACCACGACCGGGTCCGAGGGCTTTACGCGCCTGGCCACACTCTCCATCGCCGCGTCCACGTATTCGACGACGTCGTCGCGCGAGATGTTTGGCGCAAGGTAGAGGGTGACGACCACGATTCCGTCGCCCGAGTACGCGTCGGTGTAGACGGCACTGTACGGCGACTCGTCCCTGACCGGCGAGGTGGACACGGCGTGCGACACGAGGTTCGCGTAGGCGTGACCGACGAGGTAGACGCCGCAGTACTCGCCCCGACTTCCGCTCCTGGCGAAGCAGCAGTCGTCGATGGGGAAGTGGGAATGCACGGGTGATGCGAAAGAATTCTTCTTGGCCAATCGCCCTAAGTGGGTATGTGCTAAAGAAATTAGGAACTCTTCTTGGCCAATCGCCCTAAGTGGGTATGTGGTGCGGATGGACGGACGGCGGTGGACGCGTGATTCAGGGTCGCTTAAGAAGTGCATTCGCACTTAAAAGCAGGAAGACTGCATCAGGCATGGACGGGTCAGAGTGCGTGAACGTAGCCCTGCGGAAACAGGCAGGCTAAGCAGAAAAGTTGACCAGCGCGCAAGCGTAGAATGAGGGGTGAAATCGTAAGGTGTCAGTTTCGTGCGAAGCCTTCAAGTCAGGCTCTGACCCAGCTTTACACGAGCAATGTTAAAGGCCAACTGCAACGAAATTTTCGGCTCCTTAAATGCACTATTTTCCGGTAGTATAACCTTAAAAATTGCTACGAGGCCCAAATGTGCTTCGCTGCATCGTAAAGGAAGATCAAAAACGCTCTTTTCAAACCCAAACTGGAAAAAAAAGGGCGGCCATTACGGACGGCCGGAAGTGACGTTACACTCAGGAATCGAGTGGGCGCAGCCGGCGGATTTTCCCACAGCTGCCTGTGAGAAGACGGCGCGCATTCGATGTGTTTCTGGTCGTCTGTTGCTTCATACATTTAAAACATGCGGGAAAAGGGGTTGGGAAGTTCGTGCAACCATTATTGCTTCGTTGTGAGCTGCTGAGACGACGTCCGGTAAAACGAAAACACAGGCATCGCGAGACGTTCTGGCGAAGCTGGGTGCACAAAAGGCCGTGTTGAGCGCTAGATGGGCGCCGGCACAGCTAATATGCCCTGTGCCGATCGAACCATCCTGCGTTTGTGAGAGAAAAGAAAAAAAAGAAAGCTATCGTAGGAGGAAAGTATCGAAATATGCCGGCTAGAGTGTAAAAATTCGGCTTCAGCGCATGTTGTGAAAGTTCAAATCCAGAATTTCATTATTTTTGTTTAGACGGGCAGTTTTGTCCTGTTTAAAGGAAATAGGTGCAGCTAGGAAATAGGTGCACAAAAGGCAGTGTTAAGCGCTAGATTGACGCCGGTGCAGCTAAGTTGCCCTGTTCCGATCGAACCATCCTGTGTTTGTGAGAGAAACGAAAAAAAAGCTACCATGGGAGGAAAGTGTCGAAACATGCCGGCTAGGAACTCGGTTTCAGCGCATGTTATAAAAATTCAAATCCAGAATTTTATTATTTTTGTTTGCACGGGCAGTTTTGTTCCTGTTAGCAGAGTGCCCGCGCCAAATCTTTAGATAATGATGCCATGCAGCGACGAAAGCACTGCAGTGTCTTCACTCGTGAAGCAGTGACCTTCCCCGAGGCTCAGTGCTGCGAAATGTGGCCTCGTTTTTTGTTTTTTCTTCTAACTGGCGAGAGAAATGTTGCCAACAGCGGCAAGTATTTATTTGTTTTTTGACGAAGTTGTTTGATCTAAATCGATTCCGTGTAGGGCGCCGCGTGCTGTACTTGTCCGCGCCCCGACCCCGACCGGCGCGATAACAGCAATAACAGTGACAACAGCGTATAACCTCGCGTCGGCGCAGAACTCTTCGATGGCGTCGGCGTACTCGCGCTCTCGAAAAGTCGACCGGCCGATCGTGCAATGGGCCGCACAGCTAGCTGCTGTACTCGATCGCGCCCCGACCGGCTGCGACAACAGCGTATCGTCTCGCGCCGGCCGTTCTGCTCGTAGAGACGCCCGGCCGCGAGCTTGAAGCGCGCCGCACAGCCGCCGTAGTCGTTCGCGCGCCGACGCACCGAGCGGCCGCGACAACAGCGTGTCGTCGTCTCGCGTCGGCCGTTGTATTTCGCACTCGTAGAGACGCCCGGCCGCGAGCTTGCAGTGCGCCGCACAGCCGCCGTAGTCGTTCGCGCGCCGACGCACCGAGTGGCGGCGCCAACAGCGTACCGCCTCACGTAGGCCGTACACGCTTTTCGCGTGCTCGTCGAGTCGACCGAGAGCCTGCTGCCGGCGTCGCGACCACGAAATCGGCCGTTGTGCTACTGCCGTATTCGCTCTAGACGGGCCACGGCACTTTTCGAATTCGCTCTTTATGTATCGGCAACCCAAAGTTTCTTCAGCATTACGGAAACGCGTGAAAGCAATTATTCCTGCAAGAGGCACGAATTACACTGGTCACTCTCGTGAGGCCGCACGTAAAAGGGCTACTGAGGAGAGGCGACGGCCACATGGGAGTCCTGACTGGCACGTCACATCCGGAAGTCCGCCGCAGAGGCGACAAGTTGCGGCGAAACTCCGCTAGGTGCTGCGTCGGCTGAAGTGATGTGTTTTCGAACGGTTTTAATAAAAAAAACTGCGCGTTTGTGGAGTTTAAAATTAGGTCACAGGGGACTTTAAAGGTGCATACCACACATTGAAGCAGAATTTAGGGTAGGTAAATTTTCGTTGCAGTTCGCCTTTAACGAAGTTGGTTTCGATAACCGAGCGGGTGGTGTAGCGAAAGGTGCGCAATGGTTGAGGAGGAAGAAAGTGAAGGTGAAGCCATAGGTCAACAAACCTAATGAAGAACACGGAGTTGACTCGGAAAGGAAAAGGACCCATAACGGTGACGAATAAGTTGTGTGTTGTGGTAGAGCCTCAATTGTAGTATAGTGAAAAGGCAAGCTTCTTGTAAATGTATATAATGAGAATAGTGGTGTTTAATATTACATCTTCCAAGTGTCTTGGTGATGCTTGGGCAAATTGTATGAGTAGTTTATTATTATTATTTTTATAATTCTTTATTTGGAAGGGGAGACTCAAGGTCTAGTCAGGGATGGGGAAGGAGGTAAAGAAGGTGAGAGAGTCTACATTCTCTTGTGTATCCCCATTGTACAAGCGAAAGTCCACAGTAGTTTAAAAGAAGTAGTTGCAAAGTGCGGCTGAGAAGGAAGAGGAGGAGGAGGAAAAACGTTAGTTTGTGCGGATTGATAGAGTGTTGTCAAATAAGAGTTTGTGGCGACGCTCCAGCGGCGATGGCGCTGGGGCTGAGTGACAACCAATGAGAGCGGGCCACGCATCGCCGGTGCGCAAGCAGCCACGAAAGCTACGAGCGTGGAATAAAACGGGGCCCCAGTTTCTCGGTGCATGGCATAGCGTTCAGACGTGTCTCGGCTAGTCTCTCTGTCGCGTTCGCGACAAGTTCATTGAAGTGCTTGATTGCAGTGATGTGTTAAGGATGAGTTTGATGGTGATAGAACGGCAACGTTGTGTGAACCAAGTGTGTGTGTATGGTGTATACAGGAGTGAACAACAGATAAGTGTGAAGAAAGTGAAGATGAGGTTAAGTGTGCAGTGAAAATTCCAACGAGAGAAGTGATCAGTGGTGGTGAGCAGTGGACTCGGTGGACTCATGAGAAGTGAGCAACGGTGGTCAAAAAAGGAGACAGCAGTGGCCAAGATAAAGCAGTTTTTAAAGACGATAGTCTTCCTTGGGCTACTTAAACCCAGAAATTTTGGTCTCTCTGTCTGTCTGTCTGTCTGTCTGTCTGTGACTCGATTCAGCTTCCCGGCCGAAGAAAAGTAGATATTGCGCAATAGACGTATATACTCACAGAAAAAGGTAAACATCTAAGCCCGGTTTATATGTTCATACCTGTCAACTTTGTTGAACAAGAACAAGACATTACGCAAATATAAGACAGGAAATTAGTACACAAGGAATATTTACAGTGTTCCCTTATTTAAATATTCCTGGAGTCTTGGTTTTTCGATACCAAATGATATTCTATATCTACTGCAGAAAACCACCACATGCTGTTGCTCGCGCCACTTCCAGGCGGCGTATGAAAAATCACGCGACAACAGCAACGAAAGATGATGATGATGATGTCCTCAAAGATTTTGGCCCGCTCCGACAAGGGGGGATTGGCCAAAGCTAAATCGGTTGTTCCATTAGCTAGGTTCCACGTTCTGCTTGGAACGCACGTGGAGCACGGCCACACGGTTCTATAAACCTTGAAGTCGGCCGCCTCGATTCACGCGGGTCACCGCCGTACTGCAGCGCTGGCCTTGAGGAACCCGGCCTGTAGCAGGGGAACGAGGTAAATTCAAATCGCCTTGAGCAAACCCTTGGTGTGTTTACCTTGGGATGAGCGCGACGGTACAGAAACAGCATGAGAGGTGAGCCGAAAAGCAAAAGGGGGCATTTCCTTGGCAAATGTCTACAAAGACTGTCGTCTTTTGACGACATTTGCAACAAAAGGAGCAGATATGCCGCCAATATTTTTGAGAAAAAACTTTTAGAGTGGGGGGTAATTGTCTTTTGTCAAGGGCAACCCCCGAAAGGGGATGCATCATAACCCCCCAAAATGGAAAAAAAATTACACCATCTTCCCGTAGGAGAACCCTGAGTAGTATGCGAAGCAGCCATGGGGTCGACTGAAGTTCCCATTAGTTTTCAGTTCGTCGTTTCCGTTGACGTGCAGCTTTGCGTGCCTTCGTTGTTTCAGTAGCTTCCTGACGTAGTTTGAATGAGTGAAGGACATAAGGCGCATTCGTAGCGCATGCTCCCGTGTCGGTTTGTAGCGCAGTGGGAAGAGCGCCACGTACCTCCCGCTGCGGCCAGAGAGTCGTGGGATCGAAACCGGGCGCCGCCTAACTATTTCTTTTCATAGTGGACTGCGCTGACGTCAGCCCAAACGCTGACGGTGCTGAAGAGACCCGCATGCGCACTAGAATGTGGACGGCGGACAAGGGAGGGAGGGACACAGCCCCGAGCATGAGATGCTCCGCATCTAAAAGAACAAAGGAATGGAAATTTGAAGTGGGCGCCTGAGCGCACCAATTAGAGAACGCCAGCGCCTAAACCCCGAGGCATCATGGTAAAATATGGCTGCGCACTGGTCATCCAATCAGAGGACGCCGCGCAGGAGACAAGTGGCGTGATGACCATATATGGGCATGGGAAAGGCAAGGAACCAATGAGAGTGCCCCACGAGAGAGCCCAGAGGGGATAAAAGCGGGGCGCACAAAGAGAAGAGGGAGGCAAGAAACAGGGAGGCAAGAAACCGAGAGGCCAGAAACCGGGAGGCGGTAGGAGCACGTGACCTTCAAGGAACGAGCCAGGGGTACGCGGCTAGGCCACCGACTATGCCTACGAAGCCTGCGCAGGAGCGGGCCGACTTCGCATCGGCTGCGGCATCCTGGGCGCACCACGAACCTGTGTCTTCGTGGCCCCTGCGGCGGCGGTCGGGCACCTGCGGCCAACGTTTACGCTCCGTCGACCTTCATTTCGATGGCCCCGGAAGGCTACGTTCGTCCCGAGCCTACCTGGTTCCTCCAGAGGCAGCGGCTACCGGGGGGTAGCCACCGAGGAAGCATGCCGCCCAAGGAATCGAGCGCCGGCATCAAGGACCTCCAGCGAGAGCGGCTACCAGGGGGTAGCCACTGAGGGAACCAGTCGGGACGCGCGGAGCCCACGCCGTCCAAGGAGTGACCGCGCGCAGAACGCCGGCACCGAAGAGAGACGAGGACGGCTATCACTGAGTGGTGGACACGCAACGTGGGCGACACGTCAGCGCCGATGACCGGGTAGGCACGTCCAATAGAGATTCAGTCGTAGGACGCAACTAGAGAGTTGTGGTGCGAAAGGCATTAATTAGTACTTCATGTAATCAGTTGATATGACCCAATTGTGTAGGACTTTATTGTAGAGACTTCTGGGTTTAGATTTGAATTGTGTTTTGAGGTTGTTAGAGGGTTCAGTGCGTATAATTTCAGTGTAGTTTAATTATCGAGTGCTTTGCGTTAGGGTTTTCCAAGCTTGCATTAAATATGTTTTGTTAAACACGCAAACGGCTTTCCTGCGTCCATCTCTCTGAGCCTGTAAAGACAACCTCACCATCCGTTCACGTGAGACAGCCTGGCGGCATCCTTAGCGACCTCAAGTCCTTTGGTGAGTCAGATAACATGTTGAACACTATATCTAGTTACATGTATAAGAGGACATTTCGTGTTAAGGTCTGTCCGGGATACATGTGCAGGAAAATGGTGTGCCCCAAGGCGGAGTTTTAAGCCGGAGATTGTTTATAATTAGGATGAATTCTCTCCGAAAGACATAGCCCCAACGATTCCCTGTTCCATGTATGTAGACAATGCTCAAAAAGCTATTAAATCCTGGAACCTGTCAATTTGCTAACGTCAAGTACAGCTCGGTGCTAAGAAACTTGCTGGCTGGTCGGACCTTGACGGTTTTAAACTAAACCCGGTGTTTTTTTCTCCCGCAAGCGCGGGAATAATGCGGACCCTGCGATTACCCTTAATCGTGCATCTATTCCTGTAAAAAAAGGAGCACAAGTTTTTATGTGTCATATTTGATGAAAAACTCACGTTCCTTCCACACATCAAACAACTTAAACATGAATGCCTAAAAACACTGAACATTCTGAACCTTCTCTCACACCAGTCCTATGGTGCAGACAATGAACCCCTCCGTGTCCTTAACGCTTTAGTCGGGTCACGGTTATAAACTACGGCAGTGTTGTGTAAGGGTCGGCATCAAAAACAACACTAAATATTCTTGATCCAGTGCTC
The DNA here is from genome assembly GCF_048455015.1 of Haemaphysalis longicornis. Taxonomy (NCBI): domain Eukaryota; kingdom Metazoa; phylum Arthropoda; class Arachnida; order Ixodida; family Ixodidae; genus Haemaphysalis; species Haemaphysalis longicornis. The sequence continues at coordinate 290,465,671 of NW_027526295.1, read as the reverse complement.
AACTTGGGCCTTCGCCTTGCGTCTGGTGCGTTCCGCACCGCCCCGCCCAGAATCTGTACGTTGAACGTAGCAAACGGTGCCTCGATCATCAATGAATGAACATAGATTTACTATATGCTTTCAAGGTTTCATCACTGGATAGCCATCCTTTTAAACCGGTCCTCAACAATACATCCACAACCCCGCTCTTCTCAAATCGTTCATCTGTTTCTTTGCCCTATTCACTGAGGGTGAGAGAGGAAGCTTCAGGTCTTTCCGTTGGGTTTTTAGATGAATGCACATCTTCATCATTTGCTGACGTTTCCCCACTACTGAAACTGCAGCCTGTTTGTTGTGATTTATTTTTCGGAAAAGGGATAAAAACAGGGTTCCGAGAACTGCGATGCTGCAGTATTTCTTGTCTCTGCAGGATAAATATAAATGCGCTGAATCTTACAGTGATGCATCTAAAACTTCAACTATGCTGTCGTGTGCCGCTCATGGTCCTAACTTTAATTCTGGCAGAACCATGAGCGTACACACCACTATCTCCTCAGCAGAAGATTATGGTATTTTACTCATCGTTGAGCGCATTCTTAAAAAATAAATGCCTAAGTCCGTCATTTTTACAGACTGTTTCAGCTTTGTGCGTGCATTGTCGTCACACAGACCTAGAAAAACACCACGTTGCAAATCTAGTTTTTAGTTCCATAATGTCTGTATATGCTAAATATTTTCAACTAACGCTGTGCTGGGTTCAAGGCCATGCTGGAATGGCGCGGAATGAGACAGCGGATCAAATGGCCGCCGCTGCTGCACTTACAAACAGAGTGAATAGCACCGAGCTCTAGCCACACATAAAACAGCGCCTTCGAAAAACATAGCACGTCAACGAGACTACACAGACAGACCACAAGTTATACATAATAAAACCACATCTGGGACGATACACTACTGGCTCACACAACAGATTCATCGAAGTTGCCCTAGCTAGATTACGGATAGGCCACATACACAGGACACACTGCTATCTGCTCACCGGATCGCCAACGCCCTTGTGTAGCAGGTGTGGGGAGGGCCTATCCGTATTTTCCAATTACACGCAAAGCACTCCACACAACAAGACGCTAACACTTCCCCCAACTATACAGACAACACATTCCACTACACCCAGCATTGCTTTAACAGATGGTAGCATAATTCCTCTACAACGCACCCTTAAGTATCATAGCGAAATCAAGTTTTCACACCTTATTTCCTATCACGCGTATTTTTTAGACCTAATTTTATGCCACGCACAATCACAACGTAGCCTTTTACACCAGTCATCCACATTGTCGTGTACTGATTTTAATATTGTTTTTGTCGAGCATTTTTTAGTTTCCGTCTTCATCCATCATACATAACCACTGTTTGGGCGCTCTTTGCCCTAGTTTTGCCTTGAGCCATAAACATCCAACCATCATTATCATCTGGCTCGGCACTCCCCGCAAATTGACGGGACATATTTTTGCCCCCGTGCCCCATCTATTGCTCACCAACGTTTACTTAATTTACATAACTATGTAGTTATTCTCGTATCATAAGCGATGCTTGCCTGCTGTTTCTTGTAGCTTGCCAGAAGGCGCATGTGCACACTGTGGCATTACAGCTCCAGATCGATCCCTCCCTGACAATAAACAGGCATATTTCTGAACTTCGTGCTGTTACTACATCTGCAAATGCAGTGCCGCAAATGTATGGGAGTTAGATTGGAGTAAATAAGCTTTATTTACTATGTGTGTGTGTGTACTCGCATTCAGAATGGGTAAAAAAAAGTATACACATTTTATTACGCGGCTAATCGAAGGGAAAGGATAAAGTAATTCTGAGATTTTGTTGTAGCTCTTTATTTTGTTAAATATTCTACCACTAAAAGTTCGCCTCATTCCTTGCTGCTTTGACAGATCTAATGCCGACATGTGTACAATTATGTGGTGTCCCTACAAGAGTATGAAACCCGACATTTATTTCACAATTACGAGAAATATTTTTGCCACCCGAGCAACTAACATTCAGATGAAGATCATGGCCATAGTCATAGCATTTTGTTCCTTTCAATGTAGGGACAACTGACCTCACGAGACGTTGTTGGTAGAGATGACGTGCTACAAGTAACTTCTGGCCAATATGTCTGAGTGCCAGCACTTCCGCAATAATCGGCCTTGTTGACTTTGCGCCTGGGCTCGCACATGCAAATCGCGCAACAGAGTGCAAGGCAGACAGTCTGAAGATCGTAAGGATTTCGATCGTCAGCGATGTGCCACCATCCAGGTGCCTGCCACCATCCAGGTGCCTTCTTACTAAGCCGATTTAAGTTGGACGCGTTTTCACTGAATAAATACTTAAATTGTATTCCTTTTAACTGCGCAAGAGCTGCATTTATATGCGATTGCTTCATATACGGTTGCGCCAAACAAGTGTTAAAGGCTATCTATCTGGTTTCACACGACCGTAAAAATACTTCTTTGGAACCCATTTTGCAACATTTGTGGGTGGTCGATGTTGTAAGGCAACGGGTAGTGCTCCAAGGCAGTATTTTCATCTTAACACATTGCGCAAAAGGTGCCAACAGTAGATCCCATCGCGCTTCTTTATCAAGCAGCCATCGGTCGTCAGAAGAAACAATCCCAGCACACAGGTATTTTTTACAAGCTTGTAGTGAAGGGCCAGATCAGTGTGGTGGCCAATCCGCCGAACCAGGGGTGTAGCGCTGGCCGAAGGCAACAGGCCAGCAGGGAAGTAGAGGAAGGAGCTCGGAAGCGGTCGGGCAAGACGACAGCAGGAGGGCGCCCTCGCGGTGTAGGCCCGAGGTCCGTCGCCGCCGCTTCCTTCGAAGTTCCCGTTCGTCGCGGTGTGGGCCCGACGACAGCCCTGGACGCCACCGGGAGAAACCGGGGCCGGCACAAGAGTGAGCGGTGGGCCGGCGATGCAGAGCGCGGGCAGCGAGGCTTCGTTTCGAGCCCAAGCTAACTCCTCCCGCCGCTAATCATCGGCACCGCCACGTTCTTCACCGGGTTGAAGCACCTGGGCTCACACGTCTCGTCACCTCTGCGGACGGTCTGCCACCTCGCGTCGACTCGCCGAAGTCACAGGCCCGTCTCCGCTCCATTCATCGTGCCAGCACCAGCGGACTGTAGTGGTCAAGTTCATCGCCAGTCTTGTAAATATTGACCCTCCCCTTTCGTACCTGCTCGTTTGGATTACCTTGTGAATATAAGGCGTGAGTTGGCTCATGAATTGTAGTCCGGCTCATTGCTCTGCACGCGGTCCGGCCCAACATTCATGACAAAAGTGGCGAGCCTGCCAGGATTCGCGTGTTACCAATAGAGAGGAGTCCGGTTGCTGTTAGCCCTACAACCACGCAAATATTCGAACATGTATATCGCGGGCTTGGAAAGAATAACGAAGGCGGGGCAAGACTTGGGACTGACAGGTGCAGCCCTCCGCAACTACTTCGACACGGAGAAGGAGAAGCTGAAAAGTGAGCTAGCGTTGAGTAGGGAGGCGAGGCGACTCGGTGTTGAGGTTGCACTCTTGAGAGACGCTGGTGAGCACAAAGATGTGATACTGAAACAATGGCAGCGAAGGAAAGAGGAAGAAGAAAGGGAGGCACTCAGAGAGTACGAGGAAAGGAAGGACGCGGATGAACGAAAGATTGCCGCCCTGAACAAGGAAATTGCCGCTCTTGAATTGCGCATACGCCTCGCTCATTCGGCCGACATATCGCGTACCCCCGTACATGAGCCAGTCTCCGCACCTAGCCACCCTGCTAATTGTTCAGTGCCTACTCAAAGAGAGCTTGGTTTGCAAGCACCGGCTACTCATGACGACAATGCGGAAGGTCCTGAGGAAGACAGGGCACCGGGTTCTATTATTCTCGAAACGTATTCAAAAAACGGCCCAGAAGTCAATAATCCCAAAGGACTCGCAGCCGCCAGTGAGGCGTTTTCGCGCTCCCAAAAGAGACCCCGGAAACGAAAGAGCCACAAGGAGACTGCGACACATTCGGCCTCCAAAACATCGGACTGCGCCCCGAATTGTCGCACATCCCAGCAGCGACAGTTCCAGTTGATTTCCAACCATCTCGAGACACGGTGTTTTCGGAAGTTCAGCAGAAGAAGCAAACACCACGTAACGAGTCGAACTAAAACACTTTCAACAGGCTCATTACTCCGTGGGGGTGTGAGGTTGGACAACTTTTACACAGGACCAACCACTACTTTCCGGATCACCCCGCGAAGTGGTACGCAACGTAAAGGAACTCCACACAACCGTTCGCGCAAACCCTGTAAAAGCAAGCGCCAGAGGCGAAAGCAACAAACCCGAAAGAAACGTGACCTGTTCACCGCATTCCAATGCTGCTTTTTCCCTACCGGATTGTCAGGACACAGACACCCTAGTAAGAGGCGCAAGAAAGGCAACCAGAGTGTCTTTCACAGCAGAGGTTCATGCTCCCCGAAGCGGAAGAAGCGCCGAGTTTCTAGGCAACCGTTGGCTATTCCGGCAAACAGGCACGCATGTACATGGAAGTGTGACTCTGGACAACGTGTACCGGCTGTATACAGCTTCGGACGCTTTCTTTGGTTCTTCTAGTGCACTCAAGCAGACTACGCCGTAGACTTATCTGTTTTTGGTAGCTTGAAGAACTGCTTGAACTATTTTGTGCCCATGTGAACTGTTTATGGTGACGTGCTTGAACTTTGGTGTGTTTTGGTGTGCTTGAACTTTTGTTTTAGTAGAAAAAAAACTTGAAGTTTTGTTTTCTACGAACTCGGCTGTGCTGTGTGACTTTGCTAATTGGACAAATGGTTAGGCCCTCTCTTCGACTCTTCGACACTGACTGGCGTTCTCCATCCCCAACGTCTAGAGAATAGTTCTAAGAACTTTCTAAAGAGGGGGGTAGTGTAGTGAAGGGCCAGATCAGTGTGGTGGCCAATCCGCCGAACCAGGGGTGTAGCGCTGGCCGAAGGCAACAGGCCAGCAGGGAAGAAGAGGAAGGAGCTCGGAAGCGGTCGGGCAAGACGACAGCAGGACGGCGCCCTCGCGGTGTAGGCCCGAGGTCCGTCGCCGCCGCTTCCTTCGAAGTTCCCGTTCGTCGCGGTGTGGGCCCGACGACAGCCCTGGACGCCACCGGGAGAAACCGGGGCCGGCACAAGAGTGAGCGGTGGGCCGGCGATGCAGAGCGCGGGCAGCGAGGCTTCGTTTCGAGCCCAAGCTAACTCCTCCCGCCGCTAATCATCGGCACCGCCACGTTCTTCACCGGGTTGAAGCACCTGGGCTCACACGTCTCGTCACCTCTGCGGACGGTCTGCCACCTCGCGTCGACTCGCCGAAGTCACAGGCCCGTCTCCGCTCCATTCATCGTGCCAGCACCAGCGGATTGTAGTGGTCAAGTTCATCGCCAGTCTTGTAAATATTGACCCTCCCCTTTCGTACCTGCTCGTTTGGATTACCTTGTGAATATAAGCCGTGAGTTGGCCCATGAACAGTAGTCCGGCTCATTGCTCTGCACGCGGTCCGGCCCAACATTCATGACAAAGCTCTCTTTATCCCGATTGTTTTTTCTGGAAAGCCTAATAGGCTCTCATTTTTGCCTTCGTTGCTCCGACCCCAAAAAGTGATTTTTTTTTCTCAAACAGCTTGCTTAGAAGCATCCCTGTTTAGTCCAAACTTCGTGTGGGCTGTCGCCCATCTATTTATGGGCAATGAATTTTGTTTATATCTCTACGTATGAGCCTGTACAGGCGTTCTTTTTTACGTTTACTGCTGAATATGGTGGTACCAGCTTTTGAATAATGGGTATATTGTAAGATTGCCTTGCAGCAGATAGCTCTTAATTTTTTATGAGTGCGGTTGCACACCAAACTTCTCTGACGTGGTTACGAGATAGATATGCGAACCCGTTAATTAAATTGCCAAGTTGCGTGCGGGACTCTGGGGGGACCTCTGAGGCCATTACCTCTGGCGCGCCTGCGCATCCCTGTCGCGTCGGAAAGACATTGGGAGGAGAGCCAAGGCCGAAAGAAGCAAGTGATTTAGACCGCCGGCTGTGTGTCCAGTCGGTAAAGTAGGAACACGTGTGCGCTCCGGCGGAATCGGGGGGACGGCGGGTCGCGGCTTCAGAGGAGACCGAAGGCCGGCTTCTCGGAACCGCGTGGCCGCGGTGGTGCGCGCGACTCGAGACCTCCGGAGGAGAGAGAAACGGGGAGTCGTCTTTGGGCAGCGGTAGAGAACGGCTGTCCACGGAACGCTCGCCCGAGCGACGAAAGGCCTGGGGCCTCCTTCGTTAGGATGTAGCAAAGAATAAACGTCCCTTACATCGTCACCGGTCAGCAGTCTAGCCTACCTCGCAACAAACTGGTCGCAGCGGCGGGATAAGCCAAGGCGGACGAAAGAACTTCGTGCAGAAGGACCACCTGATCTGGGATCAGCGCGGATTCCTCATCGTGGCCTCCGGGAGACACGAGCGACGAAGAAGGTACGAGTGACGAGCGGACGGAAGACTCGAGGAGGAAGACAACGAGGCCTTCCTGACGTGTGGAGAAGGTGCGGCAATGGCGATCCGGGATCGACCGACGCAACGTGGCTCTGGGAGACACAGGCACCACACGCTGAAAAGTGCTTGAACGACTACGCTTTGCCAGACGATTTTGAACTGGGTTCAAATCAGGCGCTAAATTGACTGCCACCGGGTGTGTAGTCAATTTGTGTTTGCGGGCAGAAAGCTCTGCCCAAGCATGAATATAGCAAAGATGAGTTGCTGCTGCTAGCAGCGGAGTTGGGGCTTGAAGGGAACGGAAGAATGAGAAAATCGGAAATTCGCAGGGCCATTCAGGAGGTGAATTTTGAGGAGGACGAAATTTCAGATGCGTGGGCCAAAATTCGCCGAGGGGAAAAGGTAAAGGAAGAGGAGCGAAAGAGGCAGGATGAATAAATGAAGAGGCAGGACAGGAAAGATGCCAGAGATGCGCAGATTAAGCTTGAGGAAATAAAGCTTCAGAAAGCTAGGCTGGCAAATGAAGATTCTTCAGGAGTACAAGGAGGCGCAGTTAAGATGACAAGTTTGCTGCAGCCGTTTAAGATTGGAGATGACATCGGTCTCTACCTAGTAAATTTTGAAAAATTGTATGAGAGGCAATTATTCAGCCGCGATACCTGGCTACAGCGGTTGTTGTCGTTGCTTCCGGGGGAAGCAACGCATGTTGTGGCACGCCTAAGTGCTGGCGATGCAGTCGACTACAATTACAAGATTTCGACAGTGAAGTACAAGATTTCGACAGAGGAGTTTCGAAGGAGGTTTCGGCAGGACAAAAAGAAGCCAAACGGAAGCTTCGTTGAGTTTTCTTGCGGAATGAGCGATAACTTCACGTAATGGGTCAAGGGCTCTGGCGCCAATGGGGATTTCTCTCAATTGAAAGACCTGATGTATTTAGAGCGGTTTTGCGAGACCTTGCCGGAAAGCATGCGCTTTTGGGTTAAAGACAGGCAGGTTGGCGTATCCGTGGAGAAGGCAGCCCAGCTGGCGGTTGAATACGTGGCTAGCCGAAACATCAAAGAAGGTAGAGTCAGTCAGGAGGCGCGCCAGGACCAGTGAGAAAGGCTAATTTCCCTCCGGCGCCACAGAACCGCTTCATGGAGGCTAAAGGACATCAGGGGATTAATGACGCACCGAACACGATACCGAAAACGGTCGTCAAAGATCCCGAAGGCCTGCCAAGAAATTTTGATGTCAGGCGACTTGTAATGTGTTATAACTGCAAACAGCCGGGACGCTTTACTCGAAACTGCCGAAATGAGAGGCCGGCTTTTACGTGCCTGAGCAGCCATCCAAACAACCATGACCTGCTAAAACCGTACACTAAGGAAGCCATCGTAAATGGGCAGAAATGCAGGGTGCTTAGGGATTCGGCAGCTACCATAGACGTGGTCCACCCGAGTTACGTGAGAGCATAAGACTACGTGTCAGGATGTGCGTGGATAAAACAGGCGATCAGCGAGATTTCGTTATGTTTGCCTACAGCAAAGGTGAAAATCGAAGGACCGTTCGGGGTCCTGGAGACTATTGCCGCTGTTTCAAAGGGGCTGCCGGAAGCTATCCGTACCTGTTCTCGAACAGCTCCGAGGCGTTGTTGAACGAAAGGGGATGCGCCTTCACAGACGCGCAAGTAATGGCACTTACACCCTCAAAAGCGCGGAAACTTGCGAATGAGCTATGTTAAAGCCGTAAGCCAAGTGAGGTGGAAGTAGACGAGTCGGAGAGATTGGCCGAGATGGTTGCGCAACCAGAATCTAATGCTTCTGTTCCTGATATAACAGAAACTTACGACGGTGACTCAGGAGCATCCCAGGCTCCGGAAGGGAGCCCGTCAGAAAGGGTAAGCGAGGGGGAGCTTCAGACAACAGTGGTAGCACCCACTACACCCGTTTACGAACAGTTCCTGAATACTGACCGCGAAGCTTTGATAGCGGAGCAGAAAAGCGATCCGTCACTGCAGGTTCTTTCAGTTAAATCAGAGGAAGGTGTTGTATCTAAGAATATCAGCTTCCAAGAAAGACAGGGACTTCTGTATCGCAAGTGCGAAGAAAAGCGCGGAAGAAAATACGATCAAATTGTGGTGCCGGAAAGGTATCCAAAGGGTTTGCTCACTCTGTGCCACGATCATGCGTGGGCAGGTCATGTGGGCATAAGCAAGACCAAACAGAGGTTACTACAGGAATTTCATTGGCCAGGGTGTTTTCCAGACGTGCAGCAGTTCGTGCGAACTTGCGAGACCTGCCAAAGGGTGGGAAAGTCGAATGATAGGCTCAAGGCCCCAATGGTGAGTGTTCCTATCATTTTCGAGCTATTCCACCGGGTAGTGGTGGATGTGGTGGGGCCACTTCCAAAGGCTAATTCGGGGTTCAGGTACCTACTGACGCTACTGTGCCCGGAAGCCAAGTTTCCTGAAGCCATACCGTTGAAGGAAGCGACTTCCGTCGAAGTTGTCGATGCTTTGCTTGGGATATTTTCGTGGTTGGGATTTCCTGCAGAAATAGAATCAGACCAGGGCTCGACATTCACGAGTGCGCTAAATACCAGTTTCCTTGAAAAATGTGGAATCCGGATGTATCGCAGCTCAACTTCACCCACAGAGAAACAGCGTGGAACGATGGCAGGCTGTACTCAAGAAAGTGTTGAAGGATTTGTGTCACCAAAGGAAAGCGGACTGGGACTGTTGCCTTCGCGGCACTTTGTTTGCCTTGCGAATGGTGCCGCACGAGGGAACAGGGTTCGCCCCTGCCGAGTTAGTGTACGGGAGAAATCTCCGCGGCCCCCTAAGACTGATTCGGGAGCTTTGGGTGGGATCAATGGGTTGACCGGACTGTGGTAGAGTATGTAGTAGAACTACTGCAAAGGATGAGTCAGACCCGTAAATTGGTGAGAGAAAACTTGGAAGCGGCGCAGAAAGTCTCAAAGCGCTATTATGACAGAAATGCGAAGCGCAGGTCGTTCGCAGAGGGAGACAAGGTGATGATCCTGCGACCGAATTGGCAGAATTGTCTCGAGGTTCACTGGGATGGGCCAGCGGAAGTTATCCAGCGCATCTCTGACGTGAAGTACTCAGTGAGACTACCAGGGCGGAGACGTGAAGAGAGAGTTTACCATGTGAATTTGATGAAACTATTCTTTTAATGAACCGAAATCGTCAGCATCGCTCTCAACACCGTACCGGAAGTTTCGGTCGAGGTTCCCAGTTGTGGTGGCAAAGTTAATCCGTCGGTGGAGGAAATTGTTCTCGGCGCCGTCGACAAAAGCGACTTAGACGATGACCTGCAGGTGCGGGATTTAGAAGGTGTTAATCGGGAATTCCTGGAATGCTTTGCGGCACAGCCAGGGAAAACCCATTTGATCATGCATGACTTCGAGCTCACCTCCGAAGCGCCTTTCCAGTCAAAAGCCTATAGGGTGACTCCCAAGCAGTCGGAGATTAATGAAAGCGGAGATCAACAAGACGTTGGAGTTGGGTGTGATAAGGGAAGGTTACAGCGAATATTGCTCTCCTTTGATGTTAGTCGAAATGCCTGAGAAAGAGCCCCGACCTTGCGTCGACTACAGGAGACCAAACGCCATGACCAAAGATCAAGTTTACCCCTTGCCTAATATTGAGGAGAGGGTAGAGCTCGTTAGTGGAGCAAGGTTCATCTCAACCTTTGACTTAGTGCGCGGGTACTGGCAGGTGCCTCTAACGGAACGAGCTAGCCGATACGCCGCGTTCATCACGCCGTTCGGAGTGTTTCAGCCCGTCACCATGAGCTGTGGCCTGAAAAATGCGCCCTTTTGTTTTTCAAGGCTAATGGATCGGGTCCTGGAAGGGCGGAGTGAATTTTCACTGCCCTATCTCGATGACGTGGCAGTTTTATCGGATGGCTGGCTGGTGCATTTTGGGCACATACGACAGGTGCTGGAACAATTCCAAACTTCGGGCCAGACTGTGAAGGCGGAAAAATGTCAGTTGGGAAGGGCGTGTGTCACCTATCTGGGACACACTATAGGCCGGGGAAAGCGTGAGCCTATGGCAACGAAGGTGGCTGCCATCCGTGAATTTCCCAAGCCGTTCACAAAGAAGGATGTGAGGTCTTTTCTGGGAATGACAGGTTGTTATCAGCACTACATCCCGAACTACTCGGAAGTGGCCAGTCAATTAACCGATAGTTTGCGTAAGCTAGAACCTGAGGTTGTAACTTGTACGGCGGCCAAAGAAGCAGTGTTTTGATCTCTGAAAGAAGCTTTGGCTTTGAGACCAGTGTTGGCTTCACCGGATTTTGACCGTGAATTTGTAGTTCAGTGCGACGCGATCAACCCTGGGCTAGGTGTCGTTCTGTCACAGATTGATCAAAATGGTGACGAACACCCCGTGCTGTACCTCAGTCGAAAATTGACGCCCCGTGAGGAAGCTTACAGCACCTCCGAGAAGGAGTGTTTGCGTATCGTCTGGGGCATCCACAAGCTAGCCTGTTATATTCAGGAACCAAATTCAGCGTAGAAACCGACCATTTTCCCCTTTCGTGGCTGAAGCAAATCTCTCACAAGGATGGTAGGCGCTTGCGATGGAGCCTCATTCTTCAAGAGTATACATTTGAAGTTAAATACAGGAAAGGTGCCGAAAACAAGAATGCGGATGGCCTGAGTAGGGGCTTCTAAGAAAAGGAAGTTGTTTTACGAGTGTTTGTTTACTTTAGCTAGTATTTTTTTGAGTAGTGACTTTTTATTTTGGGTCCACGCTGCCCTGCTTGGCGAGAGCTGAATACAAAATGAGATAGGCAAGGAAGTGCTTCTGTGAATTGTCTGGCAGCCGCGTCGCTCGGGCCCTGCTCGCTGGCGTTGTTTTTGTGCGTGTGTGCGTGCGGTGTGGTCACGAGAGTGTTTGGTGCGACCCGTGAACATTCTTCGCTCGACCCTGCCTCGGGGGACGCAGCCTCGGCGAAGGACTTTATTGGGGGAAGGAGTCTGTTGCGTGCAGGACTCGGGGGAACCTCTGCGGCCATTACCTTTGGCGCGCCTGCGCATCCCTGTCGCGTCGGAAAGACACTGGGAGGGGGGCCAAGGCCGAACAGAAGCAAGTGATTTAGACCGCCGGCTGTGTGTCCGGTCGGTAAAATAGGAACACGTGTGCGCTCCGGCGGAATGGGGGGGGGGGGGGGGGGGGGGGGGCGGGTCGCGGCTTCAGAGGAGACCGAAGGCCGGCTTCTCGGAACCGCGCGGCCGCGGTGGTGCGCGCGACTCGAGACCTCCGGAGGAGAGAGAAACGGGGAGTCGTCTTTGGGCAGCGGTAGAGAACGGCTGTCCACGGAACGCTCGTCCGAGCAACGAAAGGTCTGGGGCCTAAGAATAAACATCCCTTTCATCGTCACCGGGCCGCACTATGACCTACCTCGCAACTGCCCGCAGTCCTGATTCGATGAATTGTGGGGTTTAACACGGCAAAGCTACATCTAAGCTATAATGCGCGCCACAGTTTAGGGTTGTGGTTTACTTTTTACCGTCTCAGGATCCTTAATGTGTGCCGGAACCTCGACACCCGGGTGGTTTCGCTTTTCGCCTACACCAAAAAAGACACGCCGCCGCTGGTATCGAACTCTCGTCCTTGGGATCCCCCAGCACAATGCCTTAGCCACTGCGCCACCTCGGCGGTACATAGTCATCGAGGCTTGCCGTAGACGCAAGGGAAAGGAAATTTGGGCGCGTATGCCTTTAACTGCCTTGTAGATAGCGAGTTTTTTGTAATTGAACCACTGTCAAACCGTTTTTTTTTTGTAGTTAAACGAAGGAAAGCGCGGATGTGTTAGACGACATACCCGCATTCGCCTTGCCAAGCAAAAGGAAACATTTAGAGCGAACGTACTTTGCTGCTGACCTAATTGCTACATCTCAGGCATGTTAAATCCCTCATGTAGGAGTGCATAGCTCTAACACATGCTTCAAATTCGAAGGCCCCGACGCATTCACCACATCCCCCTTCACCGAGCTCACTCATTGAGCCGTGGTGGCGGAGTGGACGCGGGATTGCCTCGCATTCCAGAGGCCTTCGGTATTGATTATCTAATCTAATCTATCAAATCTAATATTTGTGCAATTTTGATTTTCTTTGCACTCCAGGCCATCTTTGCACCATAGACCAGACGTATCCTTTTGCGGCGGAAAATTTGGACGCGGCACCTCTGAGCAGAGAGTCTACGTGTCCCGCACACGTGGAAATTTTCCATGCCCCAGCGTTTCTGAGGGAGTCAGGACTGTATGCGGCCTGCCCATTATGATGAGAAGTTATGTGTTATTCGAAATGAAAGATAGGATTTTTCTGGTTTTCTGTCACGTGCTGGTTTGGCACATATAAAGTTTCTGCCCCGGCGGACGCTTCCCTCGGCGGAGAGCGCCTATTAGCCAGCCAGCCAGCAAGCAAGAAAGCAAACGCACACACACAAACGACTCGTTCTATGGAACGCCTCTGGCTTCAAAGTCGACTGGGTGTCGTTCGCTTGGCCTTAAAGCCTTTTGATGTAAGTGCATCGAAGCCTGTATGGAAACTTAGCCGTAGACACCTTCGCTTTAAAATGCCGGATGTCACCTGGTCCAGCCTCTGCTAGACACAGGGGCAACGAGTTAAGCTTCAGCCTACACAGTCCCGCCGGTACTCGGGACGAATTCGTACGGATACAAACAGCAATGGCACCTCCGTTCTTATCCCTCGTTTGATAACATGAGATTAGAAACGTAAGCACCAAAGGGATATAGAATGTTCTGCCATGGTATGCGCGACCGATAACACGTTGCATGGTTTTCCTTTCGTTGCATGCTCTCAGCGCTTCGTAAATTCGGACAGTTTTTGACGCACGCAAAGAAGCTGTAAGGATCCAGAACTACCGCCATATTTTCAAAACATACGGTGCAAAGACGCCACGAAAATATGGGAAATAAAAATTACTTCTATCCGTGAATGCAGCATATTTCTTCGCGCACTCATTGAATCTCTGCATGTTAGAATGTTTTATTTTTCTTTATTTCGGTTCGCCTTGATCACAAAGTGCCCTTAATGATGGCGCCGGTAACGTGTTCATGGCCGAGAGTAGCTGCGAAGGGAAGGTAGCTGTAAATGGGGCCACTTTGTGGCAGGGCGCTCTGAAAGTCAGCGTGGTCATCTTTTTGCCGTCTCACTGTAATCAATTGCCTAGTGGAAATAAAAATGAAAGCGTAATCCGCGAGCTTCAAAAGAACAAAAACGGGCTACTCCGTGTACAAACAATGAGAAGGAAGCCGGTGCTCAGGGGAATAAAACTGACCAGACGAGCGCCCAGTATGTGTACGTAACCTAGAGCCGAAGCAGCATCAAACACGTGCACGTCAGGGATACGCCCGCATGAAAACGCCTCTTTAGAAATCTGTTTCCTGCCACGTGCGGGACCGCATTTTTCTAAACCCTGATAAACTAACCCTGCTCAAGTCCAGAGTAGAAGAAAAACACAGCGACCGCGTTTTAGATGCAAAGCATCTCTTGCTCGGGGCTATGACCGTTGTCCTTCCGGCATCCGTCTGCACCTCTCCTCCTCTCCACGCCAGCTGTGATAACGTCACTCTCTCCCCTCATCCTCTCCACACCCCCTGTGTGCGCTGCTCCTCCTCTCCCCCTCTCCACGCCAGCTGTGATAACGTCACTCTCTCCTCTCCCCTCCTCCTCGCCACTTCAGATAAACCAGGTCCGCGCCGCTGCTTTGTTCAGTTGCTGCTTCGGTCTGCGCCGTCCGACGAGCTGACAATGAACGCTAACGATTCTGGCAGTGACCCGCCGCGGTGGCTCAGTGGCTAAGGCGTGGCGCTGGTGAGCACAAGGTCGCGGGTTCGATTCCCGGCTGCGGTGGCCACTTTTCTGATGGAGGCGAAAAAATAAAAAAAAATTACACCATCTTCCCGCGTGGGAACCCTGAGGAGATGCAAAGCATCGCGAGTTTGCACGGCTTTGCATCTCCTGAGGGTTCCCACGTGGGAAGATGGTGTAATTTTTTTTTTTTACCGGGGTTTGTTTGTATATGCGGCCCTGTTATTCCCTGCTCCTGTAAGGCGTATCACCAAGCTCGATTTTGGCTTGCCGGTGCTGTTTCTGCTTTAAGTTCTTTCTGATATTTTCTCTTATTTAAATTTGTTCGAGTTTTATTTTTACATGCAATGTTCCATTTTTGCAAGTTCGGCAAATAACTAAAATGTTAGTAACATAAGCACTTTCCATAAGCTGTGAATGAGAAAGCAATAATATCCGAGTGAACGCCCTGAAAGTCCTTTCGATGCTTACGCTAGGATAAATGTTTCCGAAGCATAACGCCGGCTCTTTTCGAGTTTGCGATTAAATTGGCGGGGGCTACGGCAGGGGCTATTACGGCGACAGTCTTAAATGCCCCATTCTACGGGAAATCGCCGCTGCTATTCTAGTTCTTCGAAGAAGAAAAGGGCTTCCGGATAGAAAAAATAAAAAGAAATGTGTGACCTGTAGCGATTTGAACTCGGGTCGACACACAGGAATCACAGTGCTCTACCAACTGTGCTCTCTGTTTTTCTTTTTTTTCTATGGTATTTTACTCAAATATAAAGAATGGTTTCAGAAATAAAGACTTGTCTAGGAGCACCTCTGGTCGCCAAACGCAACGCATGATCATAATTAAAAAGTGACACCGACAATGAATGTTCATAAAAACCAAGAAGTCATGGTCAGTGCCAGTTGTTAACTGTCGTCATAGAACGACATCTACACGAAAGATTTATGACCACTGCCAGCGCAGAAGAAAAGTTGTTGTCATTGTTTTTTATTCGTGGCACAAACGTACGCACTGGGGCACTGGCAAGGAATTGGGGGTTTTGAGGGGCAATGTGCTCGCTTCCCGCAGTTCACAATACTGTGAATGTGAGTTGCAGTTGCAGAATTATGCGTGACACGAACGTGATGGCAGGTGGGGGAACAAGCGTACATCAGTCGCACAGAACCCTGATTTGAGTGAAGCTGGGACGTGTGTCACCTACTTGGTGACCTAAGTGGAGCCGTAAGACAAAGAAACGAAAGGTGTGAAAGCGATGCATACGCGGTGTAGCAGAAAAGAAGGCGAACGAAGTAGTTCGCGCCTAAGCCCAAAGTTGACGAGCGTTGAATAGTGGGCTGGTTGGTATTTAGACATTCTTCAAGCACAGCGCACAGCCACAGGACGTAAAGAAGGGACACAGACGCACACTGAACCAACAACTGAGGGTTTTATGGTCGAGAAGCTCGTGTAGGCAGGGAGCGTTGCCTATAATGTAAGCAGTGCAGTTGCACACCGCCGTATGATGCGTGCAGCGTGATAAGCATCGTCGGTACAGGAACACCAGAGAAATAACAGGGGCTTTGGAAATTTATCGCAGGCGGACTCGGAGTGTAGCAGACGACAGCGATGCGAGTCCCTAAGCAGACGTCAGAGCCAGGGGCGCCACTCAAACATCTCACCGCCATTAGCACAGCGGATGACAGAAATATTGGGGCAGCTAAAGTGCCGAGGCAATACTTAAGCCGACGGCGGAAATTTTGGGGCAGTTAAAGTCTGAAGGCTATAATGAAGACAATGGCTGCAATTTTCGGTGTAGTTAAAGCCCCAAGGCTATAGTCCGGACGTTGGGATACGTTTTGGGGCATGTAAAGTGCGAAGCCTATAATGAAGCCGATGGTGGAAGTCTATGACGTACGTGCGTTGGAATGGCGGAGAACAAAAGCGAGCAGGAAAGTGTGGGAACGCGGCAACAAAGTTTGCAACGTAAGTGTGAGCTTTCCGCTGCATTTAAAAGCTATACTTGGAGAGGTTAAGTTTACCACCCAACCCAACGATACCGCTTGTTCATTTAGAGTGCTAAAAACGCCTTTCAGGATCCCTTTTTAAAAGCTCCGAACACCAAACCCGCAAACCTGATTGAGAAAACCTGTCTTTGTCATGTCTTTGTCATGAATAATTATTATCAAGCACTCTTTTCTTTATTTCCTCTATAAAAATGATGTAAGGTATTACTAAACATTTATATTGCTCCCACCCTGCAAATGTTTTTATCATTTAGGGCTGTGGGTGTTACTTTATTTCTTCGCGTAGCGTAGCTAGATAGTATATTATCTCAGCTCATTTTTTATTTTACTGAAACATTTGGCTCGAGTATATAGGGAATTCTCATCACCTGATTATGGTATTGCTGTACGAAGCAAGCTCTACAGTTCTACATCTTCTGTGGTTGTCGAAAAACAGTACTAAAGGCCGAGAAGTGGCCAGCAGCCGTGGTAGCTCAGATTTTTGAGTACGACTGGCGTTTTGAGTAACATTAACACAGGCTATAATGATATCTCGACCATGTAGGACTTTTTTTCTTCTAGAAACAAATATTAATAGCGCGAAGAGGTTTTTGCAACGATGGATTGAGAATTGGTCGGGATAGTCGCACCAACAATTGAAACAGTGTAATTACGAAACGGCTGTAGTTCTGCTGGGCGTGCAAGAAGAGAACAAGGCCATCCAACAGGCGTCAGCTGGGAGTGAATGGATACCGCGAAGCCACCCCACAAAGCCTGTTCTCGTTTGTGTAAGAGAACGGTGGGTTGCGCTGGCTCAGGGCATTGTTGTACCCACCGCCCAGGCTCGCCCATTAGCGACTACGCACAAGGATGAAAGCGACGTATTCTCTTCGCGAGCCCACTCACTGTGCGCATAACGCCTTTTGTTGACAGGTGAAGTCAACGCTAATGGATTCGCATTGAAGGCTCATAGAACACCATTACATCCATCAGCAGAAGACGCAGAAAGAGAAGACCACGGAAACTGAAGTTTGAATGTCTACGCAGAGGCACAAAGAACATTTATGAATTAAAAGAAACAAATTCAGATGATGGTGGCAGGTCGCGTGATCCACATGCCAGAATATAAAGCGTTATGCCTGCAACTCTCGCGGGTGCTACGCAATTACAAGCGCTAGACTACTGTCACCTGCAGCTGGTGGCTCACTCCGTGTAAAGTACAAAGGCAGCAGCAATCAACTAACAGTGGGAAGTACTGCCGCGTGCGTCGCTGAAGTAAAAAAAAAACGCACGGAAGAAAATGAGGTCAGAGCGTTGAAAGCCGCCGAATGTAATGTAGTTCTGGTACCTCATGAAGCGGGGCAAGCCGCGATCGTTTAAGCCTGGGGGCAGTTCTAAAGCACATAGATTGCTATTTGACCAAATGAAGTGAAGAAGAAAATAAAAATAAGAATCGATCCCGCGAATTCACAACAAGCTGTCTTAACACGAAAGTTGAAATTAGGCTTGGGCTCATCGCCTGGGGGTAGCTTCGGCGCGCTAGCCCCCTCCCCCACTTTAATAAATGCCGTTGTTGCACCAGATGATGATCGCACACACGTGAAACATGACAATTCACACGGAAGACTGATGAAATATGGGCGAAGCGATATTTTAATTGCATAGATGGAGAGTCGCCTGCCAGGACAAAAATGGACACGAAGAGGTTGGTAGTGAGGTTTTGTGGTCCCGAGGAGATAGGTGGGCTGGGCTGGCGTGGGTAGCGGATTCACAGCTCCAGCCACCGACAATTTCCAGACCGCTATTGGATGAGAATTGTGCTAAGAGTGCAGGAGTAGGGAGGTCGACACTAAAGGCAGGAGGGAGCTTATGGTGATCGACGGGTGTGGGGGAGCGGTGTGAATGTGCAGAATTTAAGGCACGACATGACGAAGTGGTAAAAGTGGGCTTTGATGGCAGTGAGGCAGCGAGGTGTCGAATGACGGGAGGGCAAAGTTGTTATGAAACTTTTAAGGGCATAGCTGCCGTTGGCTATGTATTTATTGATGGACTTCGGCGGGGGGCGAGAGCTTGGGACGGCCACCAGGAAGCCGGGCAGAGTAAGGTTTTGGGGACGAGTTTTCTCTCCATTTTTGCATTGAGTGATTCGAACCTTACGCAGAGGCTGCGGGACGTAAAAATATTGGTTGTTGATATTTGGTGAGTAGCAGGGTCGGTGGGATTGGGAAGTTCCACGCACAAAAACACAGATTCCTAATTTTTTGTAGAATGCACAGAATGCTGCACGGGCCGGTGGTATTTGTGATGCAGCACTTACTACTGTGTTGGTCGTGTGAAGCCCGGTTTTCTGACTGGATATGACATCAAGTACAACCACCGTACTGCATCAATGATTTAAAGTTAAAGTTAAAATAGGGCTGCGATCTTCCTGCGCATTATTTCTTTATTATTTAACCATTATATTCCCCATTCAGTACCGAATCAGCTGTTGCTACTATTTAGATTTTTATTTACACCGCAATTGCAGTAAACGTTAATGCCAACGAGCAGGTGATGCATTCACGCAGCTCTCAGTGAACTTACCCCGACGAGCAAGGTTTGAACATCCTAGTCATGTTTGTTGACACTCGCTATTTTTTGCTACATCCCCGAGGACGGAATGCGGGCGCCTAAAACCAAACAGACAACGAAATAAAAAAGGCTTGAGGTAGAATGGGCCACCAGAACTTGAATTGCACTCCCGGGGCGCGCTCATAGAGTAGGCTGCCGAAATCGATATAGGGAGTTGGGCGTTGGCCATACGCGACCCCTACGACTCTCACGCAGAAAGATCCACTAATCATAGCCTGTGATTGTAAAACCATCTAATTAGAAGCCATGAGCTGTATGCACCAACACGATAGTCCGGACAAGACATCGAGAGGGAAATTTTAATATGCGCATATTAAGAAGAAATTACATGACGGCCTCGAGGAGCAACATAGAGGGAAACATGTGGACCATTCCCTTTAAAGTGATTCTTACAGCGTGAAGAACATCAGGAATAGTATTCAGCACACTGCTTTCATCAAATGTTTGTGCTTTTTTTCCGCTGCTCTGCACGCGCTGATATATATGAAGCTGTAACGAGCTCAAACGGCATCGGCTATCGCTCAATGAGACGACCTTCAGAAACAGAGCCTTGTAAAAGCTTGTGACTCAAGAAACTAGGACGTCATGGCCCAGTTATTTCAGGCACCTGCTCCCCCTTGCTTTGCATCCGTAAAATGGCTAAAGGTTAGGCTTGCCTCCGTCTTTCGGGAGCGCCTGCACCGTGCCGGGTATGTTTGCGGAAAATTTAGGTAGCTTTTGGGTTATTCTCATGCTGGAAAACGCCATTTTGTCTAAAGACTACCGGGAAATGACTTACTTTCATTAGGGTAACCATGTGTGCTATCCTTTTAATTTCTTCTATTCCCGCCGATTTTTTTTGTTTGTTCGGGTGGTTTGTTTAGGTGCTAGTTTAACTTTTAGTTTTGATATCATATTAATGCACGTGAGCGTGATAGCAACGAGCATTACGTGGTGAGCCTAGAAAATTTCACCGTACAATTGTTAGGGTTTTAGAAGGATGAAAGGAAATAATACTAAACCCCATAGACGAATATGCAAATGCCTGCAGGGGCTTCGGTGTTTTAAACACCTGTGCGTACCCTACGCGAGCTAATAAACCACGAGTTCATAGAGCCAGGAAAGTTCAGAAAAGACTATTATTTTGTCTTTGTATGTCATTCATAAGACTGCGTGGTGAAGCTGACTAATTATAAGAGTGTTAGTTAATAGACATTGTTTTGTTAAGCTCTTCTTGGAAGCGATGCGCTTATGGAATAGGGGGTTAGCTGTCAAAGGGCATGAGGGAGGTGTAGTTCAAGGTACGCGTAATAGTACGCTGCCGACGGATGCCTACAAAGTTAGTGATATTCGTGTCTAAAGCATGGCAAATATTAAAACGAAGCATTTCGTGCCTCACTGAGGACGCATGTCGGGTCGAAAACGCACTGCAGGAAAGCCAACTTTTCGTGACGGTGATGATGATCGTGAGTGAAGTGAAAGAAAAAAACGCTTCCCGGGGTCAGGATCAAACCTCGGTCGCTCGCATTATGCAGCCTAATTCTATCTAATTTCAGCATTACGACACGGTCGAAGCAGTTTGAATCCTTCAGGCGAAAGGTTTGCGTTCAACCAGCGCCATTGTTAGACGTAAGGGTGCATCATTTTTAACAAACGTCACAGGAAGAAGGAAGTGCCGAAGCACTTCTCGTGTGGGTCGGCGACATCCTCATGGGACTCATCGGTGAGGGGAGGGGTGCGCAGAGCATTACTTGGCGAGTGTTTTCCTTTCACAGCCATTAAGCTATAACGCTGTTGTGAGCTAGGACACGGAATGCGGGCGGAAGACGCTTGCCTTTTCTTTTCTGCGGCCTTAGCAACAAGTGCATTTGGAATTACTCTTAATCGCGCTACTGCTACAATAGTTTTGCTGTACGGCGTTGACTACTCATGCCCCATAGTGCTTCTATACCAAACAGGGATATGACAGTGAGGTCATTGTCATAATGTTTGCTGTCATAGCTACCCTTCTCGTATGGCTTAGTAGCTGCGCGCACGGTATTTGTGTAAAACAAGTTTTAGGGGCGAAGTCCCTTAGGGGCTCGGGCTGTAGCCGTCTCATGTCGAATTATGATGTTATCACGGTACAAAAACACCGGGACACTAGTTTTCCAACGCCTCGCGCTACAACGTAACCTTTGCTTATTTTATTTTTATTTATTAATACTGTAAGCCTATTCAAAGGCTCATACAGGAGTGGTACAGTGCAAAAAATACAAAACTTTAACACACCTCTACAAAGGTGTTTAGCATACCCGGTCGAATAATGGCGATGTACATTTGTATTTCACGGGTTAACACACTTTCATTGATAATCTGAGCTATACAATATTTCGACTTTGGCAACAAATGTATCCACTGAACGCGCTTCAACAACTTGACTAGGTAGTTTATTCCATGTTTCTATGGTTAGCGGAAAATAGGAATATGTGAAACTGTTACTACGAGGAGCAAAAAGCCTGATATTACACCTAGGGCTGGTTCTACGTGAATGATAAAAAGGAGGCCGGAGGTACGTATCTTTGTCTGTGTTTTAGCGCACTGTGATAACGAAGATAAAGAAACTTTAAGGATGATACGTGTCTGCGGCATTTTAATGTTCGCAGGCTACCTTGGCTGCGGAGTGTGGTTATGCTATCGTGCCGTAAATATTTCGAGCAAATGAAGCGGAGGCCCATAATTTGTATGTGTTCTAACTTATCAGTGAGGGTTCCATACTACGCTCGCGTATTCAAGAATGGGACGTACTAACGTTAAATACGCAGCTAGTTGTGCTTTAAGAGGCGCGGCTGCTAGTTTTCGTTGTACAAATCCTAGTTGTCTTAACGCCTTAGCGCCTATATTGTTTACATGTATATTCCACTTTACATTTTTAGCAATTGTTACAGCTAGGTATTTCACACGGTCCGTCTGAGTTATAATATGACCTGCTGGACCGCAATGAAAGCATAGGGGCTGTTTTTTCTGAGTTATAGCGATACTTATTGTTTTGGTTGCATAATTTGCATCCCCCTTTTAGCACACCAGGCAGAAATATTAGCGATGGAAGTGTTTAGTTTCATTTGGTCATCAAGGGTCCGCACAGCCATATAAATTATGCAGTCATCTGCGAATAACCTTATTATTACGCCCGGTTCAATGCAGTTAGGTATATCGTTCACGTAGACCAGGAAAAGAATAGGACCTAAAACGTTTCCTTGGGGTACTCCTGAGCACACGTCACGTTGGTTCGATTTGGTGCTCCTAATTTCTACATATTTGGTACGATTGCGGAGGTATTCTGTAATCCATGAGATAATTTTGAATTAATGCCGATTACTTGAAGTTTACCAATTAGTTTGCAGTGGGGGACGTGGTCGAAGGCCTTTGACAAATCAATTAGGATTGCACCTGTTTGTTGATTGGAATTAATTGTCGACGAGAAGTCATGGGGAATTTCAAACAGCTGGGTGACTGTTGAAAGCCCTTTACGGAAACCAGGCTGCCTATGATAGTAGACGGTTTTGTTCAAGATATGTCACCATCGCCTTATTGATAATATGTTCTAAAAGCTTGCAGCAGCAACTTGTTCGTGATATTGGTATCTAGGTATTTACCAGAAACGTATTCCCGTCCTTGTGAGGTTGTTTTATTTTAGCGCAGAGTAAATCTAATGAAAGCGAAGCCGTTCATAGTGACATCCTGAAGATGAAGCAGAGAAACAGCGCTAGTTATGCGTATCGTCGTAAAATGAGTTCGAAATATTGTCAGGGCCTATAAAGTTTTTGATGTCAATATTTAGCAAAAAGTTAAGAATTCCCGGTTGTAATGACAATTTCAGTCATGGTATACTCGTCATAACATGGGTTACGGACTGGCATGGTCATGCGCGAGAAGACGGACTGGAAAAAGGCGTTAAAAGAGTTGACGACAACACGAGCATCCTGTACAACACTTTTATTGACCTCTTTTTATGGACAGCGTCGTACGGCACTCCATGCCTCAGTCTCAAGAATAGCGAGCGCGACAAACTGAATATACTTATCCGGAAGGCCTACAAGCTTGCACTTGGTCTACCTCCCACAACTTCTACCGACAAGCTAATGAAACTTGGTCTGCACAACACCTGGGAGGAATCCGCTGAAGCTCGCAAAACCAGCCAACTCGACAGACTCAAACTCACGAAAACGGGTCGTCATACGCTACGTCGCCTTGGCTAGTATGCACAAGAAACCTCATATAGTAAACAGCCCATTCCGCGTGGCCTTACGCCAACTTATCACCGTTGCTCCCCTCCCCAGAAATATGCATACCGTATTCAATGCAAACCGAAGAACAGCCAGGGTCATCACCCTTAGAAAATCCTACGGAGACAACAAACCAGCGGTCCGCAACACAGATGCGGCCCGGTACCCTCGAAAGTCTGCGCATGGCATCGGCGTTGTCAACAACCATGGCACAGAACTCACCTCGGCCACAATCCTAATCCCGGACAGAGAGTCTGCAGAGAAAATTGCCATCGCCCTCGCTGCCCCCCCGGCCCAGACAACCCGACTGTCATCTTAGACTCCAAAACCACCTGTCGCAATTACCAACTAGGTCGTGTTCGGGTTAATCCATTCGCATCCTGAACACTCTACAAAGCCCCCCCCCCCCTCCCCCCTCCTCACCGAACTCCGCATAGTCTGGACTCCAGGCCACGCATCCCTCAAGGGGAATGAAGCGGCCCACGCCGCTGCCCCTAAGCATACCTTCCGGCACTTCCCCTCGTTGGCAGACCGATCGATGACCTCCAGCGATGACATTCCAAAAGGATACACGGATGTCCTCGCCTATTACTGACTGCAGCGCCGCATTTACCCCCCCCCCCCCCCCTCCCCACACCCCAAGATGACCAGACAGGACGCCATTACCCCCAGACAGCTTAAAACTAACACCTAACCCTACGGTACACTACTCCATGCCATCTACCCAACAACACACACATTGACTTGTCAACACTGCCCCACATTCAACATTCTCTACCATATGGTCTGGAAGTACCGACAATCACTAGCATTAACCCCCTACCAAACCCAACCCTGGAGCAGTGGGAGGACCAGCTGACCAGCTGACGCCCTCAAGACCAGCAACGCTGGTGGAAAGGGCCCGCCGGCCAGCCAAAGACCAAGGCTTCCTGGAATAAAGAGGCCTCCCACAACGGAACTCGTACAGTTGCATAAATGTTTATTCCTCGTCATCATTCATGAAGGTGATTAGTGTTGTGAAAAAATGTGGCTCTTGGCGTTTTGCAGTTTAGCGCGCAATTCGTTAGAAAGTTGACGAATGATTGCGGGTCTATCTCTACGCTTTGCATTCGTTGCGATTGATGGTAGGGTTTAACGTGCCGACGCAACGCATGCGATGAGGCGCGCAGTAGTGGAGGGCTCTGGATTAATTTTGACCACCTGGGGATATTTAACGTGCGGCAAAATCTCGTACACACGGGCGTTTTCGCTTTTAGCCCCCATCAGAAAAGAGGCCGCCGGGGCCGGGAATCGAACCCGCAACCTCGTGCTCAGCAGCGCAACGCCTTAGCCAATGAGCCACCGCGGCGGGTGCGAATTCGTTGTAGTTTTCGTTTGAGGTGAATAGTGTCTCGTGTTACCCAGTGTGTTTCACGCTTCGTTTGTTTTTGTTTTTGGCGGAATGAAATGCACCTCACAATATTCATTGGCATGTTTCAATTTCAACTACAAATTGTTCTCTGTGTCACAACTATTGGTAGTCAATGCGTCCCCCAACCTTTCAAGGTAATCGACAAGGGTTGCTTCATCTGGTCGGTTGTACATTTTACTACTCTTTTTGAATTAACCCTGTTACGTCTTAATATAGAACCATGAAGAAACAGCTTCATTAATAGCAGTTTATGGTCAGATATACCCTCCTCGACACTAATTTCTGAGTCTGTACATTGTGATGCAAGGGCCAAGTCAAGAGCAGAAGAAGAACCTTGCACGTGGGTGGGCTGTGCAACTATTTGACATAGGCAAAAGCTAGATGCGGTATTCAGCAGTAGTGGCCAGCTAACTGCCTTCTTGGTGCTGTTTTATAAGTTAGTCCAATCAATACCTGGTAGATTGAAGTCGTCGGCAAGTACTGTTTTTGTTCTATGAAACGTCATACTATTTATAAATTCATGAAGTTGATTAAGATAGTCATCAGAGGCGTTAGGACGGCGGAAAGTTCGTCCTATCAGTAGCGCTGAATCATTTATTTTGATCATGCACTAGATGCTTTCATGATTTGGTATGCCTGTTTTGTTATGGAAGTCTATTCCGCGTTTAATCGCGATTGCCACACCACCGCCACGGCCATCGCGATCTGAGCGAAGAAAAGCATAAGTTGCAGGCCCACTTTCTGAATCATGAGCATCAGTGTGCAGCCATGTCTCCGTGATTATTACATCAGGCTTCTACATCAACAAGCGTTCTTCTAACTTTTCCGGTTTGTTAACTATGCTTCTTGGGTTAAGCGATAGCACACACAGCGTCACGTTTTTGTGGTTGTGTCACGCATTCTGGCCGACGCAGCTATGGCCCCACTGCGCTGCTCATGCCCTAATGGTAACCTCTTATTTTCGTTGATATTCCAAGTGTACATGTCATCGTTCACTTTAAGTTTTTTGAAAACAAGTGTCACTTTATCACACCTTGGGCGCTTATTTTTAGCGGATTGCTATAATTTACCACGTAGTATCCTAAAGGGCTTTGAAAAGTCTTCAGAGATAGATACACATGAATTCGTGACATTGAATTTAGAGCAGTTGCGTAGGACAGCGACTTTTTCCGTGAAGCCATAAAACCTTAAAATTACGGGGTGTGCTCGTTCGTTATCTTTCTTTTGAATGAGATGTGCACGTTCGATAGCTTTTAGGTGGACACCTAGTACGTTCAAGATCTACATTTTTTTTTTCGTCAACGACCTCGTTTAATCCAAACATTACAATGTTGTTCCTACGGCTTCTATTCTTGAAGTCATCTACCTTTTTGTTCTGTTGGACGACTTCCTTACATTGCTTTTTAACGTACTCTTCACATTTACTTGCTTTGTCACCCGACTGTTCAAGTGCCAAGCGTATAGCTTCTACCTCTGAAAGCCTCTGCTGCAAGTCTTTCAATGCCGTGCGTAATGCATATTGCGATGCTTGCATTTCTAAAACAGTTTTGGCTATCTTTTCTAATTTGTAGGGGCCAGGATTCTCCTCAACGCCACTGCTAAGTTTCAGAAACAAACGTATCACTCTTACGCACTCTATACAAGAAGCGAAAGCACACCGGGGGCTCGGCAGCACCGCAAACCGAAGCAGTTGTTTTTTACGGGGCTGACATAGTGCGATTTTTCACCAACCTGTACAATGACTGAGAGTGCATTCGTAAGCATTGTGCTCTGGGCGCTGCCACTGTGACGGCCCTTAAGGGGCGGGGTCACTGTTTCCCGTTTGGATGGGTCCACGCTGAGTTGAGACGAAAAGAGACACAGACACGAACTGGTATCAACAGATCACAGTTAGGTTCAATCAATAAGGGTTTAAACAGTGCCTGCTCCCTGCCCGTTCTCGAGGACGGAGAAGGGTCGGCACTCGTCCGGCTCCTGGTCAGGTAGAAGCGAGTCAGGCGGATGGCAAGTTCCGGGCAGTGGAGGCGAGATCCTTCGCTCTTGCGCAGAGGTGCATGGGAGGCGGGCGCTCCACGCTGGATCAGGGGCTCGAACTCTCGAGCCGGGGAACGCGTACCCCGCTGGGCTGTGGAAGAGATCTCGGTGTGCAGCTGTGGGCCCGCTGGTCCGTTTTGGCGGAAGGTGCAGGGAGTAGACTTTTAGCTTTAAAATCCTCTCCTATGATGACGTGGGGTATATTGCTTCTCAGAACGATTTGAGTGAGCTGATCTAAGATGCCAGATATTGGCACAGACGTACGCAGCCCACGAGTAGAAAAGAAAATGAACTAGCGGTAAATTTAACTGCGACTACATATTGTGATATTAAAATCAGAAAGGGATCAAATGTTCAATTCGTTGCGAGTACCATTACTTTTGGGTCCGTTTGCTGTGAAAATTGTAAAATGTTACTAGGAAGACCGGGTAAACGCCCGGGCCTCACACTTGGATCTCCAACTATTGTTATATTTACTGAGGAAGATTCAATGAAATCAATCAAATTTGATGTTGCAGCGCTGGTGTGGTCCAGATTAGCCTGAACAAATTACAATCCGTGTGCAGCCACAGTGAGGAAAAAAAGAGGAAGAAGTGGCGTAAAAGGAAAGAGAAGAATTTCCGCAGAGAAGACTACAGCAGAGATGGGTCGCAGGAATATGGGGATATCCCGTAATCTGTGCGTTGTTTAAGCCGGTCTACCCACGCCCTCACAAAGGGCCAAGAAGCCGCTCCAAAAAAGCGATCTGAGGAACGCCCCCATGTACTGCACTCGTGACATACAAACTGCGCGTTATATTCTAATGTACAGGCTGATGTTACATGCGAACCTGCACAATTCTTACATACAGACTGCTGTTGACCCAGTACGGAGCATATGAAACACATGGGTACGTAGAGGTTTTCCTCTAGGTGACAGGATATCCACCCGATGTGCAGCTTTGCCTTTTTCATTAACTGTGTAAACACTGTTGGAGAAACGTCCACAATGTGGACTTTGTTCCCAGGCCTTTCTGTGTACGAAGTTCGATGAAACAAATCTTCCGGAGCAATCGAGAGATTATTGCTGCCATTTACCTGATCTAGCAACATGGCTGGCACGATGGATGGGCCAACTCCTGATATCTTAATTTGTGGGTGGCGCCTGGCCGGCCTCCTAATTTCTAGCGCATTTCTTGTTACAGGGGTCATGGTAATGGCCTTCTCCAGGTTTTCTATGTCAACTCTATTACGGGACAGAACAGTGAGACCCTGTCGAGACTGGCGAAATGTGACGGGACCCACCCCTATTTCAGATGGATTGAATGTGGACTTGATGAGTGTTGCGATGTCTTTCCCTGGCGTTGCGGAGGGCGCCACCAGACGGAGCTGCAGGGCATGCTCCGGCGCCCCCGATACCGGAGCGGACGCGGAATCGGCCGCCGACACCGCACGACCCCACATCGAGGATCGGGTCACCATGGCCGCGAAGGAGAGGTGCAGGGCACGGCCGCCCCGCCCCCGCTTCCACCCCCCCCCCCCCCCCCGGCACAGGAGACGCCTCACGACGGCCATCCAGTTGCCTCCGCAGCTCTTCGACCTGGCCCTCCGCCAGGGCCTTCCCTGCACTAAGAAACATCGCAACGCGCTGCAGCTTAAAATCAGCCTCCATTACTTTGTCCAGGACTGAGCAAGGAACCTCGTTTTTGGGGTCATTCAAGAGAGTTGAAAGGCCTTGGCCAAGTTCCGAAATATCATCGGACAGGAATTCGCCTCGGTAGAGCGGATTGGCCGCCACACACCCCACAAGGGGATTGGCCTCAGCAGAAGCACCCCCCGAACCCTGCCCCGAGGGATTGTCCACGTTAGCCTGCCCCACTGCCTCCACTGCGGCAATTACTGCCGCCACTTCGTCCGCACCAGAAGAACTACAGGTGGGCGATACGGATCGAGCAGCTGACAAAATCGCATCCATTTGTGCTTGTTAAGAAAGCACCAAAAACAAAATTATCCCCCAAGGGGGCCACCTTGTTTCAGCTCATGCAACCACCGCCACTAGGCCTAACTTCGGAATCTCAACGAAATCTCTACTCCAACGGCACAGACATTTCAAGTTCCTCCCTAACAGAGATCGCCAACGCCTAAACTAGCCCGAGAGAACCAGTAACGGCCTGAAAGAAAAAATTCCGCAATCGCCACGAAGTGATTGATGATGAGTGGGGCGAAGCTGCAATGCTTATCGGTAAAACTGTGAAACATTCGCCCACACATCATATAAAGACTCGACACGTTGTTATAAGGGTGATTGTAAAAACACTTATATACACGGCGATGAGAAAGGAAGTGCGTCAAAAGCGCTCGCGCTATATAGGCGCGGCCATCTGGCGGTCGCCTCCCTAACCAGCGCGCGATCCCGAGTATGCAGCGGAGCAGCGGAGACGGAGGAGTACAGGTGTGTGCAGCGCCGATGATGATGATGATGATGATGATGATGATTGCTATTGGTTTTCCCTTTGAAGCGGGGTGATGACATGTCATCTTACCAAAAAGGACTAATATAACCATGTTTTACACTCTTGGTTTATTACTAGCGCTCTTAGGGCAGGCACTAAAGTTAATTAGGCCCGAAATACTTTTTTTCCCTGTTACAAGTGGTAACTGTCCTAGGCAATATTCCCCTCTCTGCTTTTCGTCCACCAGCATTCTAACCTTCTTTTCGTCCCCTCGACAGCCTTGAAGTTAACTTCCTCTCTGATACCCTTAAATCCTAGGGCTTCTGGAAGCCAAATATTCCCTTCATGTAGATTTGGATGGATATCCTCACATTCTAACACTATGTGCCGCATAGTTTCTGTTTCTGTTCCGCAGACCACGCATACCCCATCATTTTGTGAATGCTTCCCCACAAAACTCTTAGTTCGCAGGCAACCTGCTCTAGCCTCAAAAAGCAAAGCACTGCCCTGGGAATCATCGTAGAAATTTTCCTTTGTGATGTTCGATTTCTCAGCCCTGTACATCTCTAGCGACGTTCTAGCTTCCATTTTTTTCCCTCCGTTTATTCGTTTCAATCTGCCTTGCCTCTTTTTGGTTACCTTGGCTCTATTGGATTCTCCACTGTTCTTTCCGTATTTCATTGTTAGCCTTCTAGGCTTTCTTAACCACTGCGTGTCCACGCTTTTCAAGTATAGGTACCTATAAACCTTAGCTGCCTACCTTCGTTGATCCATTACCCTCAACCTCATCTCAAAGCATATTTTACTCTGAGCTTCTCCAACTTCAAACGACGCCCAGCCCATATCTCCTTGAACTGCTTGGTTAGTTGTATTTCCATGCGCGCCTAAGGCCAAGCGCCCTACCGTTCTCTGGTTTACTTCAAGGCCTGATGGAACGTCTGATTTTAAGCAGAGTACAGCATTCGCAAACGTGAGACCCGGAACCATTACTATCTTCCACATTCTTCTTACTACTTCATATTTGTTATGCCCCCACAGAGCTCCATGCTTCATTATAGCTCCGTTTCGCTTTCCCTTAACCTTAAGTTGCTCCTCGTGAGTTCTTAAGTAGTTATCCCCTTCGTTTATCCACACTCCCAAATATTTATATTCCTTCACTCTAGGTAATTCGCCCTGCTGTATAGACACTACGTCAGTGGTAGCGTCATTGAAAACCATTATTCCTGATTTTTCTGGACTGAAATTTAAACCGAGGTCGGTGGCTTCCTGGCCGCTATTATTTATTAGCCGCTGCATATCGGCTTGGTTATCAGCTAAAAGAACAAGTCTTCTGCGTATAACATTCCCGGAATATGCTGTTGTACCACTTCGTCTTGCAGCATATGGGTTAGGCTAAACCCTACTTCACTTTCTTCCAGTTTCTTTTCTAACCCTGCCATGTAAAGCATGAACAGTATTGGGCTCAAAGGGCATCCCTGTTTCAGTCCCCGATGGATGTTGACCTGCTGAGCGCATTTCTGTCCTTCCCAAGTAAGGTGCACTCTATTGTCTTTATAGATTGCTATAAGGAACTTTACTAACTCGTCATCTAATCCCTGGAGTTTCAGCATTCTCCACAGCCGTTTCCTGTTTACGTTATCATATGCCCCTGTAATATCCAAGAACGTAATCCATAGTGGTTTATTCTGTGCTTTCGCAATTTCAATGCATTGCGTTATCACGAACAAATTGTCATCCAGTCGCCTGTCTTGTCTAAATCCATTCTGCAGTTCTTCAAGTATTTCATTTTCTTCCATCCATGCTTGAATTTTTGATTTTATCGCCTGCATTACGAATCTATACACCACTGACGTTACTGTGAGTGGTCTGTATGAATCAATACTGGCTTTGTCTCCTCTGCCTTTATATTTTAAATTCATCCTACTTTCTAACCGGTCCTCTGGTATTTGTTTGGTTTCTATCACCTTATCTATTGCCCTCATAAACGATTCCTTACTTTTAGGTCCAAGCAGGTTTATCAGTTGCATTGGTATTCCGTCCGGGCCCACTGCTGTCTGGGGCGTGCCGCCTTGAGCGGCGGCGCGCCATCTAGCGGGCGACCTATGAACTATTGCACAGCTGCGCCTCTAGCGGTCGCCTCGAGAACTAGTGGACACGGCGCGCCGAGGGACTTGCCCCGAGCAAGAGGAGCTTCGCCCCTAAAAGGGAACAGTCTCACTAAATAGGCCAAAAATCGAGATGCGAAGCGCAGGGTCGCCTTCCGTGTCCAAACGCTGGCGATGATCCTCTCGACGTGTTCTTGTGGGTAGCTATGTTTACACATGGATCATTACGTGACGCGCTGTCCTGGCACGGCAGTTTTTTGGGACCGTTTGAGGCGTGAGATCCGTTGGTATTTGGTGTTGGTTGTTCTAGGTGTTTTGAGTGTTTTTTTATGTATTTTCGAGTTTGTTCTTTTTGCTTGGGGGCCAACTATTGGGTTCAGCCGTTGGCAGTCGGTGCATCAGGTTGGTGCGTGGCCTGATTTTCCGCCACGAAAGCAAGTAACCTTCCTAATAACGGCTCATGGAAGATTCCCCTTTTATCCCACTCGACCCGCACAGTCCCGCCCCCTCATAGAGTTCGCGGAGTTCGCTAGGATGCGCCTGCCTGCCACAAGAATCCGACTACTACTACTAACTACACTGCGAATACTACTTCAGACACTACTTTAGAAGACTACGACTGCTACTACTACACTTCTACTACTACTATACAACTACTACTACTATTCTACCACAACAACCCAACTACTACTACTACTCTACCACAACAACAACAACAACATAGGCATGCGACGCCCTGGTAGTGCCCTGAAAGCGTATAACGCCGCCTTTTCTTTGTCGTGCTCATGCATTTCTATCTGCCAGTGTCCAGAGGCCATGAAAAACGTTGCAGAGCCGAGTTCCGACAGTGTCTCCAAAAGGTTCAGGAGGGGGTAGGGGTCCACGCGGTTCAAGTCGCGGTAATTCGACGACGAAATGGTATGACCCATCCGACTTCTCGACCAGCAGCGTCGGTGCACCCCATGTAGAGGTAGCATGCTCGATTATGTCGGCGTCGAGTAGCCCGTTAACCTGTCGCGCCATCTCTTCCCTTTTGGAGTAGGGGATTCGATACGCACGGCGGTAGACCGGGGTGGAATCGCTTGTACAAACTCGGTGTTTGCTCACCTCAGACTGGCCAATATGCGTACCGCTAGTGGAAAACACGAGAGCGAACTGCGTGATTAACTCTCGAAGCCGATATATCTTGTTCGGCCTCGTGCGAGAGACCAAAATGACTGCAGACATCGGCTCCGTCTACACGCCGGCCAAATGTCTCTTCCGCTAACCTCTAGGCTACCACAACAGGTATGAGGGCAACGATGAGTTAGTTATGCGGGGTAACTTAATCATAAGTGTGGTGCTAACTACGCGCACGGGGACCTTGCTAGTATCGATAGCTTTAACTAAACCTTAAGCGCTGGCTATATCCGACATAACGAGGAGATTGCGTTCCGCTACATCCAACCGCACGGGTGATATCTCGGCTGTTTACTCCCGTTGCCGCGACGCCTGCGGTTTTGTTGCATTTATTCATGTTGCAGCGCGATACTGGATCCCAACAGGCGTTCTACTCTTTCGAAGCACTCGCGGAGCTGGTCAGTTTCCTTCTCGCCATCCCGCATGCTTCGGACCGGCATGCGGCCGCGATTTACTGCTCGCTCGTTTTTTTTCTACCCTCACAGCCTCTTCAAAAGCCTCTCCGAAAGCGTGAATCTGCGGACCGGGTCTCGCAGCCCGTTCAGGAAGCAAATACAAAGATTCTCGTCCAAAACCTCTTTACGCAGCTTGCGCTTATCCTCCGTCTCGGTGCCGTCCTGCGTCCCAACAGCTGCATTGCCCAGTGCGCGGAGGCTGCTCGCGAACGACTGTACGTCTTCCCCACCCTTCTGACAAAAACCTGTGTAGTTTTACACACTCTGTCTCCGTATCAAACCTCTTCGTCGCCAAAGTTTTGAACTCAGCGTAAGTCGCGGCCACAGCGAGCGACAGCCTCCTCATGCCATGCAAAGTCGTAGGCCGTACCGACCATTTTGCAGCGTGCGATTCCCGTCATCTGATCCTCTGTCCAGCCACCCCTGCTCGAGTACACGTAGAAAGTCATGGATGGTTATCCCGTTTCAGTCCCCCGTAAATTCCGGAACCATTTCCCCCAGCGCCATGGCGCTCACGCCTAGCACATTTGCTTGGGTCATGCTAAGCTCGGTCATGGTGCCTCGTTTCCTCTCAGGCGTGGGGGTGAAGTCCCACGCCTATACTCTGCCATTTTATATAAGTGTATTCCACCGCTGCAACAACTTGTGACGGCCCTTTGGGGTCTGGGTCACTCTTTCCCGTTTGGGTGAGTACACGCAGAGTTGAGAGGAAAAGAGACACAGACACGAACTGGTATCAACGGATAACAGTTAGGTTTAATCAATATGGGTTTAAACGGAGCCGGTTCTCTCACTGTTCTCAGCGACGGGGTAGCGTTGGCGCTCGTCCGGCTCCTGGTCAGGCAGAAGCGTGTCAGGCGGCTGGCAGGTTCCGGGCTGTGAAGGCGAGACCCTTCGCTCTCGCGACGAGGTGCACGCTGGATCGGGGGCTTGAGCTCTTAAGCCGGGGAACACGCATTCCGCTGGGCTATGAATGAGATCTCGGAGTGCAGCTGTGGGCCCACTGGTCCGTGTTGGCGGAAGGTGTAGGAACGCGCTATCGGATTTCTCCTACGGCGGCTTCCTCCGGCGGACCCCACCGCCTCCTCCGCCGAACTCTGCCTCCTCGCACCCCTCCCTCTCCCCCGCTGCAGCTCACATGTGGCGGATTCTGCAAACACACACCTTCCCCCATCGCACCCAACTGGTCCCCACACACCCCCACATTTTCACAGCCCCTAATTGCTCCGCATGTGAGGCTCTAGACACCCACTACCAGTCCCTCTGTGAGCGTCCAGCCTCCCAATCACACCTCTCCCCTCCCCTACCCTCTGGGAACAGGCCCTGGGGAACCCAGACATCTCCGATCAACTATTGGTGACGTCGCAGGCACTGGACGTGAGTTATGGCTGAGCGTCGCAACACGGCGGAGAGTCTCACTGCGGCGAAAAGTGCGCTCCGGCTGAGCTTCGCAATACGGCGGAAAGGGGGCAGTTTCAGCCGTTCAGCCGTTGAAATGATCTGCAGCTAGTTTCATGCAACATTGTTGCAGCTGTGCGGTACGTGGAAGAGCCTGCACATATATGTTGACACGTCTTTCCCGCATTTTCATTGTTTTTGGGCACTTGTTTTATTTTGTGCGTGTTTCGCGTGTTTATTTTTTACGGATGAAGGTGGTAGTACGGCTAAATGTGCGTTACGGCTGAAAGTTGCTCTTACAAATCACCAAGAGCCACCGAAAAAGTTGAAGAACCAACAACAGCAAAGCGAAACTCTAAGAGAAACCCGAAACCCGAGCCAAACCGAGGAGCACCAGCGGGGCGGAGCCAGCCAGGGAGACAGCCTCTCCCTCACCTCGATTGCCCGCCGGGGCGGCCGCTTTTCGGATGGAGGTAAAATACGAAAGGCTGGCGCGGTTGAGGTTTCGGTGCACGGCAAAGATCCCCAAGTGCTGAAAAATAATCCGGGGGTGTAGTTACGGCATGCCTTATAGTCCATGTGCAGCTTCGGCGCGTTACACACCAAAATGAATCAAAAATCCAACTGGACAGTCAGTAAAAGTCCCCTCTAATTTCTTCATTTCTACTTCTTTAACGGCAGGGTGTTAATTTATGGTTGGTTACCAATTCTTGCGCTACTATTCTCAACGGTTTACTTAATTGGAACTAAAGAGAAACAGGTGAGTTACAAAGTTAGTCCCCGTACTGCCGGTTGGTTCGTCTTCATCTCTCTCCCCCTCTTTCCACCTGAACATGTCCCGGGCTTACAGCCCACAAGCTTCCAATTTTTGGCTCAAGACACCTGTCTTTTTTTTCTTTTTCAGTGATATTTGTATTCATGGTGCTGTCGCCAGTGTACGCCCAGTCAGGACAGGGCTTTCAGAGACTGTTTTCAATACAAGGCTAAAGAAAAGGTTAAAGATAGCTATAGTCCCCTCCTGTTCTTTTGACCTTATTCCCTGCAAATTGATTTTGATTCTACTTATTCTACCATTTCAAGGCATTTTTTCTGTGCCGAAGGAGGGAACTGGGATGGTTGTAACTTGTAGGTGCACCGTGTGCAATAGCGCCGGACTCGCTGTACATTGTTCTGGTTGCCACAAGTTGTGTATTCCACAATTGCAATCTAAATGCACTGAACACAGCTAAGGGATATTGCGTGCGGGGTTATGGTTGATGGCATAGTGGATATTATTGTAATACAAAAACGTGGAATATATACGTTTGAGAGCTATCAACACGCACAAAAAAAATAAATAAAACAAGTGTTGGAAAACAATGCAAATGCGTGAAAGACGATTTAACATATATATGCAGTGTTGCAACCGGGTGGGCCGACCCGAGCCGAGCTCTGTCGCTCCGGCATACGCGTGGTAGTGTGGTGAAGCGAATGGCCAGCCGCTGTTGCAGCCGTGAAGAAGTCCAGTAGCCGTAGGCTAACGTAACTGTTTACTTCATAGCGAGGGGTGAGCCGAAGCCAAAAAAACAATGCCCCGACGGGCGAGGTAACAGTACAGGACTCGAGCAGAGTGACAGCATGGATTCACTGCTCAAACAGGAATGGTCTAGATCGCTTGGGCAGCTCTATTTATACCCAAAAGCGGTAACGGTCAAAACGCCAACAAGCGGTAACACGCCACGAACCTAACAGACACACAACGCTCTTTCCAGAGTTCGTGAGCAGTCGATAGCATCGGCGCACGTTGAGTCTGAGAGAGGGGAGAGAGGAGGACTCCGCTGCGATCGCGGGGCCTCTGTGTCCTTGAAGAGCCTTGAGACGAGCCTCGCCGGCAGCCGACGAAGTTTTGAAACGGAGACCCAGGTTTGTCCCGGCATGAAAACATGAGTCACCGACACGGTGGCTCTTGTTTTGGAAGGCGCACGTAGTGGCTTCGCCGCACAGCTGAGGAGTGTTTCGGGAAAGTACGGCGGCGGGCCGATTCGTAACAGCAGGCTCTTGCACGTTACGCACAGCTGCGACAACGTTGCATGAAACTAGCTGCAGAACATTTTAACAGCTGAACGGCTGAAACTGTCCCCCTTCCGCCGTGTTGCGACGTTCAGCCGTGACACACTTTTCGCCGTAGTGAGACTCTCCGCCGTGTTGCGACGCTCAGTCATAATGCACTCTTCGCAGTAACGCGACTGTCCGCCGTAGTGAGATACAACCGGCTTGGGCTCGTCCCCGCGAAAGACGGCATTGTACGCATGTGGAGTAGCACGAACGGTGGCACCGGTGGCCAAGTCGGAACGTCACACCACCATGCCCACTGAAGTCTTCGCGGGGGCATGCTGCCTTTTATGCTGCTCGAAGGACGTTGCAGGTGTCGCTGGTTAGCCGAAGGGTTGATCCGATAGGCAGGCAGGAGGTACGGCGTGCACCTGTGGTGGCCGCGATGACGTCATTGTAGGCAACAGCAAGATACCACGAGGCAACTGACAGTGCGATATTGCACGTGTCGCTGACGCCAAGCGGCCAGCAGGCGCCAGAAATCTACCATGGCTGCTTTCTTGAGCACCCACCAAAACCTGTACAATGAAGAGTACATGTGCTCCTGAGTACATGTCAAGGAGCATTGTGCTCCTAGCCGTGCCACCAAGCCAACTGTATAATGTGTACCATGGATAAATGTGCAAAAGTGTGTAAAAATGTACCATGGATAAAACCGGTTCAAAATACACTAACATGATTTGTAAAGATTTGTGTACCGCTCTCTGTCCGCTCCTGCAATCAATCGCCAAGCACGAAAAGAAGCTGTTTGCAGACGGGCTATAATTTGTGTTACACTCAAGTAGCCGCTCGCGTTTGACGCAACGCCTGGTCGGGGATGGTCGGTCGAAGCACGAAAAGACCTTCTCACCTGGTGCCGGTGCCTCGTTGATCCCCGAGGACGAGCCTCCAGGGTGAGGCGCGGGCATTTCACTGCGCTCCCGTTGGCCCCTGCCACTAGCCCGAACTGGGCCTGCGGAGCGCGCAGCGGCGCTTTTGCGGCGCCAAATTAGTGAGCGCTTTGTGGAAAGAGAGAGACTTACAATCTTTAATACACTGATACGCTGCATGCCATTCCCCTCCCCAGGTTTCACGTTAGTGGAGATGGCCTGGGACTTTTTGGTATTTGTATTTTTTACGAAATCGCCTTCAACACTACCTTGTTCAAACTTTCGTGCCCCTCTGCGGGGACACATTCAGCCGATATTTCGCAAATTACACGTCCTCGTCAGCTCTGCAGGTGGAACCCAGGTAGCGCGAGCGCCCAAGCGTAAGCCATGCAAACCCGGCCACAACTCACTTCCTGGCAAGGAAATAAAATTATTGTGTGTTATGCGCACATTTCATTAGCTCGTTTGAAGCCACGATGTGGGAGAACAATTAATCATGGTAGATATAATTTATGTCCCCTGGCACAAACACCCAAAGCTACGACACGCAAACCTGAATAAAGCTGGAATTTTGTTGCGCATGAGATAAATGCTGACCAAAAATTTTGAAATATACTTGGTTATGCATCAACAGGTGAAATGTTCTGTAGGAAAGATATCGACTAGCAACGCACGGCGAATCTACTCTCTCGCTATTGGCCATTATTACTCCCACCCGCGCATATTACGGAAAGCACATCTGGCATGTTGGAATGTTCGCTTCTTGTTTATAGGCGCCGGGCCCTGCATTCCACGGGAACGCCAGCACCGTAGACGCACGAGTCAGCTCTTACAGCTGGAAGCGGTAGCGGCAATAATGGTGCTTCTGCGCTGAGGGCGGCAGTGCGCGTAGCGTGTAGGAAAAATTACTTTTCGCGAACCGCCGCAGTTGGGATAAAGAGCACGAGGGCTCGCGCGATAGCTGTACAGGGGTTATTTTATAGATCGTGTTGGCAGCATTTGTACTCCGGGAGACCCGATAGTCTTTATTGCGCCACCTAAACGCGAGAATATTGGTATGTGGGTTACTCAATTCAATGGGCTGGCCAAAAGCCGAAACAATTGTCCAGCATGAAGTACGTATTGGCAAGACCGTTGAAAATGTGTAAATCCATTGGCGTATGTCATACATGTTTATTTTATGCCGTGGTAAGAACACCTCAGGCGTATTTAAGTCAGGGTTCTAGTTAATTCTAGAACCCCGGGGTTCTAGTTAGGGTTCTAGTTAGCAGCAATGATCTTTTATTTAAGATTATACGCTGGGCCCGTTTCTACGACAGTGCATGAATGAAAACAACGCACTGAAAAAAAGCAGGCAAGTTGCGTGCTGCCTTTCAGATGTGCGCACGAGCAAGGCTCTTTTCGATTTCCTCTATTACGTGCAGAGGCACCGTACCGGCACCCACCGCCTACAAAGCGACAAGCCGTCACATCATCGTCGTCGTCGTCGTCGTCGTCGTCATCGTCGTAGTCATTATCATAATCATCGCGGAAGTTGGTTGGTTGGAAAACGTTTATTCTGGAACAAAGAGAGAGGAAAGGGGAGATAAAGAGTTAGGAGCGGTGTGTGGCCATCCTATTCCGGTAGGCCGCACGAAGATTTTATTTGGAATATCAGCTTCGCCTAAGCCTTGGGAGGAGTAAGAGCGGAGGGGAAAAGCATGAGGGGGGGGGGTGCAAGAGAGAGAAGCCATGGAAGTCTACCGTCTCTCGACGACCTTCGCAGCGGAGCAAGAGGACATTTGGAGGATACGTGGCCAATTTATTCACTGAAGTCGGACCCACTTAACCGAGAAGAAATTTTGTGATACAATAGTACTTGGGCTTCACAGGTATTGACGCGCAAACGGCCTTCCATTTGTTTACCCTTTCCGTGCGTCGCTCCCACCTGTTGCAACATCGCGGTGGGCGTTAACTTTTTTTCAGAATAGCGATTTTATTGTGTCAAAATTCGTACCGCACCCGTTTAAACAAATTCGGTGCGTGTGGATGAAACAAGGCTACGACGCTTGCCGGCAGGCTGCTGTCGCGCCTCAGCTGCTTTTAGGTGCGGAGTACCTTAGGGTCGCACAATGTCCGTCCGCGTCCGTGCGCATAGCATTTACAATCGCAAAAAATCACACAGGCACCGGGAGGATTCGAGCCTGTGTCTGGTAGACCAGACAGAGCTGGTGTCAGTCGTCTTACCCATTGGGCTACTACCGTGAGTTAGTACCCGAGAGTCAAACGGCTTATTCCCTCACCTGTAACGGTGCGGAGTACCTTAGGACTGTTCTACGCAGCTCCCAATGTACGTCCGCGTCCATCCGTGCGCACACCACCATCAAGCGAAAATCAAGCGAAATGCGATTTGAGCCGCGAGTTGCAGTTTCATTTAGAGAGTAATCAAGGTGCAACTCACGGCTCAAATTGAATGACGGTTGGGGCGGAATTCGGATGTCACTCGGGGCGCAACTTGTATGTCATTTCGAGTCCCCGTACTCCGCACCCTCGCCATCATCCACGGAGAGGAGATGCTGCCATTTACTTTTTGAGTTTTCTCGTCGTTTTGCCAAACGTTCCACAAGAACTCAAGAATGCGACCCATAGGGACTATACCTCTGTGAGGAGGCCCTCACGGAGATATAGTTTCTATGCGTCCCATTGGACTTCATCAGAGTCAACCGCTTTGAGAAGCTCCCGGAATCTAAGGAGGTCAGCAGTGGTTGCAACATGGCTACTGCCTTGGCTGCAGTGGAAAGCTGTGCAACAGCAGAAAAAAGCTCGGAAGGCGCATCAGTGGGATCACCATGTAAGCGACCCAATCAAAGTTACGGCGACGACTATACTGCCGGTGCTCCATCCTGTGAGCACGTTAGGGCTCCGGAGAAAGAGTTAATACTAAGGAGATGACTGACATAGATAAGGAGGGATTCAACGTCGCAAGTCTTCGCAAGCGATGAACAGTTGGTATACCCGTGCTACCATCTCCAGTGGAAAAAACAAATCGGCTCGAATCCACGCTGTGAAGGTGATTGGAAATCAAAGCTTTAAACGACACCCACAATTGCCCATGCGACGTCACTTGTATTCACACACGTGGCTCAGAAAGAGTGAAACCAAACGTTCTGTCAGCCGTTACCTGTAATCCGCGGGGGCGGCGTCTCAAACGCAGCAGCGTCGGCCACGCCAGGGCTGGAGCTGCGGACGCTGCCGCTGTAACCCGACCGTGCGTCGACAGAAAGAAAACGGAGAGGAGCGTCTTTCCAAGAGTGAGACAGGGGAACCTAGCCATCTTGATGTGCTAGCTAGGGGCTGCACCTCCGCGCGACACAAGCGCAGACGCCGAAACAATTCTGCATGTGAGCTTAGTGATTCCCATTTATACCGATTGTTGGTATACCGATGGCAGGGGACTTCGATGCGCACCATGAGGTCTGGGCAAGCATCGTGAGCACCACAAGACGGCGACTCCTCGCCAACTTTATCCACAATCATGAGTTGGACATTTTGAATGATGTAAATAAATTATTTACTCTTATGTAAATGGCAGTAAATAAAGAAAATAGAATACCGAAATAAACAAAGTAGGTATGGGGAATTGATCATACGTAGTGTTGCATTCAGTCAGCACCACTGTTGATTTCTTGGGGGACGGAAGGCAGCCTTTTCCAGAACTGGTAACAGTTGCGTGGGGTGACAAAAAAGCGTTTCCAAATTGTAATAGATTGTGGGCAGACCCACGGCCTATAGCAGTCGAACCCATATCTCGGCGTTGAAACATACAGACCCTATCATCCTTGCCATCCGAAGCTCCTCCATTTAAAGACCAAGCTATTCAGCGCCGTTCGTGCGATTGTGAAGCCCGTCGCCGCCGGCATAACCGAGCGAACAGGAGGGAAGGAAGAAAGAGAGCGAGGAGTGCTGCAGAGAATGAATGACGGTGATAGAGAGGAGAGAACTAGGAGCAAAGCGGAAGGAAGTGGCTTGGAAGGTGCACTGCGGCCCCTACCTGCAATGCCTCTTAATTAATTATAAGACTGTTTGAGCTGTAAGCGTTCATCCAACTCAGACATAACCATCCAACTTCCAGTTCCCCATAGGTTCTTCGTTCAAGATGTTAGTAATAAGCTCCCGGCGCTGCCTCCCAGAAGCTTGAGGAATTTTACATCATGGATCTACCGTTTGGTAAGCACTGAGAACACCACTGTATGTCCGAAAACTCGAATTTCTGTTCAATAAGTGGATTACGCCAGAACGTCTGCTTCATACTTGCCTGCAGCTTTGCACACGATAGGCTGACTTGCAGGTTCAAACATTAAATCAGTGAATCAATCAATCAAGAGCTTTATTATCCCAAGACACCAAAAATCTTCACAGACAATTTGGAAAGACAGCCAGGAGGCTAGTTTCCGCTCAAATACAAAACTCCACATACAAATCAGTCGCAGGTATCCACCAAGGGTCGAAAATAAAGAAACGTATCAGAGAAAAGGCAACAGGAAATGAAAATGAAATATAAGCAGTAAAAACATCCACGATAATTACAATCGCATCATTAAACTACTTTCTCTTTAGCCAAGGGAAACATCTTGCAAGACAATTTGAAGTTTCTCGCAATTTTACTTGAATAGGTGCATCATTCCACATCTTGGCACCTTAGAATTCAATAAGCTTTTTCGCCATAGACGTTGTGACAGAATAGCAAGTTGAAATTGGCATTGGATGCTTGCCTAATGGTCTGAACCGGAACAGAAAAAAATGTGCTACGAGTACAGGAAAGTTATATTTATCTGTGAGGTTACTAAAAGAGATATTTTGTATTCACAAATAGTTAAAAAAAATTGGGGCCATCTCCCCACGAGGGGGGACTCGAGTAAATGCGTCGCGTAGGGGGTGGGTGTCAAGCAGGGGTCAAGTCAAGCGAAAGTCAAGCAAAAACGCGCTTGATTGATTTCCGCCCCGCGCTCCTCCGCTTTATATACCCGCCACGCGCGTTCGAGGAAGAGGAGCACGGGGAGAGACGCGCATGCGCACACTTCCGTATACATGCACTCCACCCTCCGCGCCGCTATCGCGCAGCTGTCACGTTGCTCGCACGCCCCTATCACGTGTACAGCACGCCACTAGCACGGCTCTATCACGCAGCTTGCACGCCGCTAGCACGCCGCTATGACGTGCACACCTGTTACTCAGCACGCCGAGCGCGGGGTACAGGTGCGCATGCGCGCGCAGACGCGCTCCTCACGCACCGCTGCACCTGTTGTTGAGAGCGAGGAGGGTACGGGGGAGAGACGCGCACCTGCGCCTCGCCGCGACGCGCATGCGCAGTGAGCGTGTGGACGCCGCCGCCGACGGTCGAGGGACATCGTGCGACTAAGAAACGCTTCGCGTTTAAAAGAAAGTACACGCAACTTCTGAAAAATTGTATTGACAAGATGGTTGAATGTAGAAAATGATATTATTCTTTGGGCTCGTCGTTGTAATCTACAGTAAAGCCCGCTTATATCGAAGACGGATATATCGAATTATTGCCTATATCGAACCCTTGTATAATCTGGTAAAAATGGCATGCATTTAAAACTTTTTATATCGAACGCGATTTTGCTCACAATGGATATGTCGAACTCTCCAGCGCGGGATTTTTAGCTCTCCTGAGGCATGCGGTAGGCTTTCCCGCAATACACCGGCGCGCAGCGGTGGCGCGGGGGTTGCTTGCGACTCCCGCGCGAGCTCGGGTGGGTCCAAACCGGCCGTGGCAGAGTGGACCAGGTCCACGCATGCATGCCGTTGGAGCCGGAAGCGCCACATTGGGCTCTGCAGGCTGCGGTGTCACCGAACTTCAAGTCCGCGCCACTCGCTGCCCGCACTTGCTCGGGTCGCTGGGTTTGCCGTTATTCGCTTGTATCCATGCTTGTCTCCGCTCTGTCGAAGACGCTGAGGACTCCGTACCGCTTCCGAGCACGAGCGAAGCCGTCGCTGCCGTGGCCCTGTTCGGTGATACTGCAGTGCCATTGAGGGCAGCGGTCTTGTGCTTGTCGACTGTTTAGATACCGTGGAGCAAGCAGTCACCAGCAACACGTTGCGCTCCAAGAAGCAGGCTACACTCACGCAACTCTTTTGCCCCAATAAATGATTGTTTTCTTTCCGAGAAAGCGTAGTATCAATAGTGAACTGAATGGTGGTAAGAGCTCTGCGTTAGCTGGTGACTCCACCGGCAAGATTGCTCTCTTGTAAGTTTTTTTTTCCTTCACTTTCTATATCGAATTTTCGCTATATCGAACTATTATTTTTACAATACTCGCGCTGTTCGATATAAGCGGGCTTTAGTGTATATATTTTCATAAAATATGTTTCGTGGGTAAGCCCCCAAGCTTCCATACAATAAATAATGTGGCGCTGAAATAAAGTGAAGATTTAAAGATCGTAACAAACTGCATGAGAAAACAGACCGCGCTTTGGTTAACGTGAAACAACTAAAGGCATGTTTTTTTTACACACGTTTCCGATTTGATCTTTCCAATGTATGTGCGAATCAGAGACAACACCCAGATATTTGAAGAAGGTTTCATTTTGAATTGGCTTATCATTTATATACACCCTAAAATAACTATCATCAATTACTTCTCTCCTTGAGTGAAAGGTGATATATTTAGTGTTCTCGGTATTTCTGCTTAATTGACCTTTCAAAATCCAATAAAGGATACTACACATTTCAGCCAATATATTATCTTGCATGTCAGATGAGAATCATCACAAAATAAAATAGCGGTGTCATCCGCATACATCAATATTGTAGGGTCGTGTACTGCGTGTGGGAGATAATTTACATACACTGAAAATAAAATAGGACCTAAACCTGATCCCTGCTGAACATCACATGTTATGTCACTGTATGAAGAATGTTAATTATTGATTACCACTTTCTCTTTTCTTGATAAAAGGTAGCCAAAAAAGGAGTTGCCAATTATACCATTATTTCCGGGTTTATTTATTAGAACGGAATGGTTAACCAGCATTATATCGTCAGATAGCTTTATATATGGTAATAAATAAATATTTATTACATGTCCCTGCATTACCATACTAATGTTAAACACATTATTGGTCTGGAAATCTTCCGTTTAGGCTGAGGTATAGGTCCGTTGTTAACAATTTTACCCATGTCTGGGAAATAGGTATTGATATAATTACAGACATCTGCTGAGCGGTTGTCGGGTAAAACAATATGTTTCCGGCTCATCCCGATAACTTCGTTTACAATTTTTTACACCTCCCTATTATCCCCCCCTTGACGTGCAATAAGATTTGTGTAATGTTTTTTTTTTTACTTCCTCAACATTGCGACCAACTTGTTCGGGAATACTTAAATTGACTATGGTAGTAGTTATTGTTCTTTGTTTTAATATTTCCCCATCTATGGTAATACGAGTCCTTTTTTTAAGCACGTCAAGTATAGCTGTACTCATCCAAGGACAAAGTCCGTGTCTGTTATTATGTCGCGAACACTGACGCGTTGATTGTTCAATTTCACTTGTAATGTTTCGCACAAAGTCATTCTACTTGTACG
This sequence comes from Haemaphysalis longicornis, assembly GCF_048455015.1. Classification (NCBI taxonomy): domain Eukaryota; kingdom Metazoa; phylum Arthropoda; class Arachnida; order Ixodida; family Ixodidae; genus Haemaphysalis; species Haemaphysalis longicornis. The sequence continues at coordinate 290,420,892 of NW_027526295.1, read as the reverse complement.
TCTTCATTATGCATGTCTTCAAAAGCGACAGAATTCAGTAAACTTATTAAAAGATTGTAATCTACTCTAGTTCACCGTTTCATGCGCTCATCAGACACAGAATTCAGGTACTTTTGTGGCAGTAACGCAAAAGTTCGAAAGTTGTCAGAGATAGCAACATCCAAGACACCGGCAGATACTTTCATATCAATGTTGCATAGTATGTGATAAAATAGTGGCCCAGTTGTTGGTTATTCGGGTAGGTTCTGCGATAACATTTTTGACATTATATGAAGGTAGCAAATATGTATAATCAGAGCAAACATCGTTTGAAAAACCGATGTTAAAATCACCACAAGTAATCTAGAATACTTCGATGCTGTAGTAGATATCAGGATAGTTTCCATGAAAACACTTGAAATGAAATCACTTTTGCTCGAGTTGGAACGGCAGTGTCGTAGCGGCGCCCGCCGCTGTCAGCCAGTGATCGGCGAAAGAAAGGAGGCGACGGCAGTCCAGGCGATAGGCAAGCAAGAAAAAGCCCCGCCGTTTATTTTGCAGCGGTTTAAGTAGCAACTGTGACGTCAGAGACACGTGGTTCCATACAGGCGCCAGGCAACGTCGGCGCAGTGGCCCGCTGCAGGAAACCGCACAGCAGCGAGGAACCCCGGCCTACTCCAGCTCGTTCCGAGGGACAGTGCATCTTCTGCGGCGGCCACTCGCACCCAAGGACAGAATGCCCAGCCAGGACGCATAAGTGCTTCAACTCCGGCGTAAAGGGACACTTTGGCAAGGTGTGTCTCAAAGGGACTTCTCCAGGCTACCAACGAAAGGTACGAGCGTCGTCTGTACAAAAGTGCACTGGGCAAATTTTTCTAGGTGAGGTGGAAGCGCCTGGCGCCAAGGCGCGTTACGTTCAGGTATTGGTTAACGCAGTGCCTGTTTTCGCAAAGGTTGACACAGGGGCAGAGGTGTCCGTAATTCCAGCATAGTTTCATGGACTTCCGACGAGGTTAGAAAAAGCCCCGCCGTTTATTTTACAGCGGTTTAAGTAGGAACTGTGACGTCAGAGACACGTGGTTCCATACAGCGCCAGGCACGGTGGATCCGCGCTTCATGCAGGAGCGCACTTTCAGCGGCACAGGAAACATCCCAGCACAGGCAGTAGAAAACATTGGCCGTGACACCGCCTTTTATACCAACAAAAGGGGATTAAATTGCGTCTTGAGTAAATGTGCATTCGTTGAGATAGCAGCTATCTACATTCCGTTTCAGAAACAGCGCTACGCCCCCTCCACGTGCCGAACATTTTCTAGGCTGCGAATGCATGTAATAACCGGGAATTTCTGCTGTATCGCCCTTTCTAAGCCAAGTCTCCGTAACCGCGATTATATCGAAGCTTAACGTAAATTTAGATGCATAAGCAATCAACGTGCCTAATTTTTTGTATGCAACGTACATTACAGTGCAAAACACTTAGATAACCATGTTCAAGTCTTATATGTTCTTTTTGAATTGTGGTGTAAGCCATATTTCCAGTTAAACTTGGTATCAGTTTAATGGTTCTTATTCATATTGACCAAGGTCATCCATCCATGCAAAGTTCACGACCATTGAGTTATCCGTCCGGTGCATCAGGTTTTTTTTTTGCGTAGCGTTCTTTCCCGAGTACCGCCACAGCCAGGACCCTGTAACGCCCTGCATTTCCACAAAAATGCAGATATCATGGAAGTTCCACCTGTGATCGCTGTAATGGCGTAAATAGAGATAACTGGTCGCCCGAAATTTCAAAAAAGTAACAAATGAGAAAAATATCGAAAAATACGGGAAATGGCGAAACGTGCAACATTTCCACAATAATGCAGATTTCGCGAAAGTTCTGCCTCTAATGACTATAATAGCGTAAATGGGAATCATTGGTCGAGAAAATTGTGAGAAACTAAAAAAATAAAAAAATAAAAAATAATTACGGAAAATGGAGAAGAGTGTAACGCTCCGCATTACCACAATAATGCATATTTCGTGAAAGTTCCAAATTTAATCGTTATAATAATGTAAATGGACATAATTGGTCGGACAAAATTTTGAAAAACAAAAAAATCAGAAAAATATTGAAGAATTATGGAAATAGGCAGAACGTAAAACGCATGGATTTTCACACAATAATGCAGATGTCGCGGCAGTTCCACCTGTAATCCTTATAATTGCGTAAATGAGAGAATTGGTAGGAAGAAATTTTGAAAAACTAAAAAATAAGAAAGAAAAATATGAAATTACGGAAAATGTCGAACCGTGTACGCCCTGCATTGTCCCAACAATGCAGATTTCGCGAAAGTTCAACTTATAATCGTTGTAATAGCGTAAATGGAGACAGTTGCTCCGACAGGATTCAGAAAAACGAAAAAAATTGGCAGGAAAACCCTCCCAAAGAAGACAAGTGGCATAAGAATGCTACGGATTAGTAAATACTTATCTTAATTTCTGCAGAAGTTTTCTATTCGACATCCACGTGAACTTCCAGTTTTTGCCCGGTTTGGCCTTCAGAGCACACCCTAAAAAAACTTTTTTTGTGGGGCAGAGATGCTCATTTACATAATATGATCCGTTCCAGGGAGGCCCAAATACGCCTGCCTGTCCGCACACGATGTGTTCATTCGTAATGTGTTTTTTTTTTTCATTTAGTAATTTGACCCTCGCTACATGTGATGTAAGTTTGGCAATGATGTTGGATCTAGTTCAATTTTTGGTATGTACGCGACGAACAACATCAATATCTAATTCATTTATCGGAACCTTGAGAGAGGCGGAGATGGCTGTAGTTGTGCTAAAAGACATTCGTACTGAACTTCCGGTATTCCATTTATCCCCAGGCTTACCCGGCAGCTGAGCAGATCAATGGGCTCCTTATTCGTTTCATTCAGCTCTTTATTGAGGCGGTGTTTTCTGTCCTCAACACTTGCTGTTCTACCCTGGCATCAGCGAGTTCCTTCTTGACGTGTGCAATGTCGGTTTTGAATTCCTCAAACATCTTGTTCATGAAATCTATACGATTTTTATAGCGCCAAGTTATTGTTTAAAAAACCTTAGTAAGATCGGCCTTTAGTTTTCCCTGACTTTTTCGCAACTTCTCAGCCATGTCCGCCAGTGCCATGCAAAGTTCTTTAATCTGAGAGAGTTGTCTACCGACCATTTTTTGCGCACACTCGGAGCAGTCCAGTAGTCAAATGTTTAACTTAACGGCTAGGATAGGCAGTGCATGAATACCGGCCAAAAATATGCACTAGGTTAAGCAGCGATTCCGCCCGGCGGCTGCCTTAACTGCTGCGATGTGATGGCCTTTCTTGTTCAGCATGCCCATATGTAGCCGTTTACGCGGTGATGTCCGTGTCTCTCAGGTTGCGCAGGCGCTGTTGTCGCTCGGGTGACGATTTCCCTGCCTCCGGCACGTTTGCGATGTTCCGATGAAGCGGCCATGACTGTTCAAATGCTGGGCCGTCAAAGTTACTTTAGTAAAATATGCTGTTGGGCTAGTTGGTTCATTGCTTAAGGAAAAACGAGCGCTACAAACGAGGACAGAAAAAGCGAAGAATGACGAGACAGATGGGCTACTAACAACTGATTTATTACAAGGAAAGGCAGGTCTTCGTTCTTCGTTCTTCGTGTCTCGTCCTTCTTCGCTTTTTCTGTCCTCGTTTGTAGCGTTCGTTTTTCCTTAAGCAGTCAAAGTTTCCTGCTGTGCAAAAAAATGCACTAGGTTACGCAGCGATTCCACCCGGCGGCTGCCTTAACTGTCCGATGTGATGGCCTGTCTTGGTCAGCAGGCCATTATGTAGCCGTTCATGCGGTGACGTCTGTGTCTCTCAGCCTGCGCCGGCACTGTTGTCGCTCGGGTGACGATTTCCCTGCCTGTGGCACATTGTTCCGATGAAGCGGCCATGACTGTACAAATGCTGGGCCGTCAGACTTTCCGTCAAAGTTTCCGGTTAAAGTGAAAATTCGCCCACACTCAGCGCCAAGAGAGGATGGAACAACCGACAAGCTCCATCGAAATTTGAACGATCAGTCTATAGAGGTCCTCACAAACTACTTTAACAGTCACTGTGAGTCTGCGGAGCTCCAACTCGATGACGCATGCTAAATACTCTTTCACTCCCAAGACGGCTAGACCGCTCGCTCTTGAACAGCTTAGGCCCATTTCCCTCCCCTCGTGTGCAGGTAAGGTCCTCGATCAAATCATACATTCTCGTCTGACCCAATATCTGGAGAGTGAGCAGCATTACCCGAACACAATGTTCGGATTTCCGGCCGGCCTTACCACTCAAGACGCCTGACTGCAGCTCAAGCTTGATTTTCTACTTGCTCGCTTTACTTCAGACTCTTCAGCTGTCCTAGCACTAGACCTACAAAAGGCCTTTGATCGGGTCTCCCACCATGCCATTCTGCGCCACTTGGCTGCTCTGTCTCCTGGAGCCCGCACCTACAACCCCGTGCATGCTTTTCTTGCTAATCACACGGCCGTCATTCAGATTAATGATCTGCGCTGCGACGTCATTCCGCTCTCCTCCATAGGCACGCCACAAGGAGCAGTTCTCTCCCCAGTGCTCTTCAATGTCGCTATTATAAACCTCCCCCCTCTTCTTGCTAATATCCCCTCGCTTCGCCACAGTTTGTATGCTGACGACGTCACGCTGCGGGTTTCAGGCGGCAGTGACGCACACATTGAAACCACCCTCCAGCAGGCGGCAGATTGTGTCGCTGCCTATGCTCGTGACGTTGGTCTGAATTGTTCGCCCGAAAAGGCGGAGCTGCTGCTTCTTTACCCCAAGCGCGTCCGCGCACCTCCGGACATTGCCATCCGGCTGGATGACCACCCCGTTGCCCGAGTGCCGTGCCTTAAAGTCCTAGGCCTCAATATCCAACAGAACCGCGCCAATACCACATTCGTCGCGCACCTAACTTCCCAAGTCAATCAGACCATCAACCCCCTCCGCCGCATTACCACCCGCAACGAAGAGCTGATTGCGGCTGCTACAGGCTTTCATCATAAGTCGCATCACTTACTCTCTTACTTTTCTAGCACTGTCCTCTAAGGAGCTCAAAAAGGTGGACTGTCAAATTCGCAAAGTGTACAAGACGGCGCTGAGGATTCCGCAGAATGCTGCCACCCACTCGTGTAGTAGCGCTTGGCGTCTACAACACCGCATCTGAGCTCGTCGAAGCTCGTCTTGCAAGTCAATACGCCCACCTTGCAACCACCACAACAGGTCAATCTCTCCTTCAGCGAGTTCCACTCAACTTCCCTTTCGCTACAGAAACCTCTCTTCCGTCCCTAGCAATATCCATGGCCTATTCATCGCCCGGCCCATTCCAGAGTAAATTTTACAATCTTTTTCGGAGCCTCACTATAGTATATGTCCCCATAACATGCACCCGACGCACAATCGAGCCCGCCGGGAGCAGCGTACGCGGGCCCTTACAAAGGGATATCCCGTACATCCGGCAAATGTTAATGTTGTCGCGTCTAGCTACAGGCACCACGACGCCAACGCGTTCGCAGTCATACATGGTCCCACAGTCCCGCTATCGGCTCTTACTACCCTCACCCTTCGCACTTCTCTCCCCGCTACTGCGGAAGAGGCGGCTATTGCTCCTGCTTTAACACTCCGACCTTCGCCTGCGATCATAATCTCCGATTCGCAGACGGCCATTGAAAATTTCGCTCTGGGTCACATTTCTCCCCTGGCACTCAAAATACTTTTTAAAAATCACCATGACTCCCCCACCGAGCTGGTGTGGACCCTAGCCCACACGGGTGTAGGAGGGAATGAGGCAGCGCACAGAGCCGCTCGAGAGCTCACCTTCCGAGCGGGTCTTAGCCTTTATCCCTTCCATGGAGCCCTGTCAGCTCGAGATCGGCTCCTTTCCTTCCATGAGATTACGTCTCATTACCGCCTCTCCTGCCGTCTACGGCCCCCTGCACACCCGGCACTCTCTCACGCCGAAGAACGCCATAGTGCAGACGTACACCCTTCCTTGCCTCTCCCGCCTGCAACGCATATACCCAGCTCCGTACTCCTCACCCCACTGCCCCGCTTGTGGGGTGGTCCATACCATGGACGACATCCTCTGCCAATGCCCCGACAACCCATTCGCGATACGGTGAGCACTGGGCGCGGGCATTGGGCAGCTGGGATTCGGCGGTGAAAGAAGCCATCGTCGCTCGGGCTACCAAAGTCACCGGGGACCTTTCTACCTCGGTCTCCAGCCCTCCCCCAAATTACCCCTTGGAGCAATAAGTCTCTCTCTCTCTCTCTCTCTCTCTCTCTCTCTCTCTCTCTCTCTCTCTCTCTCTCTCTCTCTCTCTCTCTCTCTCTCTCTCTCTCTCTCTCTCTCTCTCTTCTCTCTCTCTCTCTCTCTCTCTCTCTCTCTCTCTCTCTCTCAGTTATCTAATTTTGTGGTCCACGCCCCATCAAGATCGTGTCATGTAATTTTTTTGGAGCGTAAAATCGCAGTCACAGACCAAGTGAGAACTAACATGTTGGACCAGAAGTTCTGTGAAGGTCTTGACTAGGGAAGTTTGGTTCCTCAATAAAACTTTATTCATCACCACCCTTCCCCCTCACCCTTTCTGACAAGCCCCGCCACCGCGTCGTACTTGTACATGCCATCCCCAACCCGATGTGTTTTGTTTTTACCCAGTAACTGCGTCTTAAAGCACAATCCCAATTAGGCAGCAGTTTCTCGAGAAGTGCCAAATAAGCCCCCGATGAAAGATCTTTTATGCGGGTAACTCCAATGGAGCTACCCGCATAACTCCAATGGAGCTATCCACGCCCCGGCACTCTGTCACGCCCATTGGACGCCGCAAACGTCAAATCGCCTTGCCATTTTTTAATGCCATGAATTTATGGCTCAAGAAGAGCCAAATGGCGGTGGAAATTGCCACTGGGAGCGCTCCTGCAGTGCGCGGCGGAAGAAAAAGCCGTAACCACTTCGCACCCAAACGACATAGTTGTACCATCGGCAATGTTCGCTCTTTTCTTCTGCGCGCTTTTTAGAAACTTGGAAATTTATAACATGGATGGACAAAGAGACATTGTGAGGCCAGTAGGCAAAGAAAAGCAGTTTTTTTTTAGAAACCAGCCTACTTTATGAAATAAGCAAATGTTTGGCTGCCTACACATTTACATTTACTAGATTTGGGCACGAATTTTGATTTGGGTAATTTTCGTTTTGGTTTAAATTTTGCGCTCACACCCCAATGTCCGTGAGAACGCTTTTCAATAAAACCTCCCCTTGACATTTATAAACTTCAGTAGCGCTTGGTGTCGGGTTAGTTGGTTGAACACCGTCTGTAGGATTGCGCTGGGTATAACACAAAACGGACTGGAAACGACGCAAACCCTGTAACCCTGTAAGTGCAGTTTTACATCAAGAGTTCGTGCCTTTTCCAGTTCATTTTGGGGTATACAAAGGGCAATCCTACAAACCAGTTCTTAACGCCTCAGACTTTTTCAAAATAATTGCTTTCGCGTTAATGTACGTTGCTCTCCGCGTATTGTATCCCAGCATCATTGTGGATTCACATCCCGTCCGTCCTTCACCGCTTATTTTTGTCGTGCAAACCACTCCCGCATATTTCCCTAATTTAGACATAGTTATTAAGTTTGTATTTGTAACGCGTTAGTATGCCCTGGATTTGTTGTGGTTGTTGTTGTTGATAAACTTTACTGACACAAGAAGACCCCGAAAAGACCGCGGTTCTTCCCTGTATTTGTGGTGTCTCGATATTCCGCGCTTCTATATGCGTATGCGCAATTTATATGCATAACCGCACAGTTCCCTTGTTGACATACGGAACGAAAAGTGACTCGGCGGTATTTATACACGGGATGACCGTTGCGTTGAGCGTGCGTATGCAGTAGGCATGGGCACACGCTTCCGCTTAAAAGCTGCCATAGGTGTTTGTATGCGGACAGATGCTCGGAGTTGGAGCTTTTCGGTAGCAATGATTGTGGCCGAGTACCAAAGTGATGGCGGGAGCGGTGTCGTCGTGGTGTTCTGCCAAGGCATTTATCTCGGGGCAGCCAGTAACAACGTCGTTTCATTTGTTCTCCTTTAGAGGCCTCTTATCGTTAAATTCAAGTTGGAGTGACTTGAAGTTTTAAAACTAGCATAAATTTCACATCCACGCACGTTTATCCAAATTAAAGCTGCTTCGAACGTGTCAAAACAGCTGCCAGATCGATGTTGCGCACCGCTTTGTGTACCCAACTGGCCATGTTACCTTGACAGAAGCAGACAATGTTGTCTATCAGCATCCCATTTCCAAGTCATCTAGCCGTGACGTAATTCCAGGAAAACTTTTCGAAGTTTTTAAGTCTTTTTGTGCATCGCTTTCCTAAACATTTTTACTCACACCCTTCATATAAATTCTCTTTCCCAGTCATTCACGAAAACACGTGGCTTGCGTGGGCGTTCATTACAGACCAATCTGCACATTGTTCGTACAGCCCTGGAGTTTTGTTCGTGCACTTACGTAGGAACCTTCTTGTGTCTTCTGTCAACTGTCGACATTGTGATGCTCCAGAAACAACTGAGCCCTGTTTCATTGGCTGCAAAGACGCTATATTGTTCTTAAATGCGCTTCAATGGACGTGCAAAAGTAATTTGAATTAACACCCCACAGTATGGTGTACCCCGTGAAGATGTGCCTTGCGACCTGTTTACTGCGAACAAGGCACCCGTACGGGAGCCGAAACGTCTGTTTTGGATGTAAACATTCTTGGTCGGTGCCAGTTTTTATTGTTGTCTTATTATGGAAAACGTGTATATTAGACAGAAACACTGCACCGATGGTATCTTGCCATTTGTACTTTATTCAAATGATAATTAAGGTAAAATTCCAGTGTAAGCAATAAATGATTTCAGACCGGAATGGTACCCTGTTTTGTACCGGTGTGTATCATTGTCCCCTTACTAGCGAGAATTGTTGTCAATATTTTGTTCGGCTAATCCCAGAGTACCCGTTTCCCCTTGCATATCAGGCGCCATGATCTGTAAATAGTTCCTGCATATACGTATCTACATATTTGAACTAAATACCATAAAAGAAAAAAATCAAAATGCCGCAACTGGAGAGACGCCAGCTTCATAACGCGATGGACCCTGGTTCAATTCCGAATCCCGGAAAGCATTCTTTCTTCACTTCACCAACGATCATCATCATCATCCTCAAAGGAATATGGCTGCCCTGCAGTGCGTTTTGTTGTGTGCACGGACGCCATCAGTCAGAAATAAAAAGCTTCACTTCAAACTGTTTCATTGTTGCAACGAGCCCCCGAATATGGTAAATGATTTTCTTCAGCTGGCTACAAAAGCAAGGAGAGCAGACGCAATGGTAATGAATGGTAAATCTATACTAGCTCACTCTCTGTCCTGGTTTATTTGTCTTTTCACCTGAGTAGTGACTGAGCTGTGAGTCAGTTTTGCCTATTAAATATATGCGTCTACGAATGCGTGCCACCTTAAGCACACGCATAATGAAGGGGAGTACGCAACAACCAAAACGTTTACCCTGAGCATCCCTGCAACACTATTTAAACACTGTCAAAAGGTGCTCGCTATGGGGCGAGATAATTACGGGTTACAAAACTTTTTAGCTTGTATTGTGGGCTTCTGAAAAAAAAGAAGGCAACTTCATGCAAAAATCATGTCTTGCTATTAGAGACGAAACATGAACGCCTGCAAAAAGCGGCTTCTTCATCCTACGTGCGATACCGACCAACCTTCGTTGCATTCCCAATCAGCTCCTTTGGCGTCGAAGTGAGAAGGCCACGAGCAAACCAGCAAGCCAAGTTACCATACCTGATGCCTTATAAGGACCAAGGGAAGCACTTAACGCACATCAGCCATATGCACATAAAGATGGAGACGTGGCTGTGGCGGCTATAATGGAAGCGGAGTAAAAGCGCTGACTCGGTATCGTCATTGGGGAGCACTATCGGTGCCCCTGCCGGTCGTTCCGAGAATGCATCCCATATTCAGCGTGCTCGGCAAATGTCCTCGGGGCGGCAATGGGTCGAAAAGGCAATGGAGCGGCGGCGGGCCAAGAGCTCTCCAATTTCCATAATCACGGCCACGTCAGAATCGGGCGCTGTTCAGCGTTAGCAGGTCCAGCCGCCGATGACACGGAAAGCCTCTTCCAGCAAGGCCGCTCTGCAGACGAAGACGAGGCGGCGCCCGTGCATGCGAGGCTCTGCTCCTACTACTGCAGGCCGAACTGATCTGTGGTCCGGGAAAATTGCACAGTTTCTCCACTGGGAGGTTGGCACACGGACTGTTGCAGGGGAGCGGGAGGGTGTTTGGAACAGGAATTTACTTCCATATCCGTTATAGAACTTTCTCCAGGCCTATGGATGTACCTAGAGCTTCAGCGCAGTGGCTGCTTTTTGAACGAATTTGGCAACACGTGGCGCGTTCAGACAACACCTCTTCCTGAGTTTCGCAGGCCTGCGTCTGCCATCAAAAGGCGTCGTGCACGTCACTACCCACCTGGCGCTTCACCTGATGCAGTGCCGCCGCGGCCGGTACAGAACCCGCGTCTTTCGGCGGAGTACAACGCCTGGCCACGGAGTTGCCGTGATTGTCACAGAGTAGAAGCTGTTCAATAAGAACTCTGTCAGGCAAGAAGGACGTTAAGGCTAGGCTGACGTGAATTCGACAAAATACGCCGTTTTATATATTCCCATTTGCGAGTGTAAGAATCACGTGTCACCCGACAGGTATTACGTGTACTCTGAAACAACGCCTAATCTTGTTCTTCCTTTTGTCTTTGGGTTTTGGTGGTGCCGTAACATAACAAGGCAGTAAGAACGGTTCCGATTGAAAGTGAGAGCAAAATGTTACTTGGAGTCCGAAGAAAATGGCGAGAAGAAATGTAGAAAGGCATTTGAGCCCTTGTGGATTGTAACCAAATGTGTATTTACACATTCTAAGCTTGCAAGTGAGTGCTGGCGTTGGGTCAACTCTTAAAAGTCATGACGGGGATGTCGTGTGAGAAACATATTGGAGAAAACAAACTGATGAACAAAAGCTCACACATCCACGAAAACATTTTTTGGAAGAAGTAGCACCCACATAGCGTTACTTCCGGTGGTGTATTGTAATTCCCACAAGAAAACCAATTGTTTTCGTTTTTAAAACGCGGGACAACCTCAAAGAATGATTTGATTGATTGAATCTTTTATTGGAGCAAGGAGGGCGTGTGCCGTACGGTGGGGAGAGGGATGGAAGGGAGGGAATTTCTAATCCAGGTCCGTATTCAAAAAGAGGATTCTTGTTATGGGGGCCTGAAAGTCTTCACCGGGGTCGGCCCCAATTAGACTACTCCCGCCAGACCACTCTTAACCGCAAAAACGGCAATTGTTCGCAATAAAGATGCGTCTAATCCAGTATGTGCTTCATGTTGTAGGGTGCCAGGATTAATGCTTGCTAAACTCTCTGGGCGATGTTTGGCAAAGTGTCGGCACGTCCACACTAGGTGGTGGAGATGTGATTTGACGTCAGTGTTGCAGTAGGGACATCGTGGGTGTGTGGGGGGCATTTTGTCCATTTCTGATTAATGTGAGGAGTGGAGGCGGCATCTGCGCATAGCTCTTAATGAATACTTCCTCTGATCTGCTGCAGCAGAAAATGTTGGCAAGATACCCTGGGAGTGTAATGTGTTGGCAACGTTGCCTTTTACGTATCATTAGTGGGAAAAGTAGGAGGGTTGGAGGAGTGGGTGTGGAGGCTGAGAGGGGAACCAGTGGAGGCGTAAAGTTCAAACACTCCTGTGCCGCCTCGTGGGCGGACTCGTTCCCTGGTCCGGTCTACAGAAATACTGTATGAGTAAGGGTCTACGAACGTATGGCGAGCCTGTTTCGTCATTGCTTTCTGGTTGCCTTTCATTTTCCTTCGTGTCCGGCCGCGTGCCGGCCTAGCTTGGCGCCAAGAGGTACAAACAGGACGTGACAGTCGTCCGGATGCCCGTCTGCGTCGAAACAAGGATCGGCGTCGGTCTGTTTCTGTTGCTAGCTTTTCAGGTGAACGACAGGTGTAACATCACGCAAGGTTCTAGGGGCTTTGCTTGTGTGGAAGCTCTCCCGCCTGACACTTTCGCTGCCACCCGTAGGGGCGAGACCAACAGTATTGCCCAGACGGGCCGCCGTCTCCTCCATTCGTGTTTTTGTTTTTGGCTATAGCTGTCATCTGTGGTGTGCTACAGTTTCCTACTTTCTTTTTTCCTTATACCTTCCGATCACATTTTTCTCTGAACAGAGAGCGTGTGAGGGACGTGTCAGGGTGTCGAGAGACGGTAGTTTTCGGGCCCCTCGTTCATCGTTCATGCGGCCGACTTTTGCCTTAGTGAGTTCAAGTTGTTGCGGGCGTTTCCTGGAATCGATGTTTCCAGTGCTGCGATGGAGCCCAAAGCTGTGTGTTCTGGTATACTGTAGTTGCTGACATGCCCTTCGAAGAATAGGTGGGGTGCATTTCAAATGGCTATTGTACGCCGATGATAAGAGCGAAAAAAATACCACGTGGACATAAAATTTTAGCTGTAAATGCACAGACATCCCTTGCTTGCGTTTAAAAGCACTACCAATTTTTGATTAGGAAGTTCTGAAAGTCGTTTTATAGAGGCTTCAACTTGCAGACTGGCCAACTATGACGTTGTGTAAAGGATTTAGATACAGGAAGACTTGGGGTTACGCTTTGCCCTTAAGCAAAGCGTAAATTTGTAGAACGTATAATATCGTAGTAAGTAAGCATGCAGTAATTGTTTTGCGACTATTATGTTATCTCACCTACAATTTTCTCAGGCCTGCGACACTAGTTGAGGCATTTTTTTTAGTTTAAGCCAGCCTTATAATAGGTTGAATTAAAAAAAGGACCATGACAGACGACTGTCTCATCCAGCACCCTTTCGCGAATAACTCGGAAAATAAAAATAAAATGAATAAAAAGATGCCGTCAGGATTTAAAAAACTCCCACCTCCCCTCGCGGGAAGCCCTGTGTAGATGCGACGCATAGGGGGTTCACGTTGCAGCATTGGACAGCGGAGGAACGGCGCTGGAACGATGGAGCGGAGCGGCGCAGGCACCGCGTTTTATAGCGCGCATAACGGTGAGGGGATGCGCCGGCGCCAATGCGTCTGCCGCAGCTATGACGCAACACAATCCACTTTAATCCAAGCCAAGCCAAGCCAAGCCAAGCCAAGCCAAGCCAAGCCAAGCCAAGCCAATCCAATCCAATCCAATCCAATGCCCATCGCGAGAGAGTGTTCGCTATCGGAGAGGAGATGGGGTGAGCGGCGGAGAGCGCAGCTGGCGCGGCGAGGAGAATGGGGGAGGGGTGGACGCCGACAACGCCGGATGGATGCAGGGACAAGGCGAGTGAATGAGATGCGTTCGCATCTAAAAATGGGGTCGAAGAGAGCGGATATAAAAGGAGAACAGAAACAAAACTTACGAGCGCACCTAAGTACTTCTTATGATTCATCGAGCTTTAGCGTTGATGTGCCTCACAAATCCCCCAATTGTTATCAACCCCCTTTGCGGGTCTTCTAATTGTCAGCATGATCATCTGTTAACTTGACGTCGGTATTCAGATTTCGCGCGCGTGTCTCGCAACCGCTGACCAGTGCGCCACTACGGCTACGTGCAGCTCCAGGTTTGCGCGCAACGCTTTGCAAGGCTTACAGCTGCAAGCGGACGGTATGCGTCAAGTTCACAACTTTAGACTTAACTATCGCTGTAAGATCTAATGACATAAACCGGTGTACCGGTGTACAGTGAACACAATGAGTACCTTTCTCCAGTTTGTACCAGCTGATAACACCTGGCGTCAAAGCATTCCTAATGCTAAATGTTTAGGCGTAAAGTTAGGTGACCTCAATATTGCGGACAACCACATAGGCCAGGCAAGGTCATATTTATTGTTCGTCGAGCTACAGACACCCTGGTTAACACGAGGCCGCCCCACGAGGCAGTGTGTGCGTTTGGTGTGTGTGCAGGGTTGAGACAGTACGGTCATCCCATGGTCTCCCGGAATGAAGAACCCCTGATACATCACCAGCCTCAAAATAAAGTTTATCTACAGCAATAAAACCCCCCATATGTAGCGTTCTTTACAATGTATGCAAATGTCTCACGGAGCGCGCGTTCAAGAACCCGTTAAACGACCTCTCAAAAGGGTACTCCGAAATTGTGTGCGTTAAGTTCCCGAGCTTACGCTCTCAGTCCCAGCACTATATTCTCCTCCCGGCCAAATGCTTGTGGAAGATGGAGGAGGTACGAGGGAGGTACGGTTAACCCAGGCACACCCTACAGTTCGCGGAATGAGGGAGAAACGAGGAGCTTCAATTTGCGCGTGGGCTGAAGGGACGTTGCGTGATGGATGAGTGGCCGCTTCGATCGGCTACCGGCCACACGCTCACGTCGTTCCCTGCCCTCTTCTCTGAACCGGACTCCAGAAAAAGCTGACGACCGGCTGCAGCTGAGCCCTTCGGGTGAGCGCCGTTCGCCGTACATCTTTATTACGTTCTCTAATCATGTCACGCTTTATCCCCTCTTACCAGCTTTGTTTCCCGAGAATTAGTAGCGAAGGACAAGGAGCCACAGGATTGGCAGAAACGGCAGATTGAGCAATGTATGAGCAGCCGCGGTATACCCTGGTGGGACGGTTAAATGTTTTTTTTTTCGTGTCAGGAGGTACAACCGGCTAATGTGTCGATTGATGTGGCGCGATAACGTTGTAAATGCGTGCTTCAATTGATGTGCGACCTTGGGTACAACGATCACCGAATTGTCTGGAGCACGAAGAAGGACCGCACGATAAGGGCTGGCAAACGCGCTTGTATGCCGGCGGTCAACAGGAGCTACAGCAAAAGATTGCCGCAGTCATTCGGCGGGAGGAAAGTTGAGGCTAAATGTACGCGATCACTTAACGGTTAGAGAAATAACGGCAAGAGTGACATGCAAAAGATGACAGGGAATTGCATTGTAGGCTTCTCTTTTCCTCGTCGAGTTTACCTCATCCGTTGTGAGCATGCGAGCATGCGAGAGCGGAAAGAAAACACAGAGCGCCGCTGCCCAACGAGCCGCGAAACCTGAGGCGAAACGCTTTCGTCGTTTCGAACCGTCCTTTTGCGCAAGCCGTCTTTTGTTTCGCCATTGTATGCGCACAGGAGTCCCGAATCAAGGGAAATGGGCATTTCTCGCATCGAAACGACTTCATAGCCACGACGACGGCCTCGCTTTAAACTTTTTCATAGAATTCTCACCCCGTGGTGCCAGGAAGGTAGGCGTAACAGGCCTTAAGACCAGAGTGCATGAAGCGAATATGCGACGAAAAGTCGACGGACAACGCCCAACGTCGCCCACCCAACGTCGGCGGCGGAAAAAAGGTCGTCCCCCGCGAACTATATCTGGTTCAGATAAGTTCGTCGGCGGCGAAGCGGCGGCGAGCGGAAAACCGAAGGAACCAGTCAGGTCTTCCGATTTCCCCTCCATGGCGTGTAGAGAGCACTGGCGGACGGCCGCTTTCGAAGACTTCGAATTTTATAGACGTATGCTTGGATCACGTCAACGCGATCTAAAGAATCACATTGTAAATCGGAGATCGTTTGAGGAAAATGAGCTTGCAACGAGTGAATTCCGCTCGATTCTGAAAACTCAAGTCGCAAGCGAAACACGGTCCCGACACAACTGTCTTGCCTCGTGTCGCTAAAGGCGGTGCGGCTGTGTTACTTGTATTAGCAGCACTATAGGGTTCGTCTGCGAGATCGGCACTTGAGGAACAGGCGGTATCGTTGCGAGGGCTTCTAAAATACGACAAAACCTAAAAGCATGTAACAAGGACATATAGTATGACAAGTCGTGTTTTGCACCAAGGCGTCGCCTGTTGCGTTGGACCAGAGGTACAATGTAAGCTTCATATTCTGTAGATCGGCAGATCGATTCTGCCCCGGCGCATCGTTTTTGTTTTTTTCTGCTTCACCTGCCATTAGCGCTTTTGAGAACTGAAAACGAACGTTTCAACAGAATACACGCCCCACACTCAGGTGAAATCGTCAAAAGACGTACTACACACGCAGAGAGCTCCTTCAGTGGGTCTTTTACTAAACGTCGCCGCTGAATCTGGGTATGGGGGTTCAGTTAGCCACATTGAGAGCGACGCAGCAGCGGGTGGCGTGTTTCCGTTTCATGTATATAGCTTAGCCCGACCAACGCCGCCTGTATAAACATTGCGTAACGCGCGAGCGAAAAATGGCCAAACAGCCACTCTCATATTGCTCTCTCCTAGCCTTTCCCGCTTCGTAGCCTTCCTGCGTGCTTTCATGTCCCCCAGCCAGCGCCGCTTCTCGCAAACTATGCAAAATATTTGACACTTTCTCAAGCGTTCCCAGGCGGCGCTCCTACGCCTTCTTGTTTATTACTGTGCCGGTCTGACTTGGGCCTGTCGCTGAGAAAACCGCCTTCGCCACGGCGGACGCGAAACGACTGGTGGTGCCGCAGGCTGATGACGGATTTGCGCGCTTACCTACATGGATCACGAGCCCCGACATTTTCTGCCTGGTGCATTCCCCCCTCTGTCCCCTCTGCATTTCGGCGTTGTTTTGTCCACGGTGCTCGCTCTCCGCATAGGTATGTTAATGTGTGAAAACAACAGAAAAAAACTGTATAAGAAAATGAAATGACATGATGTTTGAGTGCAGGCTCTCTTTCGTTTTCGTTTTTTTTTTCGCCGGCGTATAACACGCCCCGAACAATATTTTTAACTACGCGTGTACTGCTCCTGTTCCTAATTAAAGGTGGTATTACTACTACTACCCGTATCGCGGAAGCAAACCGGTTCATGGCGAAGCAAACGGTGTCAAGCTGCAAGAATACGAAGCTGTTCAAGAAAGCACACAGCTTCGTCAGCCATCTTTCGAAAAATGCAGCAGGCATGAAGCGAATGACACGTTGAACGAGATCCCCAGTGGCCCCAGAACGACCCGTCGCGACTAAAATTGGAACAAAACAGCTCTTGAAACTCAAGAGCCAAGCTGACAGACACGCGCGCCACATATCGAAGGAGTGGCTGAACTAAGCGCCCCTACCGCTCCCATCGGAAAGCGAGCGACGCGTTAGGCAATGTTTATACAGGCAGCGTTAGCCCGGCGAACATTCGGCGTCCTGCCGCGGATGATTTTCCGCCGCGCGAACTTCGTCGTGAAAGTTCGCTTCTTGTATTCTGGTCTTTAAAAGAGTACCCTCGAGATGGTGAGGCCTGCAAGGAACAATTGCGCGATTTAACGCGAAAAATGCAAAAATTAGGAGATTTCTGTTCAATGTGTTACTACAGGTTGCTGGCTTTCTCGCGGATATAATTTTGATGTGATGCTATAAACCCAACCAGTGGTCTTTGAGGCGCGCTTGATGGGTCGGGTCCATCCGGGCACCCTCCACATATTCTCATGCTGCAGCACGCGGACCCTTTTGCGCATAGGCCCACGCGGTATGACGCTATTTGGTGCAAGAGCTAAGCCGCCTTGGAGATCGTAGGCACCGATCGAGGGGCACGACGCACGTGTGAGCTGGACGATACTGCCCCAACGAACCACGACTACCATGTTGTCGACGTGGTATGCCGGTCTTGATGCTGCTGTAGCTTCAATGCTGCCGGTGCTCTCGCAACGCCCTAAGGGAAATAAGCGTTTGTAGAAACAAAAAGGGAAAAATGCTGCTGCCGAAGGGAAGGGAGCGACAATCCATGTGGCCGTGTTCCCACCGACCTGGATGAAGAACGGAGAAAGTGGTACTTCATTTTGCTACAGGCAAGTGGCAGACCAAGAAGCTTGGGTATGCAACCACTGCAAATGCACTTTGCACGCAGATGTTTATGCCAGCGGCATCATCGCATTGCCGTGCTGACAGGATTGGCGCATAGAGCCGCGCTTCCATGCAGGAAACCAAAACTTATCATGGCCTGCAGCGCTGCGCCCTGATTCGGAGAAAACGCGTGCTCACGGGCTCACTGGCCGTTGTGTCCAAAGAGCCTACAGATTTCGTGGAAGATATCCCGGCCTCGAGGAGCGCTTCGCCGAATGATGGTGGCTCCTGCGCAATACCGGTCAATGTTGCGTTAGGGTTCTAGTAGCGCACTCCTTTTCACTGCACATGCACATAAGTTAGATCTCAAGGTTACAACTTATCCGCGGAGTCATTACGTGGATCTAAGAGCTCAACTTCACGGAAAACCGGGAGGGGTTGACTGAACAAACATCTGTGCGCGGCGCCCGGACTCGGTCGTGAGTCCAGACCTGGCACAGCGCAGGTGCGGCCCATCAATCAGGCCCTAGAGCATTCGCAAGTTCACCACACCTTCAAGCTCCGCTAAATTTGGCAAGGGAAACTTCGGCGGCTCGGGAACACCATCGTGCCGTGTTCTGGACATTTCGGTGCGGACATTTCGGTGCATGGGCACTCTGTGCACGGATTTTCAGTGCACGAACATTACGGTGTATCGCTACCGAATGCTTCACGCATATTTCTTGCTTATTGTGATGATTGACGTCCCCGGGCCGGAGAGTGCGCCAGGAGACGGCGGTGACAGAGAGGAAGACGACGAGCGGAGAGCACGAGAGGGGTGTGTGCCGGCAGTGACCGCGGACGGGACAGCGCAAGGATTCCTCTCGGGAGGCGGTTCGAGGGCAGGCCAGGAGCGTTCGCGCGCCGTGCTCCGAGAATCGTCCCGGGAGCTGTTCCGGGACTCCTCTGCTGCAACGAGGGGTGCCTGTTCCCGCTGGCGAGATCCCGAGGCGTGATCCGGGCCGAGGTTCGGGGCGAGACCTAGAGTGGCCAGGCACGAGCGCGGGCATCGGTGTTCCGACCAGGGGCCCCTGAGTCTTAAAAGGCGGCACCGAGAAAGTGTACCGCCACGTCTCCGGACCACCGGCACCCTACACGGGGAGCGCTCAACACGTACTACCGACGTCATTCCGCCCAGCGTCGAATAGACTAGACGTGAGCGTATCGCCTCCTTTGTTTTCCCCTCCGCTCGAACTTTACTTCGGACTTGTGTTAGTTTCTTTTCGCGTCCGCGTTGCGAGTGTGCTGCATTGTGTTACCGTTATCGTTCCTAGTGCGTTTCTCTAGCGTTTGTGTGTCCGCCAAAGAATATGTTTTTTAACGTGTGCTGAACCCATGGCATCACTTGTCGTTGATCATCCTCCGCGAGCCACACGCCCGCCTGCTTAACACGCGGCCTCACACTTATATTTGTACCTGAATGAGTCACTGTAGATATAAGCTTCGAGCCATGCGTTGACTGAGATGCGTGTGCACATAATATAAACACAGGTGCAGCATGGGGGCGTAAAACCTGATTTGAGAAGAGAAAGAGAGAGACTTTGGTTTGGCAGAAGTACTCTAGGTCACGTGCGGGGAAGTGAAAGTGGAAGGTGGTGTGTTTGTGGCCTGAGATGTTTTGAAGGCGGACAGTTCTATCTGGAACAGCTGGGCCCCTTGAGAAGACCGGAGAGGCCACGTTGGATGAAGAGAGCACACTCACGGCCTTCAACTGCTAGCGCTAGACCGCTATCTATAGAACAGTGTGCAATTGAAGTAGACCCCGAGGGTTCTAATTTATGAGGGTCGATGTATGAGGAAGAATTTGGAGGAGGGTGCAAGGTTCTGTAGCGGGTGAATTTCGGACGGTGTCAAATTATGTTCCGGAGTTTGGCGTATGTGAGGGAGGTGCAGTTGGGACATCGAGGGTTTATTTGACAATAGATATGGGCATATAAACTACGTAATTTTCTTCGGTTAACTTCTAAGAAAATTCTTTTAAAAACAGCACTATCCTTTGGTTGACTCGCCCTTGAAGATGGGCCATTCTTAGAACGACTGCTGACGCTCTTTTATTTCACGGCTAAAATTCGCAAGGCACTCAAACACAATGAAATTTTGTGCAAATAAAACTGTATTGTGGCTACAATAAAGCACTTTTGATGCATATTACGAGATTTCACATAAACGCTAAAAGACGCTGCTGCTTCAGCTGTTCATTCTTAAACTCCTCCTCTAAACGAGAAAATATATAGAAAAAGAAGAGGCCATGGCACCTTGACATCGCGAGGATTACCGATCTTAGCGCTTTGTTATCTCACTAGTTTTCTCATGATCGTGTTTACAAAGGACCCTGAACACCCCCTATCGACGGACTCGGCTGGGTAAGGAAAAAAGGCTGGCATTTGCAGCAATAGCTTCAGTTGCGCATGTTGACTCCTCCGGAACATCCCAAAAACAGCTTGAGCCGAAAATGCTCTGTTCACGTTGTAAGAAAGGACATGGCCTCTTGGGCAGCAAATCACCTACCATCGCACAATGCCGGGAGAAGGTGCTGAGTTATCTTAGCAGGTTTGTTTTATTTTCATGAAAGGGAAATACGTCATGTTCAGAGCAGGAGTGTGAGAAAAAAGTGGAAAACCCGCGCGCGTATGGGAAGACGCGACGGAGCAGAATGTTCGGCAAGACCGGAAGCCAAAGTTTCTTGTTTATTAACGCTGCACTTTACTTCTTCATCCCACTGCGCTGCGTTCTCGGTGTTTCCAATAGCGCAGGCCAAAATGACCTGTGGCCACGTTTGTATCGATGGCCCAGCGAAGTACAACCCTTCTGACCGCGAGAGAGCAGACCGGAAGCGAAGAGGAAGTCGGCAGGAAACGCGGTGCGGAGTGGCGGGTTCTCGAACAAAGGGAGCGCTGAACCCGCGCACTACGTGGAAGGGCAGGCCCCGGTGCCCTAGCTGTTGATTGCTTCTGTGTGAAACACGTGCGTCGGACGCACTTCCGCGCGTAATTGTTTGCGCCAGTGCAGCCGCAACTCAATGGGGTGCTATCGTCGGGGGAGATGCGGCGTCGTATGAGGACGGTCATGTACAGAGTAAAAAGCCTCGGCGGTTAGCGACAGGACACGGTTGCGTCAGACCAATACTCCAGCTGTGGCTGGCCCATGCCGCATGTGCGGACATATCCGTTTCATGGATGGCTCACCGTACGAGCCGGAAGGGGCGGAGCTTGGCATCTACTCTCGCCTGCAGGCAAGAAATGGTGGAAGCTGGGCGGGCTTTCGATTTGAGGAGGCTGCAAACACTGCCTGAAGTTGGCGCAGAATCGCCTTTGTGAGGGAATGTAGCATATAAATTAGCTTGCAAAAACAAGGAAACTGCATTTAACAATACTATATTCGTTTTATCAGCGACAGTTGTCAACATGCTATAACAGGGCGTGTTTTCTAACGGCATGGCGCTGGTGGTGTGTGTCAGCCGTTAGTATCAAGGCGCACGCACCACTGAAGGCCACTACTGTGTCTTACAAAACTTAGTGATTGTTTCCTGCAGTGAGGGATGCCCCTGAAATGGATACTGGCCGGCATCAGACCCATACTTGCGGAAATGCTCCTGTATTACGAGTGGTCGTACTTTTTTTTCTTGTTTTATAATTGGCGGCGGGCAATATTTCCTCGGAATGCAGCCACGGTGCGTTGCAACGGCAGCTACAGGTCTGCTCGTCCCTCGAAAAGAAATGTTAAATAAACGAACCGCAGGCACACACAGAGCGACGCCCCTTGCAACAGGTGTGTACGCGCCAACGAAACGTGCCGCCAATAGGATTCCCAACGGGTTTACAGAGGACGGTGGAACAGGTCTCGCAACGCGCACAGAGAAAGCAACACCACGCGCCCACTCATGGTGGATAAAATTGTCGTGCCAGTTACCTAAGCCGGGAGAGCAGCTATCGCTGAACTACTGGAACACGTTGGGCTCTTTCTTTTTCCTTTTGAAATTCGACAAGCCAACGTGACCACAAATTAGGTTTCCAGCGTCTTCCTGTGAAGCACCACCATCTAGCTTCGAAATTTCATTTCTTCTATATTTTCTCGCTATTGCGTTCCACTTTGCTCTACGTTGTAAACACTGAATTTCCATTCTTCGACAAAAGAAAAGAAATAAAGAAAGGGCACGTGTTGCGAGGCATAAGAGCACACTAAAATAACTTTCCGAGAAAAACTAAGCACTTCGGATGCGTTGTGAATGCGAATGAATTGCTGCCCAATTGAAAGACGCTAATATTTTTTGCAGTTCTGCGCTGCGAGTAGCGTTTTCGATTTTTTGCGGGATATCCCTGGTTTACAAGCGTGGAAGGTCACGTTTCGTACATGCTTTAGATTCTACAGTGGTATTGTGCGTACTGCAGCGCAGAGCATCTGGCGCTCGCGTGACTGTTGGGCCGCTGGGTAGGATCACTGAAATACGTGCTTGCTGACGTTTCGCTGCCACAAGGCGCCGAACAGCAGTTGCAGCAACGCCGCCCTTTCTCCGTTCCACGTGGCTGTGCGCTTTCCCAGGCATTGCGGAAGAGCGCACGCTCTTTTGTGTGTTAATAATGCGAAGCACGCGCCATAGAACACGTCGCAGCCATTGCGAGGCTTAGGACCCGTTTCGCTGCTATAGACTCCAGTTTTTTTCGCTATTATATTTAATTTACTAAATTTGCACACCAAATTATATATACAATACTATATTTCACTGGTCAGTATACTGTACTAGTACACCATGCTATACTACCCTACCCTAGTTCAATACACTCGCACGAAACGCGAACTCCCGAGGTTAAATACCCGTCAATAAACTTCTGTCGGCATGTGCTACGCGTCGTAGTCAATGGAAGGTCGAGGAGTCACTTCGCTACTGCAGGCGCTGGACGCCGGCATTTTCCGCTCAGTGGGTCATTCAACGCTTTCGCATCAAACTGCGCACAAGTGCGGGCCATTCTTCAAGGGGCCACCATTAACACCTGTCGCCAGCTGACCTCAACGAGCCTGTGTGTGTGCGTGTGTTTGTCGTGTGAGTGAGTGCATGCCTGTGCGGAGGGAGAGAGAAAAAGTATACGTAATGCAGCCGATCGGCCACCCGATATACAAATGTGTTGTCACTTTGTCAATTGACACAAACAAGAGGGAAGACGTCGTTTGTGCCGGTCTGTCCTGCCTGAAAGGTTCAGCGCGCATTGTCATGTCCTCCCTTCCGGCCTCTTCTTCGTATTTCTTTCCTTTGTAATGCGTACAAAAAGCTTTCTTAAACTGTTAAATTTTCTATTTTGCTGAATCCGGCGCTATCCCACCGCAAGGCTCTGAAAAAATCGGTCTCAAAAGGCACAGCTCGACAACCTCGGCTCGCTGTGACGGAGAGTTCGCCGAGGACACGGCAATAGAAGTCACGCTTTTGAGAAAAGGCTACAATGGGGCTCCGAAAGAGAAATTGTGGGTGTAGGAGAATTCTCTGTACTAGTGTTGGTGGTCGCACCACAATGAGGGAAAACAGCTGATAAGAAACTCGAAGCAGAAAAGAAACAGCGCCTGCCCGCGACACCTAATCGCTATCGAAGATTTCATGACAGGGTGATTCAATTCAGTAGTTCTCGGCGAAACTCCCAGGAGAATCCCACATTGCACCCGGCTCTCCGCACCGCCAGGGCGCCTGTCGTGCAAAACAAATTTTACGCTCCCCCGTCTCCCCTACAGATCACACGTGTAGCTGTTTAGCGAGGTCGAGGGACGCGCCAGAAAATGCGCGCGGAAGTTAATCGAAAAAGCTCCGAGTCCTGGGGCTGACGTAAGAGAGTGCTGCATTTCCCTCCGGTAACCTAGCCTTGCGGTCCCAATCTGTCTCTGTTCATAGGTCATTTCCAACTTCAAGCGACAGTGTACTCGTTACCTGCAAACTAACTCGGAAAGTTGCTCATCAGACCACGAGTTTCAATTCACCAATGGGGTGGAGTGATACATTGGGATCGAAAAATGCGATCTTGACGCAGGTAAAGCGGACGTCAGAGCGCGGATATGGGCTGCCGCTCATGGTGATTCATTGGAGCCAACTACACGTATTGTGAAGGCTGGGCGTGAAGGCTGGGCGTGAAGGCTGGGGCGCCGAAGTGGCATGGTGAGGCGAAGCGTACTAATTGAAAAGAAAGCGTTTGAAAGAAACGCAGTAATGTTAAGTGCCAGTAAGACGCTTATTAAACAACCTGTAGATTAGGCAGACATCATTTGAAGTCCACATCAAAAATGTTTCACTAACAAAAGTGAGCCAGTGCAAAATTTCATTTGCGTTTTTGTGATTACTCCAGGTGTAGCAGTGCCACTGCTGGGTATTTTTTATCAGGGGCAGTATAAAATATCCTGAAAAGGGCATATCTCCCTGAACGCTTCAGGCACTCCACAATAACTAACCACAACAAGGCAATACGGCCAACCAAAATTCACAACGGCGTTCACAAAAAGTCGGTTTTTCCGTCATCAATAACATACTGGAATAACTACCACCATCCGGAGCAACTGTGAAACAATAGAATCTTCTGCCCAACAACCAAGGGTGCTATCTTGTTGTAACTACCGTAATAATTGTGTGGCTAAATTAAAAACAGCAGAATCTTATGAATAAGGCTGCACGGTTTATTGGAAACTGCTTTTTGTCTCCCCCTTATATTGGGTTTGTGTGTTTCGGCACGTGATTTGAACATTGTACGGTTGGCACTGTTGTTTAAACTGTGTCTGCTTTGAATTTTTTTCTTATTTTGTGACGGTGTCTTTGTGTACTCGACACCGTTCTTTGTAACTGCATTGCATATCTTATACCCCTCCTGCTTGGACCGAGAAGGTCTGCAGCATATTTCAAATAAGAGAAAAAGCACACTTTTTAAAAGGCAATGCAGCAATCTTTCATGACGAATATATTTGGATAGAGGTAGACGCGCGGGGGGTACCCGCACGTCGATTCATGTATTGTTTGCTTTGTGTGTAATAAGAGGAAGAGGATTGGCCCCGTAAAAATGTATGCATGCACACACAAGGAAAAACTGTGGAAAGCCACGACAAGAAAGGCGAGGGTTATAACTCTTGGATGTATACTCAACCCCGTCTCCCATATCTCGAATCTTATTGGACGCCGGAGTAAACAGGCGATCGCACTTTAGGGTAACGGTGGGCCGCATATACAAACAACACAACACCGGCGAATGCATATGTTGGAAGGGATGGCCGCGCTGCAGAAGAAACGGCCATTTCGGGAACGGCTCGCGAGATGCCCATAAAACTGCGCCACCGTCATCTACAGGCGTCGACGCAAGACTGCGGTGGACAAACCAGCCCGGCATTCACGGCAGCAGTAGCTGCAGTAGCTTGCCGCGACTCCGATCGGTTTCCAGTGGCTTCACATTGATGAGGTCAGCGGGGTAGTAGCCTGCAGACGGTGTAGAAGAAAGGAAAGCTCCGTGTTCTGCGTGTGAACAAATGTGCGTCCGCTTACTAGTGCACAATATACAGGAGCGGGCTGCCGAGATAGGAACGGACAAAACAGCAAACCCCACGCGCCAGGAAATTTCACGTGCTTGCAGCTGAAAGGCTGGTGGGGCGACACGGAATACGGTTAAGAAAATGTGCATGCAAAAAGAACAGCAGCAAGCTTGTATGACCGTGCCGAGTCACGGCCCAGTTTCGAGCGAAGCCGTTACTGCGAATCGCCCGTAGTGAACGGCCCGAACCCCTGCAAGCACTCTGGGCTGCTCTGCCACCCATAAAGCGTGACATAGCCCCCACCCACTGAAAAGTCGACCGCCGTGCTATACACCGTTCCATCGGGCGAGGGAGAAACGTACTCTCGGACTCAGCGGCCGCGGCGCGCGGACCGCCTTTCCCCCTCTCTGGAGTGTGCGCGCCGATCACGGCGGGCCTGGCGCGGCTGCTCCTTTGCCTTGACTACGCTTTGTAGGCATCGCGCGTGCGGGTTTACCACTAATTTACGCATTATTTCAATGAAATGTTATTAATAAATGAGCCAGACTAGCAGCTTGTGAGTTGCGCACTTAATAGCACACAAGATTTTTGGCAATTTTCTTCTCCTGAGCTCTTTCTGTACACTCCTACCTTGGAGTAGTGGCAGAAAATTCTTCTACCTTCTTTCCAAATTAAAATGGGTAACTGAAACTTCCTGTGCCGCAGATGGTATTAGTTCCATCTCCACTGCTGCTGTGGTCACATTGCGGCATACCCGGCTCCAAGTATTACGTGGGCTGGCGTTGGCGATTTTCACAGTGACATCTCCCTAGGTTGTCCCTTTCCCCAGCCAATCTGAGCGAAAGGAGGAGGGGACTACTGAAGGGTATTCTACCTCCATTCTTCCCCCATCCCCGACTCGGGCAAAATAAAGTTGTTCATTCGCTCACTTCAGCCAAGAGTTCAGTCTATTACCCAAATATGATGTCTCTTTGTCGGCAACATAAAACCTAGATAAAAGCAGCCGACGCAGCATTGACAGGCTGGTAACTTAAGATGTGCAGGTGTCGTCAAAAGTAATTGAAACAAGGTCTCATAAATTTACAGAAATTTCTTTTTCCGGAAACTGTCTGGCTGCATAAGTCTGCGTTTAAAGGAGTCCTGCCTATAGATAAAGCCTCCGGTAAATCCGTAATGGCTGTTGTAAATCAGTAGGACATATTTTGGGACATTCATAACTCCTCGTTCCAAGAACTCATGACGGCACCTGAACAGTGAAAAAACGATTATACAGAATTAAGTACAAGAGAAGAATTGACAGATACGACACATACACAAAAATATCTAGTACGCGGTCATCATTTGCAGTCATAATGTTGACTTCCTGTCTTCGCAAATAATTGAGTGTATTGGGAAGTTTGTCATTTAGTAGTTGCTGTCCATAGTGAGTTCATGATGATGGGATTCTCCAGGGAAGCTTATATCTGTGTTCGTATATACGCTTACAGTTTCGTGTAAATGTGCTGGGCCTAGAAAAGTAGCTAGTGAGCCCCGTTTTGCAGACCTGTAGCTACGGATGAGTTTATGTCTGTGCATGTTTTCTGCTTTAATATTCGATGTTTTAAAAATATTTATTTAGTGTGTGCTAGAAAATGAGCACTCCCAATTGTCCGTATAGCTTCCTTTTAGTCTTGTTATTTTATGCACGTCTTTCGAGGTGTTGCTTGCCCAGACTAATGTACTGCAGAGGAGATGAGCGTGAAACAAATTGATGACACCTTTCTATGATTCCAGCGGCTTTTTCCGCTTTTGTAGAGAATTATTTCACATATTCGTTCAACGACATACGCTCTGTGAAAATGGCTGCAAGCGTTCTTGCATTCTTGACCACACTGCTTTAGACAGGACTAAACCGTGCTGTCAGTTACTACCACGGTCGGGCGTAAAGGGCGGAAAAGTACACGCTTTTTTATTCATTAGGCGTTGAGTAGTTTTTTCTGGGACCACTCACGGAATTCGTAGCATATAAAACATGACGCAGGTAATATAGCTTCTAAACGGCTAACGGATTCAACTAAATTTTGTCACGACAACCTTGCCCAATCTATCCGTGATATCGAAGAATGGTCAGCTGCCATTCTGGACACAGCACGAAAATATGCAAAAGAAATCCTGCTAAACTCTGCCACCTCGGTGGTAGATGCCCACCTTGATCACCTTTGAGCTGCCTACCACGGTCTAATCAAGCGATGGGGAGCTCGAAACACCAATCGGCGACTCCGCATTCGGATCGCTTAGTTGACCAAGGAGGGTGCTGATTAAGCCCAGCATCTTAGTCAACAAAATTGGGCTCAATTTTGTACGAACCTCCAAGGAACGTTAGGCAAGTGACAAACCTGGCATCTTCTCAAATCACTAATAGGAAACAACGAAACCAAAACATCAGTGGCCCTCCAACGGCTTTGCTTCATATAAAACTACTCCGGGACGGAACAAAGACTACTCGAGGAGCTAAAGAAACCATAGGCCCGACCAGACGTGGACTCGCCCCCGCCACATCCTCCTTACGCAGGACCCACAACTCTGACCTCGACGCGCTCTTCACCGTTCGAGAAATTTAGGCAGTTGTGCGAAACCTCACCCGCAATACCAAACCGGGTAAAGACCGCATCCATAACAAATACCTGCGCAATCTCAATACAGCCGTCCTTGAAGCTTTGTTAGAGTACATCAACAATGGAATGCGGGTACTCTACCGCAACTCTGGCCGCACGCGGATATCACTCTTATCCCAAAGCCAACGAAACCACTGACTTCAGGAAGCCTTTAACCCATCTCATTGACATCGTGTGCCGGGAAACTGTATGAACAGTTAATAAATAACCGATTGGTGGCGTACATCGAGGATAATGATCTGTTCCCAATTACCATGTTTGGCTTTCGACCCCATTTGTCCACGCAGGATATTTTAATCCAACCCAAGTCGGACATAATCGACCGCCTCACATCAATCTACAAGCACTGCATGCTCACTCTGGACATCAAGGGCGCTTTCGACAGCGTTTCACACTCGGCAATACTTCCAGGACTCCCATCCCTCGGAGGCATACAGCGCACGTATGACTTCGTCAAGGTTCTCTGAACGGACTGAACTGCGGCAATTGGTATTGGCTATCTTCGATCATCCACTTTCGCGATTCAAGCGAAAGGTACCACGCAAGGCTCAGTCATCGCACCAATGTTATTTAACACCGCCATGAAGGACCTCCCACCAAGTTTTCAGTCCGCATATTAAACACACGTTATACGCGGATGACCTTACCCTCTGGACGCCTAGTGTCTCCACTGGAGAGCAGCAAGATGCCTTCCAGTAGGTGGTTACCATTACCACTCACAACCTCGAGACACGAGGCCTCCAGTGCG
This sequence comes from Haemaphysalis longicornis, assembly GCF_048455015.1. NCBI lineage: Eukaryota > Metazoa > Arthropoda > Arachnida > Ixodida > Ixodidae > Haemaphysalis > Haemaphysalis longicornis. The sequence continues at coordinate 290,392,128 of NW_027526295.1, read as the reverse complement.
CACCCGAAAATCGGTTTTGCTGACGCTCCACTCCCAGCAGTCTCACAAATATGCTCGAGGTATACCTGTACCTCAGCTGACCATTGCAGGGCAGCTAGTCCCCAACGTCCCGCACAGGCGGGTGTTGGGTCTGACAATAGCCAAAAACCGCTCTGGACTGCACACAATTTCTTCGCTACATAAAACCCTGTCGCAACTGATGCACCTTTTGCAGCGCATCTCCCACTGTCGTCGGGGACTTAAAGATCAAGACACCGTACGAATAGTGCAAGCTTTGCTTATTAGCCGCATTAGCTACCTCGCTCTCAAACAACAAAAAAGATTCGACTTAACACTATGATTCGCCAAGCGCACAAAACCGCGCTCGGGATTTGCGCAGCCGCTGCGACACAAAAACTATTTGGTTTGGGAGTTCACAACACGTAGGAAGAGCTGCAAGAAGCCCATCACTCACCTCAGCTAAGGCGCCTGCAATTGAGTCCCAGAGGTCGCGAGGCATTTAATGCATAAAGACATCGTTCGATACCCCCAAGAGAAAAAACAAAAGCGCATCCCTCTTGCCCTTCCAACTACCACCTTGGCCGCCAGGCTGCTCGTGCCCGAGCCCTCACTGCGCGATACGGGAACGGCCCCACCGCTGTATACACAGATACTAGCCTCTACAATGGGAGCGCCGGCCACGTAGCCTGTAAAGTTACACAAACGGACCATTGCATCATGCAACGCCACCACTACTACCACAACCTCAATCGATCTCGCTGAAGAAATAGCTATTGCCCCGGCCGCCACTTCTCGTTGTGAACTTCTCACTATTCTCCCCGATTCGCACGCAGCCTGTCAAAACTACCGCATTAGCCGCGTCTCTCTCTCACCACTACTCATCCTCAAAAACTGCCCGACGACCCCTGACAACCGCATCGTCTGGCTCACAGACACGCCGCCATCCCCGGCAATGAAGCGGCTCACGCCGCGGCTCGTTATTTCATACACCGAGCCCTTACCCACGATGGCCAGTTTTTACACCACCAAGATGACCCCAACCATTGATTGGCTACACAGACATCCTCTCCCATTAAAGGCAAAGTCGCCGCAGCCTCCTACAACCACACTGGCGCCTCCCCCGAGACGAAGCTACAACTTGGCGTCGGCTCCAAACGAATGCCTACCCGCATCCCACCCGCATCCGTCTCATCTTCCCCACCCAACACCCTTCCCTCTGCGCTCACTGCCCCCAGCCTGGCACCCTATACCATATAGTGTGGGTGTGCCAACGCACTCCAGACTTGCCTCCGCTTTCCAACCCCACCTTCAAGCAGTGGAGGGCTCCCCTAGCCAGCCTGCATCCGGGTACCCAGGCTCGACCTGGTGACCTGGCAAGGACAGCCAGCCGAAGCCAAGCAATCCCGCGCTAGGGATGTCGTCCACGGGGCGAGGCCCAAACATCAGCCTCTGCTCGACAAATAAAACATCTCTCTCTCTCTCTCTCTCTCTCTCTCTCTCTCTCTCTCTCTCTCTCCTAAATATTTACCAGAAAGAAACTTAGTGCAGTCATCACCATATATAATAAACTTACAATTGGAACTTATGTGAAATAAAAAAGAGCAGGTCCGAAAATGTGCCCTTGTGGCACGCTGGTTTTATTTGACCTAATTTGCAATTTGTGGTAATTGATTTCTACGCATCGAAAACACGTCCGCAAGTAAGACAGCATGGTATAATAAGACACACCCCTGAAACCGTAGTTTTGCAATTTATTAGGAAGGAGTTTATGACTGTCACAATGAAATGCCTTACTAAAGTCTAGGAGTATGCCTAAAATAAGTATCCTTTTTTTTTAATTTTCCTGCATCATGCATTTCTGCATTAATAGCGCACTTACATTGGAGCATTTTTTCTACTAAAACCGAACTGCCAGTCAAATATAAGAATATGTTTCTCGGAAAAAACTCCTATTTGGTTACATATAATTTTCTCAAGACGTTTGAAAAGAAATCGTAAGACGGAGATGGGTCCATTATTAGGTAGTTCATTCTTTTCATCTCCTTTGACTTTTACGCCTATTTTCGCTATTTGCATTCTTTCCGGAGAAACACCCGTTGAGAGGGCTGCATTGTAAATGTGTGTCAATACTTCCGCTATTTAAATTCAGAACGTACTTAACAGGTCCAATCTTTAAACCATCCCCATCACTGCTATGACTACAGTAACACCACGTTAACTCGAAGTAGTAAAAACAGGGAAATATTTCGAGATAAGCGGATTTTAGAGTTAAGCGAAGTTGCGCGAATTGCAATTATATATCGAGTTCTTTGCAAAAAAAGGTGCTACTGTTACCAGCTCTTCAACGCAGCTTCCAATCTTGCTTTTCATAAAGGTTTGAAAAAAAAAACACAGACAAAACGCGTTCACCAGCTGAACTTGGTGGCATTGCAATTTTACTTAGCAGAAAAGAGCTGCGTAATGCTGGTCTGTTTTGCGGTCGCACTCGGGCTTAAAGGAGCCATGAAGATAAAACACAAGTTTGGTTCATTCAAAAGATTGCCTCGTTAGAATCCTACTGACACCACTTTTAACGTAAACTTCGCTCAAATAAGCCACATAATTAGGAAAAAAGGAAATGGCCATGCGACCCACTAGCTCATTTTCCGCAGCAGAACCTATGATGTCACACGAGACAGCTCTGCGATTGGCGGAGGGCGGCAAAAGCAAACGAAAATTAGGCAGTGTATAAGTCTGCCGAACGAGCTATTTGCCTTAAATTTAGGGCACATTCTTTTAAAAGCCGTCAGAATGGTGATAAGAGTAAGTTACGAAAGCACATGTAAACATAGAAGCACCGCTGCGTACTGCTGTTGTTGGTACTGCGCGCACTATTCTTGTTTAGCTGCACAGGACTGCGGGGCTTTGGGGTTGTCTCAGACGACACTGGCCGATTGATTGACGCGACGGTGTCTTACGTGAACATATTTGTCGAGCTAGCAGTATGTTTCAAAAAACGATTTTCTCCCAGAACGAAAAAAAAAGGCAGAAAACGACACGCCACGGTATGGTGGCGCCATCTAGGCTCAGTAACGTAAACAAACGCGCGAACACCTCGATACCAACTCTGCCATACAGGGTGGAGAGAGATATAATAAACTTTCTTTATTGAGAAAAAATTCCCTCGCACTTCCCCGAGGGGGAGAGTGTGTAAGTGCGAATGCACGGTTGTTGATTGCGCGATTACGGTGGATATCGTGATCTTGGAGTGGAGAGGAGGCGCCCAACACCCGCAGTCACTGAGCGGAGAGAAGAGGAGGAGAGTAGCGCCCGCCGTTACGGCGAGGGCTACACAAGCGCCCTCACGCGTCGGAATGCGGAGCGCCCGCTACGCGAGCGAGAGCTCTCCCGCCCGAAGTGGAGAGGAGGCGCCCAACACCCGCAGTCACTGAGCTGAGCGGAGAGAGGAGGAGGAGAGTAGCGCGCGCCCATCTCCCCCCGTTGCTAGGGAAGACGAGGAGGAAGACGAGGAGCGCGCGCACCCGCAGCTGTTGCTATGCGGACGACGGCGGCGGACGATTCAGGCTCGCTTAAGAAGTGCATTCGCACTTAAAAAAATTAAAATGGAGTCTTCGGGGTGGCTTCCCTAGTCCAGGACGCCTTGAGCTCGGGCCGCGTCCACAGCCCTTTCGACCAGCTGACGCTGATCCTCCAGGGTGGAGCTGGCCAAGGCTCTCTCCCAAGACACCCTTTGAACGGTCCCGTGCCTCTGCGATTGGGTCAACGTGCTCAGCGCGTTGTTCGTTTCATTTCCCACGCGACCCAGCAACGCGAAACGAATCAGTTGATTCAAACTTCGCCAGTTAACCGCGTTGCGGCGATACTTTTAGCGCGATTTTGATACAATGACTTGCGTCGGCGGCGAGCGAGCGATCCAAAATGGCGGCCCCAGCGTGTATGTGTCTCGACCCTGTACGGCGGATCGTGAATCAAGGGATCCTAGGCTGCAGAACGGTCTGTGATGTCATCGCAGCTACGAAAACACACGATTTAGCAGAAAATCAAAATGTTAACATAAACTGATTAATTTCTCAGTGAATAAAGCAGCGTTTGCATTCGAACAATCACTGGGGGCACTACAAAACACGAAATCTTTCCAATAACACAAACTTGTATTTTGTCTTCATGGCTCCGTTAATAAGGCGTCCTCTAGCTACTTGACGCTTTGCATAAGCCGATCTTGCCCGCCGCTGAACATAACCTTATTTCGCAGCAAGCGCAGAAAATTCCTTGTTTCGGCAGATGTCGGCCGCCCCCGTCTTCACCGTCCCCTCCTTTTGTGGACACTTCAACGATTTCGGCATGCGTAAGTTCTCCTGTCACGGGCACATCCTGGGGTACCTCTGCGCATGTATATACCGTCACATTACGCGCCACAGGGTTGCTTGAAGATCTTGATATGCCTCTGGGCTTCGACTTGACGTTCGGGGAAAACATCGGCTTTTGGTTGGCGTGGCTAAACGAGAAAAAAATCAAGGTACTTAGGTGCGGCAACATCGTGCGAATCTTCTGAAACGGTCCGCGGGGGCGAAATGTTTGTTCTACTATCAGTCAAGATTTCGAGATATCCGCAGTTTGGCCCAAAAATACTGCGAAGTAAAGGGCAACAAATAAAAAATGGTTAGGTGCCGCGGAAAATTTCGACTTAGGCGATTTTTCGAGATATGCGAGTTCTAGTTAACAAGGTGTTAGTGTATCTTTAAGTTTATTGGCGTTGTCTATTACTTCACGCATACACGCGAGCTGAAGAAAGATAGTGTCAGGCAGGGACTTAATGTTTAGGACAGTTTGAGTTTGGTCACTAGCATTTCCGAGTTATATGAAAAAGGTGTTAAACTTGCCCGCGAGATCAATTTGACACGGTATTTTATAATAAATGGTGACGCTATCTATAGGGGTGCAACCAGATTTCTTGTTCAGTAGCTCATTTAGTCTATTCCAAAAAATATCACTTCGCTTAAGACAACTGGCATCAACCATCCGGCTGTAGTACTGTCTATTCACGCATTCTTTTGCGTTTTTAGGCTGTTTCTAAACGACTTCTAGTCCTTTCACTTTTTTAAATCTCGAGTTTTCACAAACTAATAGTACAGCTTGTTTTCCTTCAGAATTTGTTTTTTTAGGTGCCCGGTAATTCACCGCTTGTTGGACTTCCTAGATGTTTGGTTTGTTTTAATTGGAAAAGAAGTGAAGCAATGTGATAGTAAAATTTTTCTAAAGCAGTATTTGCGTCCGTTGTTGCAAGTACATTCGTCCAGTTTGTTTCAGCAACGCGTTTTCGAAAATCTTTCATTGAATTTGGAGTCCTGAGACGACAGGTAAAGTCTTCCCCGTTTTCGTTCCTAGCTCTGCTGTCTTGTATGTTAGCGTCTTAGCGATCAATCAAATGGGCATGTGATATCTGATGTCTGTACTTAGTACTCCGGACGTAGTGTTTTTTTTTTAGGGGGGGGGGGGAGGGGGGGAGTTGGTAATAAACACGTCATATAAGGGCGCTGTTCTCGGTGTGAGACGTGTAGGGATCATGATTGCGTTCGAAAAACCATTGCTCTGGATTATTGATGAAAGCTCGGTGGAAGGGGCGGATGTGTTTAAAAGATTGATGCTGAAATCACCATCGACTATAAGGTGGCAATTTCTTCCATTTGTAAACGACAGTACACAGTGAAGGAATGTGAAATAGCAGGGGACTACCATAGGCCGGCGATATAAAACAGCAAATATGTTTTGGTTTTCATGCCTAACAGTGTGTAATTCGCAGTGCTGACGCTGAACTCATGAATAATTTCACATGATGGGTGCCTATAGCCTGAATTACAACTCCACCTCATCTACCTTCCTGGCGATTCAGGAAAAGGTGGGTGCATTCAGGCAGAACAGAACACTTTGCGTCATTATTGCACCATGTTTCGGTAGACATTAATGCATCGAAGTTAGTCTGGCATGATGAATCCAAAAGCTGCGTGACACTGTTCCATTTTTGTCGCGGTGAACGAGCGCTCATTTGGAACAATTGAAAAGGCACAGACACAGACATTTTGCATCTTCTTTCTTTGTTTCGATAACTAGCTATATTTATCACGCCTAGAAACATCATTTGCGTCAGCGCACCACGGTTGTTTAATTAGCGACGTTGTCAACATTGTTAATGCGGCCAGTCGCAGTTTCTGTTTCAGCGGGGGCCATGAAAGGTGGTATTTTGAATAAACAAATTTGTCCACGTGATCACACAAAACTACACAGAGTTGCCGTAGCACTGTCGATTCCGCGTCGGTGACAGTTTCTCCTAATGCCCCTACGTATTGATCTCGTCAGCTGCTTAATAACAAATTGGCCGCGTATCTGCTGCTTTCGTTGCAAATATCGTCACAAGACGATAGCCTTTGTAGACATTTCACAAGGAAATGCCCCCCTTTGCTTTCCCGCTCACCTCTCATGCTGTTCCTGTACCGTCGCGCTCATCCCAAGAAGGGCTTGCGTTAGGGCTAGTTGGTATTCGATAACGTTAATCTTATGCGCAGAAAAAAAAACAGGGACACAGTAGACAAGGACAAGCGCTACTTCCAACTGAATTTTATTGAATCAAGGTGAAATATATAGCAGCAAAAATACAGGAGATACAGAAAAGGTTACGATTATACACAGAATAAAATAACGGAATCACTTGCCGCTGTCCCACACGTGTCAGCTAGTCATTACCACGACCAGTTCTTTTTTTAAAAAGCTGCCTCCTTATCGGACAAGGCTGCTGATGTCGTGCTGACACACTCAAAATCACCTAGTTGCATTTCAGCTGCCTCTACTATCTCCCGCGTGCGCTGATCAGAGTCGTGAAACAATATCACAGAGTTTTTAAAGTATGGTTCACATTTGGGGCATTCACCGCTGTGAGTCGACAGGTTACCATCCTTTCTTTTGTGTACGTTATTTTGATGCCCACCTAACCTGGAGTTGACGCACCATGCCGTCTGCCCTACATATACCCTTCCGCAGGCTAACGGAACACGGTACACAACCCCTCTATCGCATTTCACGTACTTGTTTTGGTGTCCAGCGTTACAACCAGTATGTTCTTTTTGTACAGGACATGTATCTCTGCAAAGCCTCTCGAACTTGATTGGTGCGGACATTACAACGCGAACCCCAGCCCTCTGCCCTATTTTCTTTAGCCGATGTGCGATACCGTGCAAATACGGTATAACTGTCGTCTTACGGCGCTCGTTGCAGTCATGCTCATTTGTTTCGGCCGCTTTTATTACCTGTTTCTCAGGCCTGCGGACAGCCTCAACGACTGCCACAATGACGTGTTAAGGATACCCTGACCGTCTCAGCCGAGAGACCTGCGCCTCCACAGCGCTCTGCACGTGATGGACACAGGATTTCTTTAGAGCATTGCTATAGCACATTGTTGCTACTGGGCGTTTCACCAGTTTGGTGTGTGCAAAGCTAAATGGCAAGAGGGGCTTCCGGCTGCGGGGTGCGTAACTCCAGCAAACCTGGTTGTCCGAAAACATGGGACTCATGTCCAAGAACTTCAGCGTGTTCCCTTCGGGTACTTCGTGAGTTATCTGAAGTGGTTTCATGGAATCTTCGAAAACTGCCAGTGTTGATCTCACACCATTGTCAAAGCTAGACGCACCCCTACGAAGGACAACCAAAAAATCATCCATGAACCTGTACACTTTGACGACATTTGTTGACACCAATCTACCCGCCAGCACCCGGTCTATCAGGCCCAGAAAAAGATCGCTCAGCACTGGAGCAACACAAGGCCCTATACAGACACCCCTTTTTGTATGAAGGTTTTGCCGTTCCAGGAAACATAGGTGGACTGCAGATACACCGACAACAGTTCGAGAAACCCTTGCATTGTTACATCACTTTCATTTTGAAAGGCTATTACACGAAACTCAAAAATGCATTCTTCGACACACTCCAGGACTCGGTCATGTGGCAGGGAGTAATAAATGTATTTGATTTCTACAGAAAACCGATTAAATGTACAGTGGGAGTGCTGTGTCAAGAAGTCACCGACCTCTTCGGAGTTTCTGGTACGAAAGGGATCCCCAACGTCCAGCAGCTGAAGGTGCTTCTGTGGAAACAGACCTACGGCTTTCTGCCAGGTGTGCCGTTCTGATACTATCACTCCAAAAGGCATCCCCTCCTTATGTGTCTTCCCCGCAGAAAACATGTCTAGCCCCTGTTTGGTGCATTTTAGATGCGACTGCATCTCATTCACTCGCCTTGTCCCTCCATACGGCGTTGTTGTTGTCCGTCCACACCCCTCTCCCATTCTCCTCGCCGCGCGAGCTGCGCTCTCCGCCACTCACCCCCTCTCCTCTCCGGTAGCGAACACTCTTTCGCCATGGAGGAAAAAAAAGTTTAGGAGGGAGCGTCACGTGACAATCGTGAAGCCTAGACATAAAAAATAAAAAGGAAAGACTGATGGGGGATGTTCCACTCACGTGAAAGGCAAGCGGTAGTTCTTTGCGCCTCATGTGGCTCTTCGCCGACGCTGCGTGCGTGCGTCTATCCGTTTGGTTGGCGGGGCGTCCGCTTATTCGAGTTTCGGCGACGAGTCGCTGCGCGCAGCTCTGCCTGCAACCCGAGACCCGCAGCGGCCTGATCGTGCAGGCAAAGTGGTCTGACGGGAGAGGCAGAAAACATCTTTAGCCGCGTTTACATGAATGCGACAGAATGCGATAGCAGCGCGTCACATTTCCTAGCGCATCACGAGTAATGCGATGCGCTAACGTTTACATGTACCGCATTACCCCTGGTGCAATGGTGGCGCCATACGGTGTCGCACATCGAAGGTAAAGCAGCATTTCTGGCTCTTCCAAAGCTTTCGGCACGGCTTGTTCTTGTTATTTTTTCGCGACTCGCATTTTCTGGCGTCTTACACTCGATTAAGACGTTTTTAAATACAAAGCTGCGTTTTCAGGGCTTACTTTTCTTGTCGACATAATTCCTAATGCGATGCGCTCGCGTTTACATGCACTTCGAAAGTCGACTTACGCGTCTCAATCCACCCCTGTCTGGCGCATTAATGCGACGCGCTTTCCTAGCGCATTAGCCCCGTTTACATGGATGCGATGCGCTAGAAAATTTATGCGATGCGATGCGATGCGCCACTTGTCGCATTCATGTAAACGCGACTTTTGTTTACTGAGCTTTCGGACCCGTCGAAGTTCACGCCGCAGTCGGAGAGTTGTGTGCCGCCGCCGCGTGCAGAAGTGGAGATGATTTTTTCAACTTTGCCTGAGCGGCAAAGTTGAAAAGATCAACCATTTCAACCACTTCTTTAACCATTTATTGCCAAGGCGCAGTCAGTCCGTCATTCAGTCAGTCATTCAGCAAGGTCATTCAGTCAGTCATTCAGCAAGGTCCCTCCCAGGCGTAATCTAGCATTCGGTTTTTTTTTTTTTCATTTTTTCATATACGTATCGCACCGATCGAGCAGGCCTCAACGGACGAACAGCCGGCGTACTGCTTGCGACGCGAGGTGGTCACACCCAACATAAGGGTTCAGAACCCTTTGTTTTCCAGTGCACTGAAGTAGATAAAAACGTACCCCCACGCCGTAGCACCGAAAAGGCGAACGTATGCAAAAGCGCGCGCGAGCGAAACCAAAGCTAGTCTCACCACCTCCCCGCCGACACGACACTCGTTATATATAGCCGCGCCACGTTGCGTCGTAGCCGCGGTCGTTCCAGCACCGGCGTTCCGATTTCCATCGATGCGTTGAATAGAGCATAGCAATTCTGTTATCGCCCGCGCAACCGTAACAAGCACCGATCACTGTAATAACAGGAATACTAGCACCACTGAAGACAAGGCTGCGAAGCGGCGGGAACGTGATGCTGAACGCAAACGATTGAAGCGAGCAGCCGATACCGAACTTCGTCAACGTGATACCGAACGCAAACGGTTGAAGCGAGCGGCCGATGCTGAACTTCGCCAGCGTGAAGCCGCTGCCGTACGCGAGAAGCGAGCGGCCGATGCTGAACTTCGTCAGCGTGAAGCCGCCCAAGATGCTCGCATCTCCACAGGGTTCCCCTCGCGGGAAGGTGGGGTAATTTTCTTAATTTGTTTGGACAGCCCTGACAAGTTCATTTGTTCACATAGCTTGCGAGCCTTCGCCTTAACAGCTTCTAGCGACACATCAGATTGCGCGAACATTACATCACCAATCGCTGTCATTGCCTTCTCAAAGAACAAGCCATGCGAAAAAACCCCAAACCCACCTTCTTTGCCTGACGAGACGACGCACAAGTTGTGGTGTTTCAGATACGACACGACGCCTCTGACAGGTAACCGATGACGGACAGGTCTTCGATGCAACAGAACGTCGCCGCCTTCCGAGATACACCGGTCCCTCTCACTTTCCGATGCCGCACTAGTCACTCTCCGCACTACGGTTAGCAGCTTAGGTCCGGACAACACAGGTTCCACCGCACACTTTGGTCCGAGGCTGAGCGTGCGTCGACATGGTCAGGTAAGGTAATGTCCTCTGAAGTGTGGATGGCACTGCTTGAGGCCTGTGTCTTCTGAGGGCGATTCATGAGTAGTAAGGCGGGAGACAATATCCAGAGGCTTTCCGCAGTCCGGTCGATCTGTGCAAAATAGTCACGCCACCGTTTCTTCTTCACAAATGTGGGAACATGCTGGCGGTGCACATTGTTGTAGAGGCAATCCCTGTACAGGCGTTCCTGTGCTTGCCACTCGGACCGCAGCACCTTGCATATCCGGTTTCCATGGCCGTGTGACAGTTGAAACCCTCCAAAAATTGCTAAAACGTTGAGAGGCCGTTGCTTGACTCGTAGGCAGTATGACAGGGTGCTAAAGGCGTCGTGTCGTATCTGAAACACCACAACTTGTGCGTCGTTCCGTCCGACAAAGGTGGGTTTGGGGTTTTTTCGCATAGCTTGTTCTTTGAGAAGGCAATAACAGCGATTGGTGATGTAATGTTCGTGCAATCTGATGTGTCGCTAGAAGCTGTTAAGGCGAAGGCTCGGAAGCTATGTGAACAAATGAACTTGTCAGGACTGTCCAAACAAATTGAAAAATGCACCAAACTGGGGCTAGACGTGTTTTTTGCGGTGAAGACACAGAAGGAGGGGATGCCTTTTCGAGTGGTACTATCAGAACGGCACACCTGGCAGAAAGCCGTAGGTCTGTTTCTACAGAAGCACCTTCAGCTGCTGGACGTTGGAGATCCCTTTCGTACCAGAAACTCCGAAGAGGTCTGTGACTTCTTGACACAGCACTCCCACTGTACATTTAATGGGTTTTCTGTTGATATCAAAGACCTTTATTACTCCCAGCCACATGACCGAGTCCTGGAGTGTGTCGAAGAATGCATTTTTGAGTTTCGTGCAATAGCCTTTCAAAATGAAAGTGAAGTAACAATGCAAGGGTTTCTCGACCTGTTGTAGATGTATCTGCAGTCCACCTATGTTTCCTGGAACGGCAAAACCTTCATACAAAAAAAGGGTGTCTGTATAGGGCCTTGTGTTGCTCCAGTGCTGAGCGATCTTTTTCTGGGCCTGATAGACCGGGTGCTGGCGGGTAGATTGATGTCAACAAATGTCGTCAAAGTGTACAGGTTCGTGGATGATTTTTTGGTTGTCCTTCGTAGGGGTGCGTCTAGCTTTGACGATGATGTGAGATCAACACTGGCAGTTTTCGAAGATTGCCTGAAACCACTTCAGATAACTCACGAAGTACCCGAAGGGAACACGCTGAAGTTCTTGGACATGAGTCCCATGTTTTCGGACAACCAGGTTTGCTGGAGTTACGCACCCCGCAGCCGGAAGCCCCTCTTGCCATTTAGCTTTGCACACACCAAACTGGTGAAACGCCCAGTAGCAACGATGCAGTCCTCTAAAGAAATCCTGTGTCCATCACGTGCAGAGCGCTGTGGAGTCGCAGGTCTCTCGGCTGAGACGGTAAGGGTATCTTGAACACGTCACTGTGGCAGTTGTTGCGGTTGTCCGCAGGCGTGCGAAACAGGTAATAAAAGCGGCCGAAACAAATGAGCATAACTGCAAGGAGCGCCGTGACGACAGTTATACCGTTTTTGCAAGGTATCGCCCATCGGCTAAAGAAAATAGGGCAGAGGGCTGGGGTTCACGTTGTAATGTCCGCACCAATCAAGCTCGAGAGGCTTTGCAGAGATACATATCCTGTACAAAAAGAACATACTGGTTGTAACGCTGGACACCAAAACAAGTACGTAAAATGCGATAGAGGGGTTGTGTACCGTGTTCCGTTAGCCTGCGGAAGGGTATATGTAGGGCAGACGGCACGGTGCGTCAACTCCAGGTTACGTGAGCATCAAAATAACGTACACAAAAGAAAGGATGGTAACCTGTCGACTCCCTGCGGTGAATGCCCCAAGTGTGAACCATACTTTAAAAACTGTGATATTGTTTCACGACTGCGATCAGCGCACGCGTGAGATAGTAGAGAGAGCTGAAATGCAACTAGGTGATTTTGAGTGTGTCAGCACATCAGTAGCCTTGTCTGATAAGGAGAAAGCTTTCTTAAAAAAGAACTGGTCGTGATAATGGCTAGCTGACACGTGTGGGACAGCGGCAAGCGATTCCGTTATTTTAATCTGTGTATAATCGTAACCCTTTCTGTATCTCTTGTATTTTTGCTGCTATATTTTTCACCTTGAGTCAGTAAAATTCAGTTGGAAGTAGCGCTTGTCCTTGTCTACCGTGTCCCTGTTTTCTTTTTCTGCGCTTAAGATAAACTCATCTCAAGGTAAACACACTAAAGGTTTGCGCAAGGCGATTTGAATTTACCGCGTTCCACTGCGACAGGCCGGGTTCCTCGATGCCAGTGCTGCAGTACGGCGGAGACGCGGGTGAATGGAGGCGGCCGACTACAAGGTTTATAGAACCGCGTGGCTGTGCTCCACGTGCGTTCCAAGCAGAACGTGGAACCTAGGCTAGTGGAACCTTTCGTTGCTGTTGCCGCGTGATTTTTCATATGCCGCCAGGAGGCGGCGGTTTTGTGCAGTATATGTAGAATATCATTTGTTATCGAAAAACCAAGCATCCATGAATTTTTTAATAAAGGAACACTGCAAATATCCGTTGTGCACAAATTTCCTGTGTTATGTTTGCGTTATGTCTTGTTCTTTTTCAACAAAGTTGATAAGTATGAACATATAAACCGGGCTTAGGCGTTTAGCTTTGGCTGTGAGTATATAAGACTATTGTGCAATACCAATTTTTCTTTGGCCGGGTGGCTGAATCGAATTACAGACAGACAGACAGACGGACAGACAGACATACAGACAGACCAAAATTTCTGGGTTTAAGCAGAGTCTGGTTTAAGTAACCCAAGAAAGACTATCGTCTTTAAAAAAGTGGCCGTGCAGGCGCTGCGAATGCGAATTGCTGTCGCGGCTAGAGAACGACGCGCGACGCTCGAGGCAGTGGGTGGGGAGACGCGCGCTGGGAGCCAGTTTGCCTACAAGTCCGTCTACATGTCCGCCTACGGATGTGTTGGGCTTAACACTGCGGCGGATATTCGGTTGCCGCTCTCGTAAGCGGCGCAGATGACCATTTGTAATGCAATTCACAATCGCATCATTAACTCCTTTCTCGAATGTGCTGCCTTGTTTGGAACTTGAGTTCCAGATCGTGCAGCGGTAACAAGCTATCGCTCGAGCTACCTGCGGCAGCCTGTGCCACTTCGCGGCTGTGGCCGCCGCCTGCGCAACTACGTGTGGCCCGGTCAGTGCGTATTTTGTGTGCCCGGCTCCTTTTCGTGTCCAGTGTAATAAAAAGCAATAAAAATAGACTGTGTGGAATCGCTGTAAACTTAGGTCGCAGCTACCTGCCCGATGAGCCAACGAAATCCCGGCGCCTGCGTCGCCAACGATCGGGTCGTTCGTTGCTCGAGAGCAAAAGTTCCGACCCCCGATCATATCGCCGAGCCAGCGAGAAATGCCGGCAGAGCGGAAGCAGCCAACACAAATTCGTGACGTGTTTGGATATCGTTTATTTACTCCACATCCAAAGAAAGTCGACTGCGCGAGGTCTTTCTCTGGCTGCTAGGTTGAGTTTCTGACACTAAAATTGATTCTAAATATGTACTATGCTGTATTTGCCGCTGATATTATGCAGATGATGTGTGTGTGTGTGTGTTCACACCAACCTATCTACGAAGTTATCTCGCCTTCAAATGTTTCTGTCGGTACTCCTTTTAAGAATTTTGGTTTGACAACGCGTATCCTGTGAACACGATTCAGTGGACAGCTGCATTATTATTTTGCATCGTAGGGCGTTACCAGAGACGTCGGCGTGGATATTGTTCACATCATTTTTGCAGTAGATACGCAATACGTGACGTTTCCGTCGGGCCCGCGAAGACACCTCTATTTCGCATTCACACAAACTTCCAATTATGTTGCCGTTTACTTAACACAGCCATTTCCGGTACCTTTTGAAGCGAAAGCTTTCTTAGTGGTACCACTGGGGTGAGAGAGAAGGCTCTTTATTGTAAAAGCAGAGAGGTTTGCCGGCATTTACAGACGCCTACATGCTTCTCTGCTGTGGGTTAAGGATGGGGGAAGAAAAGGCCCAAGGAAGAGCTGGGCAGGAAAGAAAAAAAAACTGTCGTGTACTTGGCGCGGTAGCGGACTTTTGTTCTGAGCTTGGGCCACATAATTTACAATTTTGAAATTAGGCCAGTTTCATCCAAATAAGAGAATAAACTCCGTAGAGCTTGGCACTGCTTTGACGGATGAATCCATGGTCCTAAAATATTTCTGAGAGTAAGTGGTCCCTGTTCTAGACGTTCCATGCTTTCAAGGAAGTGGGATCTCGGTTCCATGTAGGCCGCACATTCTAATAAAATGTGTTCAATTGTTTCGACGCAACCACAATTGTCGCAGTGCGGATTTGGCGTCGCTCCAAGGCGAAATAGGTAGCTATTTGTGTAGGCACAGTACCACTGGGGCCCCGTCAATAAACTAATGCATTTCCCTATAAACCAGTTAGTCGATCAAGAAGTTCCAATATGATATGAGGACGCATGGCGTGCGCCTGAAACCGGGCGTCCATTGTGTCAGAACGGTTACTTGGAACTCGCGGAAAAGAAACGCTCTCTGATAACACAATACACGCATCTATCATGAAGAAGGACTGTAATAGTGTACTTTGATCTCATAAACCACGTACCGGTGTAGATTTAGAAAGTTCGTGGATGCGTTTGGTGTGCTAAAAGTCGTCGCCTGGATTCATTCTTTGTTTGCGGTTTGGGTCTGTGAACATGTGACGAGAGATTGAACGCGCTTTCTTTGAACGTTGGACGAACTTTTAGAGAAGGTTTTGACGCACATTTGAGAAAATTTTGATGTTATAAAGCTTTTGCGCTTCTCTGAACTTTCTTTAGGATGAAATAGTATTTTTTTTTTCATAGCGGGACACAAATGCTGGTTGATATAACACGACAAGTCCGAGATGACACCAAGAACTGCGGTTCTGAACCCTTTTTTTCGAGCAGTGTGAAGCCCCTTGTATCGCTCTTCTCGGCACTAACATTGCACAAGGATGTTTCATTACCATCAACAGCCTACTAAGGCCCACTGCAGGACGAAGGCTCTCCCACTGACTTCCAATCGCTCCTGTCCTGCGCTGCTGGAGTCCCTTCTTGGCCCCCCAATTACCTTATTTCATCCCTACATCGAGTTGTTGATCTTCCCCTTCTTCTAAAACCGTCTCTCGGTACATACTCCGTTACCCTGGAGGTCCATCACTTGTCATTTCTTCTCACTGCATGGACAACCATAGGCCATTTGGTTTTATTTATTTTAACAATATAATCAGCTACAAGAGTTTGTTGCCTGATCCAGGAAGGTAGCTTCCTGCTCCTAAGAGTTACTCCTATCATGTTTAGTTTCATGGCCCGTTGAACCGAACTAAGTGTGCTTCCAGTTGTTTAGAAAGGCGCCAATTTTCCGCTCCATATGACATCATCGGCAGTATGCATTGACTGTAGAATTTCCTTTTGAGTGGCAGTGGTAGTTTGGTTTTCATTATTTGTGAGTGCTTTCCGTGGGTACCACAGCCTGTACCTACTCTGCGCCGGATTTATTTCTCATGGTTGGGGTCAGCACTGCGACCTGTCCGAGCCATATTCTTTTACAACTTCTATCGTTTCGTTTCCTAAGCAGAAGGGGACGTTTTTCGTATGCTTCTTCCGCATTATTTTGATTTATTCATATTGTTACGTGTGTAATCAGCGACAGAGCGCAGACGGCGCCGACGCAGCGTTCGCTGTTGGCCACGCCAATCCTCCGGAGCCGGCGTGCGCCGTTCTGGCGTGTCTCCATCATCCTCATCATCATGACGGAGATCACAAGCATGATCATCCCCGCCTAAGCCGCGAAGAAGACGAGGACGTGCCCCTTCGTGAGCGCGTGTTCTTGGTGTGACTGCTACCAGGCATCAGGCGGAAGTTTTCCGAAATACACCGTCTTTTAAGTGCGAATGCACTTCTTAAGCGAGCCTGAAGCGTCCGCCGCCGTCCGCATTCCGCCGCCGCCCGCATAGCAACAGCTACGGGTGCGCACGCTCCTCGTCTTCCTTGGCAACGGGGGGAGATGGGCGCGCGCTGCCTGGCCGCTGACATGGCACATACCCACGTGGGGGATTGGCCAGGAATCTCCTTGTCTTCCTTGGCAACGGGGGGAGATGGGCGCGCGCTGCCTGGCCGCTGACATGGCACATACCCACGTGGGGGATTGGCCAGGAATCGGGCGTGAGAAGGGCTAATGCACCCGCTTAAAGGAGTACTGACACGAAATTTCAAAGCTGAGATCCGCTCTAGCAATCAAGTACAACGACAACACAAATAGGTGTCTGTGAATAAATGCATCTTTCTTTCTTTGTAGTTGTGTGTGTGTGTGTGTGATCTCTCTTTCGCGAACATTACCGAACCGCGCAAATTCAACTCGTGCATTCGGACTTTCACATTCTTCCCCTCGGGGAAATGCGGGGAATTTTTCCTCTGTCTTACTGGCCCTGATAAATTGTTGCGCCGTGACACTGGTAAGGTGCTGGATACCGGAGCGTCTGATGCTCAGGTCTTTCTCTGAAAGCCCTGAGAGACCTCCCAGCGTCTGCACGCCCGTACATCGCTGCCGCCGCCGTAAGCTAGGCCTGCAACCAGAACACGGCCTCTTGCTTGACACCGCACCAAGGCGCCAGTTTTCTGAACCAGAGGTAATGGCTCAAGTATCACTGCCGCCTCAGCTGACGCTTCAGCCCCGCAATCCCAGCAGCTTCTAGGGAACCGACTCCGAGGACGTAGCTGACTGGCTGGACCAATTCGAGCGCGTCGCCAATTTCAACAAGTGGACACCTGCACAAAAGCTTGAGAATGTCTACTTCTCGTTAGAAGACGGGGCGCGGACATAATTTGAAAACCGCGAACGAAGGTTAGAGACTTGGGACGTCTTCCGCTAGGAAGTGCGCGACAGCTTCGCCAGCAGCGTACGACGAGACCGTGCACAAAACCTTCTGAAAATACGCATACAAAAGCCAAATGAAAGCGTCGCAATGTTTATCGAGGGCATGGCCCGTCTGTTCTGGCGCGCGGATCCCGATATGCCGGAGCCCAAAAAGCTTCGGCATCTGATTCACGGCATCAAAGAACACCTATTCGCAGGCCTTGTGCGCAGCCCAACGCGTACTGTGCAAGAATTTATCAAGGAGGCAACTGCCATCGAGCGAGCTGTGCAGGAGCGGTGCCGCCAGTATGACCGAACGGCAATTAAAACTCCGAGCCCGTCCGCGGCATCACTGTCCACCCCCATGGGCGACAACGACCTGCGCGAACTTGTCCCCTCGGTTGTTCTTGAAGAGTTGCAAAGTGCTGAATAGGAATATCGCCGTCGCAGCCAGCTGTCATCTCGGTTGCGGATCTTGTGCGGCAAGAAATTCGTCAAGCAATTTCCGCTGCTGTGCCCCGAAACCAGCTTATGCCCCAAATGGACTAAGCGACTGCTCTCCGCTGTCACATGCCGACCGCGCCGACCGCGGCGACTGTGCCACCGTCGACGTACTCCTGACCGCAACCTCCTGGCTCTTGGCCACAAAGGGAATTCCCGCCTCGTCCGCAAATCCTCAAGACCGACGTGTGGCGCACCGAGGACCACGAGCCCTTATCATCTATCGCTGTGGCGAGCCAGGGCATGTTTATCGACATTGCCCCTACCACAAGATCGTGCTACCAGAATTCCCACCGATCGCCCACCGTCCTCGTTTTGGCGAACGGCCCGTCGCCAATGCCGAGTATTTAAACTAAACTAAAGTAAAGGGAAACTAAAGTGACAATATGTATTTTTAACCCCACAACCCCACTACATATTGCAGCTTCCCGAGCATTGTTTGCATGTGTTCTGCAGTCTCATCCAGCAAGACTATGCCGTTCGACAACCTCAAATGGCTGAAGTATTCCCTGTTTGTCTATAATCCTGTTTTCCCAGAAAAGCTTTCTGAATACCCCCTCCAGACATGCTGTGAATAGGTTTAGAGAGATGGTCTTACTCGCTTTCGGATAGGAAATTGCTAGCTTTGCTTGAGAAGGATTAACCTGCACCCAACCCTTTACATATGTCATCTAGAAGTCTCATGTAGGTCTCTTCTATTCCCTGGTCTTTCCACGCTTACATCACGAATGCGGTGTATACCTTATTAAACACTTTTTATGGTCTATAAATACACTATAAGGATGTTAAAATTTTGTGCGGAGTTTTTTATTTCGTGATTGACCGCATGAATGCGATCCATTGTTGAGTATCCTTCCTTAAACCCAGCCTGCCCTCTGGGTTTTTGGGAATCTGGGCTGTCACTTATGCGCTAACTATAATTTTGGTAAACAGCTGGTACATAACGGAGAATAGGCAGATGGGTCTGAAATTCTGAAGGTCTTTCATCTCCTCCTACCTATGAATCAGAATTATGTTGGCCTTTTTCAGGCCATCGGCACTTCTTGAGTTTTTAAGTACTCCGAAAATAGTGGAGCAAGCTTTTCAGTACAATATTTCCTCCCTCCTTTAAAAGATATACGGTTATCCCACCGTCACCTGCAGGTTTTCCTGTTGTCATGCCCTCGAGAGCCTTTCCTATTTCCTCTTCAGTTGCTAGTCGGCACCGCAAGTTAAGCTTGTACGCTCAGTAGTTTCCCCTGTTCTAACATTGATTATTTTTATTTGATTGTAGGGTTTAACGCGCCGACACAACGCAGGCGATGAGGCGCGCTCCGTAGTGGAGGGCTTTGGATTAATTTTGACCACCTGAAGATCTTCAACACGCGCAGAAATCGCGCACACACGGGCGTTCTTGCTTTTCATCTCCTTCAGAAAAGTGACCACCACGGCCGGGTATAGAACACGCGTCCTCCTGCTAGGCAACGCAACGTCTTAGCCACTGAGCCACCGCGGCGGATCCTGTTCTAAGATGCTGGCATACAGCCTGCTGGAGAATAATTCTGCTGCCTTTATTATTTCGTCGATTCCATGCGTAATGTTACCCAGCTCGTCTCTGGGTTCGTACATTCTGTCCTTGATGATGGCTAGCTTCTTCTTCTATGCTTTTAAATTTCCTCGATTTCCAGAAGTTCCTGCATCACTGGCAAGTAATATGCACAAATGTCATTCGTTTCACTTTGGTGATCAATTTCGATAGCTATGCAAATTCAATTTATTCCTCCATGGTTGGCATTTTCATCTTCTTACGTTCCGCAATTGGTTCCTTCGTTTCCGTAGTGTTCCAGTTTGTTCCTTACATGCAGCTTCTCCTACAGCCGCCACTGAACATGTGGTTACCGAAATGATTAGGCTGTGATTTAGGCTGTCTACACCCCCCCTCATTTTTTTTTCGCTTAGAATCGCGAATTTGTTTTGAAGAGTACTTTAAATTCCTGCGTCCTTGCTCTGGCTGACTTCATGATGAACTTCTTACATTTCACAAGTTTCCTTCTTTCTCTTTCTAGATACAGCCTTAATTTGCATTACTTTTTTTCGCACATCTAAACATTCTGTGATCGCTGCTCTGAATCTTTCCTTGCACCTGCACATCCTGCCAAACGTCTGGGCTGCCACATAAAATAAACTCATGTGTCGTTTGGGATTCATTTCCTATTCTATTTCCTATTCTTTGCTTTATAGAAGAACGCGTTCATTAACTTTAGGTTATTTAACTCCACAAATCCAACTTGTGCCCTCCTCGACTGTTAAAACTGCCAATTCCAAATTTTCCAATCAACCTTCCTCCCATTGGCTTCTTGCTTAATTCTGCGTTAAAGTCTCCCATCACAGCTGTGAACGGTGTTATTCCCTTCACTGTTGATTTGACATCGTCGTACAAACTGTCTACGTATTCATCGTCGTAGCTAGTTGTTGGCGTATAGGCTTGTACTACCTTTAACCTGTATTGCTTCTTTAGCATAATCACAGCAGCTGCGACACTTTCGTTATTTCTGAAAATTCATCTACATTCCCTGCTATTCCTCAGCGGATTTAAAATTCCACTCCCTCTTCTTTCGTCTTTTCACGTGCTCGGCAGCACATAGTATGCCTGTTAGTCAGTTTTATGAAGCCTTCTCGTCTTCTAAGTTCTCTTAATGCCATATATCCCACTTAATATCGGAGAGCTCCT
The DNA here is from genome assembly GCF_048455015.1 of Haemaphysalis longicornis. NCBI lineage: Eukaryota > Metazoa > Arthropoda > Arachnida > Ixodida > Ixodidae > Haemaphysalis > Haemaphysalis longicornis. The sequence goes on along the minus strand of NW_027526295.1, from coordinate 290,371,402 downwards.
TTAGTAATACAGCTAAGCTCCCCTCCCTAGACAAGGTGCATACGTTGAACGTTGCCAGGGTCAATTTCCAAAGGCGGCCTGTCCGGACCCACAAAGGATTAGCACCCTCTGTTGTATCGCTGTTCTAAACGCCGTCGTGGACGCGTGCGCTGCAGCTGCTGGGGACTGAGGGCTGAGAGTTGAGTTTGTTGGTCAATAAAGGTGGCGGTCAACTACTACACCAGGGTGGCCAGATTCTTCTCGGGTGAGGAAATTCTGTTTTAGTGCCTAAGAGCCTTCTTAGCATGGTTGAACCTTTCTAGTGTAGCCCCATAGGTATCCGGGATGATGGTTACTTCCGGAGCAGTCAGCACTCCATACCTCTGTGGGTAGGAGGCAGACTAATAAAGAAGAAAGAGCATAAAAAAGAGAACGGAATGTGCTGACCGATAATAAACAAAGACAAAATACACGGAATGACCGAAGCTATACCTTGCGTTTTGCCGCAATTAGGAAAAACGCTTTCATTTGCCAGAATCGGTGCATTCTGGTTGCCCGGTCGGCCATCCGCAGGCAGTAGTTTTTCAACCACGTGCCTTTATGGAAGCTTTCGGTGTATGCGTGTATCTACGAAAGGTTCACTTTTTTTCTCTAACAATCTTCGTAATATTTCTCGTACGTTACGTACACCTTTCATCCTTCTCTGTTTGCTACTTACAAAGTAATGCCGATATCACCCCCTGTCCACTTGTCCCAGCTTAAGGGCAGCCACTGTGTGTGTGCCCGAGCATTCGCTGGTCGCCATAAAACGCTCCGTTGACAAAAAATGCTGCTATCCTGGCCAAATATTTGACATATCGTTTCTCGCTAGCACATCGTGGTACTGTCCCCCTGATATTTATGAGCTAGGAGGATGTATTTTTCGTTTTTTTGTATTTTTTAATGTTGGGGCTCGGTGACCTTGGCTAGGGCGTAATAGCCCCGATTTAGCGTTTCTTGACCGATTTGGAAGTTGATATTGGCGTCTGGTTGCCCAGAATACGTTCTACTTGACCCAAGCAGCCAGAGATTTCCAGCCTTCCCAAGAGGTTTTATTCTTTGTTGGCACCATATGGCACACGTCGGCGTCACTGGCAGTTATGGCCACGCCAGGAGTTTTTCAAAAATTTTTCCAGCCCCTGCTTTGTAAATCTTCAGTATCTGGTTGCTCAGTTAGTGTAATCTCAAGGTTCCTGTTGGGCGTGTACTGCTAATATTTGAGGAGGCTCGCTTGACACCAGAATAGGTCATTTTCTAAAGTAAGAATGGCATTTCGCGGGGCTTTGTTCTCTTTTCTCAGCTGTTTGTTCTCGCATACGGTAACCTCATGTCGATTATTCGCATCATCGAGTCCCTTGCTTAGCAAATCCAAGCTCGCACTAAGCTTCAATTTTTTTCACATTATTCTTCTTCCAAAGCTTCTAGTTATCTTAATGCAGTGGAATATACGCCGAACATCCCCCATACGTGACCCAGCTTCCGCTCATTTTTGATGCGTCTTCGAGATGCTGCGGTTTCAGAACAGTGAGCAAACGCTCTAGGCACTTCCTAGGCAATGCCTTTACATGGGGCTAAAGCGATTATTCATTCGTTCATTGATCTTTATTTGTACGTGCTCACCAACAGCGCGTGGCCTTAGACGGTGGTTTCCAGAATCAAAAAGAAAGAAAAAAGAAAATACCCTTCAAAAAAGAAGAAACATGAATACCAATACGTGAGACGCTGTAAATTCGCAAGAGCTAGTTTAAATGCCGACACAGTATTGTAAAAAACATCAACATCATTTGACCTCACACCATTATACAAATGAAACAGTCGTTGCATAGGAGAACAAACTTTGTTCCAAACACACTGAATTCTCGAAATGGCTTATATGGTACCCGCAAGGGTATTGACGACGTCAAACTCTGGCACTCAGTCACATGATGCAAACATTTAAACAGGAATGTAAAATCTGCATCTTTCCTTCTCTTAGTCAGTGTAACCAAGTGCAATTTATTCACAATGTTATTATACTGTCTCAAAAACGGCCGGCCGGGCCCTCAATTTTTTCATTCTGGTGGCCGACATGACGTCCTCCCTTGCAGAAACGGCCATTTTTGGTCGCGCTTCGGCATCTTGGTCGTCCCGTCCACTTTTCCCGCGTTTGCTTTTTTTTTCTTTCTCCTGCCTTTCGTTGTCCCTGCTCCGAAGAGGGCAAGAGCGGGTCGTGGCAGTTCGGCTCGCTCACCGCGTCTCCGATTCCGGGAAGGCGACGTCACAATCACGCGAGCAGCACAGCATGCGGCGTGGTGGCGGGGGCCCAGGGAAACAAAGGGGCGGGACAGGGGCAGGGGGACCAAGGTGTGGGACAGTAGGGTGATCGCGGGACGTTTATTTAAGGGGGTGCGAGCGGGAGCTTGGGGCAGTCGACTGGAGATATTTGAACGTGCAATACGCTGGCAAGGGTCCGGGAATGACGCGGCATTAGCAGATGTCTGTCGGCAGGTCCGCGGGGGAACGACCAGCGCCTCATCTACGGGATCGAGTTCGCCTCATCATCGCGGGTCTCAAGGCCGACCTCACTACGCACCACTTTCCGTCGTTGAGCTTGCGGTTACCCATAGCCATGCCTAGGGTTAAGACGTATGCCTCCTCCTAGGTTTTCCTGTGTCGCATAGAGCTTTCGTACCTGCTATGTTTTTTTTGTCGTTGTTCTTTCCTAGTGTTAAGATGTAAGCCTCCCCATATAGTGTTGTTATGTACACCCTTACTGTGTATGTGTTTTTTTTTTAGTTGTTGCTTGTGTAGATAAGGCCGTGCGTTAGCCGCCCAGCGCGCACGTGCGCACATTGTACGTCATCCCCTACTTAGTGCCTGCGCGCACAAAGCGATGTCCGCGTAAACATTTCTTTTTCTTTTTTTTAGTCAAGAACTTTCTCTCCCCAAGTAATCTCATCTTGTTTACGTAGTAAAAATATTTAGTTAAAACGTACTCGTGCACCCCTGTACCCTCTAATTCACTCCAGCAAATTCGCCACACGTGCTCCCGCATGGGATGGCCACCCTGCAAATATAAATAACTCTTGTCGCGCCTCCATTGTTTGCGCGAGCGGGCAAGGGGTTTTTGTGACATACTGGTAATTCACTCTCCGATCAAAATGCCTATCATAAACAATTCTAAAAAAATGTCGTTGAACATCTTCAATCTTCAGAACCTGGCTTGCCTACAAGTTGTTCCATAGGACAGACCCAAAATGAAGTTTCGGAATGACTAAGGATAAAAACAAACGTTTGAAGCACGACACCTTATGGACAGGACGCGTGATACGGGATATTACTCCTTACTGATATGCCTTTTTAACAACCTTTTCAATGTGCACATGAAAAGGTAGCGCTGAATCGACAAACATCCGTACGTCAGGGCACCCATTACCCTTCTCGGGATGCATTAATCTAACGTGTAATCGTATAATAAACTTGCGGATTTCTTGGGTTGACTCATTACATGGGTTTTGGCAGGATTTGTTATAAATTGTTAACAAGGCACCAATTACTTACACTTGAAATGTTGGACTGTAAAAAAAGGCGCTATCATCACGAAAGTCAACTTTTCGAAACAGCTTGATGTCGTCCGCGTAGGGAAGCATTTGGCTATTGCGTGCTGAACAACAGAGGTCGTTATAAAAACATTGAACAAAAGTGGACCCAAAATGGATCCTTGTGGGACTCCTGTCTTTGAAAAAAAAGGGTTTCGACAACACGCCACTTACGCGTACAAAGTTTGGTCGGCTATTTAGATAGTCACGAATGAACATACAGAGTTTGCTGCAAACCCCATATTGTAGCAGCTTTTGAATTAGAATATTATCATCCACCGAGTCAAAAGCCTTATACAGACCAAAGTACACTACATCAACCTGACCGCGATTGGCAATGATTGGGCTAGTGCATTCAAGAAACGTTGTCAGGTTGGTTGCAACCGATCGGCCTTATGGAAATGCATGCTGAGCATCTGTTATTGCACGTTGAAAAAATAAAGATAAATGCCTGAATAACACAATTTCAAAAACCTCGGCAAAATGATTTAGCAAACATACTGGCCGGTATTTTATAACGTCACGCTCATCACCGGATCTGAACACAGGGGCAAGCACGCCCTTTTTCCACGGAGCACGAAAACTGCCCTTCGAAAGTGAGTTGTTAAAAATATGCGTTGACAAAGGAACGCAAACACGGCCGCCACCCTTAACAATGAAGCTTGGATCGCCGTCGAACACAAGCGAACATTTTGCTTTTAGCGAACATATCGCCACTTGGGTATGCCGTTCAGAAAAGGGAAAGAAATGCAACACGTTGCTCTTCTCGCTGGTTGGAGGAGTTGATGAGCAAAAAAGCGCTGAGGGAGCATCTTTTACACGGCATCGAGAATGGAAGTAATCAACGAAGCAGTCAGCAACGTCCTTTGTTTCTTTTATGGAGATTCCGTCTCGCAAAAGCGTGATGGTACATCGGGGTTGTCAAGCTTTTTCCTTGACATATTGCCAGAAGGATTTGGAATCTCTAGTTAGGTTATGCTCCACGGACTCTATATATAACTGGTTGTCGCGTTCATAAACCCGTTTCACCAGACGACGTCATCCCAACACTTTTGATACCAGTAGTCACTACTCGTTTTTTTTGTATTTTCTGTGAAACCACAATTTCTTACGTAACAAGCATTTTAGATCGCGAGAGAAGCAGGCTGGAGAACGGCTCCTAAAAGTTCCTTGTTTCTGAATGAACATCTGGGATGATTCATGTATAACTCTTATTAGTATGCCAACTGCTTCATTTACATTGCTGCTTGTGAGAACATCTGACCAATCATGGTCGCGCAGAAAAGAAAACGAAGGCCGGAATAGCCTAGTTTTGAAACCAGGAACTTCTCAGTTACGACATCTTTAATTCGAGCACTAGAAAATATAAACGATATTGCCAATGAAGCATGCCATACATATGGAGAAACAAGTGGTTCAGCAGGGCCTAGATGTTCGCTGAAAGCAAAGTTTGATAAAACGAGCTCAAGTATATGACCTGCTAGGTTTACCATGGAATTCTGTTGATTGAGGTTTAGTAATGAAACAAACTAGTGCAAGCACCATCTTTGAATGTAAAGCATGTAAAGCACGTCCAACAGAATTCCATCCTATCCTATGGAGATTAGTCTCCAACCATCATCATGCGACAATTTTGGTCAGTTAAACATTTCAAAGATCACTGAATTGCTCACGAAATGTACAGAAGTCATATTTTGGCGGGTAATAAAACGATACAATTAAAAGCTTCATGTGACCGTTTGTGCGCATTTCAACTGATACTCTTGGGATATATTTCTAGGTCCCTGCGACGAACAGCATTCAGCCCCTTTTTTTACGGCGGTAACAGCACCGCCTTCGTATTGCGCGGAAACCAGATCGTAGTTACGATCGGCGCTACACACATCGTATTCTGGTGGAAAATATACTGCTGAATTGAAGTTATGCTTTAACCACGTCTCATTAATACAAAGCACGTCGTATTCATTCGATAACTAATTTTCAAAGAATTGACGGGACTTCGTTCGTATGCCTCTGACGTTCTGATAATAAAGGGTTGTGGTCACGCTTATCCAGGAGGATCATGTACAAACTTAGTTATAAGCACTTCTATTAGATTGCAGCTTAGCGAAAATGGCATAAAGATGCAGCCATGCGGCCACACATTCGTGTCATTGATTAAGTCAATGTGTTCGTCTTTCCCAAAAATGTGAAAGAAAGAGTATGTCCCATACCTGGAACGAAGTTTCGCGCAGTTTGCCGAGACCTCTGGAAGCGATGCACGGAGAGTGTCAGAGATATCTGTTGCCGTCGTCGAAGGGATACCGTGATACAGAAAGGGCTCGCTCTTTCGGAAGGCGGGCTACAAAGACACGCCTGGACGACTCTTCTTTACCCAGGCTGGCTTTCACTAGTCGACGTTTGGGCCCGCCGGTAGGTCCTGACATGTCAGCTGGCTTCTGCAGTAGTCGTGAAAAGGAAAGGTGAGCGTTCATGGACCCCGCACCGTCTGCTGACGGCGAACACTGGCCAACCAATGGGTGGGCGGTTCCCGTATGATACGAAGGCACTGGCGCATCACAAACAGCTCTGCGGCTGGCGTCTAAGCAAGGAAACAATTCAGTCGAAACAGGGACCGGTGGAACAAGATGTTTGCGCAGCAGTTCCGTGCTTCTGGCGAGGTGGGAGCGCAAGCCCTTATTTTCACTCTCCAGTTCACGCACGTCAGACGACAACTCTTCCATCTTCGTAAGCAGAGTCCTAACCAATTCACGCAATTCAGCGGTCTCGCACGGGTTGAAACGACTGTTGGAGCCAGTTGGCAGAGACTTCTCGCCGGCAAATTGCGTTTCGTCCGCCCCTTTCCGCCTGGCACAGGAATTACACTTGAACGTAAACACAACAGTGGCCAAAGAGAATTCGTAGTCCTTGCTTTCCACGCGGGTACAATGGCAATGATAACGGCTTTTGCAAAGACCCCAACATCGCAGGAATTGTTGCCGCCCTACGAAACCTTCGTTACAGGACGGGCAAGCATCCTTCGACTTTCCCATGCCGCTTTCGGCGACGTTCAGCTGTTTTTAAGTTATTTCTACCATTCTTACAATCTAGGTCATTTTTAATAACGCATGTTTACATAATGAACCTGCAAAATGAAAAATATGTCTTACAAAACCAAGCAAGTACAAACTCCGTGCCACATTTATTTATTTTTAGACACCGGGAAAACACTCGTGTAACGGTTTTCCTAAAACCTTCCCACGTGAGTTTTTTATACAAAATATTTCCGGGGCCTATATGTAGCCTCGCCGGTGTATCACCCACATCCAGGGCATATTCCCTTCCAATTATTTTTGCGGCCCGTAGTTTTTCTACGGATCCGGATAAGCAATATACACCCTGCATGAGGCATGGGTATTGCGCTTTCGATCACTCAAACTTATCATTTTTATTCAAAAGGGCGTAATGAAATGACACATTTCAAACTTCGCCCGCACAGACCTCATTTTCTGTATATTCTAGTATATTCTATGTGCCGCATCTACCCTTTTATGAGAGTTTGCAAATGCCATTGTACCCGCTTTGGATAACGTTTCCAAACAAAGATGAAATGGGCGTTCGTTAGTATGCGGCCTGAGAAAAGACAATGACTTTCCTTTAATCTGAAACAAGGCAGGGCTCACCAAACTCAAACAGACGCGAGTCCCGCTGTAATTTATAAAGCATGACCGGAACTCTTTCCTATCGCTTTGTACATGCGCGGTGCAAAATCATGAATTAAACATTATCGCGAGCAACTTCAAATACTGCACGTCTGCTTATTCCCTGCCCACTACATGTTTTTTTTTTTTTGCTTGAAGGAATAGCTGATCATACACACGACACAGCCAGAGAGTGCGCACTCCGTGAGATCTCCTGTTCGTGTACCACTTGATAAACGTGTAACTCCCAAACGGATAACGACGTTTTTATAAGTTTACTTTCGGATACAGCCCGAGGCCCCCAGTTTAAGTCTCTTCGGGTTGTGTGGGCCCTCTGGCGGTGTTACCATGAAGCTCTCAGCCACGCACAGGGAGTGTTCGCGGGCGCTCTCCTCAGGCCCAGCCGACACAGCAAAAAGCGCCTGGGCGGTTTCTTCCCATGATATCCATCTACCTTGTCCGAACAAACATTTTCGTATAATATACGATAATTCTGTTGAACAAGACTTATTTATTTCCAATACTGTTAGCCCTCTCGGGCTGTTACAGGGCAGCACCTCAACTCCGTAGATTATGGCGAGGGTGCGGAGTACGGGGACTCGAAATAAGTTGCGCCCAGAGTGACATCCGATTTGTGCCCCGACCGCCATTCGATTTGAGCCGTGAGTTGCGCCTTGATTATTCCCTAAATTACACTGCAACTCACGGCTGAAATCGAATTTCGCTCTATTTAGCTTCATGGTGGTGTGCGCACGGATGGACGCGGACGGACATTGGGAGCTTCTAGGGTACTCCGCACCGTTACAGGCGAGGGAGTAAGCCGTTTGACTCCCGAGTACTAACTCACGGTCGTAGCCCCGATTTCTGCTTCCAGCTACTGCGCAGTGCGGACGCAGGGGCGAGCTCCGTTGAAGGAGCGGCTTTCGCGGGCCTTTCGGCCCGCGGTAACAGGTCAACCGGTATTGATAACGCCCAGGATTACCAAGTTATGCTGCCGCAACTGCCGTCCGGACCGTGATTAATACGATTTTTTTGCACGCCGATTTGACAGCCAGGCCATACAAAGTCGAAGAATTCCGCGACACTTTGGTTCGTCTGGAGCTGTTCCCCGAGGTTACCGCCTTGGGGGCGTACCAGATGAACTATTTGTGTGACGGTTACTTTCAAAGACCCTGAAGGGGCGAAGAAACTTGCTGCCGCCGGGGAACTCCAAGTCAAGGGCCATCGTTGCCTCGTCATCGATCCCCGCCACCAGGACATCCGGTTAAAGCTCCACTGGGTGCTCCACAACGTCCCCGACGACGAAGTGCGAAGCGCCCTGGGGCTTTACGGCAAGGTCACGGAAGTGACCCGGGACCGATGGCGCGTGCCAGGCTGCTCGGCGCAGCTCTCGACTACGCGCCTGGTCACCCTACAGTTGAAGTCGGGCGTCAGTGTGGACGACATTCCTCACCAGGTACGCGTCGCCGGCGAGCAAGCCCTGGTTGTGGTGCCCGGGCGTGCGCCGCTCTGTCTTCGCTGTCACCGGAGCGGACACATTCGACGCGAGTGTAGGGTGCCCCGCTGTGCTCTTTGTCGCCGCTTCGCCCACGACGAGAGCGGATGCGTTCGCACCTACGCAAACGTCGCAGGACCAGGAGGGGTTGACAAGACGTCCGAGTTCATCTTGGATACAAAGGAGGCTGCCAGGGGCAAGGTAGAGGTGCTGGCGAAGAAGGTGACGCCCTTTGAACCAGCTCGCGTTGTCCCGCCGGAGCGCAGCCCGCCTGTGAAGCCGGTGAAAGACCCTGAGACCCCCCAGGAACAAGGTGCCGTCGCCGAGGCGTATAACCCCAGCAAAAGTATTGGTGAGTCGCACGCAGACAACATGAGCGTTGACGGGCAATACCAAGACGGGACCGCAGGCGCAAATGCTGTGACGGGGAAACGTGCAAGCGAAAGTGGTGGGGCTGGGGGAGGAGACGCCGCAGGTCCAAGCCCGGAGGAGCCTCCAGCTAAGGCCGTGCCGCAGTCGAGATGTCCTGGAGCCAAGGCTTGTGTGTCCAATATTCCACCGGACAAACCCAAGGGAAAGTGACTGGACTGTTGACACGGCGCTACAAGTGCGGGTTGCGTGGGGTTGAGAGGGGGGGGGGGAGGAAGTTTTCGAAGGTGTGGTCACCGAGGACTGCTATGTGTGGCAGGCCTCTCAAGCATGGAGACGTCGGGAACCCTCGTCGCGTCCCCGCTTTTCAAGAAATGGGTTCGTTTTGGTTTTCCTTTTGTTTGTTTTCATTGCTTTTTCTGTTCTTTTATTGTAGATTTTCTAGCACTCCCATGTTAATTTATTTATTACCGATGGTGCAGTTATTACTATAAAATATGGCAGGCTTTAAAAGAGCGCTTCGTTTCACCACACTAAATGTGCGAGGCTTTCGTGACAGGCGCAAACAGTACCAGCTGAAAAGGATTATGCTGGAAAAAGAAATAGATATCTTGGCTGTTCAAAAACAAAGATAGAAAGTGATAACTGCACCGCCAGTATGATCAAGCCCTTTCAAAACCTGTTTAGTGTCTGTGTCAGCCACGCGGTTGGCACATCGAGAGGGTGTTGTCTCTTCATTAGGAATAATATTGGTATGAAATACAAATAATTTTTTCATGTGAAACGGGCACCTTAGTTTTTTGCGGTTTTGAATATGATGGTGGTGAATTCCGTGCCCTTTGTATCTACGCCCCGAACGTTGTGCAAGAAAGAGCGGCCTTTTTTGAACGTTTCACTCAATACTTAAGAGCGGAAGGACAAATTATTTTACTAGGGGATTTCAATTGTGTTTGTGAGGGAAGGGACAGAAATGGACCACGGCCGGGAGCGGATAAGAGTGCGCAAATTCTTTGTGAATTACTTGAAGAGTGTGAACTTCCCGATGTTGCACACTGCGCAGGAAATGAAAATGTGCTGAGATTTACGCATTTTCAGGGAGCGAGCCACGCGCGATTAGATAGGGGTTACGTTTCTTGCGATCTAGCTTCGTTATGCCAAAAATATTGCGTAGGTGACGTTTCGTTCAGTAATCACTGTTTTGTTTCTTTTTCCATGGGAGAAAAGAGAGAAGGGTATAATAAATTTACATGGGAGTTGTAGATGTTAAACATAAAGCTGTTGGATGATGAGACTTTCGTGGAGTCTGTAAAAGCTTTTTTAAACACACAAACGCAGAAGGTATAAGTTGGGGAGAAAAGTGGGAATTGTTCAAGCAAGACTGTAAGCTTAACGCCATAGCTGTACTCAGAAAGAAAGAAAGAAGGAAACCGAAAGTAACCTGAACCGTAATTTGAGGGAGATGCTCAGGCCGGAATGTCAAACATCTGGCGCCTTCCGGGATGACATAAGGACAATAAAGAACAAGCTAGAAGCAATAGAAAAGCAAAAATATAGGGGGGCGACCGTGCGAGCGCGAGCCGAACACTATCTGGCGGGCGAAGCACCCACGAAACGAGCGTTAAGTGATGAGGCACGATACGCTAAAGCCAACACGATTAATGAAACACTGGTAGGCGGAGGGCTTACCCAGGATAAAAAGGTCATAGAAGATGCTTTTGTACAACATTACACTACACTCTTCAGTCTTGCCTTTCCTAACATCGAATACTTCAAACAAGACTTCCTTCGCTTCATGCCACGTCTGGATGACGATGCTAAAATACATTAGAAGAACCCATAACGTTAGGAGAAGTAGAGAGAGCCATAGGCAATTTAAAGGGAGGCAAGTCTCCTGGCCCGGACGGCTTGGGTGCTGTTTTTTACAAGAGGTTCTCAAACATCTTGGCACCATTTTTGTATAGTGTTATGTGAAGCGTTCGAGGCGGGCGCTCTGCTACTTTCTTTTTCGCGAACGCATACTGCCTTAATCCCAAAGTCAGACTACAGGGTAAAACTTCAGTCTGTAACTGGCTACAGGCAAATCACCTTAGCCAATACAGACTACAAAGTACTGATGAAGATTATAGCGAATAGGTTAGAGCGAATAGTAACCACACTAGTAGGGCCGCATCAGACATGCGGTATACGAGGTAGAAGCATACTAAACAATGTTCATGTCACACGCAGTGTTTTACAGTGTTGTGATGTATTGTGTAGAAGAGTAGCAATGCTTCAGATTGATTATGAGAAGGCCTTCGATAAAGTGTGTCACGAAATCTTGTTCTGCATTCTGGACTATGTTAATGTTGGCGATGTTGTGAAGGAGAGTGTACGTATGGCGTATCGTGAATGTTTCACAAAATTGATTGTAAACAAGCATGTATCCAAAACTATTCCAGTTTTATCTTCTGTGAGACAGGGATGCCCTGCCTCTCCCTTGTTGTTTTGCATTTTTTTGGAACATTTTTGTTAGCGCATAATCAATGATGATTTTTTGCGCGGGTTTCATCTCCACTCGAGCGAGGTCAGGCTATTAACATATGCGGATGACGTTGCTGTATTTTGTGAGGACAAGGAGAGCATCAGCAAAGCAATAATGATAACAAAAGAATTTTGTCGCATTACAAAGAGTTCTGGTAATTGGGCAAAGTGTGTGGGTTTTTTTTCATGGGGAGTGGGCGGCAGCACCAACAGTTTTTGACAATGTGTCATGGTCACGCACACCAGTGCGTTATCTCGGAGTTCCCCTGGACAGCTATAAGGATAGCCGCGATTACTGGGAATCCGAAACGGTGAAGCTGCGCGAAAAGATAACCAAGTGGGGAGGTCGAGCTTTGTCTGTTTCCGCACGTGCCACAGTTTGCAACCTCTTTCTGGTAGCAAAGCTGTGGGACGTGATGCAAGTCATTCATTGTTCGAGAGTTCATGTTCAGAAAATACATCGTGTGTTTGCCGTGTTCATTTGGTCTTCAGTTTGGGAGCGTTCAAGCAGAACCAATCTTTTCCGGCGAGTTAAGAAGAGCGGGGTTGGTTTGTGTCACGTTTACGTTCGCCAGCTTTTTAATCGGTTTTTGTTCTTACGGGATACGAATGGCCCGTTTCTGCGAACATTTTTACAAAGTGTACTGGCAAAAGCGTTGCCAACTTATATTGTCTCTTCCGCAGATGAAACCTGTAGCAGGCCTAAAGGCTATATGAAGGAGGTTGTAGACTCTTTCAGGTTTCTAGCAGTGCGGTTTTCACTGGAGTACTTAGAGCTGTGTCAAGAAAGGCACTTACTAAAGACGATGTGTTGTTACCTGTGCCACTCTACCAGTCAGTGTATAGATCTGTTCCTGGCCAGGACGTGTTATCTTGTGTAAAAAGATGGGTGTCGCGGCAGCCGTGAAACCATTTTTCTTTAAACTACACGCCGGTACACTTCCCGTTAAGACGTAGATGCAGGATAAAGGCTTGTTTGTCACTGGTCCTACAACTTTCACTTGGTGCAACAGGCCAGAAACTGTTGAGCACGTCTTCGCGGAGTGCTGGGACGCCATTTTTTTCTGGGATGTGTTGCAAAGGACCTTAAAGATAGACCTGCCCGTTTCACCCCAAGGCATACGATTTCTTTGCGTAGCTAGTGACAACAGTGTGCCGTATGACCTCATCATGGCTCTAGGATTGCATGTCATTTGGAGGTCGAGGATGGTGGTGCGCCACGCTGACCCGCACGCCCTCACTGTGAGCAAATACTTTGCACAGAGTATTAGTTTGCTCTATGAAGTGCCCAAGTTGCAGACTCCCGATATGAAATGGCTACCTGTAGTAGAAGAACTGTGTACGTTCGATGTTTATTTTAAGTTTTTCCGTCAGCCGAAGTTCGGCCGACGCTTTATAATCTATCCATGACGTGTATTGTGTGCGAAAAAAGGTAACAAAAAAAAACAACGGTTGTAGCCCAATGGGTAAGACGACTGACACTAACTCTGTCTGATCTACCAGACAGAGGCTCGAATCCTGCCGGTGCCTGCGTGATTTTCTGCGATTGTAAATGCTATGCGCACGGACACGGATGGACATTGTGTTGCCCTAAGGTACTCTGCACCTAAAAAGTGGCTCGTGCGCGGTCGTAGCAACTTGAGGAAGGGTCAGTGCTACTAGATATAAGAGCTACGCCTAATTTTCCAAGAGCACCGCTTTGCTGTGCCCTGGAGATGTAGGCAAACCCGACGAAGATGTCCCTAGAAAAATTCAGTGCCTAGGAATTACAATCAGCTACATATCACGCGTTTGTTTCGCTACGCTAAGGACACACCTGGAGCGTGTACAAACCGATTGCGGGACTTTTCGTCGCATCACAAACATATTCACTTTTGTAAATCAAAGGTTTCTCGCGAGAACTGCCATTTCTGGGCGTAAATGCTAACTTAATTACAACCCCAACGCGGGTTACAAGCTGTAGCGCATCAGTGCTGGATTTGATCACAACCAATATTGAAACGACTGTTTGCAGCGCTGGGACTATTGCCTCTGATTTGAGTGATCACTGTCCGGTTCTCATGATCTATAAAGGCGTTACGCTGCAAAGAGATGACCGCCATGGTTCTCCTGTTTTGCAGTGTATTACAGAACGGAATCTTGAGTCCTTTAAAAATGATGTAATGACTTATGATTGGTCCGGTGTTGTTGAAAAAACTGAGGTTAATGATGCCTATGATTTATTTTTAAAAGAGTTCATAACAGTTTATGGCGGACATTTCCCGTTTAAACGCTCAAGACGCTCCAAGAAATTCAGAAAACCATGGGTCACGAATGAACACATCAGAATGATAGGAAAGAAGAATAAGTGTTACCACTCTTTTTTGCTCACGCGTTCGGAGGAAACGTAAGAGTTTAAGGAATCGGCTGACCGCTGAGCTGAGAAAAGCAAAGGTAACATATTATGAGTAATTGTTCGCCGATATTGACAGAAGGCGGCAGACAAAGCGTGGAAAGTTATAAACACTGTTTTGGGCCGCACCTCTGAAAACTCTCCACCATTAACAATAAACACTAACAACCTTCAGCTTAGCAGCTTAGTGGTACAGTGCTCGCAGACTATTTCAATAAATTCTTCGTAAGCATAGCTTCCTCGGGAGACTCATTTTCTATTAATACATTGAATTACAGTTCTGTTGAGAGCATTGTCATTCAGCTGACGGATGAACAAGAAGTATTTACCACTTGTATGGGGCTCGGCAATAGTAGAGCTATAGATATAGATGGTCTTCAAATTAAACCAATTAAATACACCTTCATCGTTCCCCCTCCCACACACATATTTAACTTGAAACTGCAAGCAGGAATATTTCCGAAAGCGATGGAACGGTCTAGAGTGTCAGTAATACATAAGGGTGATGACCGGAATAGTGTATCGATTTACTGGCCCATATCAATGCTTCCAGTATTTTCAAAAAGAGTAGAAAAGATCATTTTTACACGAATATCGAAGTACTTTTACAAGAAAAACATTATAACGGAATGCCAATTTGGGTTTAGGAAAAACTGTTCTAAAGAAACCGCATTAATGCCCTTAAAAGAAACCATTTTACAAAATATCCAAAACAATCTTTTTACACTTGGTGTTTTTATTGATTTTACAAAAGCCTTTGATTCTTTAAATCACAGTATTCTCTTTAAAAAGCTCTCATCTTTTGGAATTCGAGGTCTTCAGTTAACATTACATCAATCCTACCTGACCGAAAGATGCCAGTGTGTGTACATTAACAACCATATTTCCTGTCTTTTACCAATAACTTGCGGTGTCCCTCAACGCAGTATCTTGGTGCCTTTCTTATTCAGCACCTACATCAATGACATTGTGTCCGTTGGATCCGATGTTCGCTACGTTATATATGATGATGATAGCACACTTCTTTTCTTCGGAAGGGATATCAATGACATGTTCGACAAATGTAACAATGTACTGAATGATATCTCTGATTGGTCAAATAATAACAGAATTAAAATAATCCTGCAAAAACTAAAGCAATTGTACTTTCAGCAAGGAATAAAACATATAACCTAACCCAAAATCAATTCCTTGATAATCAACCGAATTGTTACTGACCACAAGGTGCTGGGCATATACTTGTCCTCTCATTTGACTTGGGATACACATATCGACCACCTAACTAAGAAACTTTCCGCGGTTACTGGCGTGGTCTCTCGCTGGAGAGGTCTTCTTCCGCTTAAGGCTAAGCTACAAATATATTACACCCTTTTCTTTTCACAGATAAGTTATTGCAGCTTAGTTTATTTCACCACGACGCACAGTAACATAAACAGGCTTCTCGTTCTTCAAAAGAAGACGACGCGTTATATTGAAAATATTGAACGCACCCAGAGCACACAGCATCTTTTCGCAATATACAATATTGTCAAAACTGACCGTCTTTATGGTTTCTGTCTACTACAGAAAATTCTTTTTTCATCAACATCCTCGATTTACTTCTAACATCGCTAGCAGGACTGACATATCAGAACACCATAATAAACATATGTAATCCGGCTTTATGGCATATACCTCATTTTCAAACAAATTATAAGTGGCAGTCGTTGTCTCGTAATCTCCCATTATTATTCAATAAATATCTGCATACAAAGATAGCCAACAGGAAAGAACTACGGAGCTTTTTCCCTCAGGTGGGAGGACATTTTAAGCACATAGTTGTTTTTTACGTGCTATTTATGTTTTCGCTATCCTGTACTTGGAATTGTTATATCGTAATTTAAGTATGTCTTGTGTGCTTGCTCATAATGTTTATGTTGAGATTTCATTTTTTTTCTTAGTGATTGCTATAAAGCGTTACTAGTATTTATTACTTCTTATACTGTACCTGTGGGAAGAATGTAGATGCACTGTTATCTTTCAACATTTTGTTAACTTACATAGGGTATGCATCATTGTCCGTGGCACTTTCTTAAAGTTTGCATGATATGCTTCTTGTGTTACTCTACGTGATTACGTATTCGGAATTTCATGACACTTTATTGTGCTTGCTGCTGTTGCCTTGTATGTGGTTTCCAGGGTTTTGTCAAGCTGCTAAGGCACCTTATACACGGGAAACCACACCAGCATTTGGGGAGATAAACTCAACTCAACTCAACTACTTTGAAAATGCAATCGACCGTGCTGAAAACAACGTTAGAAGACAATGGCAAGTTATAAATACCTTCTTCGGCCGAAATTGCTCTAACGCTCCAGTAACCATGGTTAATACTGAAAACGTCAGTTAAAATGATCCACAGGACATAGCAAACGTCTTTGCAGATGCTTTTGTGTTCAAGCAAGCTCATCCAGATGAAATCTTTCAGTCCAATAACCCCCGCCTTCCCCACAGTTTTTTTTTATTGATGCCATCATCCGCAGGACATACACGGCAGCACTTGGACTATACGTGCACACCAATACGGACAGGCTTTTCGAACTTGGCGTCCACAACACGCTGGACGAAATAGCTGAGGCCCAACGTACGGCGCAGCTTGAAAGATTGTCACAAACAAGAACGGGATGCTACATCCTACGACGACTCGGCCTCCGAAGACAGGAGATGCAGGACAACAAGGTCCCAACATCGCTCCCACAAGATCTGCTGCACAGCCTCCACGTGCCTCCGGTTCCCCGGCACATGAACCCAGAACACAACCAGGAAAGGAGACTCGCAAGAGCAAAGACACTCACAGCAACGCACGCCACGGATAAGGGCGCTTTCTACGTCGATGTAGCCCAATACCCGGACCGACCAAACGCGTACGTCGCAGTTGTAATAGCCGCCGTCTCTGGTGACGTATACACTGCGAGCAGCATCAAAGCCAGAAGCGCACACCACGCCGAAGAAATGGCCATCGCACTTGCAATCACCAATGCAAGATGCACCACTGTGCTTAGTGACTCGAAGACGGCGATCATGCATTACGCTACAAACTGTGTCTCCCCCAGTGTTGTGAGGGTGTGCGGGGCCCTACCCCCCAAAACGACACCAGTGACTTTAAGATGGTTTCCGGCACACGTGGGTCCACTGGACTCACGCGATGGACACGGCAACCGCAATTAGGAGGCGGACCGGGCAGCGCACGCGCTCACCAGCCGCGGCGCTCCTGAGAGTCCAATCCCCCGATTTGCGAAGCAAGTGCCCGAAGAAACGGAGCCACTCACTGCATATAGAGACATTCTCGAGTGGTACCGCATCAATCACCGAATTTTCCCACCACCACACCCTAACCTAACTAGACAAGAAGCAGTGATTTATAGACAATTACAGACTTGTTCATTAATGACTCCAGTGGTAGCCAAACACATCTGCCCAGAGGTGTATGTTAGTGATATGTGTACACTATGCAACAGAGAGAGAGCCACCATGGCCCATATCCTATGGGATTGTGAAAATCACCCGCAAGAAGCCAGAAACACTACAATTCCGCCAAGATTCATGGACGCCATGAAGAATGGAAACTACGAAGACCAACTCCAGGCTGTCCAGCTGGCAATGGCTGGCCTCGAACGCCAACGGCCTGCAAGCGCCGCCTCCACGAAGGTTGTGTGAGCAGGCCTGGCAGGGGCTCAGCTATTGCGACGTACTAGCCGCGTCTTCGCAGCAGGCTCTAATAAAGGTTGTTTCTCTCTCTCTCTCTCTCTTTCTTTTTCCCACAACGCCCGAGGAAGTTTGTGCTGTCATACGCACCCTGAAGAACACCCACCGGCCTTGACGACTTCCCCTCTTGCCATATCAAACTTATCGCACAATACGTTTAAGGTGTTGTTTCGTACATCGTTAACCTTATCTTCAAAACAGGGCTATTTCCGACTGCTTTAAAAAAAGCTAAACTAGTTCCTGTTTTCAAGAAAGGTGATAAGTGTCATGCCTCTAACTATCGCCCAATTGCCATTTTGTCATTTTTTAGTAAAATAATAGAAAAGCTCTTAAATGAACGATTAATGAAGTACTTAAACAAATTTAATATCCTGTCGCCATATCAGTTTGGTTTCAGGGCTGGTTACTCAACGAACCTCGCCCTAATTTCCTTAACCGATAAAATCAAAGCGGCAGTAGATAGGGGAGAATTTTTTGGTGCATTGTTTATTGACTTTTCAAAGGCTTGATTCTATTAACCATAAGATATTGTTTAGCAAACTGAACTCGATTGGTATAACCGGCCCTACCCTCAATTTAATCCAAAGTTACCTGCTTAATAGAGAACAAGTCGTATGTGTGTCAACTTAGTACTGTCGGACTAAGATAAGAAATATTGGTGTCCCACAGGGGTCAATTCTTGGCCCATTATTGTTTCTAATTTACATGAATGATCTTCCACTTTGTCTCAATTATTCTAACAGCATACTTTACGCTGATGACACAACAATTTTTACATCCGATAAGTGTCTTGGTTCATTAGTAGAGAAACTTTATACAGATACATCTCATTTAGCGACATGGTGTAAAAATAACTGGCTGAGCATTAATGCTGCCAAATCAAACTTCATGATCTTCGCGTCAGATCAAAGGACCGTTGCCGGACTTATTTGCATTACCCTTGGTTCTAGTCTACTCTTTCCATGTGACAGTGACATTTCTTGGCGTAGAACTTGACGAGAACTTAAAATTCAATAAACATATCGCATCAATAGCAAGAAAAACAGCTTACGGTATTAGAGTGCTCTATAAAGTTTGTTCCTTTTTTTAGTGAACGCATTCTTATATCACTTTACTACGCATTCTCACACAGTCACATAGCATAAGGCATATCATCTTGGGGAAATACATACAAAACTTATTTATCTCCACTACAACATATTCAAAATCAAGCTATTCGAATTATAACCTTTAGCCACTTCCAATTGAACGCCGTTTCTTTGCTTCGTGCTCATTATATTTTGTCGGTTTCAGAACTTGTTACGTATTCCCATGGCCTATTAGTTTATAATTTCATTAATGGGAAACTCCCCCTTCAGTTATATGTACTGACCAATGCCTCGTGTTAACTCCACTCGAGTTTCTTTAAACATGAACTATTTATTTCCAAAAGTAACAACGGACCACGGAAAGTTTTCAACTAACTTTTCGGCTATACACTTTTGGAATACGCTTCCGCTCTCTATTAACATTTAAACATTTAAACATGTATGCATTCAAAAATAATTTGCGGGCGTTCTTATCCCAACCTAAATAATACGACTTGGTTGTACCATGTTTAGTTTTGTTTCTTTATTCTGTTCATTTCTAATATGATTCGTGTTTATGATGTTCTCGCCCATACACTGTTTTCTATCTTGGTGATCTTAGTGTTTTTTTTCTTTTTTCCCTTGCATTGATACTATGTTTCTTGCTTTTCTTGTTCTTTCATATCTACCGTTCCTTATCTTGGTGATATTTAATTCTTTTTTCTTTTTTTTTCGTGGATTGCTAAAGCGTTTCTTTCTGATCATGTTCTTGCATGTATACCGTAATTTCTCTTGCTGATATTATTTTGCGTTTCGTGGATTAATATATTTGTGCTTATAATGTGTGTTTTCGTCTGTTTAATGAATAACAGGAGGTCCCCCCTACAGTCTCTGACTCTGGGACGTCCTTCTGTAATCTTGTATTGTACACAATCTTATTGTAACACAAAATGAAATAAATTCAAATTCAAAATTCAAGCTAATGTCTAGCGCACCGAAAACGGTAAATCAGGGTCATGAATGTTTCTGGCCGGCACGATCCAGCCGGAGGGACCCACTGCTGCTTTCGAAACGTGGCGAGGTACTCCTGGTCACCGGTGTACCGGACTCCAATGGCCACGAGTCCACGCCTTAGCAACCCAGCTCCGCGACCTTTATATTCCTCCTCCTCTACCTAGCCTTTATCCAAACTACATGGGCGCCTCCAATGCAGAACTCGATGAGCCTTTCACCCTTTGGGATCTCGAGTGGGCGCTAGAACAACTAAAGCGAAAGTCGGCCCCAGGTGAGGATCAGATTACGTATACACTTATACGAAACCTATCCGACAAGGACAAGGAACATTTTCTGGGCATTATAAACTCCCACTGGGAAGAAGGCACCCTGCCATCGTCCTGGAAGCAATCCCTTATTACCCTACTACCTAAGCCAGGCAAAAAATCTTCCCTTGAAAATCTCCGCCCAATCTCTCTAACTTCTTGCCTGGGAAAGACCATGGAAAGGATGGTTCTCAATCGACTTGAGGCCTATTTGAGTCCACAGATTTCTTTCCTCCTCAACAAATTGGTTTCCGCAAGGGTGTGTCTACCCAAGACCTCTTTTTCCTCCTAGCTTATGACTTTGACCCTCCTCCTCCTTCCCAGATACAGGCCATAGTGACCCTGGATGTGCGCAAAGCCTTCGATAACCTTGCCCATGATCCTCTCCTAAATATACTTGCTTCTACCGGCTGTGGGCCGAAAATGTACGGTTACATTGCTGCATTTCTGCGCGACCGCACGGCCAAGTTCCGTCTCCCTGATTCGGTCACCGATCCTTTTCCCATCACGCGTGGTACTCCACAGGGCGCTATTCTCTCACCCACCCTTTTTAACCTCGGAATGGCGCCCCTGTCCCGTATTTTAGCATCGATCCCGAACCTCAAACATACATTCTACGCAGACGACCTTACTCTTTGGTGCACATCTGGGTCTCCTGGGTCAGTGCAGGACACCTTGCAGCAAGGTATCGATGCAGTCACTAGGTATCTCGACACTGTAGGCCTGTCTCCCGCACCTGAAAAGTCCGAATTGCTGCTCATTTCGAAAACTCGCTATCAGCGAGAACACAATCACCTGATCACACTCACAATGGTAGGTCACCCCATCCCTCGCGTAATATCCTGCCGAATTCTTGGACTGCATATCCATGAATCATCTAATCAGGCTAATGTGGCTGCAACAGTTAAAGTTTGCCATCAGCTTACCCATTTAGTGCGCCGCATTGTCAACAAGCACGCGGGGCTACATGAGGGTCAAGTTAGGCAGCTAGTACATGCCTTAGCTTTAAGTAAACTTCTTTATACAATTCCATATCTCTCTCTGACTTGTCACCAAAGACATCAGATTGAGGTTGCACTTCATACACTGTATAAGACCGCCCTCAACGTTCCAATTAATACGTCCACTCAGCGCCTATACTCTACGGGGCTGTTCTTGCCTCTGGGAGATCTTATACAACAACATAAAGACCGGCAAATGGCGCGTCTTTCTAGCACAAAACAAGGACACTGGATCCTTCACCAAGTTGCTCTCAAGCCTATTGACTTGCCTGTCATCACCCCTCCTGCGCCGCTCCCAGATAACCTCAGGATAGCTCCCATCCCAAAAAACGTTGCAGCTGATACCAATCCAGGGAGACGATGTGCTCGCGTTGTCAATCATGTCCATCCAATTGATTCTACGATACTCTACACGGATGCATCACGGACGCACGTCGGAGCAGCCGCATATTCCATCGCAAGTGGCAATGAAGTAGTGACACACACCCTTGGTCCTTTCACTAATCCCCCACCTACAGCGACTCTAGAGACTCTCCCAATAATCACCAGTATCCAGGACCTCTCATTACGGCCCCCTAACCCCTCAGGATATACCATATACACTGATTCAATGCAAGCTATTCGCGCCATTCACATGGGTAGGATTCCTGAAGAACTGCAGTATGATCTACGCAAAGCCTTAACAAAGCTACGTCCCCACACTGTCACACTGAGGTGGATTCCTGGTCACGCTGGAATCCCAGGCAATGAGGTTGTGCATAACCTCGCCCGCGAACTTCTGCACCGGGCGCCTGGGATTCCCTGGCCTTATCCACCGACGTGGGACACTACTCTCCACTACAAACAAGAAATAAAGCTTCACTACAAGAACATCAGAGAAACTCTTCGTACACTTCCTGTTCCAGACAAATCTCTAACAACCACGCAACTACGCATTCTTCGACGCGTACAGTTAAATACCATCCTTACACCTGCTCGTTCCTTCCTCTATCGTATCCGACACTCACCAGCATGTCCCAATTGTCCCGAACCATACGCTAATTTAGAACACTGCATTTTCGCCTGCCCCATTGCAATTCAATCCCCACATTTTCCCCACCCACCTCCTTCAACGTGGCGGACTTGGCTAGCCTCGGACCAGCTCTCGGACCAGTTGGCTTTGGTGAACCTGGCCCGGGACATTCTCGACGCTTAATGTTGCGTTTGAATAAAGTTTTTTCCTCCTCCTCCTCCACGCCCCCCCCCCTCTCCCACCGACGAACGGCTGCGCCGTATCCGTTTCTTTACAATAAACGTCTACTTTTTCGCTCTGTCTCTCTCTCTCTCTCTCTATTCTACTTTCATCCTCTGCACATGATTGCGCTCGCGCCCTTATGCCTGTGGGCGGGGGGGGGGGGGGAGGAGGAGGGGGAGCGTTACAGTGGAAGGCTTCGAAACCTTCATACAAAAAGCATATTAAGCCCCTGCATTGCTCGTATTGGGTAAAAAAATGGGGGCCACTTTGTGAAGAGGCGAATTTAGGCCATGGCCTGCGAAAAGAGTAAATTACTTTAGAAGGTTGTAGGACATCTGAATAGGTAATTATGCTTCGTTTCATTAAAGAAGAACGATTTCCAAAACTACAAACTAGAACGCGCACTCTTTCTAGGGAAAATGTCGTTCAACGAGTGTTTTCAAGGCTGAGAGTGTATGAAATGTTAGGTTTGACCCAACTTGGTTGCTCCCTCTGTCTTGGACGAGAAAGGGCGGAAAGTGGCACAGTCTGCGCCATCGAAAATCTTAACAAGCGCAGAGATGTCGTTCGAAAAAGTATTTACGGTTTCGT
The DNA here is from genome assembly GCF_048455015.1 of Haemaphysalis longicornis. Lineage (NCBI taxonomy): Eukaryota > Metazoa > Arthropoda > Arachnida > Ixodida > Ixodidae > Haemaphysalis > Haemaphysalis longicornis. The sequence goes on along the minus strand of NW_027526295.1, from coordinate 290,348,396 downwards.
GTTCATCGGCAATTCAGTTTTTTTTTTCGGTTTGGAGTCAAACCCCTCACGTAGATGCTAAAGCCGAAGCCACTGCGTAAGCGCAAGGCTTCTTTTGTTTGTCGACATTATACGCCTAACAGCACAGCCCCGAGTTTTAAGAGGTGCTCTCAGCGCCATTTAAACGTGGTAAGCAAATAACATAAAAGGCAAGCAACGAAGCATCATGAACCTTCCATGAATTTACTGGGCAAGATTATCGCCACTTGTCAGTTCGTTCATATATAGGACGAGCCGTGAGCTTCAGGGAGACTGCGACAGCTGCACTGGTTCACCCGTTCATGATGCATTAACCTGTGCGCTGCCCCATGCTGTGGTATTATTAAATTCTCCTGGCACAAAAGCTCTCCTGGACGCCGTTCAACGCAATCACATCTGTGCCTCCAGCCCAACTTTGCACTAACGGAGTTGAAAGTACGGAAGCCTCGCCACCACTTTGCGGCAGCACGCTTTCGCGCGCTACGCTGTTACGGCTGTCTGTTTTCAGCGCTGACAGGTTTTCAGCGTTAGAAGCCTGCGTGGCACTCTTTGGTTGTTACGTAAGATACTAATACGCTTAAGAGCGCGTTGTTCACCCTTTCTCTGACTGGGGATTATCTTTTTGTTTTTAGATTTCAGCATCTAGCATTCATGGATGCAGTTCATGCTTGGAACTGGCATAAAAATCTATATATATCACCGACTGGGAGATTGCCATACTCAATTAGGTTTATTTATTTACTTATTTATTTAGTTGCTTACTCCAGTCCAGCCCAACCCAGTCCAGTCCAGTCAGTCAGTCAGTCAGTCACAGTCGGTCGGTCGGTCGGTCGGTCGGTCGGTCGGTCAGCCTGCAGCCGGTCAGCCAGCCAGCCCGCCAGCCAGCCAGCCAGCCAGCCAGCCAGCCAGCCAGCCAGTGCTGCAATAGTCCACGTTCGCTGAAAATTGTGCCTATTCTTTCAAGCAGTTAACTTCCGCAGTTCCTTAGGATAGTGTACTAACTCCCCTGCGGTTTCTACTCTGCATTAGTGACTTACCATCCTGTGTCTTTTCCCGAATAAGAATTTTCTCTTTGGATTGTGTAATTTACCGAATATGGTCTTCTGACAATGACCGTAAAGCTTTGCAAGCTGACCTTCACACTATTAATGCATGGTGCTGATATTGGCCAATGATCTCAACCCACTCTAAAACAAAGTATACGTCATTCACTAAGCGCGTCGCTGTACCTCTAACCTGCTTAATAGGGCAACCATTGACTTCGTCTCCACTTATCAATATCTCGCAATTCACTTGCAGCCTCACCTGTCCTGGCAGTATCACATAGAACTCACCCTGGAATATGCTAGCTGCTTCTTGGGTTTTCTTCAGCGTAACCTTAAGCAGGCTACTTTTAACACACGCAGACTTGCCTTTACTACTCTACGCGCCCTAAAAGGGAATATGTATCATCCTTTTGGAATAAACAAACCAACCATACGCCGTAAGAGATATGGAATACCTGCACAACTATGCACCTCATTTCATATATTCAGGCTATTCTTCTCATTCTAACGTCGCAATACAAAAGCATTGCTCCAAACTACCTGGTGAATAGGACATCGCCTCCAACTTCGCGGCCTATCACTTTTCCGCAAGCACACTTTACCTTTAGGTGTCACTTCCGTATGATTTTTTCAAGCCACCTGCAGTCATTTTTCCGCACAACATCATGCCCACAAAGTAAAACGCCTAAGTGGCTCGCAACACGTTCTGCCCGTCATTCATTCGAATTACCGTATTGAAATGGAATACGCTACCATCACACATCGCCTTAGAAAAAGACACCACTGAATTCCAGGAAATAATCTAATCAACTGTCACCATCTAATGTGGTGACAGCAGCTCTCTCTCTCTCTCTCTCTCTATGCTATTTTTCCGAAAAGTGCACTGAAAACATCTGCCAAGATCTATGCCTTATGTTCACTTGATTGTGATGCATTGCATTTTTGCATTTCTCAGTTTGCGCACAACGCTCGTGGTAGAATTTAAACCGTCGTGTTCCATATTTTGTTCTGACTTTTCGTTGTGATTTCCAATTCATTTCTGCACTGTTTTATTTTAAAGTTTTGGATATGTATTATTTCCGTTTTTAATTTCAACCTCCCTGTTTCATTATCATTGTTTTTCCTCGTTATCCTGATGGCATACTAGTGGGCTCTGCGTATGTAACCCCAGAAGTAATACCCTATCAAGTGGCCTTTTGAGATAGTGTAAATAAATAAATAAATAAATAAATAAATAAATAAATAAATAGGTAACCGCAATGCCCCCGAGAGCGGTAGAGGCAGGAGAAGGTGAGATATAAAATGCAAGGTAAGGCAGTCTGAATGAGACTAGATCGAAGTTGCTGGCACTGTACCCGCGCAAGATGGTCCAGTCTGATGCCATCTTCGACAAAAACGAATCAAAACATCACTCGGTGCGGTAAAAGAAGGAGCGGAATTCATGGTCGAACCCTCGAGGCAACCCTGTAGTTTCGCTTCACCAAAACAGAGAGTGGCCGATCTATGCTGCAAACAATAAAATATCGTCGAATGTCGAGGACCGGTATGTAATTTTACCTAAAATTTTGGTAAGAGGGAGAGAACAACTTTATTAAAATTTTGGTAAAAACCTGGACAAAGCACCACGACCTTGCTTGATCAGTGGTTTCCTGCTGGTCTCTCTCCAGTGCGGAACTTTACAAGAAATGAGTCTGGCCACCGGCGGCTTTTCATTCATCCTTTTTCGTCAATTCGACTTTCTGCGGTGTATATTTCTTCTTTATATATATTTCTCAAGGGCTCGCGAACGTTACGAATCAACTGGACAAATTCATAACTATTGTGGCTAGCATCCCAAACACGGCTTAAATAATGAAAATAATATTAAAATATAAACGACGGCGAACGAACTACGCATTACTTGCTTCATCCGATTGTGGAAAGTAATGCATCTGAACGGCTTTGTCGACGCAGTTCAATGCGGCGGCGATGCCCGCATTCTGAGACCGCATGTGGTCTTTCCGCCGGCCCCGGAACTCTCAACTCTGACGGCCGTGCGAAATCCCTGCAACGAAAAAGGCAGCTCTCCCTATGACTCTTTCAGCGGGGTTTTCTCGTATTTGGCGCTGAAGTCTAGGACAAGCCCTTTGTTGTGGACATTAAAACTCACGCTTTCATTTCTTTTTGTACAGGGATCTTCCACAGATTCCAAAGTAATCCCCGATTTTTGGCTGCACACTGCACAGAACATAAGTTCTCCTCGCTTGAAATGTTACAGATCCACATGGAATTATCTTCAAAGCTCCTTTCGCTTCTACGCGAAGAAATCCTTTCGGAGTTTGTACACCGGATGAGCTTACCGGGACACGTTTGTTTTCCTCGCAATATCCTTTTTTCGCTGGGGCGGACGTGCTTAAGCAAGGAAACATGGGACGAGCAGAACGGAGCTTAAGGTAAAGAGGAATCTGCTTCCCTGAAATTGAGGTGGAATGCAACGCGCAAGATAACGCGCGCACCAAGACTCAAGGGACTGAACGGCCAGAAGAAATGCGAGCAGAAACTTCAGTAGAGGCTTTGCGGGAAGTTGCCGTTCCAAACAGCTCATCGAGCTGCACTAAGAAATTGATTACTTTCTTATCAAATTCCTGGCTAGGCGGTATTTTGTTACTCTGCACGATCGGACATGCCATCATATTGCCGCGAACCATACGTTGGGTTTGTTTATTTGTGTTTTGCTTTTACCGCCGGCTGCGCCGGTCTGTGTTATCTCTGCGCCAAGGGAAGCGCGTGTTCCATTCTTTCTTTCTGTGCCGCATGTGTTATCTGTTGTGATAGGGAGAGCATTCCGATCTAACGTGAACAGCCCAGAATAATCTTCTTGGATCTACTATGTTCTCGATGCGAATCGACGTTTCGAGAACCACGCGCGCCAAAAGATAAAAAGCCTGCAGTGCGGACGCCGGGGCATTCGATTCTGCGACGCTCTCCGACGCACGTAACGTCACTTTGTTGACCACTGCTTCGCCGCCTCTGTATTCTTTTCAGTTGTTAGGGGAGCACAAGTTCGCTCCAATAAACTTGTTTCTTTTCCAAACAACTGCTTCGTCCTTGGCTACGTGACATCTGGTGGAGGTGCTGGGTATGAAGGGTGCGTACAACACGGCTATCCAGGAGACGACGCAGCTGACGCCGTTCGAGCTTGTCTACGGTAGAAGGCCGACTACGATGCTCGACGCCATGCTTCCGCACGTAGAAGACGACGACCTCAACGCCGACGTCCACGGATATCTTCAACGTGCGGAGGAGGCCCGCCAGCTCGCTCGAGTTCGTATAACGAACCAGCAGCTGGTGGATGCGGGCCGCTACAACCTCCGACGCCGAGACGCCGAGTACCAACCAGGGGATCGTGTGTGGGTTTGGACTCCCATCCGACGACGCGGACTCAGTGAGAAGCTCTTGCGACGGTATTTCGGACCCTACCAGATTCTACGACGTGTTGGCCAACTTTCCTACGAAGTGATCCCCGATGGTGACTCCGGCACATCACGACAACGCACGCGGCCTGAAGTCGTCCACGTGGTTCGCTTAAAACCTTTCTACGGACGATGACGAACTTTTATTTTCATTTGTTCGGACTGTCGCTTATGTTAGCATCGGGTCGATGCACTCTTAGAGGGGGGCTAATGCCGCGAACCATACGTTGGGTTTGTTTATTTGTGTTTTGCTTTTACCGCCGGCTGCGCCGGTCTGTGTTATCTCTGCGCCAAGGGAAGCGCGTGTTCCATTCTTTCTTTCTGTGCCGCATGTGTTATCTGTTGTGATAGGGAGAGCATTCCGATCTAACGTGAACAGCCCAGAATAATCTTCTTGGATCTACTATGTTCTCGATGCGAATCGACGTTTCGAGAACCACGCGCGCCAAAAGATAAAAAGCCTGCAGTGCGGACGCCGGGGCATTCGATTCTGCGACGCTCTCCGACGCACGTAACGTCACTTTGTTGACCACTGCTTCGCCGCCTCTGTATTCTTTTCAGTTGTTAGGGGAGCACAAGTTCGCTCCAATAAACTTGTTTCTTTTCCAAACAACTGCTTCGTCCTTGGCTACGTGACAATATTCAAAGTACCTGCAAACAACATATTTGGCAGGGGCGCGTGCGGTCCTCTAACCTCTATGAACAGAGCGGCAGCTCGCTAAAAAGCTCGTGGAAGCTGGCGACACTGAGCAACTCTTGAAAGGCAGAAATTAGGGCCACAGTTTTAGCTGCACAACTGGCACGCTCTGCACTGCGACGAGTTTTTAAATGCAGAGCACTTCAGTAACTCACGATGTCACCCGCGTTGGCGTCCGTAGTCCGCGTCCGCATCGCTCCCCCTACACTATATAAATACTTGCCGGCGCCAGGTTTCGATCCTACGACTCTGCGGGCGGAACGCAAGGTGCACGGTACTCTACCAACTGAGCCACAAAGCCGACACAGAACGGAAGGTTACGAACGTGCCTTATATCCTTGACTCATTCAACCGTCGGCCAGAGGTGCGCCCTCTCCCCCGCGTCCTCCTCGCCTTCTCTCCGCTCGCAACGCCCTCTCTCGCCGCGTTCGGTTCGGGCGCACAACAGGTGGGGACGTGCGCAACACCCTCTCTCGCCGCGTTAGGATCGCGCGCAAGAACAGGTGGGGCGCTCGCATCGCGCTCTCTCGCCGCGGTCGGTTCGCGCTTAAACGACAAGCGCGCTGCGGTCGCTAACATCTGTGGCGTGATCGTGACGTCAGCATCACGCGTTCGCGTGGTGGCGATTTCGGCGCTATAACTCTCTCTCGCGAGGGGCATTGGATTGGATTCGATTGGATTGGCTTGGATTGGCTTGGATTTGGATTGGATTGGATTAAAGTGGATTGTGTTGGATTGTGTTGCGTCATAGCCGCGCCACGTTGCGTCATAGCCGCTCCACGTAGCGTCATAGCCGCGGCAGGGGGTTCACGGCACGTTCCACCATCGACTTCATCGACAATGTCTACGCTGGAAGACAACAATTACAACAACAACAACCAATACGTAATCCATACGACATGCAGGCGCGCCCCCCCGCAGAAATGCTCTGCATTTGATCGTGCCCCTCGCGAGGGGGATGTTTCTTCTTCTTACAATAACGCCCTTCTCCAATAACCCGGGCGACCAAATTGCTTGAAGTTGGAGGAGGAATAGACTTTATTGAAGCCATAAAAGACTTGAGGTGATCAACCTGGGCTGGTCCCTACGTCCAGGGTCTCATTGGTCCTGCAGGCCTTATCCGCTAAGGTATCAGCTGGCGCTGACCCTCCGCGTCCACAGCCCTGATAGCCGTCTCCCAAGTGTTGGGGTGGTCTCGCAGTCGTGTAGCGTCTTGTGGTGCCGGATGGTTGGGGCAGGCAAGGACCATGTGGTAGATGGTGCCGCCGGCCTGTTGGCAGTTGGGACATGCGGGTGAGGGGTAGAGCTGGAGGTAGAGCAGGTTCATTCTGGCTGGTGTCGGGTACGTGTTGCTCTGGAGCAGACGCCACTTGACTTGCTCCCCCTTGTCAACCAAATGATGAGGTGGTGGTAGAGTGCGCCGCTGCTCCCGATAGTGTTTTGTAATGCTCCTAAAGGTGGTGAGGGGGGTAGGTCGGTCCAGCCGCTCTTCCGGATCTTCGTCCCCCGAAACCACGGCACGGGCGCTAGCTTCTTCACGTGCCAAGTGATGGGCTCGGGAATTGCCTCTAACTTCGGTCTCAGTATGGGACGGAGTCCAGATGATGGTGATGGTCCGCTTGCTTTCTGGTGGGTGGTGGGTGTCGAGGATGTGATGAGCATCAGGGCAAATGCGACCACGTAGGTAGGCACGGCAGGCGTCTTGGGAGTCGGTGTAGATGTAGCGAGGATGCTGTATGATGGCTAGAGCGATGGCCACCTGCTCACCGATCAGAATTTCTTCACTGACAGGGGTGCGAAGAGAAGCTACTTTCGAGTTGTCGTCCCCAGTACATGCCACGGCTACCACTTCACCTGCACAGACCAGGGCTGCGTCTGTGTAGGCTACTCTGTGAGGGGCTATGTACTGAAGCATCTTGCTGAGTGCTTTGGCGCGTGCTTCTCGCCTGCCCTTGTGCTTCGTTGGGTGCATGTTTTTTGGTATTGGGCGGACGTCGATAAGGGACCTCCAGGCAGGTGGTATTTTCCGGGGTGCTTCACCAACGTGGATGGGCTTGAGGTTCAGTTGAGTAAGGATGGTCTTTCCTGCTGGTGTTTTACCAAGTCTAACCAGTTGGTTAACCTCGTGAGCCTCAACCAATTCTGCAAGGGTGTTGTGGGCGCCCATCTCCATAAGTATCTGCGTGGATGACGAGGCTGGAAGATGCAAGGCTGTTTTTGTAACTTTCCGGAGTATAGCTTCCAGTCGGGCTTGCTCACTTTTTAAAAGATTCATGTAGGGAGTCACGTAGACTACTCGGGAAATGGTGAAGGCTTGTACCAGGCGAAGGGTGTCCGCTTCCCTCATTCCGCGATGTCTAGTCGTAACTCTCCGGATCATGTGGCCTAGTAGGTCTAATTGTTGCTTGAGGAGGTTGATCTGATGGGTCCATCTGTTGTTGGCTTGAATGTGGAGACCCAGAATCCGGACTGGCTTGCATGCAGGGTATACCTTTTGGTCTTCGATGGTGAGGTAGACTTGTTGGATTGCAGGGTCTTCAGAATTACCTCTCTTCATAAACAGCAGTTCTGTCTACTGAGGCGCACATTTGAGGCCCATGACATGCACGTGTTCAGTAATTATGTCTGCGGCTTCTTGGAGCGTATCTTGTAGCTTGCCCAGGGCGTCCGGTTTGGGGGTCCATAAGGTAATGTCATCTGCATAGAAGGCTGCCATGAGGTTTGGAATGTGTTGTAGTTTCTGCGGTAGGTGGAGAAGGGAGAGATTAAAGAGGAGTGGAGAGAGGACTGCCCTTTGCGGCGTGCCCCTGTCACCGATCAGGAAGGTGTCCGACTCCAAGCCACCTATCTTGATTTGCGCTGTGCGTCCTTTTAAAAATGAGCGAATGTAGTTATAGGCGCGCTCACTGCAGTCAGTGCTGTTTAGTGTAGCAAGGATCCCCTCACGTAGCACGTTATCAAAGGCGCCTTTTAGATCCAGTGCCAATATACCTCTGTAAGTGTTCGAGGTGGTCTTGTCAAATATGTCTTCTTTGAGTTGGAGGAGGACGTCCTGGGTGCTAAGATGTGGGCGGAAGCCAACCATGTTGTGTGGGAGTTGTCCGGTCTCTTCGAGGAAGTTTTGTAGTCGGGAGTGTATAGTTTTCTCCATTAACTTGCCCACGCAAGAAGTGAGGGATATTGGTCTCAGATTTTCAATGGTGAGTGTTTTTCCTGGCTTCTGGATGAAAGTTACACTTGAGTGTTTCCATTCCTCGGGAATGGAACCCTGTTCCCAGGCTTGGTTCATGTGGTGGAGGAGTGATTCGAGGCCGGCGTCTTCCAAGTTCGCCAGGGCTTTGTACGTTATAGGTCGGCTCCTGGTGCACTGTTCTTATTAGTCGAGGCTAGCGCTTCCTTCAGTTCTTGCATGTAGATGGGTTCATCCAGAGTGACGTTTGGAAGGCCGCTGTAGTCTGGGTGAGATGTCTTTGATGCGGGTGTTTTGCATCGGAGGTAGAGTGAGGCCAGGTTGTCAATTAGCTGTTCGTGGGTGCTCTTTTAGGCATTGATAGTGCGAGTGATCCCCCATTTTGCCTCCAATTTTCCTTTCGCTGGGTCAATCAGGTGGCGAAGGAGATTCCATGTTTGCTTGAAGGATAGGCGGCCACTAACCTCGTCACATATCTTTAGCCAGTTTTCCTTGGCCAGTTCTTTTGCGTAGCCAAATGCTTTTGCGTTGAGTTCCGCGATGCGTTTTCGTAGTTTTTTATTGTGTCGTTGTCGTTTCCATCGCTTGGTCAACTGCCGGCGGGCTTCCCAAATTCAAAGAAGATGGTTGTCAATGTAGGGAATATCTTCAGTGGTGGTAACATCGATGGTGTGCCTGATGATGTCTTTTTTTAGTTGGTTAGCCCAACAACTGTAGCCTGAGTCTGACTGGGTGGAGGTCGTCCGGGCTTTCCGAAAATTTTCCCAGTTTGTGTGACGCGCCTTGCCAATGACTGTCTTGTATTGCGTCCCTGTGACTGCAATTTGGACAATATCGTGATCCGATCCGAGATTTTCGGCCAGGGAACTCCAGGTGATCTTGAGTACAGATGGCTCAAGCACAAAAGCAAGGTCAGGGCATGTATCCCTAGCTGTGCTTGTTCCTAGTCTGGTTGGCTTGTCAGGGTCATTTAGAAGCGTCAGGTCTTTGTCCATTTGTAGTTTAACTATTTCTTTTCCCCGGGCTGAATTCCAGTGGTAGCCCCATGTTTGATGTGCTGCGTTAAAGTCGCCGGCGATGAGGAGTGTAGAGTTTGGTTTGGCAATTGCCAGTGGAATTGCTTCGGTGAACGTGTCATCGAGGCCCCAAGGTTTCTTCGCTCTGGGTCGACAATAACAGTTGAGTAGGAAGAGACCTCCTTCGTGTTTGTTGACCGACTTGGGGTGGACTTCTGTGAGTGTGTGTTCCAGTCCTCTCTGTGGTGTGGTGTGGTGGGTAGCTGCGATGTTGTTCTTGATTAGAGTGGCTGTGCTTCTTCCCGTAGGATTTTCATACGAGATGAAGCCAGGTAGCTTGGCCTTACCATTGGGTTCTTGAAGCAGGATGATGTCAGGCTTGATTGTGGAGTGTTGATAGAATTGCAGCAGATCCCCGTTTTTGTTTGAGAAGCTCCTGCAATTCCACTGCCATATCACAGTCTTGTTTAGGCTTCCGTTCATTATGGTTCTGCGGAGAGGCCTGGGTTGAGGGGTTGGGCTTGAATCTGAAGGTGTCGTCGGATGGCTTCAAGTTGCAGTGTTTGTTGCTGGATTTGTAGCTGGAACTCTTGCATTTGCTTTTGCATTTGATACAAGAGGTTAGCGGTCTGTTGGGCCTGGAGCTCAAATGCAGACTGAAGAGTAGATTTCTCGTTCTCATCGGTCTCCATCTCCTTGTCCCTAGCTTGCTTGGTAACAGCTGCGCGCCGAGCCTTTCGTTTTGGCGATTCATCCGCCTCGTCACAGACAGGGGCAGGAGCTGGTGATGATGGGTTTGGGGGCCCTTGTTTGAGGGCTTGGATGGTTGCAGTGAGGGTGTGAATAGCTTTGGCCATGTTGGCCATTTCTTGCTGGAGAGCGTGGATCTGATTCTTGAGCTCGTTGTTTTCCTTGAGAAGTTGCTCCTCTCTGGGTGAGCGGGTTGAAGTAGAGCTTGCATTAGGTGAGGGCACACCCTAAAGTGAGAATTTCGGTCTGCCAGCTCAGCATTCTGTAGCGGTGGTTCCGCCGTCCTCCTCAACAACACAATGTCAAGGCCTACTGGAGATTTACATGGTGCGATGAGAGTTAAAGTTCGGAAGTTATGACGAGGGTGAGAGGGGAATGAGGACGGGAGACGGGTGAATGAGGACGGGAGCTCACTCTCGGCGACGTCAGTGTCGTCACCGAGCTCCGTCATACCGTGGCTCATCCGCCGTTACATTAGCAGTGGTTAAGAAAAGTGTGGCTACGGCCAAGCGCGCCACCAAGCGTCATGCATTTAACGTTAAACAGAAGGACAAGAGCGATTGGTGCTTTGCTGACAGGCGGATGTTTTGAGAAACTGGGCGAGTGCGGACCTTGTTTCTTCAAAGATTGTACAAATGACGCAGTCGACTCCGACATTTCCACTGAGACAGGTCAAGTTATTAGGCTGTGCACCCCAGGGATGAACACTCAGTGATACACAGACTAGGAGTACTTTTTTGCCTCAGTTACAACTGGATAACGATTTCTGCAATTAGTTTCTTGATTTAGATTGAGTTTCCGGAATGAATTTGTTTTTTGATTGAGGTCCTTTGATTTATATCTCCCCGGGAATTTTGTTTCGCAAGAGAAAATATATTTACAGGTTCGTGGATAAATATATTTGCATTACCTATTGATTGATTGATTGATTGATTGATTGATTGATTGATTGATTGATTGATTGATTGATTGATTGATTGATTGATTGATTGATTGATTGATTGATTGATTGATTGATTGATTGATTGATTGATTGATTGATTGATTGATTGATTGATTGATTGATTGATTGATTGATTGATTGACCTAGATAGAGACAGTAAGCCGCTGCACGCATAAGCGAAACGAGGGGCAATTGCGGATGGGAGGACAGTCCTGCCAGCAGTGGCCGCAAAGGCGAATACCGGTGGCTTACCGGGCTTCTCGGGTGGCATTGGTTAGCTAAAATGTGGCAACTTAAATGTACGTATTCGATGGGCCTGAAATGATTCCAAGTTATACTTTCCTTGAAACATAGGTATGCTGCATCATATTTTAAATAATTCTGCCTGACCATGATATTATTCGTGCATTTAATTTTCAACACCTCATTTTCAGGCATTCAGGTACCCACGCGCAAATGTTCTAAGTTATGCACTGCTTGACACTGTGAGACTGTTCCAGCGAATGCACCGAGGTAGCAAGGCACCTGTGCTCCCGACATGTGCATGAAGCCGCGTGCTTTTCAAAATGCGAGCCTGATTTCGGGGGTTCCGTCATTGCCAGATTCTCTCAAGGAACTGTAATTACTGTACGCCCGTGTGACTTCCAATAATGGCAATCAACTAGAGAATTGGTGTGAAGCAGAAGAAACCCTGTTTATCACGTGAAAATGGCCAAAAAGCATGCACTGCTGTTGTTCATGCAAAGCTGTCGAATTGCTTTCAGCAGCGAATATTTTTGCTCGGGAAAATATAGGCACCCGACACTGAAGTTTGCACGCGACTGCAGCGCCGCCTCTCGCCGCCGCTTAGCAACTTTGGGTCGGTGGATGTCGCGACTGGCCGCTCAGCGCACGTGAAAACAGGCGCTGCGTGCGGTTCCATGCTGTGTGGCGTACGTTTTTAACGAAACAGTTATAATGACAAGGTGCAGTGTCCAAAAGGATCAAAACCCAGCACGAAAGAATTTGGCAGCGCCGCTACTGCTGCGTAAAGGAACGCCACAAACGCCAAGGGCAGGCTGGCATAGTTTTGTACAGGTTTCCCGGGCAGCCGTGGGAAAACGAGCGTCGCAAGAAATGGATTTCTGCAGTACGAATAGTGAAGCAAGTAAGAAAGCCATGGCATTTTTTTTTTCAGTGCAAGGAGTAAAATTGCGAGTACGATTACCGTTTATGTCCAGAGCAGACGCCAAGGGCTGTAAAACTAAAACGTTTTCTTCCAGTGTTTCATACACATCGCCGACTGCGATATTTGTTTTTGCATAACACCAGGTATTAAGGTTTCTGCCGCTATTATTTTATTAGCAGTAACCTTTTTTTGGCGACATTCACGGCACCGAATGGGCGCCAAAAGGCGGCACAAGAATATGCTCACAGCACTTCGCGGGTGGTGCCAAAAGCATTGTCAAGACGCATCCCGCCTACTGCCCTACTTGGTTCCTGGAAGTGTACAGAGTTCGGCCACGCACTCCAAGTGAGAGCGTGGCAATATATCAAAAGGAATGCGGCATTCACACGCATTATTTGACTCCTTTAATGCGTTTTCCGTACTCTGAAAGTTGAGGTTATTATTATTTTTAACCAGAGTAGGGGGAGGAGAAGGAAATATTTTTATGGAGAATTCTGAACGGCCTGAACAAATTGTATCACAATTAGCCGCTAAGAAGACTAATATTACTCGCAAGAAAAAAGCCGAAACTAAACGTAATCTTCGTAAACAACCCGCAGCTCGATCCGCTGTATCAGCAGATTCCCCACTGGGCCTGGTGGAACTTGGTTTGGTTACTTTTCCTTCGCTAATAAGGTTTATAATGCGTTGTTAATGAGTGACAACACCAACCGAGCTGAAGAAGGGCCACAGAAAAAGTAACTGTAGTGTGGTGGCGCGCGAACAGAGAAAACCACACAAACAAGCTCTGTCGTAGAGCGCCGTTGTATACACTGGAGTGACTTTATTAGGCCGTGATACACGAAAACATTGGTACTGGCCTGGAGAGGAGCGATGTAGATACGTTTCCCTTGCTGAGAATGGCATTTCACAACAATGTCTGTCCCGTCAATTTGTTGCACGGCGTACGCGTGCCCGGCAACGTACAATTTCTCCCTTCTCGCGCACGTGAGGCCGAAACTAGCAGTCCAACCCCGTAATTGTCCGGAAACCGAGCAGAAGCACATGGGACATGGGGAAACTATTCACTGGAACAGTTTTCAAGCAAAGAAACAGCTTTAAAAACAATTGCAGAATCGCAAAAGAAAACAACCAAGAGGTGTCGAAGATACAAACGCGCGGCCATAGGCCACCCTTTGGCTCTCCCCTACCCAAAGTTTTCTCAAGCTTCCGCGGGGCGGCGCTGGGTGTACTTATTCGTCGCGCCCTCGGAGCAGTGACCGGTGCCTATACCCGAGCGTAGCCGTTATTTCTGAAAATAGCAAATAAATAGTCCTGCGCTTCACCCCAGTGAGGCCTAATTGTTCCCCTCAATGAGCAAAGAAAGTCACTTGGCAAAAATGAAAAAAAAAAAAAAAAACTCAAAGACGGCGGAAAAGACGGGGTGGGGAATATCTCGATTCCGGCTAGGTCGCTTCCTAGAGAAAACATCCGGCACACCGCCTGAGATACTGTTTAAAACCCAAGTCCAAGCCGTCGAAATAACGGTACTGGCGAGCCGGTACCGGAGAGCACACCAACTTATTTCACGCGTATGTAATATGCAGAGAGGCGCCGCAAAGCGAAACAAGAGGAGTGGTTAGACTGGGGGGGGGGGAGATAGAGAACGTATTTTAATATAACTGGCGATGCTAGCTAAGCTGGGGCGCCTAGCTGGCTATTTTAAATATACCATGCACAAAAACTTATCTGAAAATAATAAACAAAAAGCCAGAAATGATGACGATGATGTGGATGATCCCACACCCACGTATCAGGTTATTCACGGAGTCTGATCCCGATTTCCAATGCGCGGGAATAGATCGTGTTGCACGTGTGCTCATTCTGATCGTGATCGTGACGCGCGCATCGTGACGCGCAGGCAGGACGCGACCAGAGATCTTGAACTTTCCTCATTTCTAAAGTCAGAGAAAGGGGTCGTGGTATCGTTAAAGTCACAGACTGCAAAAATCCAGACAAGTTCTCATCGCAGTGAAAACACATGACATTTAGCGCGCTTATTGTTAATGAAGAATAAAGCGTGCCATAGCGATAAACGCCTCCAAAAATACCTGCAAACATGCGCAAGCACGCGTATGATTGATAGACTAGAATAAAGTACGAGCCACGCGCGGAAAGCCGAGAGAGGTGTAAGCGGGATAAGAGTTGTCGATTCGCGGTGTTTCCTGTTCGGGCTCATGAATCACCGCAATCGTTTCGGGGCAGCCACCATGCGGCGGCGCATGACGAAAGTGCCTGCTGCACTGCGCCGGCTCTTGCGCCTGCGGCCAGTAAGGCCGGCTGAGCGAGCACAAGCAGCTTCTTCCACTGTCCGGTGGCGCCTGTTGCAGGCTATCTGCGGTAATGAGGCCGCTGTGCCCCGCGTATACGGCAGCGAAGGGCGTCAGTGCTCACCGCCAGAGAGCGATAAACGGCAGCCGGAGACGAGGGAGCTCTAACGTTACTGGGATACAAGTGGCTTTTGTTATGTTTATTCCTTCAGGAATCATTGCATGCGTGGCGGTCAACAGCGTTTTCCTCGCCTTCACTTGGCTGCCCACCTCACCTATATAGGATGTCTGAAACTGCACTATAGGCATTATACCAATGATTATACTGTGGACATATTATTATAAGCAGGCGTAATGATGGTATTTCCACAAAATTTGTGAATAAGAATATCTCCCGTATTGTGACGAAAATGTCACCATAATGGGACCAATTAGGGTCATTTTCAGTTGCCACAATACCACTTACAATGAAAGTGGGGTTTTCTTATACATTTCCTAGTTATTTAGAATTCTAATATTCAGGGCTTTACGCAGCCAAGCTACACCTTGGCTATAAGTAACACCGTAGTGGGAAACAACGGATTGCGTTATACCACCTGGCGATCTCCAACGCACGCCGGAACCTCGACACAAGGGCGTCACCGTGCTCCGCACCAATCTAACATGTAACATCTCTTGTGTGGGAGGAATTTTCGGAACCTGGGATGGGATTTTTTTCTTGCACGCACTACCGTCAGTGGATCAGCTTCCGAAGAATTTCGGCTCGACAGGCAGCAATATACCGCGTTACGAAGATGCATAATGGAGTCACGTGAAATAATGCCAGGATACTGCGACAGGACAATGTTGTTATGAAGTTCTAGTAGCCAATAAAGCTCAGAATCGGCCGCGTAACTGCTTGTTTCGCTGGAAATGTCGTCAAGAGATAGCCTTACTCCTGCCCTCCCTACTCCTCCCTCCGCCACCCCCCCTTATACTTTCACAAAAACGAAGAACAGACGAGACAAGATCCGTCTGTAGGGTTCCGTGCCCTCCACGAAAAAGTGGGCTTATTCCCCCGTTAACGGTTGGGAGCGAATGGCCAGCCCGCTCGGCTCTGTCTCAGCCTCGGTCGGACCCGCTCCGTTTACTGGAGCGGTCATCGCAACGTCTTGAGAGCCACCAGAACATAATTTCCTCCTCTCTATCCCCCACTTCACCTTCCGTCCCCTTCATACCGCAGCTGGACCTAAGATTCCCTAGTTCCCACAAGAAAATGACGCGCTTCCACCCTAAATAAAAGTGCAACTTTAATCGAAGTTTTAATACAACTGTTCATCGCAATAAATACGTTCTGCCAAAATGTCCAAACAGCCGGCTAAACACTGTTTTCTAATAAAGAGCCTCTCTCTCTCTCTCTCTCTCTCTCTCTCTCTCTCTCTCTCTCTCTCTCTCTCTCTCTCTCTCTCTCTCTCTCTCTCTCTCTCTCTCTCTCTCTCTCTCTCTCTCTCCAAACAGCGAGCACAACTTCTACCCGATTGCCGCGCAGGAAGTGTAGAGTCCGTAGCTATTCCTTAGATATTAGAACAACCTGTTCTGAACGCTGCGTTCACAGAAGGTAATCCCGACTGGTTAAGAGAGGCCAACCGCCCCTCCGCCTCTCACTTGACGGTGAACACAGGTCGTTTCATTTAGCGTGTCGTTTCGCGCATTGTTTGTTGGCGAACTAATCAAAATCTGTTGTTCTTTGCCGACCCACAGTACCTCCCAGACGAGGAAAAACATGCATTTCTCGCGGGAACGTTGCGTCATTTAAACATCACGATCGCCGTGGTATTGAATCCGGCCCCTGGCCTCTCGGTTTCAGTTAAACCCTGCAACGCACAACTTTTTTCTTTGTTCTTCCTCAAAGTATACAACTGGTAAATGGGAAGATATTTCACCCCAATAAAGGAAACCCAACATATCTGGACTCACAAAGTACTTTGCCGGAAACAAATATTTTATAATTTTTAAAAACAGTGTAAGTTCATACATTTAACATTCACCAAACTGGATAATAAAAATAGTACGTTGCGGGTATCGTTTGTGGTAACCCTGGCAGAAATATGTTTGACAGTACGGTAAATGTTTCGTTTTACTTTTGCTTTCACCCGCCGCGGTGGCTCAGTGGCTAAGGCGTTGCGCTGCTGAGCACGAGGTCGCGGGTTCGATTCCCGGCCGCGGCGGCCGCTTTTCTGATGGAGGCGAAAAGCAAAAATGCCCGTGTGTACGAGATTTCGGCGCACGTTACAAATCCCCAGGTGGTCAAAATTATTCCGGAGCCCTCCACTACGGCGCGCCTCATCGCCTGCGTTGCGTCGGCGCGTTAAACCCCCACAATCAATCATTTACTTTTGCTTCCCAAAATTGACAGTTAACGAAGTTAGTTCTAGGCGAGACAAAAATGTCTGATGTTTGTTACTCTTCCGCATGTTCTACACTGCGTCCCATGCTTGCTTCACATTACGCCCACGCTGCTGTTGGTTACGGGCGAGCGCGGGTTATCAAGGTCGAAGAGCAGTCCTCAGGTTTGCCAGGCGCCGCAGCGTTACGATGCGAGAACACAGCATTTTAATGACACCACACAATGGAGCACTCTGTGGCTCCAAGGGCTCGGTTGGTTCCCTCTGGCCTTACCAGCCCCCTAATATTGTCTTCAATACATGTTATAAAAGCGACACCTAAAACAAATGGAAAATATGTCGTTTCATTTATTCGTATCCCTGCAGCCCCTGGTAAAACTCCTCTTGCAGCTTTACGCCGCGTGGCAAACACAGAGAGCGACGGATTCATTTTGTCATGCATCTGGGAAATGTCCGCCGAAATATCGGCACGCGGCAGTCTTCGTTCTTTCGGTATAATCAGTAAAGTAACTGCTACGTCACAGATTCCACCGCGTCCTTGTAATCAGTAGCACAGCGCCTGAGCCACGTGGATCGGCCGCGGCGGTGTTGTTCGAATAGAAGTTAGCAGTTCTGGTACCATGCGTTGGCCCCACACGCCTTGATCAAGAATTTGTGCAATACTTTTTTAAGATGTTCCCACTAATAGGGAAAAGCAAGAGGCCTAAAATCGCGGATGTTGGTTTGTAGACAAGTATCCTGTTTTATTATCACCTTTTGTCGCGCCACCAGCTCTGGCGGCTGTGTTCAAGAGTAATATTTCTGTGATTAAGGCGGGTTGATTGATTGATTGATTGATTGATTGATTGATTGATTGATTGATTGATTGATTGATTGATTGATTGATTGATTGATTGATTGATTGATTGATCGATTGATTGATTGATTGATTGCTCGATTGATTGATTGATTGATTGATTGATTGATTGATTGATTGATTGATTGATTGATTGATTGATTGATTGATTGATTGATTGATTGATTGATTGATTGATTGATTGATTGATTGATTGATTGATTGTAAGGTTTAACGCGCCGACGCAACGCAGGGGACAAGGAGAGCTGCGGAATAATTTTAGCCAACTGGGGATCTAACGTGCTCCGAAATATCGTACACAAGGGCATTTTTACTTTTCGCCTCCATCATAAAAGCGGCAGCCGTGGTAGGGAATGGAACCCGCGACCTCGTGCTCGGCAGCGCAAGATTAAGGCGGGTTCGAAAACATCTTACACCCGGCGAAATTTTAACAGCGAAGCTATCCAGAAAATCGTAATTTTTCATGTCCCCAGTTAAAAATACCAAGAATTCGCCGAACGCGCGCATGAGCACAGGCTTCACGGCGACCACCGGGCAGTTAACTAAACCAACAAAACGCCGAGCACTCGTGTGTGCGTGTCTCGCGATGACCACCCAGCGTCCCCGGCTCATGTTTGTCAAGCCAAGCACACTCACTCAAGGAGATTGGCCAACATTAAGGCTACCGCCCAGCAGTTCAAAAAAATAATGAAATGTCGATCGCTCGTGAGGGCGTGCCTCGCAGAGACCACCCAACATCCTCGGCGCACATTTACAAGCCAAGCCTGCCCACTAAGTCACGTTGGCCAAGATTGACCAAAAGGACAAAAACTCCAGCGCTCGCCGGAACGCGAAAGACTCCAGAACGACTCCAGATCAGAATAGAAAAGACTGCAGCGTTCGCCGTAATCGTGGAAACACTTTCTCGGGACAAAAAAAAAAACTTCACAGCGTACGCCCCTCCAAGGTGTTGTCCAATGATTATCACTGCCAAAAAAATGAACGAAGCTCACACTTATAGCAACAATTATACAGTAAAGGTCGTTCTGGCAGCGAAGAATAAGCAAATCGGCTGCAATCGGGGACTTAAACCTTCGCGATGGTCGTGAAGATTGCGTACAGCTTAGCTACCTTCAAGTCTTACGCGTTAACGTGAACATCCCCAATTTTTTAACTGCAAGCACCGTCGACCGTTCGGGCGATTTTCCGCCCCTTAGGCTGCGTGAGACGTGGTAGTTTGGAACAAGCTATAAAGATTAGGTGGATTTTTTTGCTACAATGGAATAATAATATTTAGGCCCACAAAATGACCGCATCGCATTGCAAGGCGAAACTTCCACAAGGTCAAGCAGTGCAGCGAGAGCAGCAATAATAGTAGGCACCAAGATATTGCGGCATTTCTAAAGAGGTCACCAAACATAATTAAGTGTTCCCATTGACAAGTGTTACTATAACCAGAGTCCTTCAACGCTTTACTGGTCACGAAACTGCTCCGTACTCAATTTGAGAGCTTCATATGCTGCGCTTGGCCGCCGCGCGGTGGCGGCGCCATCTGACTGAGGTCACTCCTCGGGCGGCGTTGCGCTGGCTCGAACGACGGAGACGCGGCGAGTTGTGTTTGTTTTGTGCGGGAAATTAAATGTAACGTGCATCTCGCGCTATTGTGATGGGATTTAAGTAGAGCAACCACGATGCCAAACACATGTTGTGTCCCGGGATGTCGTTCCGTGTACAATGCTACAACAGAAAAGGTTTATTTGCTCTGTTTACCGAGCGGCGGGGAGCTGCGTGAGAAATTGAAGCGCGCCATTCCAAGGTAAGAAACGGCAGATTTCAGCTTCTATTGTAAGTATGGGAGAGTGTGTGAGAATGCAGTGGGTTCGAGAAGGAAAAAAGCAATGTATTCTTTTGAGAGCCTCGTGGACCTATAATTGTACAAGGCTAACTTATAGCCGGATTTTTGTCAGATCAGTCAGGTAATATATGTGCTTCATTACCGGTTTGCAAACTTGTATTACCTTGCGCTCAGGCTCGCGTGTTAAAAAAAGCTTTGTGATGCCCTTGTGCTTTTACTTTCCATATTTCCACGAACTATCGCTTAGGATTCGTTTTGTTGGTTTTGTAACCGTGCGTGGCCGCTTCCGGTTTTATTATTTATTTATTTATTATTTATTTTATTTATTTAGTACACACAGCGCCTTGCGGCATTACAGTGGGGGGGGGGGGGGGGTGTACAAAAACGCAGTCACAAGAAGTACTTATCAGCAAGCAAGAAAGCAAGTTATAAGAGAACGCATATATACATTTCAAATAGCTGGAGTTTCAACCAAAGCGCCCGGGGCGTTCGCTCTTTTTGTCGTACGTCGCGTCGGGCAATATTGTTTGATATGAAAAAGGTGTCACCTTGTCACTATATTGACTTTCTGTTTCTTCGACAATGTTCTCGATCCTATTTTCATGGATCTGAAATTGATAACGTTCCGAGAATCATGCACGCGTACCAAACGCCGCGCAACTCACTTTATCGACGTTCATCTGTGCACGTCATGCTGCGGACTGCTTCCTCTACGTTTGCGTTGCATTCTAGTCTTTTGTAGAACAGCAGGTCGCTTTATTTACCTTCGTTCAGTAGAATGTTGCGTCGTTCTTGGCTACGTAACAATATTCTGTTTCATCTGTGTGCTGCACATAACAGAGCAAAAAAAAATTGTACGATGGACCACACTCGTTTGTCTCCCTTCGTAATATTGATATTTTTTGTAGCGTTTGATAAAATCAGTTTTATTCTATTGTTTGCGCTTCTTTTTTTTTCAAAGATTGAAAAGCGTGGTAGCATGGCAACATATATCTCTTCGTGTTTTGATCCTTTGCGTTATTTTAAAATGTACTCAAGTATGTACCAACTCATCCAAACGAAAATGTTATTCGACTATCTCTTTGAGCGTTTTGCGCATTCCAGAGCAATCAACGGATTCATTAACAGTGTAGTCTGAGTGACGCGTTCTTGGTTCCTTTCAGTTTCCTTATTGTATTATAAATAGGCCCGCAGCAGTCTGTGACTACGGAGCTACCGTATGTATAGCGGTTACAACTTTTGCTTTAAGAAAAGAAGCAATAGAGATTTAAAAACATAAACACGACGGCGCAGCGCGTGTTCCCGAGGACGCAGAAGCAGTTGCCGTTCGCGGCGGAACTCTACGGCAATTTATTTGGAAAATTAAAACCCCATTGATGGCAGGTGGTATACACAATGATCGGACGATTCATTGCTAACTACTACGAAAAGAAAAACACACTTAATCAGTGCACAAAGACCAAAAGCAACGAGCGTTTGCACGCCAAGAGTTGGCAAATGTGTTGCACGCGCGGGTGCTGGATGCCCTTCGTGCGGCGGGCGGAGGTGCCAGTAGTGGCACCCGCGGTCCCTATATGAAACGAGCGCCGACGTTTCGTGACCAGTAAATCATTGAAAGACTCTGCTATAACTAATATAGAAAAACATGAGACGCGTTCCACTCCGTGAAGGTACATGGCCAGGAAAGCTTTTTAGCACATGACATAGAGGTGACAGAATTAAAGTGAAAAGTATGAGCCCATTTCATTGACGCTGCGGAATCTCCTGAACGGTTCTTCCATAGGGACTGCCTTGGACCTACCTATAGGTACTCGATCACTACCAACTGTCCTGAGCTCGCTTCCCACCACCCGACCCCTCCCTCTCCCGCCGCCACGCTGTAGTATGGTGCCAAATCCCAACATCCACCTTTCCCACCACTGTCCTCATGTCATTCTTCTCCCCCGGGTTGTACTCGAATCAATGCCCTCCTTCCATCAATAGGCATACCCAAAACATGTGATTTGGTCTTGTGAAGAAAAACTACTACAAACTCTTAAAAAACACACCATTTTATTCCAAATTACGAACGAGGAGCAGTGGGAGGCCGCGCTGCTCTCCACCGACCCTCTGACCCAAGCATCACTAGCCCAGGTGGCGGAAAACGTGGCACACAACTGTATGAATCCTCCCGTTGCCGGAAGGACATTGAAGTCGGCCTGAAAGCGGTCCCACCCGTGGCAACAATAATTTTTTTCGGATTTGATCTGATCTATCGGGCATTGCCGGCTGTTATTCCAAATAAAGACACATACATACACGCAAACACACTTATATGACTTTACGGATTCTGAAAGTGATATCTATTGACGACTAATCCACTCCAGATGCAAATCCAAGTAATTAGACGTGTAATCTTGTGGTAAAATTTAATATTTAAATGACTTGCTACTTTGGTGGAGACCGCGCTGTAGTAGCGCACACACCGGAAGGTTCGTTTTCCAATATCTTGCATAATGCAACGCCTCGCACTTCAACGAGAAGTCGATGCTCGGGAGTTTTTGTTCTCAGTGATAAAAATACTCGGAACCGCAGCCAAATAAGCTTCACCGAAATATTACAGCTGGCCTTGTCCTTGAAAAGGCATCGCATGTACAAAATGCGAAAATGAACCGTCGCACTCACCAGGCCAGCGAGCGCATTGCTAGCAATGTGAGCGAAACATTCAAGCACCGTTTGTCAATCTTTTCCGTAGATATGTGCCATCTGTTGTCGAGGAGCAGTTTCTTTAATGTGTTCTTTGGCCACTTCCCCAACCCCAATATCTGCCTGGGTGGCAGGATATGGTGGCAACCGTTTCTGCGCCGCCGGAGGGTTTTCTACGCCGAGCCACTGATCACCGTCGTTCCTGTAAAGGGTGCACCACTGCATAAAGAGTGTTGTGGAGGCGAAGCAAACGCCGCTGACGACGTTACTTAAACGCGAACATTTTGTCCTGCCCATCTGCCTATTTTCTTATCCGTCCGTCCGTCCGTCGAGCTGTCTGTCTGTCTGTCTGTGCGTCCGTCCGTCCATCCGTCCGTCCGTCTGTCTGTCCGTCTGTCCGTCCATCTATCTGTCTGTCTGTCTGTGTGTCTGTCTGTGTGTCTGTCTGTCTGTCTGTCTGTCTGTCTGTCTGTCTGTCTGTCTGTCTGTCCGTCCGTCCGTCCGTCCATCCATCCATCCATCCGTCTGTCTGTCTGTCTGTCTGTCTGTCTGTCTGTCTGTCTGTCTGTCTGTCTGTCTGTCTGTCCGATTCAAACATCGGTCCAAAAGTTAAAAACATTCTTCAACGTGGAGTCTGTATAACAAAACCCTTTCCGAACCACTAAATTTCGAAATATACTTTATACTCGTCAATATTGTCGACCAAAAAGAAAACATTAGGAATAGGTGAAGAAAGCCATAAATGTACAACTGGTACTCGCAATACTTTGTAATTACAAATAGATGTGTGCTTGATATATGTAATAGCAAGTAAAAAATGGGCATTGAAAATATGTTTACCCAACAACACAAAAAGAGCCCGCCCGAGCATGAACGTAGTGGCAGAGTTCGGAATTCAACAGTGAAGGTTCCAGTAAATGGCGCGACCAGTGGAAGGCAAAAAAATTTAATCGACTTTAGAAAACCTCCTGCGTGTCTATCATTGCAGGACCGTAATGGAGGGGAGGAGTATGAACGTTGGGCGGGGGAGACAACAGAGACATTTACGTGGCAGAGGCAGCAGACGACTGTGTCTTTCGACGGCATTTGCAGCGAAGTGAGTAGATACGCGGAATTTTTTTTTTATATTGCTACGCCTACTTTCACCACTTATACCACGGGATTTCTTCCCCGTGCGAGTTTGAGCTCCCTTATCGGTGGATATTCCTCTGAAGTTACAACGAGTAAGTTTCCCATACGCAGGAAAACTTAAGACCCTTTTTTAAGACCCTTTTTTTCCCTAGTGCTTGAATCACACCTGTTTGCATGAGCTCAGAAACAGAACCCGTGCGACCATATCGTGCGACTATAGCTATAAACCTGAACAGTAAAGAAATGTAAGATGTAAAAACTTTCTCTTTGACTAATATTTGAATTTCATCAGCTTACGTGATCTCACAAACAGAATTTGTGCAATTATATTTAGAATAAATAAAGTCAACAGCCTTTCTTAGAGCCTTTTCAAGCAACTCGATATTATTTCCTATATAGGGGTCTGCGACCATGCAGGCATACTGAAGTTTCTATCAAATAAAGTAGGGTACAAAAGTCGTCTACCTTTTGCTGGAGCATCGGTGAGTTTATACTTTATAAAACAGACTTCACGACAAGATGAGGAAACATTGGTGTTTATATGCGACTTCAGCTCAAGTTGCTAGTTTATACAATAGCTAAATAAGTACAGTTCTGAGATTCGGGCAAGAGTTTTCCTAAAAAAGGGTAAAAAACTGTGAGTGGATTCTTTTTGTCGACGTTATGAAGGGAGGCTGGATAATCCGGTATTAATCCCGCAGCCCATTCATGACTCCAGGAGGGGATATTATAAAAAATGGTGAGATTGCGTGTATACAGCCGAATCTAAATGGGCTAATTTATAGTGGAACCAATTCATTACAGAAAATTTAAAGAAAAGACCATGCAGACAATTAAAAGTACGAGAAGAGTGTCAGCTCTACTCGCTCCAACAAGCAGCAACCCAGGCTACAATAAAGGAGCGGGGAGGGTGGGAGGCAGTTAGTGAATTAATTTTTTGAAATTCATTTGGCCAGACGACAGGTACCACCACTAAGTGCAGGTGGTGGGTCTGACCTACATCTGTGAGTGATTAAGAAAATTCCATTCTGTTGTATGAATCCTTCATGCGTTCAGGTATATGGCCATCATATGCAGACGTGTACGGGCACCTGTTTTAATAAATTTTAGGCCAGGTTCGAAGCCTGTGCTAATTTGCAAACAAAATCTCTAGTATTAGAATTAGCATAATTAACTGTACAAAACTGTACTGTAAGTATGCAGCTAAGCGTAAAATGCGCGCCTACTTGGGTTTTCTCTGAATGTTATTTACTAATTAAAGCTGTTGACCTGGATGGGAGCCTTCGTAAAGTCGTCCAGAAAAGGTAATCTCGTTGTAGAACACAAAAATCAAAGCCGGCGTCGCCATTAAAAAAGAAAACACCGCGGCGCCGGTCGGTAGAGCTATTCTTGTTTTTGCCAATTACTAAATACGATCGCTGGCTGCCGTAGTTCCACAGGCGCGTAATGGCAAATTGAGTACGTAAATATGTGTTTAAGAGATGCGGACACGATATTAACGTAACAGCTATGCTGTGGATATTCCCGTACCAAAAGTTTGTAACCTGTGTCGCAGCATTTAAAATACCAGCACTCATTGCAGTTGACGAAAGAAGCGCTAACATTTGCCCAAACAATCCAAATAGACAGCCCGTGCGCACCGTATTAGAATTGTTTCTACGTAATGATAGAGCGCTGCTACGTGGAGGCATGTTACATCGCTGGGAGAGCGGTTCTGTTTCAAAGAACAGTCTTGCCGCATGACATTCGGAAAAGCGCGGAGGATAGATTTTGTGCCGTCGCCGCTTCATAACCCGAGCCTGAGTGACCCTGCCCGAGCCAAGCTGCAGCATCGCCGGTCATGCAGCGGTTTATGGGAAGCGCTCCAATCCGCTTGCGTCTACATAAACGTTACGGCTCCTGGCTGATTACGTCTAGCGAGATCAACATTCACGCCATGCTGAGGGAAATAAACTCAAATTTTCTCAAATTACCACAATCGCTGTTTGACCGTATACAAAAAGTACTATAAGGTCGGACGAACCAAGTCGTCCAACCAAATATTCGATTCAAGTGACGTGTTTGGCCCGACACTGCTGTCGAGGCCCTGCTCTTGAATGCAAAAGAAAACGGCCGCCCGACACAGACTCGCGTGTCGCACCGACAAGTCGGACCCGACATGTCGTGTCCGACTTGCCGGACTTAAAAGAAAGCAGCCTTTAGCCCGTGATGGGACGCGTGCGCGTTATCGTCGGGAGAGCGAGGGTTGCGACGAAGCGCAGAGCTTTTTCATGCGACGCGCGGTTGGCTAGGGTGGGGCGGATGTCGTTCGCACGTGGTGGGACAAATACGCTTCAACGTCTTCCGAGCTAGAGCGCTCGGTATCGACGAAGTGCCCTGTACTGCGCAAGGCAAAGGTAGCCGGTACATTTGGCTTCGCGCCTGAACTGAGGGGAATACTGGCGCCTAGATGTCGTTCGAGCATGGACGCTCAAGTACGTCAAATCATGGCGAGCGGCCGATACTAGACGAGCGTAGACGCCAAAACTATGCAGCGGCATGGCCGACATCCTGGTGGCATGAACGGCGCCGGTCCAAAACCGTAGCAACGTTAGCGGACGGGTACGGCAGCTGCGGCAAGTGAGGCGAGCGCGAAGCGTGCTGCGTCAGAGGAGCACGCGCTGCCTTGGCTAGAAGGCGGCGGCGTGTGTGCAGTAAAGGCGCATACATAAAAAGCCTGTCGCTCCGGTCGACACTAGGTCACCTTCCCGGGGAGACGCCGGTAACTCGGCCTGCGAGATTATTCACGGCCATTGAGATGCAGTATATGGGGGTCGCGGCTATAAATGGATCGTATTACCCAGCCAGCAAGTTAGAACACGAGAACCAGCGCCGCAATACCCCCAGCGGCGTCGCAATCGACGCCGCTAAGGGTGTGATCGGCTCCCCGGGAGGTCCCAATGAGGTAGGCGATGCCGACAAACCGCGCTTCGTTGGGACGCAGTGGACAGACTACCAAGCTTGGCCGGGAGAGGAAGTCTCCACGCGCTCGTTAAGCGGTCCGTGGCCTCCGACTCGGTCCATACCGTCATGAGGGACTCGCCTCGTCTCGGGGTCGAGGAACATCAGCTCCTTTTTCCAACCCGTGCGGTTCCCGGCCTCCGCAGAAAAGCCCCGAGCAGAGCAGCAGCTCCGCTTTCCGACGTCTCTTCCTCGGTCGAAAGAGAAGGACCAGACCCACGTGGTCCCTAGACATGTCCCTATGGGCCATTGTGAGGGCAGCAATAGCGCGGAAAATGATTTCAGAACCAAACCCTTTCCCTACGGCTTTTACCTGTGACGAGAAGACCATGATTCATTCCTTTGCGAAACCTAAGTTAGTAATATTAATTTCTTGTGCCCATTATATTTGAATACATTCGTTTGGCTCTTCGGGAAAGGCAGAAATGGGGAAAAATACAGGAGGCGTGGCGATTGGTGAAGGAACTCGCTTGGTCTGACTTTATTCCTTAGTAATGACAAAAGCCTTTTACTTTTCAGATGTATTACAAAAGAGTCGATCTAGGCACATACACACAAAATTATAAGGTTGCTAGTAGGACACTTTTTAAGGCTGTGTACAGCAAAAATCATTAGGCTCCTTGCGGCGCAGAAGACAGTTGTGTGTAGGGAACGAACCCTTTGTTTTCGTGAAACAAGAAAGCGTTTTTCGCCATAATCTTCTCGGTGATGTACTGAAGGCAGCTCAAATATTTGAGACGTTTTTTTTAAAAAAATGGTCCACATACACCTAACGTGAATTTGAGAAACAAGCGGAAGTTTGTTACCGGACCTAAATGCAGCGTCGTCAAAACTATTATATGATACATTTTACATGTCAGCTAGCGGAAGTTTATGTCCACAAGTATTAAAAATTATTATGTTAACTTGAGGAATATTGGGGTCATAAGTTCGGATTTGGCTCATATTCAATTGAAACACTCAAGTGTACGCAGTTTTAATGAAAAATTTATCTAAATCGACTTTCAAGCATGGTGCGATTGAGTTTTGGTGGGAAAAGGCATTAAAACAATGCAACAGGGTCT
This sequence comes from Haemaphysalis longicornis, assembly GCF_048455015.1. NCBI lineage: Eukaryota > Metazoa > Arthropoda > Arachnida > Ixodida > Ixodidae > Haemaphysalis > Haemaphysalis longicornis. Next base: position 290,320,853 of record NW_027526295.1, on the reverse strand, counting down.
CAAGAACAGTAAAACTATACATGGAGGGCAGGTGAGTCTTCTTGAACCATTGGCAGCTCTTTTCGAATTCTCCCCTAGGATAATTACCTTGGGCATGCCTCAAGGGACTAACGAAATAAGCTGGCTCTTCACTGTTTTTCCAAAATGCTTCACAAGAAGGCTGTCATATCTTTTTCTTCACCTTGATGAAGTGGCTCGTGCTCTCAGAGCAAGGGGGTTCGGGCGGAGAGAGGGGGTTATTTGACCGGGCTTGTAAGCGGCACAGTTCAGAGCACAGCGGCACAGTATAAGGCACAGTTCCAGCACATGACGCAATGGGACTGGGACCGGCTGGAGGCTATTAACAGAGCCGCCATCCCTATTGAAAATGTGGAGTTGATGGAATCCATCGAACGTCAACATGGTGGATTATGGTAATGGCATTAATGATGGCATGACGGCAGATGACTGCATGCCGGTAGGGTGATGGATGACGGCATGCTGGTAGACGTCGGTACGACGGTAGCTGACAGCATGCGTCAGTAGCTGACGGCAATGGTAGCATCGATGCTGGCAGGTTGAGTGACGGTATGACGGCAGATATGCGAAATTGCAGACAAATGATGACGACATGAAAAGGAAAGGTGCTATGCAATGCTAATTAAAAACTGGTTTCATTTCTTGTTAATAAATTTATAAAATAAGATTTGCAGCAAATAAGTAAGCTTGCGTGACTTGCGTTTTGCTCTGTCCATTCATGTCGTGATCATTTTTCTGCTATCCTGCTACAATGCTCTGAAAACTTATCAACCCTTTTATGAGAGCTTAGAGGTGTGTGCTGGGGTGCTAAAAATATTACACAAAACAAACTTGGTTTTAACGTTGAATATATTATCATTAAATATCAAATATGGTGACTATCTTTGAACAGGTGGGCAGCTGAAAAGAAAAAAAACTTAGTTACACACTAAAGCTTATACAATCCAGATCAACTCAAAACAAATGTATATTCACATTTCACATACCTCCTTAAACATTATGAGATGGTCACTCCGATGTGGTCCCTTGCTTCTGGCATTCCTCTTTGCCATAAAAATCGAAAACCTGCAGACAAAGAACATTTTCACCAAATTAAGTGGAAACCATCCTGCTAGGACTCCCTTCAGGTTATGGAAGGGTGCTCTTGACCAGCACTGCTCTAAAAGGCATCGCATGGTGGCAATGCCTTTCACGGGAGATGCAAGCATAGTAAGATGCAATAGTTAGTAAGATAAGATGCATAGTTAGTAAGATGCAAGCATGCATGCATGCAAGCGAGAATTTCAAGAGAACATGCGTTAGCAGCAGGTGGGAAAGAAGCAAAACACCCTTGTCTAGAAGAATTCTACGCTCAAAACGCAGCCAGCGAATACCAGGCGCAAGAAAATATAGCTTCAGGCGAGTGTGTTGCAGGTTAAGAACACGTTAAATTGAAAGGTGAAGCATGCCAGATGACATTTAACCTGGTTGGATGCATTGAAGCGACGAAAAGAAACGCACACAGTCTTGAGATGAAAGTGCAGACTAAACAAACGCTTGCAAAAACTTCAGCAAACGTGTGGTGAATTTAGAGAAAGTTCAATACCTTGAGGACAACCGAGCCCTCCAAGCACTAAAGACCCTTTCGGAAGCCGCACAAGACGGAGAACGGGTGTGCCAAATTTGCCATGGAACAGATTATCAATAGTGATAAGGCGTGCTGACTAGGCAGGAACCCACGTTGCGGCAAAGTGTTGTGGAAGGTGACTTCTTGTAAAGGATACGAGCATGTGAGGGGCAAAAAACTGCTGAAGCTGCCGTGTCAAAGCACACTAAGAATCTTGTCGGACCTTCTGCAAGAGACTCGAGTAACAAACCTAATAAAGGAACGGCTTCAAGTGGAGGGACAAAGCTTGCGGTCACTAAAAGAACCATACTGCAGCCTGATTACTGACGAAATATCAATACAGGAAAAAGTAATTTTTGGCTGCCAAGTCGACAGATTTTTGGCCTTGATATAAGCTGTGAACCTTGAACCGGCGGTGCCACTGAAATAGCCTGCAGGCTCCTTTAGTTTGTCCTGCGGAGGCTTTCCACGGCTGAAGTTATCCCCTTAGGGTATTTTTCTACCGGGAACATGAAGCATGACCGGCTCCGTAACCTTACTTTTAGTGTGCTCAACTCTGTGTAAGAGGTGGGGTTCCTCATTATCCGTATTGTCACAGACAGCCACCAGACAAACAGTGCCATGTTTCTAGGCATGTCGGTTGACAACACACTACAGCATGTTTTGCTACATCCAGCAGGGCAAAATGACCCATCGTTCCTTTTATTTGACCACACCACCTCATCAAGAACCTTAGAACAAATTTTCTAGAGAGAGAGAGAGAGATGTTTGATGGAATGCAGAAAGTTAGGGAATGTTTTGTTCTCAAGGCCCTCTTTAAGATCCAATAAAAGTTGTCCATTGTGAACGCAGTTTGGCTCCTAAGCTGATCGCACATTCAGCCGAACCTAGAAAAAATTAAGCTGTCCCGCGCCACCTTGATATTTTCACCTGTCGTCATCAGCAGCCCGAAGTTCCTTCAGAAAAAGCCCAAAGGTCACGAACACGCTACAGAATCGAAAATTCTAGCAAAGGGGCGCTCCTTACGCCCTCGGCGGTCGCGGCTCAAACGAACGGCACCGGAAAGGGTGCCATGACAAGTCCAGGGGTCCGGTCGGTCGGGCAGCCCCCTGACATCGGATGAAGAGATGGATATGGGCCCCAACCTAGCCGCTTCGCAGCGGAAAGAGCGGGTTCTTTCATCCAAACCTCAAGAGAAGGTAAAAAACCCTTCGAAGAGCCCATGCACCGAAAGGCCTTACATAAGTAGTCACAGTCCAGCCGCTCTGACTACATAATAATGGGAAGAGGAAATATCGTTCAATGGAACTGCAGCTACCTTCTTTATCTTGACGATGTGTGCAAGATCCTGCATGTTAATCAGCCAAGTGCAATGTGTGATCAGAAAACACATTTACATTCCAGTCGCACAAATTTCTGAATACTTACATGGTTTTGAGAAAGGATAGGGATGGCTGCACACTCTACGGGCGGTGTGGCAGTGATCGCCCGGAAATCCTTAGCATTATACCCTATCACTCTAACACTTTCCTTGGGGCTGTAGCAATCTCCCCAAAAACGTTTAATAGGTTGATAATGGTATGCTACATTTACATTCGTCCTGAGTTTGCACTTTTGAGCTCTTACTACGAGGCGCTGGTTGACCAGCTGCCCGAACGATACATCCTCACAGGCGACCTGAATGCGCACAATTCTCTTTGGGGCTGTTCTCGCACGGATGCCCGCGGTCGCCTGATAGAAAAGTTTCTAGTATCCACAGGAGCATGCGTTTTCAACAAAAACAGCCTAGATATCATAACTTAGGACATAACACATACTCATTTGACTTGGCTATTGGTTCTGTACTTCTCTTTCCATGTCTTGAATGGGGTATGGGCACGGATTCATATGGTACTGACCACTTCCCCACCTCACTAACATATGCAGGTAGAGGCCCAAGCAGTCCATCTTCCCAGAACAGGTTGAATGAAGCAAGAACCAACTGGAATACATTTACAGAGACATCTAAACTACACTACAGGTCCATAAGACACGTGGAAGGAGCCACCCAACTCCTCACGGCGCACGTCCTCGACGCCGCCAAAATGTCCATTCCCCACGCATCTGGTGCCCTGTGCAAGAGGCCGTGGTGGAATGAGGACAGTAGGCAGGCGCGAGAGGCCCAGAACAAGGCGCGGGGTATCTTTCGTCGGTACCCCACGTCGGATAACCTCCTTTTGTTCAAACGGGCAAAAGCATTTGGAAAACGTGTGCGCCATGGTTCAAAACAAGAGCGTTGGCGCGCCTTCCTCACATCCACGAACTCATACACGGACTCACACAAGGTATGGACAAGAATACGGAAACTCAATGGGCATTATAGACACACAGCCTGTCCCTGGTTAGTACAACACGGGAAACACTGGAAGGCCAGGCTAACGCACTCGCACAACACTCCCAACAGTTGTCCAGTGCAGCACACTACACGAACACTTTCAAGAAACACAAAATGTTTTGCGAAAAGTCCGTGCATGATAGCAACAAATTGCACACTTCCTACAATTCTCCTTTTTTAATACATGAGCAGAAGGCTGCTCTCACGATATGCAAGCCTTCAGCTCCAGGTGGCGACAAAATTTCATACACCATGATACAACACGTGCACTCTGACACCCTTGAAACACTTCCTCATCTATACAATAAAATATTGCTTTCGGGGCACATGCCACTCCCTTGGATGGAGGCCATAGCAGTGGCTTTCCTGAAGGAAGGGAAGGACCCTTCCTCTCCTGCCAGTTATCGGCTTATCGCTTTGGCAAACGGCCTGTGCAACCTCTTCGAGAAGATAATAAACAGGAGGCTCGTGTACTTTCTTGAGTACAACGCTCTTCTCAGGGCCGGGCGATCCACGAACCATCAGCTCGTCGCCCTTGAGTTATGCATAAAGGATGCTTTTATTCATGAACAGTTTTGTGCAATGGTGTTTTTCTGTGACGGCAGCCTCAAGAGTCACGTCCGCGTTTTCGACGGGGTTGCTCGTTTCCCTTGCATTCGCCCTTGCGTACGTCGGATCGCACATAGTGCTAGCGTGTCTCTTCTCACACTTGGTACAGCGAACGTTTGCCCGGCATGCGCGGGCCTGATGACCTTTCTTCGTGCACCTGAAGCACCTTCCTTCGGACTGCAAAAGCTTTTCTTTTCTTTTATTGTTTTTGTTCCTCCGCAGTGGTGCGTCGTATGGCCGTTAGTTTTATAGAAGACACACCATTCTTGAGTTGCATTTTGGTGTAGCATTGCAGCTGATGGAGCATGCTCTTGTTGGTCTTTTGCATGCGATTTGGAGCCTCCTTTGGTGTTGTGCCTCGTAGGTGGTTTCACGTCCATGCATTGCAGTGCAGCAAGGTTTTCGCGGCTTTCTACTTCAACTCGCACGAATGATAAGAGCCTTGAAAACGTGCAAACGGTACCTTTCTGTTCTCCACCCGCCGTTGGCGATGAACCGTCTGGGTATGGCTGTGGTTCGGAGGCAGGGCTGCCCGTTTCCACTACGCCCTTGCGGCTGAAGTCCAGCAAAATGTCTCTCGGAATCGCTCTCCGCAAGACGGGAAGCAACATACAGGCGAAGGTGTCGAGTTTTCGGCCGAGGGTCTTCAGTTGCCTAATATGCGCTGACACAGTGTCGTACAGACGACGAAGTCAACGCACATCGTCCGAGGCGCGCACAGGCTGTATGTCGATGAGCTTCTTCATGTGCTCCTGAATTAGGAGCTTTTCGTTGCCGAAACGTTGTTTCAGAAGCTTCGTCGCGTCAGTGTAGCGACGGGACGTGGCTGGCAGACCGGTCAGCACGGCAGCTGCGTCACCTGTCAGGGATGCTTTCAGGTAGTGGAACTTGTCCAGTGTGGAGAGATGTTCGTTTTTGTCCACCATCTGCTCGAACATCTCCCAGAAGGACTGCCACTCATGCCGCCGTCCGCTGAACTTGCACAGCTCGATTCTGGGTAATTTTGCGTTAATCTGTTGTGACGTCGTTGGTTGAAATTCGTCACCGTTCATTGGTCCTGTTACTTCAGTTCTCGTTGCTTGATCTGGAGAGTCTTGACTTCGGTCGCCGTTATTTTACTGCTCCAGCCGTGCCAGGCATTAGACGATGCGGTACTTGTATTCCAATACTTGGCTGTATTCCTCCAGGTCGTCCTCGGAAATGAGAAGCTCGATCTCCTTGTTGAAAATGTCGAGCTCCTTTTCAATAGATGTCAAGCGTGCATGTAGCACTCTCGCCTCGTTCTGTGCGAGGCTACCTTGCAGGCCTTGCTGACATTCGTTGATGAGGCGTGTGGCCTGGGACCAGAGAACAGTGCGTTTCTTGCGCCCGCATTCCATCTTCACAAAAGAGCACCGCAGTTCCTTGATCAGCTCACCCGAAGCACATCACACGGTCGTTGTCGAGACGTTAGGGCGTGGTGTCGTTGATGTAAAGTACACGCCACGATGGGTCCCAGGTTTCGGCACCAGAATGTTGTCCGTGACGATGGCGTTAAGGTGAAACACAAACATATGCACTTTTGATGAGCTAAACAACTTATTTACTGTAAGGAAGGCAACGTTATAGAAATGGGGCTTCTTCGTTGGGGCTTGGATGGCGACTGCTTGCCCGCCTCTCCCGCTGTTTCGCCGCTCACGCGGCCGGACAAAGTTCGGTTTCCCGAGTCCGCCGCGCAGCGAGCACTGCACGGGCCTGATTTTGAGGCCTGAGCCCGCTTTGTGAAGCCCGAGCCCGACCCAGGCCCGTAACACCTAGCCCGGACCCGGCCCGGGCCCGGGCATTTTTAAGTGAGCCTGGCCCGGACCCGGCCCGGTCACGTTGTCTCAAGCCCAGGCCTGGCCGGGCCCGGTCATTTAATTTTGAGCCTAAGGAAGGCCCCCGTGTGTGTGACCCGGCCCAGTTTTAGGCGCTTAAGAAAATTATATTATATTATATTTTTTCAGTGTCTTCGTAGCGGGAAATTAGACGGAGCATCTAGTCTACAAGCACGACATGAAATGAAACGCAAAAATAAGTGTTCAAAGAGTGCACGTAGTTCAGCTTACATCGTCTGCAGTTCACGCCACATCGGCGTAATAATAGCTCGTATATTTACAATAGAGACTCCACCACCTTTGATGACCAGACTCTTAGCAACTTCACGTGGTCGTCTGGGCCACAAGTTGAGTACCTACGTTGAAATATTTTACCTGCAGTGGTTGCTAAGTGGTAGTATTTCTCTAGCACGTGAGTTTGATTCCCGGCCACGGCAGCCGCATTCCCATTGGTGCGACATATAAAAGGCACATGTACATAGACACAAGTACACAGCTCCAGGTTGACTGAATTAATTCGTTCCCGGCTAGGGCAATCATTGCAATTGTGTCTTTGGTATGTTATACACCTAAAAATAAATTCTTGATGCAGTACATAAAATGCCATGAAAATTACAGTATAGTGACTACCAGACCTAGCAAAACACGTTTTTAAAACATTTCGTACAACTAACATCAAGAAGCGCGCAAAAATAAACTAAGAATATTCATGTCAATGTTCGTTTCTACAATTCACGTCGGAACTATTAGGGGCCCGGCCTGTGAATTCAAGCCCGAGCACGGCCCGGGCCCGAGGCATTGAGCCCGGGCCCGGCCCGGGCCCGCCGATAATCTACTTCAGGCGGCCCGGCCCGGCCCGCGGGCCCGTGCAGTGCTCTAAAACACACCACGCGCTTGAGAGCCGGGGGCCGTATATGTAGTTTCGTCTGGCGTTCCGTGCGCGACTAAGTCAGGACCTCTCGGGGTGGCATGCTTCGCGTGGCGAATTTCGGTGCAGGGACATTTTCACGCACAAACGTTTCGGTGAACAAATTTTGGCGCTTACCTGTTTCAAACTACTTGTATATTTAGATTTTCACAGATCGTATGCTGTGGACAACTAATTACTGCCATGATTGAATTTATTCTATTAGTGGCATGTTGCCAAAGTTTACCTTCATAATAGTTTAAGCGCTTGCTTTTTGTTTTATATCTCTTTCAGGTGATACGCGTTTTTATATTCGAAAGTTTATCTTTAGAATTTCAGCATATCGTTTTTGTTTCGTACATGCTTCAGCCGATACTGCTTCTCATGAAGCCAATTGATTTAGTTATTTGTTGCAGATTTCCATGGTTGATTTTTGGTGGTTTCGGCTCTAGATTCGCTCATGTTCGCGGGGGGGGGGGGGGGGGGGAGGGTTCAATAAGCAAGAAAAATATCAGCTTCTTGTCGCGTACTTCGAAGTCACGTGGTAAACGGGCAAATTTGATCACGTTTTCCAATCACCACGCGGCCATGGCATTTCCGGCTCCACTTCAACAAATTTGTGTAAAATAAAAAAAACTCTGAAGAACCACCCTGCGTTGTGTTATAATGGCGGCACAAACTTAACTTTATACATATTATAGCACTAAAACAAGGCATGTTTGAGTTGAGGGGAGAGGAGACCTTAATTTATGTAATTTTTGTTGTGTGAGTCATGGGGGCTTGGTTTTTCAACCAAAACAGTATGCCCCAGTTTTTTTTTTACAACCAAATACAATTGTTGGACGTGGATGTAGCTTGAAATCACGTGTGTATAGCAGCTTACCCTCGGGCATGAAGCAATGCAATATTCTGGTAAACCACACCTCGAGAGCATTGATCTTCAGAAAAACAGTGCGTATGGGAAGTCTCACTTCTGTAAAGAAGTAACGCTAGACTCAGTTTACCACCATACTCAATAGCAAACCATGGTGCTTTTTACAAATCACCTTTCAATTTAATGGGTCTGTAGAGGATGCCGGCCACTGCGAGAGAGGGCACCACACGTCCCCATTCTTTAACCTGGCATCAGAGTCCAGGCAAAAAGTGCCCAGTAACATTTTTCTGGGAACCAATCATGATGAATTTAATGGCGTCTTGAAGTTAAACTACCATAGTACTGGAATTCCTGAGAGCAATTGGATATCTGAACTTGCAGCGACACAATGCTCGATTTAAGAGATCCAAGTGGTCCATTTTTCAGAAAATGCCCATAGACGCCATTGACAAAAAGTTATATGCCCGGGTAACATGCATCGTTCGAGTTAGATAAATGAAAATATACAGGAATGGGAAGAGAAAGCTGTTCTGCATATAACCGGGAGAGCAATGCGCTCACTGGTTTGGGTGAGGAGCTATTGATTTTTCATTCTTCGCTCCCTTCAGTTACGGAGCGTCGCGCCGCCACGGCCCGACAGAGGCGGTGCTCTCCGCGGAGGCGCGTGAGCAGGATTTCTGGGTCCGATTGCGAGCTATGCTAAGCCGGCGAACATATCCTATTTACCACGACTTCATAGTTCTGCCATCGAAGCTTGTTTTTTAAACGGCAGGGCCAGAGCACTCCATTTGTTCGCACTAACTTACGTTAATCCACGTGTTCCGTAGTGGCGTTTATGGTGGACAAAGAAAAATGTTTGGTGACAACAACAGACCCGTAGACATACCAGAGTGCAAGGTAGGAATTTCCCCAAATATTGCCTGGCCTAAACGCTGTCCGTCTCCTTTTTACTTTGCTTGGTGACAGAACAATCCATGCCATGGCCTGTCTCCGCTTTGATGCACTTACGCCCCCTCGGAAACCGCGGAGATCGATAGACTATGGGAAGACAGCGAGATGTGTTTGCTCAGCTCTGTGTTTAGCGCCGTCAGTCGGTGCCGCTCTCGGCAGATGACCCCGTGCACTGGCTTCGTTCTTTCTCCTCACTTGCCTTCGTCCTGTAGCGGGGTTTGAGCAACAGCATGTCTCTGGGAATTTCATTGTTGCAAAACTACCAATTATTGGGACCATTGGCCCGTGAGAAGTTAAGGTCCGTACAGTAATTGGCGTGCTACCTCACCCCCCCCCCCCCCTTTTGGCTTTTCTGGTTTTTTTCGTCCGGTCTCACAGGCACGGTATACACAGCCTCACTATGCTGCGTACCACGATGCACTCATCCGGAGAAAGACAAGAGGGACGGCCCATGTGAAATAAACAACGGGACTCTTCAAAAGAAAAATGGCACTTGAACTTTCCCCGAGAAAGCCCTCCGGTACATGATAAGAAGAAAGCTCACACTAACGCGTAATACTTGAATGTAGCGGAGCTGTACGCAGCCTTGGCGACCACCACGAAAGTTTAAGTACACGATTGCAGCCGATTCGCTTCTTCGCTGCCGCAACGACCTTTACTACATCATTGTTGCTATAAGCGGGAGCTTCTTTCATTTTTTCTGGAAGTGATAATCGTTGGACACCACCTTGGACCGCCGTACGCTATGACTGTCTTTCCCGTTACGACCAAGTGTTGCCACGATTACGGCGAACGCTGGAGATTCGTTTTGTTTTTAATGCGTAGCACGTTCTTTGCCGAGTACCCCCCCTCCTAGCCAGGACTGTGTAACGCCCTGCATTTACACAAAAACGCAGATATCGCGGAAGTTCCACATGTAATCGCTATAATGGCACAAATTTAATTAACTGATCGCATGAAATTTTGAAAAACTGAGAAATACGAAAAATATAAAAATATGAGTGAAAATGGCGAAAAGTGGAACGCCCTGCATTTCCAAAATAATGCAGATTTCGAGAAAGTTCCAGCTGCAATCGGTATAATAGCGTAGGTGGGGAGAATTGGTCAAACAAAATTTTGAAAAACTAAGAAGAAGAAAAATATACAATAATTACGGAAAATGGCGAACCATGTAATGCCCTGCATTTCACCAATAATGCATATTTCGTGAAAGTTCTAATTGTAATCGTCATAATAGCGTAACTGGCGATAATTGGTCGAACGAAACTTTAAAAAACTAAGAAAGAAGAAAAATATTTAAAATTCGCAAAATGGCAAACCGTATAACGTATGGCATTTCCACAATAATGCAGATTTCGCAAAAGTTAAACCTGGAATCATTGTAATAGCGGAAATGGAGATAATTGGCCCAACTCGATTTGGAAGATCTAGAGAAATAAGAAAAATGTAAGATAATTACGGAAAATGGTGAACTGTGTAATGCCCTGAATTTCCACAATAATGCAGATTTCGCGAAAGTTCCAAATGTAATTGTTATAATGTAATGAAGATAACTGGTCGAATAAAATTTTGAAAACCAAAAAAAAAAGTTTTGGTTTTACGGTCCGGCCGCGCCCGGCTGTGTTATCTGTGACCCAAGGGAAGCGCGTGTTGCATTCTTTATTTTTATGCCGCACGGGTTATCTCATTCTGATGCGGAGAGCGGTTAGCCCTAACGTCACTAGCCTCGAATGATCTTCTTTGATCTACAATGTTCTAGATGTAAATCGACGGTTCGAGAAACAGTCGCGCCGAAAGATAAAAGCCTGCAGAGCAGACGCCGCGGGATTCCGAATCGCCGACGCTCGCTTTTGCGCGTCACTTTGCTGACTGCTGCTTCGCCGCCTGTGTATTCTTTAAGTTATTAGGGTAGCACAAGTTCGCTCCAATAAACTTTTTTTCCTTGAAGACAACAGCGTCGTCTTTGGTTCGTGACATCTGGTGGAGGTGTTGGGTACCCACCCTTTATGCTCCCTACGACCTCTGGAAGCCGCCAGACCAGCCAACCGCCGACTGCAAGGTTTGCCGCCCGAGTTCGGCCTCCTGCCAGAAAGACCCAAGACAACGACCGCTGCAACCACGACCATAGTGCAAGAAACAACGTCGCCACTCGTGCTGCAGCAGCCCCGGGAACCGCCATCATTCCGAGGAGCCCCCGCTGAAGGCCCGGAGGAATGGTTGGAGAAGCTAGAGCGCGTCCGGATCTTCAACAGGTGCAGGGCTGGGCAGTATCGCGATACTAGAATATTCCGATAGTATCTCAAAGATACTTTTGAGTAACTGTATTTCAGTATCGAAATACATTTGGAAAATGTATTTGTATCTCGGTAGTGAAATACGTTTACGGTGTATCGAATTTATCGCGATACTCCGGCGCCGAAAAGTATCTCGTTACATTCCTTTTCTTGTCTCATAAGAAGTCGGCTTTTTTTTAGGTTGGCGCCACACCGCCTGGCTTCCTTCTGTGGGCGGCAGTGTTAGCCTAAACAATTCGGACGCCGCGGCGATTACGCAACCGGGTAGATAATTTCAACCCCAAGGCACATGTGTTGGTTGTAGCTCTGATTAACCAAATGGTCGATGCTCCCTTTATATTAAAAATTGGGAGGGCGTACTTACAAAGAGCTTCGTCGCCGCTTATTGTGGTGTCAGTGAGTGCGGCGTTTCGCGCGATAGCGGTAGCCACACGTCGCCCCGCGCCCGATCCCTCTAACGCGCATGCTTCGTTCCGTTGAACTGCGGAATGGGCGTGAACTTCCAGGAAGCGGCGTGGTAGATGTACAAAAGATTTCGTCGACACTTAATTTGGTGATTACGCACTAGGGCGGATCGGGCGACATGGTTTATTTAAGGGCCGGCTGTGGAAAACCAGGATTACTGGCGTGTTGACCGGTGCTTTCGTCGGTGGCGAACGATGGCGGCCGGTGAAGGCCGTGAAGCACGGTCTATCATGGATGGCACGTTCTTTGAACCCTTGGAAAACGAGTCAACTGGTACAACTCTCAAAGCGGAATGCAAGCTTTGCGGAAAACTACTTTCGGGTTCGAGGACGTCGACGTGAAACTTCAAGATACATCTGATTGTAAGCGGGCACGTTTGCTTTGAACGGGCTCGTACATTTCTATTTTCGGTGTTGTGCGTTTCACTCGCTAATATTTGTAAGCGGTATACATTCGGTTTTTCTCGTTTTTCATTTATTTACCAGAGGAAACATCCGGGAGGAGCAACCGATTAATAATTTTGCATTTACTATGCATTTTTTGCATTTACTCTTAGTTGCTGTTCTTTTCTTTGATTTGTTCACAACTGCTTGCAAGTACCTGCACTTCAGTTATACCCTGTCATGTATGTATACATAGTTTGTACTTGTGTTAGTATTGTAAATGTCTTTTAGAACCTTACGTCGCCTAAATAAAACAAGTATTTCAGTATCTGTATCCTTATCTTGTATCTGTATTCCAGAATACTTTTTTGTGCAAATTGCGCAAGTATCTCAGAAATATCCCATTAAGTCTAATTTACGTGTATCTTAGTATCTGTATTTTAGGCGCGCAGCGCATGTATCGCGATATCTGTATTCCAGAATACATTTTGAAGTATCTCTGCCCAGCCCTGAACAGGTGGGACGAGGAAGAAACCTTACGGTATGTTTTCTTTTACTTGAAGGATGCAGCTCGAACTTGGTTCGAGAACCACGAGAGCGCCTTGACCAACTGGACGCAATTCAAAAGAGAGTTCCTAAAGACCTTTACGACCGTGGTGCGAAAGGAACGACCTGCACTGTTGCTAGAAACACGCCCGCAACACCCCAACGAAGGGGTAGTGATCTTTGTTGGGGAGATGAAGACGTTGTTTCGACGTGCGGATCCGGAGATGACAGAAGAAAATACACTAAGGTTTTTGGGGCGAGAGGTAAAGCAGGAGCTTATTGCTTGCCTTGTCCGCAACCCTCCTAAGACGGTGGCCGAATTCGCGTCTGAGGCGGCCGCGATGGAGAAGACGCTGGAAGTTCGAACGAGGCAGTACGATCGCCCGGTCAATGCGCTGGTTTCCGAGATGATCGGTGCCGGGGCTACAAGCTCCGACACACTGCGCGAGACCATCCGGGCAGTGGTCAGGGAGGATCCTCAGAAGCTTTTTCCAACGACGCCGCAACTTCAAGTGGCTTTGCTGACTGACGTCGTCACGAAGAGGTTAAAACGCTTTGGCACCTTACATGCCGTCCGAAGCAACCAGCGAGCCACAGCCTATGACATTCTCTGCGGTTGTTCGTAGACCCCGCCCTGCTCCAACCCGTCGTCAAGAAGCTCCGCCGTAAGGCCGTCCAGTGAGAACACCGTCCCCACTGTCGCCGCCGTACCCCATGCCGCCATCCGTAGCCCAAAACCAGACGCCCAGGAAGACCGACATTTGGCGAACCGCCGATAATCGTCCATTGTGCTACCACTGCGGAGAGGCCGATCACATCTATCGTCGTTGCCCATACAAGAAACTCGGACTGCGTGGTTTCTCCGTCGAAGCACCTCGCCCTCTCCCTAAGCAACGACCACGTGAGATCGACGGCTGCCTATCTCAAACCAGCCGTGGCACAGCCCGTTTCAACAGTTCGCCGTCGCCCTACCCATACCAATCGCCGAGCTACCGTAGCAATGCTGACTTCTCACGTGGAAGGTCCCCCAGCCCACGCAGGGGAACTAAAAGCAGCAACTTCTGGAGGTAAAGTTGCACAATGGAGGAAAAATGAAAACCCTCCAACGACGCAGCGACTCGCTGAAGACCATGATTCACGACATGCCCCGACCCCGACGACCTGATTTAACCCGGACGTGACTCCTGAACACGATGACAGCAAAACGGCGCGACGCGTACCCGACATGACCGAATATCCCGCTGAGAATACGACGAAGACCATGACGCACAGTGCCCGACCGTCAACACGCACAAGCCGAGATACGACGCCACGACGCACCCCGAACTCGAAGGCAGCGTCCGACGTTCAGCTGTACATCGACGGCTTTGAAGTAGTCACCCTCATAGACACGAGAGCCGACTACTCAGTCATAACCGGACCATTTGCGTCTAAGCTGAAGAAAGTTATGACCAGATGGGACGGTCTGCACATTCGCACAGCAGGAGGCCACCTCGTGACGCCGAGTGGAACGTGCACATCACGCGTAACCATAGATGGCACAACGTAACCCGCGGCATTCGTCATTTTGCCTAACTGCTCCCGCGACGTAATTCTTGGAATGAACTTTTTGACAGACAATGGGGAGATAATTGACCCACAGGCCAAGTCTATAACATTTTCCTCCGATCACTGCATGACGCGGGAACCGAATTCCGAACACCGTGCTGCTGTAAGGATCGCCGATGGTCATGTTACCCTGCCACCCCGCGCAAGCTTGATAATCACCGTCTACTGTGAAGTTGCTCTTCCTGACGTCGACGCTATCGTAGAGAGTGAACAAAGGTTGCTTCTCGACCGCGGTGTCTCCGTCGCAAGAGGCATTGCGCCCTTTAAGCAACGCCAATCAAAAGTTTTGGTCACTAATTTCAGCAAGGAAAACCAGCATTTAAAAAGCGGCTCTGCAATTGCGTTCCTCCAGGAAACGCAAGAAGCAAGAGACGTGTTCGCGGTTGCCGACTTTGAACGCGCACCCGAAGATACCTTCGAGCTTCCGAATCCCTTTGACGTGAATCCAGCGTCACCGCAAGAACGGAAGAAATTGTTGGATTTGCCGCGTCGCTACAGAGAGTGTTTTTCATCGAACTCAAAACATCAGACACCTCTAGCGAAGCACCAAATAACCGAAGATGGAGCCCGACCCACCCGACAATTACCGTACCGCGTCTCTTCACACGAGCGGGAAGCCATCCGGACTCAAGTTGACCGCATGCTGAGCGACGACATTATACAGCCATCGAAACGCCCCTGGGCTGCGCCGGTCGTACTCGTGAAGAAAAAAGACGGCACATTGAGGTTCGGCGTTGAGTAGCGGCGACTAAACAAAACCACCAAAAAGGACGTGTACCGCATCCTCCGAATCGGCGACGCCCTCGACCCCCTCTGCAACGCGAAGTACTTCTCATCGATGGATCTGAAGATCGGCTACTGGTAAATTGAAGTGGACGAGAGAGACCGAGAGAAGACTGCATTTACAACCCCAAACGGCCTATACGAGTTCTAGGTGATGCCATTTGGCTTGTGCACGGCGCCAGAAACGTTTCAAATATTCATGGACACGATGCTAGCTGGCCTGAAGTGGCACACCTGCCTCGTATACCTCGACTACGTTGTGGTATTCACCAGGACTTTCCACGAACACCTCGCGAGGTTGCGGTCTGTACTCGAGGCCCTTCGTACGTCGGAGTTAACGATTTGCGAAACAGATTCGCGAATCGGCAACGAAAAGTACCGATTCGCGTACGAGGAGCTGAGGTTTTTGGGCCACGTCGTCAACGCCGCGGGAGTTCTGACTGACCCGGCGAGAACTTTAGCCATAGTGAACCTCCCAAGACCCAAACACAAAAAGGGCGTGCGAAAAGTTCTCGGACTGTGCGCATACTACCGGCGCTTCGTCACAAACTTCCCTCTCATTGCAGAGCCACTCACGCACTTGACGGAGGATAGCACCCCTTTCAGCTAGGAAAACGCCCAAGAAAAAGCATTCTGCGAGCTGCAAAAATGCCCCCAAAACCCGCCCGTGCTCGCTCATTTCGACGAAAACGCCGAAACGGAAATGTACACGGACGCCAGTGATGTAGGCTTGAGTGCCGTCCTCGTCCAAAAGCAAAGCGGTTGTGAAAAGATAATCGCCTATACCAGCCGTGGTGTGTCAAAGGAGGAGAAAAACTAATCTGCTCCGAGAAAGAGTGCCTCGCTATTAAATGAGACGCATCTCTTTGACTTGCCTTGTCCCTCCATCCAACCGTAGTCCGCACGCCTCTCCCCTATTCTCCTCGCCACGCCAGCTGCGCGGTAACGCCACTCTCACCGCAGCGCCATCTTGCCTTAGCGCTCGCTCCCCTCGCTATGCCAGCTGTGCGTCAGCGCGCGTTAGCGCTCGGTTAACACATGCGCATGCGCTACTCTCTCTCATTCCCCTCACCGTTAACGCGCGGTACATATAGACGCGATAACTGCGCCGCTCCGCTCAGTCGCTCCACCGCAGTCGCTCCGATGACATCCGATGACCACCGATGATTTGAATGGAGACTAACAGGTCTGCTACCGCGATGGTCGGCTCAACCGTAACAAGCACCGCCCAGATGCGTCGCATCACCCCATGGTTTCCCCCCGCGGAAAGATGTGGTCAATTTTATATGGGCGCTTTCACAATTTCGCCCATACGTGCATGGTAGACCGTTCAAGGTTGTGACAGACCACCATGCGCTGTGTTGGCTCGCTAATTTGAAGGACCCCTCTGGCCGTCTTGGGCGGTGGAGTTTGCGCCTGCAAGAGTTCGACGTTACAATCGTCTACAAATCCGGCAGGAAACAATCCGACGCCGACTGCCTGTCCCGCGCCCCCGTCGACCCACCATCACAAGACTCGGATGAAGACAGCGCCTTCAGTCTGTCTGTCTGTCTGTTCCGGGGCTGAAACTCACCGCAACTTACCTGCATCAGCCTGAAAAACTCCGTCCTCGTGAAGAATTTCAGCCCCGGAACGAGAACCAATTATCTTCTTGTAATCCCGGCAGATCTTCGTGACGAAATTTTGGAAGCGTGCCACGATGACCCGTCTTCCAGACATCTCGGCACAACTCGCACAACTGGAAAAATCAAGGCGAAGTACAGTAGTACTTCGCCTTGATTTTTCCAATTGTGCGAGTACATCCGACGTCAACCACTACGTCCGGAGCTGCCGCCGCCGCCGCTTCTGCACGCCGCCGCTTCTGCGCGCCGCCGCTTCTGCAGCCTTTTGCAGCCGATCCCCGTCACATCGAGGCCCTTCCAGCAGATTGGAATGGACCTTCTGGGGCCGTTTCGTACGTCACGATCCGAGAACAAGTGGGCTGTCGTATCGACATACTATATATATGTATACGACGCGCTACACAGAGACCGCCGCTCTTCCGAGGGGGACTGCACAAGAAGTCGCGAAGTTCTTCATAAACCAAGTTGTGCTGAGACACGGCGCCCCTGAAGTCTATCACGTACCGCGGAACGGCCTTTACTAAAGAGCTGGTGAAAGAAATCTTACGCTGCAGCAACAGAGATCATCGAAGAACGACGGCATCCCCAAACGAACGGACTAACGGAACTTTTGAACAAGACGATTGCGGATATGCTTTCCATGTACGTCGACGTTAAACATAATACCTGGAACGAAGTGCTTCCATATGTCACGTTTGCGTACAACACGGCTATCCAAGAAACTACGCAGATGACACCGCTTGAGCTTGTCTACGGAAGACGGCCGACTACGATGCTTGACGCTATGCCTACGAAAGTAGAAGACGACGACCTCAACGCCAAGGTACAAGGATACCATCAGCGTTCGGAGGAGGCCCGTCAGCTTGCTCGAGTTTGTACAACGGACTAGCAGCTGGTGGATGCCGGCCGATACAAATTTAGACGCTGAGACGCCGAGTACCACCCAGGGGATCGTGTGTGGGTTTGGACTCCCATCCGCCGACGCGGACTCAGTGAGAATCTTCTGCGACGGTATTTCGGACCTTACCGGATTCTACGACGTGTTGGCCAACTTACCTACGAAGTGATCCCCGATGGAGATTCCGGCACATCACGACGACGCACGCGACCCGGAGTCATCCACGTGGTTCTCCTCAAACATTAATGGGTAAGATGACGCACTTTTTTTGTTGTTGTTTGTTTGGACTGTTGTTTTATTTTATCATCGGGTCGATGCACTCTTAGAGGGGGGGGGGGGGGTAATGCCGTGATTTAGGCATTGGGTTTGTTTGCTTATGTTTTGGTTTTACTGCCCGGCCGTGCCCGGCTGTGTTATCTCTGTCCCAAGGGAAGCGCGTGTTCCATTCTTTATTTTTATGCCGCACGGGTTATCTCATTCTGATAGGAAGAGCGGTTCGCCCTAACGTCACTAGCCTCGAATGATCTTCTTTGATCTAAAATGTTGTAGATGTCAATCGACGGTTGGAGAAACAGTCGCGCCGAAAGATAAAAGCCTGCATAGCAGACGCCGCGGGATTCCGAATCGTCGACGCTCGCTTGAGCACGTCACTTTGCTGACTGCTGTTTCGCCGCCTCTGTATTCTTTAAGTTGTTAGGGGAGCACAAGTTTGCTCCGATAAACTTGTTTTCCTTGAATACAATTGCGTCGTCTTTCGCTGGTGATAATATCAAAAGTGGCCGTATACACCCGCCACCATTGCCTTCAACGGATTTACCCTCGTTCCTATTGAGCGATTTTGGTATTTTTACATCTTCACCCCTCGTACATAACCATTGATTTAGCGCTTTTTGCCCCAGTTGGCCTTACGGCATAAAAGTGAACCATCATCATCAAGTTTTCTTCTTTATATCTGGATGCTTAGGAGTGCGAAAACCATGTTTCATCTTTGCATCCCCTTTAGAGAAGCAGAGGGAAGGCCGCAACTGCGTAAAGGTGTTCAATTTGATTCCCGTTGCAGGGGACCATAGTACCAGTAGGGGGCTCAGCGGCTAAGGCGTTCTGCTGCTGAACCCAAGGACGCGGGTTCGATGCCGGCCGTGGTGGCTTCTTTTCAGATGGAACCGAAAAATGAAAACGCCCACGTGTTGACATTGCGGCGCGAGTCAAAGGTCCCCAGGTGGCCGAAATTAATTCGGCGCCCTCCATATGCGGCGGTCCTCATAGCCCATGTGTATAGCTTCGGCGCATTGAACACCACATTCCTAACCGTGTACTGTGAAAATACAAGCTTTCATTCTGCGGGCCATCATGTAGCGTGCCCACCCTTTACTCAATCAACGTCAGCTCCTTCTTTCCTTTGTCCCTTGATGTCGGTGGAAGACGACACTATTCCCAGTTTTATAACTCCGGTATTTCATATTTACTGCATCCAGTTCACGCTGAAAAAACTTATTTGGTTTTTAGTGGCCGTGGCTGAGTGCAGTAATAAGCAATACAGCTGTCCGTAGTCATCCAAGATTTGTTTTCGCTTTTTGGTGCCATAATTCAAGTCATGCGGCAATAGGTTCATATCAACGGCGATTCTAGTCACCGCTTCCGTCTGTGTCATTTCTAGCACATTGCCCTTAATCGCACATGAGCAAGCAGGGATAAAATGCAGAAAAAAATGTTTAGAAACCCCCTGGCAGCTTTTAGTTCATTTGGTTGTCATGTTTATATCCTGTGATCACGCGAACACGAACTAAGACCTGAAAAGCATCTGCCAAGAATTCCGGAGATGAGATCTTCATCTCTTCTTTTCTTTTCATTCGTATTTGTACATGGTCGTTTTTCGCATTGTACTGTTTAGGTCGGTTCTCGTTCTTATTCTTACTTTTTACCCGCTGCACAATGTTTGCGGACCACGGTATTACGGCCGCAGCCCCGTTGAGTGCTTTCGGGCTGTTCGCTGGATCCGTTCGATCACCGCGGTGTGCATTCCCGCCAACCCTTTCATACCAAATGCTGGAGGGTGAAGCGGGGATCATAGACAGCACGATACGCGGAAAGAAAAAAAGCAGCCTGAATCAGTGGGAGCGGCAAGAATAAAACCAAATTACATTACCTTGCCGTGATCGACCGGTAAATCAGGAAGCACGTCATGCGCACCGTCTACGCGACGACAAAATAAAATGCATGAGGCCTGCCTGTGCAGTTAGGAAGATTAGGGCTCGGACATTATTATAGGAACGCCTCTCCGGGACCGACTTCGCGCTCAGTCGAACAGCCGTAAACTATGTCCTGGTACATATCATTTACAGAACGGCGAGTTTGCTTTTAGTTTTTGACAGAGAGAAAAGAAGACCGAATGTTGTAATCAAGGAGGGAATGGTTCCTAGATATTGAGAGAATGCACTGCGTCAAACTCTATGACGCTGTTGCATCTGATAAAATCTGTGCACGGTAATGCCAGCTTCCTGCTCACATATTTTTTTTTTCTGGGGTGTGGAAGGGGGGGGGGGGGGTTACGATGGCGGAAGATGAAATTGGCTCAGCATCTCCTCTATCGTCCAGCTATTTTCAGGGTCCAAGTCAATTTCCTACCACCCTGCGGTTGCAGGGGCCTTTCTAACAAGCCGGAATGTTCACAGCCATCGTTTCGACTGTTCAGGGTCCGCATTTGGTGCATAGAACACGTCCACAATCATAGAACACATCCTCAGTTCGAAATGTGCGAGGTGACAGGTAGAAGCAGTAATCAAACTACTCAGGAAATTATTGAAGCGCACGAAATTTTAAGGCATGGCGGTAAATGTGTAAGCCGGGCGTCTATTCCGTTGTCAAAAAAAGAGATAGGCTTCCTTTCCAACAGGTGGTGCACTTTGCGCATAACGTGATTTGTTGTTTGTACAGATTGTGCCAAGTTCATTGAACGGGTGCTGATATGGTTGTGTAATACTAGAGATGAGAATTTTTTGTAGTTATGTTAACATGAGGGATGTGTATAAAAAATGCAAGGTGCATCGTATTAAATTTAGTTGGAAGTAAGCGCTCGTCCCGTCGTCTTTCTGTGTACGTGATTTATTTCGCACTGTAGCATATTTCACAATGAACTACAAACTCGCCCAACAATACACTTTGCTAAACAGGGTTCTGGAACCCTTTCCCTCGTTTTTTTTCGAAAGCTTTCTGTTCATGGCGGACGCGTTCGGACAGAGCTGGGCGAATTTTCACATTTTCTTCAGAAACTCGGCCATGTGAATTCTAATTCTTTCGCATTCCTCTTTCATAAACTTCTAGAGCACCATTGTACCGTATTTGAATCTCCTAGCACCATTAGTTTTGCAGATATAAACGTTTTCTTTTTTTTTTGTTTCGGCGCGGGGGTGGCCGCGTTGAATTCCACCTGGTGTCAGGGCAAGTAAAACAAACCTAGCTAACTTCTGCGACAGCGTGGCCTCTTAAAGGCCGCACTCGCGTTATTTAGGGACTGTTCTGATATTTTTACAAGTGAAGCCAGCTCGCTAGGCGCGTTTTGGGTAAAGAGACAGCCAAAATACCAAATGTAAACAAAACAGCCACCGGAGCCCTATTCTGCAAAGCAGCCTGCCCAAAATCGCAGAATAAACAATTCCCCTGCCGTTGCCTTTAATCAGTTGAAATAGGTTAAAAAACTCTCGGCTGCATAGTAGAGGCACTTTGAAACAACGAAAGATCGAAATAACAACCGCGCTCGTCGATACGCTATGTATATACAAACCGGAGTAGCCTCAGGCCTGACCGGCCCAGCCGCGGGATAAATTCGAAAAAAAGGACACTATTCGTAAGTTAGGGTCAAAACATTGTTCGAAAAGCTACTGAAGACCTTCCGCAGCACCGGACACCGAGCTACAAAGAGAAAAAAAATTGGTGGCGTATCTGCTGCTTTCGTTCCAGATATCGCTGAAAGATAATAGTCAACTGGCGCCCCTGGGAAGTGAGTGCCTCCCTTCTCTTTCCCGCTCACCTCTCATGCTGTTCATCTCCCGTCTCCTTCCCCCCAAGAGAACACGCTAGAGGTTTGCTCATGTCAATTTAAATTTACCGCGTTCCACTGCTCCAAGTCGGATGCCTCGATGCCAGCGCTGCCGTACGGCGGAGGCGCGCGTGAATCGAGGCACCCTACTACAACGTAGAACCACGTTGCCCTACTCCACGATCGTTCCAAGTGAAACGTGGAACCTGTCTAGTGAAACCTTTGGTTGGTGTTGCCGTTTCATTTTATTGAATGTTGACAGATAGCGTGAGCAACAGCAGGAGACGGCTTTCTGCAGTTGATGTACTATTTTATTAGCTATCGCGAAAAACAAGCATCCGTGAATTTTTCAATAAAGGAACACTGCAAATATTACTCAGGTATTAATTGTCTGCCTTATATTTGCGCAATGTCTTGTTTTTTTTCCAACAATGTTGAAAAGTATGAACATTAACACCGGACTTAGACGTTTAGGTTTGGCTTTGGGTATATAAGACTACTGCGCAGTTTTTATTCACTCTGGCCGGGTGGCTGTATCGAGTCACATACAGACAGACAGGCAGACAGACCAGAATTTCTGCGTTTAAGTAGCCCAACCAAGACTATCGTCTTTAAAAACTCCAAATATGCTCAGTGCTATGTCGCAAACTCCGTGACCATACCGAGCTGGGAGTGCGGAGGTGATCCCGGGTAACGCAGGCAACATCGCTAAAATTTTAATAACTCGACAAACCCTTGACGCAAAAATAATTACAACCACTTGTGATCGTCCGAGGAAGGGCCTACTTAGATATGTAATAGGCTTTTGTGTAAAAAAATACGGATATAGAATTTCTGAACTCTTGTCACGGTTCCAAGTCTTGCAGACTTTAGCGAGCACTGGGTAGCCTAACTTTCGCGGAGCCCAGCTACAAGGCCACTGTTATTTTGATGAAAAGTTTTTCGGCCGAGAATAGCGCTCAAACGGTGAAGGAGGACGCTAATACACCTTCAGCAGCCTTTTTGGCCTGCTCAGCTTCGAAATAGGCATTTATCGTAGCTCTAAACTTGCGCTCAGCATTGGCTCGCTTTTCCAACGGCCATTCGTCAGTGGATCCATCATTAGTAAGCTAGCGCCTCAGCGTATTCCTTCAAAGCCGCCCATAAAAGAAAAAGCAAAACCGAGAAACACTGTCGAAATATTACTGCAGGCGTGCCCAGCAACATCGTCCGCGGGAAACGTCTCTAGGTTTCTTTCTCTTTTTCGTCTGGCTGTGCGCCGTACCCATGCAGGTATCGAGTTCTGCCTGCTACGAAAGTAGCCATCGTCCCGGATGCCTAAGATGCTGCACTAGAAAGGTTCAAGCATGCTCAGGAGGCTCCCTCACTCGGAAGGTACAACACTCCCTCACCATACAGAGAAGGATCTGGTCACCCTAGTGTAGTAGAAGGCCGCCACCTCCTCCCATGACTGACCAACTCAAGCCTGAGCCCTCAGTCCCCAGCAGGTGTAGAGCACCTGTCTACGGCGGCTGTCAGAACAGCGATGCAGCAGAGGGTGCTAAAATCTCAGGGTCAGGACAGGCCGCCTTTGGAAACTCACCTCGGCAACGTTCAACGCACGCACTCTGTCTAGCGAGGGAAGCTTAGCTGTATTACTAGACGAGCTGTCGGACCTTAAATGGGATATAACGGGATTACGCGAAATTAGCACAACAGGAGAAGGCTTCATCAAGCTCACTAGGGGGCATATTCTGTGCTACAGTGCACCTCAAGAGAAGAAAGAACACAGGGTGGGATTTTTAATTCACAGAGAAATAGCAGAAAACGCGGAGGAGTTTTTCAGTATTAGCGAGAGAGTCGCGGCGGTTGTAATCAAGCTAAACGAGTGATGCAGGCTGAAGGCAGTACGGACCTATGCGTCAACAACCAGCTATGATGGTGAAGCCGTAAAGGATTAGGGATAAACGGGGAATACTTGAGCCATCTGAGGTTTGCGGACGAAGTAGTCTTGCTGAGCGAGATTGCAGATCACCTGCAAACAATGCTTGAGGAACTACAATCAGAAAGCATTGCTGTGGGGCAAAAAATAAATAGGAACGAATCTAAAGTAATCAGGAATATGCATGCCGAAAGCACCCTCTTCTACTTATAAAGCGAAACGATACATGTAGTAAACGAATACAACTGACTCCAACCAGGAGAGAGAAATCCGGCGCAAAATAGGTATGGGTTAGTGAGCGCTCTTCAAGCACTCCAATATAATGAAAAGTAAGCTACCTTTGTCGCTCAAAAGAAAAATCTACAACCAGTGCATACTGTCGGTGGTTACATACGGAGCTGAAACTTGGCACCTTACTGAACAACTAGAAAGCAAACTTTGGTCGGCTCAACAGGACATGGAACAAAGAATGTTAGGAATAACACTCAGAGACAGGAAACGAGCTACCTGGATCAGTGAACAAACTAGAGTAAAATATATCATAGTTCAAATGAAAAAAGAATTGGACTTGGGCTGGCCATGTAGGGAGACGAATCGACAGCCGGTGGACAATTAAGGTAACAGAGTGGATACCAAGAGATCGGTCTAAAAGAAGGGGATGGCAATAACACGATGAAGGGATGAGATAAAGAAATCCGGGGACAAATTGTGGACTCGAGCAGCGCAGGGCAGGAGTTGTTGGATGTCAGTGGGAGAGAGGCCTTCGTCCTGCAGTGAACCTGAATAGGATAATGGTGATGATGATGATGATGATGATGATGAAGAAGAAGAAGAAATAGGGTTCTGAAGGCTACAAGGCCTGGATGTTTTCCTCTGAATGCGCGCCTCAAAGCGCTGTGGATGCTACAAACCGAAAGCTGGAAGCATGACAACCTAGTGACACTTGTCAGGGCCCTTGCGCCCCGTTATACCCGCAGCCGTTGGCTTCGCTCGACGGTGCGTCACGCTTTCTTTTTAGGAGCTTATCGTATTGACCTTTGGCACGTCAGGTTTAGAACGGGGAAACGAGCGTTTGAAGGACAGATAGAGGGACCCCAAACACAAAATGCTCGCTCACGACAATAACTGGAGATTTCCACCAACGATTAGATTACCGATGGGGTTTCTTGCATTCTCCACTGTTGCTGTGAACAGGTTCCTTCGAGGCCGATCCACGCAGACAAGGCTTATGATAACCGCAGTTATTCGGTCATCGCATCGTGATGCTCCGCCGACGACGATCCACAGCGCTTTTTAGATGCGGAGCAGGTTAGGGACGCGCCTGTTCCCTCCGCTGTTGTGCGTCCGTCGTTGTGCGTCCCGTTGTGCAGCGTCCACACCCCCACTGCGCATGCGTATCCTCCTTCCGCTCCTCTCCTCTCCTTGTCTCATCACCTCTCCTCTCCCGCATTCCTTCTCTCCTCTCCGAAGCTCCTCTCCTCTCCGGGATTGCGCAACGAATGACAACACCTGCGGCTCCGCGCGCGATAATGCGAAGCAGCTTAGGGTGACAGGCGCTACGGTAGCCGCTGCATACTCCGCTGGGGGCACCACTGTAGCTCTGCGGTATAAATGACGCGCGCGCGCTCCGCTCCCCTCATTCTCCTCCCGCAACAGTGGCCCCCGCACGGGGCACCTTGAGTAATCTTGGTGACGGTAAGTGGCGACACCGCGTACCCCAAGCCCCCCATACTTAAGCTGTTACCTACCGTGGCGAGAAGTTGAAAGGTGAAGGGTTAGAAGCCGTGAACGGTGGCCGTCGGAGCCCTGGTCAAGCTCCGGCCGATGGGCTCCCTCTCTGTCTATTAGGCTGGGAGCTCCGGGACCTCTTTGACCATCAGGGTAACGTCAAAGAAGAAAGTACCCCAGTTCCCTGCTTTATACTATGTCGCATGGTATTATCGAAACCCTCTCTTCCAAAAGATCGGGCCCCGAAAGGGTCCGCACCGAAGCAACTAAGCTACTGTCCAACAGCCAAATATTTTGTGCACCACAGAAGTTTCTAAAATTCCTCGTGATTCACTCTCTTGAAGCTGAAATTGCACTCGCAAGCAAGTCCTTGTTCAAAGTGGCACGATCCCTTGAATCTATTGTTGGTAGCAATTATAAGGCAAAGAAATTGTCATCAGGTGATGTACTTGTCGAAGTATTCACCAAGCACCAGTCAGACAAGCTTCTAAACCAGACTGATATGTGTGACCTCAAAGTAGCTGTCTCAGCGCACCGCACCCTGAACTCTTCGCAGGGGGTAATCTCTGAAATAGAACTTTTGAATGAAACAGAGCAAGATCTTCTTGAAGGCCTGCGTGATCAAGGTGTAACAGCTGTAAAACGAATTACTATGAGACGCGACGGCAAAGAAATCAAGACTAAACATGTTGTACTAACCTTTGACAGAAGCTCTCTTCCTCAGACCATCAATGCTGCTTTCATTCGCTGTCAGGTTCGCCCTTACATTCCAAATCCTCGTAGATGCTTCAAGTGTCAGCGTTATGGGCATGGCACCACCACATGCAGAGGTAGGCTGACATGCGGAAAATGTGCTCAGGATGACCATCCAACCGAAAATTGTCCCAGCAACACATTCAAATGCTCTAACTGCGGAAATCCCCACGCAGCCTATTCCCGGTCTTGTGACGTCTTCAAAAACGAAAAGCAAATCATACACGTGAAAGTCACTGAAAACATCACTTTTGCCGAAGCCCGCAAAAAGCACGCTATGTTCTCGTCTAGAGCATATGCCGACGCAGCTCGCCGGGGGGCGGAGCGGCGTCCTGTCTCGGCAGCGACCCAGTACTGCAGTGCAGACATGGTCCTGCCCCCGCCCCCATCTGGGTTACCCCAAGCAGCTGAGGACACTGCTCCGCCGGTTGGGGAACCACCGGTGGTAGTGGCGTCCACCACCACTGCCGTGAGAGAGTCTGCACTCCCCAGTCCTGTTCCACTGGCCCCTGAAAGCCTGACGGGCAAGGACGTGGGAGTCGCTGGCTCTTCTGCGAATGCTGCGCTGCTGCAGCCTTCTGTGGCACGCACATCCAGCACTCCTAAGGGTGCGAGGGTGAAGGAGCCTGACCCGTCAGCTACTCCTTTGCCATCAGATGAAGAGATGGAGGTGACGCAGGCCTCGCCGGCTTCACAAACGTACAAAGAAAGGCGCCATTCCCTGGAGCGCCAGAAAAAGCCACCTCCAAGACTTCAACCACCCAAAAACAAATGATACTCCAGAAACACAACACACTAAACTTCCTCCTCTAGTAAATAAAATATGAAAGAAAGTCTAATTCACTGGAATTGTAGGGCCCTAATCAAAAATCTTGACGATATATATGAAATTCTTACAGAGTACCAGCCAAGCATATTATGTCTTCAAGAAACACATTTGAATAGTCAACAATCTGACTTTCTTAGGCAATACACTATCTTTCGAAAAGACAGAGCCGGCTGCACTCATTCATCAGGTGGTGTAGCTTTAGTTGTTAAAAAGTCAGTGGCCTGCCAAAAACTAAACCTACAGACTAATATAGAGGCTGTAGCAATGAGGGCCATTATTTTTGGTAGGCTAACAACTATATGTTCAACATACATTGCGCCCGACTATCACCTAACAACAACAGAGTTTGAAAGTTTAATAGATCAACTTCCAGCACCATTCTTATTAGTAGGGGACTTGAATTCTCACCACCCGCTCTGGGGTTCAGCACGGGCTGACCCTCGAGGGCGATTCCTAGAAACATTGTTGTTGTCCTCTGGCACCTGTCTGTTCAATAAGAAACAAGCAACTTTTTTCAGCGCAACACACAATACATTTTCTTCTATTGACCTAGCGCTGGGGTCTGCCACTCTATCTCCTCTAGTTGAATGGAGCGTCGCTCCAAATCCATATGGCAGTGATCACTTTCCCGTCATACTTAAATTAGCTCACAACCCTGCAATTTCAACCATCCCAACAAGGTTTAAAGAAGAGGGAGCAAACTGGAAGAAGTTCAAAGAATTATCTTAGCTTTCTTACACATCCATGCAGCATCTAGACATTGACCAAGCCACAGACATTATTACTGCGCATATTATTGATGCCGCACATTCCTCCATTCCTCGAGCTTCAACAAACACAAAAAACAGGCCCAGACCATGGTGGAACGAGGAGTGTAGGACTGCACGCAAAGAACAAAATAAAGCTTGGGGAACCTTCAGAAGATATCCAACAGTTGAAAACCTCATTGCATTTAAACGAGCAAAAGCCAAAGGGAGACGAATTCGATGTGCTGCGAAAACAGAGAGCTGGAGAACATTCCTGACCTCTATAAACTCATTCACTGATACACACAAGGTATGGAAACGAATAAGAGCACTTCAGGGTCAGAACACGAACGCCCTCCCATTTATTAGCACAACAGGTGACACACTAGAGGATCAGGCCAATGCGCTCGGCAAGCATTTTGAACATATCTCCAGCTCTACCCACTATTCAACAGAATTTCTTCGTCATAAAAAGATTGCAGAACGTAAGCCTCTACACAACAAGAAAACATCAAGCGACGGTTATAATTCTCCACTCACAAAACAGGAATTTTCCATTGCACTTTCTTCATGTAGGAAAACAGCTCCAGGGGCAGACAATATAACATACGAGATGATAAAACATTTACACCGAGACACGCTTAAAGCAATTCTTTACCTTTTTAACTTGATATGGCAAACAGGACGACTACCAAAGTCGTGGAAAGAGGCAATTGTCATTCCTGTGCTGAAGCAAGGGAGAGACCCAGGTCTGCCTAGCAGCTACAGGCCAATAGCCCTTACAAGCTGCTTGTGTAAATTGTTAGAAAAGATGATAAACCGGCGTTTACTGTATTTCTTGGAGTTTCATGGTGTGCTGGATAATCACCAATCAGGTTTTCGAGTACATCGTTCCACAAACGACAATCTTGTTACCTTTGAATCTTATGTACGAGACGCTTTTGTTCACAAACAAACTTGCATGTCGGTATTCTTTGACTTAGACAAGGCGTATGATACCACGTGGCGCCACGGAATTTTACTGGACTTAGACTCGTTTGGAATCTGCGGAATTATGTTAAATCTCATTACAAGTTACTTAACCCACCGTATTTTCAGAGTTCGTGTAGGCTCCTCGCTGTCGCAAATCTTTACCCAAGAAAATGGCGTTCCTCAGGGGGGTGTCTTGAGTTGTACGCTTTTTATTGTCAAAATGAATTCCCTGAAAAAAGTCTTGCCACGCTGTTTATTCTATTCTGTTTATGTGGACGACATCCAGATAAGTTTCAAATCATGTAATGTAGCAGTTTGCGAAAGACAGGTACAATTAGGAGTTAACAGGCTGTCAAAATGGGCAACCGAAAATGGCTTTCGGTTCAACGCCGACAAAAGCTCCTGTGTGTTGTTTTCTAGGCAGCGAGGCATCATAGTGGAGCCGTGCATTACGCTCAATGGAAACCAAATCCCTGTGAAGGATAGACAGATGTTCTTGGGTATTTTGCTTGACAAAAAGCTCACTTTCATTCCACATATTCAGCAACTCAAAATGAAGTGCATGCAATCTTTAAACATACTTAAAGTTTTATCACACCAGTTCTATGGCACTGACAAGACATGCTTACTGAGAATATTCCGTAGCCTAATTATCCCCAAAATTGACTATGGAAGCATTGTGTATCAGTCGGCATCAAAAACAGCCCTCAAGATGCTCAATGCTGTTCACCACCTAGGACTCCGGCTAGCTACAGGTGCTTTCCGTACGAGTCCCGTTTTAAGTCTTTATGTGGAGTCTGACATGTGGTCCCTAGAACGCCAGCGTAAATTCAGTGCACTCTTGTATGCCGTTAAAGTAGCCTCGCTCTACTCGCACTACTAAGCGATCAAACTACCGCAAACTTGTTTTTAAAACGCCCCTCACTGGCCCAACCTTTTTCTTTTACAGCCAGGTCTGAGGCCTCTGAGTTGGGAATATTTTTCACGGACACTCAGAAAACTATTTTTACGGATTTCATTGCACCTTGGAAACTTCTACCCGTGTCATGCGACTTGTCATTTGTTAAAATTGATAAGAACCGAGCCCCTCAGGCCCTCATACAACAACACTTCCTAAGTCTGCAACACAAATATCAATGCACAGAATTCTACACTGATGCATCCAAAACGCGCTCTGCAGTAGCATGTGCGGCACTTGGACCAAACTTCTCCTGCTCAAAAACAATGAACCTAAACGCAAGCATATTCACTGCAGAAGCATACAAACTTCTCCTGCTCAAAAACAATGAACCTAAACGCAAGCATATTCACTGCAGAAGCATACAAACTTCTCCTGCTCAAAAACAATGAACCTAAACGCACGCATATTCACTGCAGAAGCATACAGTATTACTATGGCTGTTGAACACATCATACAAAGCGTAATACCTATGTCAATTATATACACAGACTCACTTACTGTTGTAATGGCTTTATCGTCTGGTATCGTCTGGCAAAGGCCACAAAAATACATATTTTAACCAGCTTCTAAAGACTATTATGTGTGCATACTCCATGGGGCTCCAAATTACAATCTGCTGGGTCCCCGGCCATTGCGGAATAGTTGGCAATGAGTCTGCTGACAGACAAGCAGCTGCCGCCACCCACCGTGATGAGGTTGACGTGACATTATTACCTTACACTGATCTAAATCCTCTCATCAGACGCAAACTCCGCAAGCAATGGCAAGAAGAATGGGACACACAGACAGAGAACAAACTTCATGTAATTAAGCCAAAAATAGGCAAATACATAACAGACAAACGGAACAGAATCATTGAAGTTACACTTTGCAGATTACGTATAGGACACACACACGGCACACATTCGTACCTTTTAAATGGCACACAAAGACCACAATGTTCGAGATGCGGACAAGCACTTACCGTTATTCACATCCTTGTTGAATGCAAAGAACACGATGCTGACAGACGCAAACACTTTCCAGAACTCCACACGCACCACATCCCGATTCACCCAGCACATTTCCTTGCAGACAATCCCTTGTTTGCGTGCAGTCGTGTCCTAGAGTATTTATTTAGCGTCGGATTTTTACAAACAATTTCATATCGACCATAATTGTTTCACCGATTTTCCTCTGATGAGGACTGCATAATCACTGAAAGCTGAACTGCATTTCCACTCACCGCTTATAGTTCTTAGCAGTATGGCTCTCTACACCAATAGATTGCTTTTAATGAAATGGCCCCCTACACCATTTTTTAACCCTTTTACTTAAAGAAGTATACCCCCAAAGAAATATAAAAGACCCTGGTATTTGGCGCTCTTTGGCCAAGCTGCCCTTGCGCCAATAAACAACACATACAACAGCAACAGTGGCCACATTGTTGCGGGAGGAGAATGAGGGGAGCGGAGCGCGCGCGCGTCATTTATACCGCAGAGCTACAGTGGTGCCCCCAGCGGAGTATGTAGCGGCTTCCGTAGCGCCTCTGCATACTCGGGACGCCCTCATTACCACCCGCATCAGATATCAAGCCCCTTACATAAACCTCACCAAAACATTAGAAAATCGGCTGGATACACTAATCAGGAAAGCAACAAAACTTGCCCTAGGATTTCCCTTCAGCGCCAGCACAACGAAGCTTCTCAGCACAGGGACTCTCCATACCACCGAAGAAATTATAACCACACAGCGTCACAACCAACTAATACGGCCTAAACAGCACTCACTCGGGACGAGCTATACTCACAGAACTCGGATACCAACCAAGCCTCACCCAGGTCGCTATAACCCCCATGAAGCACATACAGGTGGCACCCATCCCACGGCACATGGACAAAGAAAGGAATCCATCTCGACGACAAATTAGAGCGGCATTTTATTCACAGAAGGTTGTCAGAGATCCCCACCAAAAACACATATTCACGGATGCAGCCAAGAGAGGACCTACGTGTAGAATAGCCTATACGAACCTCAACGAAGACGAATGCTCGATGCACACCAGCTGTACCACTCCGGAAGAAGCTGAAATGCTAGCCATAGCACTCGCAATTGGCCAAACGACGACCCCCACCACACTTACAAATATTTACACGGACTCCAAGAAGGCATGTCACCTACTTGCAAGCGGAATCACCTTTCCATCTGCACTGCAACTTTTAGCCACAGGAAGAGGACAGGCCAGAATTCACTGGGTACCTGGGCACATGGGATTAGCTGGGAACGAACGAGCCAATAAACTCGCCGGTGAAGCCCTCATCCGGGCTCCCGCTGACCATGTATGTACCCTGAAATCTCACCCCCAGCATCGTATCAAAATGAGACAGTACCTCCACGAGAGGATGGAGTATCCACCCCCCCCTCCCCCATCCTATGTTGGACAGAGAAGAACAAACACTACTCAGACAAGCACAAACAAACACCCTACAAACTCCGGCATGGTTACACCGCCTAAGGCATGGCACCACCAGCCCACCCCCCCAGTGCAGCCACTGCAACGTCACACTTAACCAAGAACATATATTGTGGAATGCACTAACACCTCAGCACTGAGAACACATCACACTAAGGAGTAGCTGGCTACCGCCTGCAATCACCAAGATCAACGGGACCTGATGGCCTTCATCCGAAGTGCTACCAGCAGCTGCCTGGACGGAGGCGACTGACGGATGCCACCCCAACCACTGCTATAAAAGGCAAAAATAAACTTCTCTCTCTCTCTCTCTCTCTCTCTCTCTCTCTCTCTCTCTCTCTCTCTCTCTCTCTCTCTCTCTCTCTCTCTCTCTCTCTCTCTCTCTCTCTCTCTCTCTCTCTCTCTCTCTCTCTCTCTCTCTCTCTCTCCTCCCGCAACGCCGCGATCGAACTGAAAACTAATGGGAAATTGAGTCGACCCCATGGCTGCTTCGCCTACTACTGAGGGCTCTCCTACGGGAAGATGGTGAAATTTTTTTCATTGTACTATCACCCCTTTCACACATTTGTTAAGTGACTTTCAGCAATGGTCTCGCTTTGAGGGGCGGTGACAAGTTTTACTTGCTGCGGTGTATGCCGATTTTTACGCGCTTCTTGGCCACCGTGCACGCTTGCCGCGTTCACGCGCGTAGCTCTGCCGCCTGCAGAAAACGCTTCGTTCTTATTAGCTTTACTCGTATCTGGTAAACGACACGCTATATCAGCAATTAAGCTTGGCTAAGAACGTGTGACGGATGGCGGCGATCATAATTCGCTCCTACAAAGATACGTATTGTCGGAGTGTCGCTGGCATAGACGTCGCCCGAACCACCGAAAGCACTGGCAGCTTCCCCCAGAGCCGGAAATGCCGATTGGCTGCAGCATTTGATGGAACCACTTCATCCGCGAAAAGCTACGTAAATGCTCCCTTGAATGGCGACCTGAATTCCCTGTGTAAGCAATGCAAGGAAATAACGCGTAATCTAGCGATAGCACGCTTCAAATTGCGACCTATATGGGGTCCATTTAAAGGCACACTGAAGTAGACATTTAAGTTGCTCTAGACCAAGAGATTAGCTCACCGGGAACACGAATGTACCACTCTTACACCTAGCTTTCTTTGAAATAAAGTTCAAAATAGCAAAAACGTGAGGATCGGTGCCGCCCCCACTTTCATCGGAAATCCTTAAATCATCTTTCTTGCACAACTTCTTTTCTAGCTTCCTCTGGATGGCGCTACTCGTTCATACTTGGGGCGCCGGCATTGCTATTAGAGGAAGCGTGCCGGCTACGCACGTGCGGTCGGTTTCACGCCAACATTCGCTGGGCATCAGATGGACAATGTGTTTTTATTCAACAAAGCGTCATTACTAACCACGGGTCTCATAAAAAAAAATCTTTTTGCGTAGTGATCCGTAGCTGCGAAGGATGTGGGAGAGCGAAAACGCACGACTGATGTGACCGAAACTCACCAAACTGCTCGGTACGTGATAGCGCTGTATTCAGAGAGCGAGCGAGAGAGAGAGATAGCCTTTATTGCAACAGGAAGAAGCTAGGTCAAGTGAGGGTAGCGGGAGTACTAGAGCGTGCGGTGTGTGTGGCTTGGGAGATCTTGAAAACGTACCGTAGAAGCTGAAACTAGGAGGCTCCTTTAGAAGGCGGGAGAGGCCGCGTGGGGCGAGGAGAGCAGGATCACGGCTTTAAACTGCTCGCGCTAGACCGCTTTCTAGAGAGTAGTGCGCAGTTAAAGTCAGCGAGGAGGGTTGCAGTGTACACGGGTGTACGAGGGACACATTTGGAGGAGGGTTGAAGGTTTTGTAACACGTACATTTCGGACAGCGACAAATCAGGTGCTGGAGATTGGCGGGTTTGAGGGCGCAGAAGGGACATCTAGGTGGCAGAGATCGGATGTACCATTTACGGAATGTCTCCGGGGTTAGGCTAACATTGGCAAAGTATTTGTTTATGAAAATTTCGGCCGATCTTGAGAGCGGGGCCAGAGCGGATATAAAGACGGTTAGAGTGAAGCCCCTGAGGCGGTCTTATTTTATTTTTTCTACCGTAGAATCTGTATGTCCGGCGGTAATGACTCAGTAGGTGGAGGAGCAAGTCGGGTAGCAGCGGAGGCCTAGAGGTTGCACACTCCCGTGCAGCCGAGTGGGCTGCCTGGTTCCGCGGTGATGAATCCTCGTGTCCAGGCGACCAGTCGATGCGAAGATGAATGCCGCTAGATTTTAGGACGGAGATCTAATGAAGGATTTTGTTGGCGATGGTATTGGTCGACGACGTGAGACTTCATAGAACCTTTAGGGCTTCGAATAGGTCCGTGAGGATGCGGATCTGTGAAGGGACGGAGGAGTAAGTTGCTTCCGTGTACCGCTATACATCGCCGCTTACTCGCTTGCGGCTGGTCTCTTGCGACGGAAAAGATTTCTCAACAATTAAGGCATCCTTCGGCACGAATCAATGCTAAAATGGCTATGAGAAGGTTACAGTTTTGTTTGAAACCAACTTGCTGGTTGCCTTCAGTGCCCCTTTAAGTATCCCAAAGAGCCACGGTTCAACGGGTCAAGCGAGTGACCCTACAGGCTGTGTCTCACTGGACTGCTCAAAGGTGTTGCTTCTTCCCTAAACGTCACCCCCACCTCGCCCACATCTTGGGCCACACAAGCGTACGTAGATGGCCTCTGCAACTTTTTCCCAATTTGAAACAGCAACTTTTGGACAAACTGTACGAAATATTTTCCCTGGAGAATCGTCATTGCCGCATAGCTGTACGCCAGCAGCTGTTGTTGAATTTCGTACCTCCTTGGAGACTCCGAACTATTCATCCCCTCGGACACAAATGACGGCCCTACTGGGACCAGAGTCTGCGGACTGTAGCCTTATTCTGTAGGCATTCTTTTCCAGGTGCTCCAGGGACCAATCCTTGTAACGCTCTGTATAACACACATAGGCGCTATTATACATGTTTTCCGTTATGATAATGTATATATCAGTAATTCCTGGGGGAAAATAAAACAACCGTAAGACACAAAAGAAATCTTAAAAACAAACTTACGAAATCAAAAATGCGTGTCTCATACACCGCCTTACGACGAAAAAAATAAAAATAAAAGGAAGCCGCAAAAACAACCCAAAACAGAAAAAAGTCTAGAAAAGCCCCAAGTATGCAACGCCCTGCATTTTCACAAAACTACATAATTGGCAACGTTAACACACATATTTATGATGGCAGCGTAATCAGAGACGATTGGTTAAAGATAAAAAAGCTATAAGACGCTGAATGTTATGAATATGTGGTTAGTATACAAACTTCAAAGTGCGATGAAATTAGCATATAACGGATCGAAAAGCAAGCAGAGAAAAGTATAATCGATCAACTTCTCTAGTTATCAACAGAATCGTCATCTGCCATCTTATATTGCCGATGACTCGGGAAAAAAGAACTCAGTGCCACTGAATGAGACCCCTGTTTAAATTTGAACGGACCCAATTAAGAACATCAAAAGTTTCCCAGAAACGCAATATTTATTAACGCGCTGCTGGCGAGTTGACAGTCGCGAGGAAGTATCTCTGGAGAAATTGGAAAGTGGATGCCGGCAACGTGACACTTGAGACACTGAATGCAGCACAGCGCGAAAACTTGGCCTCCTCCACTTGCGACCAATCTGTTCCCACTGTCAGTTCGAAATTCCACTCTCGCGTCTCTGGGAATAACTGTACGCGGAGCAAAAGGCCCTGGAACAAAACCGGCATCCAGCGCTTGCAGCCGTTACCTGAAAGGGCTGGTTCGCCGGCACACAGGTGCGGCCTAATTCTTTAGAAGACTTACTATATATAAGCAGCTTTGGGCCTTGTATCGGTGAGCGAAAGGCACAAACGAATAAATACGCATGTATTTTACTCCGTGAAGAACGAACTTCAAGCCAGCAGAGGAGTCGTTTTATACGCATAAAGATTAACTTGCTTGTAGCTTCGAATTTCTCATTTCCAGCTCTAAGCAATCACGAGTTTCTTGCCAAAGTAGCCACTAAAGTTAAAAAGCTGAAATAATAAAAGCAATAAAATTAGTTTAAATAACTTGTACAAATAAAATTTATATAAATGTCACAGTTATACACGCTCGCACGCACGCGCACGCGCACACACGCACACGCACACGCACACGCACACACACACACACACACGCACACACACACACGAACGCACATGCACACGCACACGCACACACACGCACACGCGCACGCACACGCGCACACACACGCACGCACGCACACGCGCGTGCGTGTTGTCGTTCACGCGGGTACCAAGCCTCACCTTCCGGCCTCTGAGTGACCGCTTTTGGAGGCTTGTTTTCTAATGTCCAAAATGCAGTTCATGTTCACTCATCCACTCGATCATTCACTGGATATCTTGGTTCCTCATTCGCTTGTATGCCTTCCGGGCTACCTGATTGCTGTTTTGCTAGCAAAACGCGACGCGTCCTTCGCAAAGTGTCATGCGATGCCTATATCACTAAGTTGACATGTTGTTTAAGAGGCAGCGTTCGCTCGTAATTTATTTTCTTTTTTTTTTTTGTTCATTCCCCGCACTCCGGCTATTCAGGCTATTCAAAGGAGCTCACAGCAAACTTGTGTTTTTGACAAGATAAGAACCCGGAACAACAGTACAAACACCGAGGCTGGCATCGGCGACTCGACAGTCGAGAGTCGGCGAAATATCCGGCAAACCGAAGCACCCGTTACGAAGTGGGACGACGACGTTGATGGCCCGGGAATCGAAATGGAAAGCCCACCGACAAACGTCGCGAGAAAACGCGGCTTCCGCCGCGGGGATAGCTTTCGGCGCGGAACAATTCGGCCCCGCTTTACCCGCAGGCATGGACGGGGAAGCTTCAGAGCTGAGTGGCCACGGTACACGGCCGTGTAGCGTCGAACCTCGCCGCTTATGAAGACTAAGTCGTTCCGGCCACCGACTGTGACGGGCAGCTGCTGCTGCCGCCCACCGCTGGAGCGAAAACCTCCGTTCGCTGCTGGCAGGACGGTCAATATTGACGAGAGCGATCTGTTTGCTTTTAACGCTTCGCCTATCTCCACGGCCGCGCGGCGTGCGCCACTCATCAGAGCGGTGCGGTGAAGTGACGAGAAAAGCGGAGCGGCTGTACCGGGCTTCCGGCTCCGCTCCCTGGTTTTGTTAAGTTGAAGTTGACTTTTTTAGTACTTTTGCGTGCATGATTTGAGACGAAGAAGTGACGAAGTTAGGCGCCAGCGCATTTTCTGAGGAGAAGGTGGCCGATGATTGAGCAGGGTTTCGTGTGGGCTTGTGCTCGGCGTGACGCACTTTAGTTCAGCTCAAATGCAAATCCGGTTCTAACCAGTTTAAAATCAGCAACCCCCAGGTTCCTTGCACTGAAGCAAACCAGCACAGCAAGGATGTTCTAAAGGAAATATCAAAGTTATCTACGCAAACTTTATTGTTACAACGGGTGGGACCTTCGTTAGATGGACTTCAGTGTTTTTCCTGCGACGGCGTATTCATATAGTTAAGTCTCTGTGGCGTCTTCGTACACTTGGGCAAGCATACCCCTGGCGCATGCTTTTTACTTTCATCTTGGCATACACGTATATAGCCGTAATCGTTTCACAACGGTGGGGTTATAGAAAACGGCCGAAAATTGTCGTTCACTGGAAGTTTGCAACTGAAAAGAATCGGCTTGTGTGGCCCCAAAACACGGCTGTAGCTCACGTTTTACTGCAATATTCCTGAGACAACATGAATTGTTGAAACATTCGCTTCCACCCAGCGTCGTTATGTCCGCCGTTATCCGTAAATCTTGATGTTTGTATTCAAAATTTGACTGCGCGAAACCCCTTCCAACTCGCCCGGCTGTCTCTCATTCTAATCTTGACGTCTGGTTGATATCCTCTTCGAAGCTGCAAAACACAGAGTACGACCTTCGACGAACGCCACCCACAACTTTCCTTCCTGCACGGAATAACTGTAGTTCCACAGTTGTAGCTATTTAAAAGGGCTTTGTGAGCGCCAACTTTTGCGTACTAAGGCGCTCCATGCAAAGCCAATGCAAGCTCTGTGGCGCTGGCTGGCTGCGTCCTACGTGAGCAGTTCCGTCGTGACCTCTCTCCCCGGGCGTGCGCGAAGGCTCAGATGAGGCGTTGCTTAAATCAGGTTGCGAGACCACTGGTGAGATGAGACGGCACGGATGAGACACCGTATCTTCCACACTTGCTGTAAGGCGTAGAGGGGTGAGGATTGTGATCCCAGTCTCCATCCGTCTACAGAAACGGGATACCCAAAGTCCCGCTCCTCGTTCGAAGCGTGTGGACGTTGTAGGAATATACGGATAAGTCCTGTTCCTAACAAGCCGCCGCGATAGGGAGCGAAACCGCGACCGCTGGCGGGGTCAGAAAGAAACGTTTCGCCTTATGTTCATAATGAACGCGTCAGTCGGTGCGGATCGGAATTACATCATATAAGGTGACGTACGCCTTTTTCCGAGCAATGGTTTCTTGATAACTTGATAACTACGCACGTCGTGTGCACGTGCGTCATGGTATCATCATCCACAACACAGCCATCGTGACCGCCTACTTATGACCTGTTCTGAGTGGCGGAATGATGGGTGGGACACCGATCCCCGCTCATCTTGGTGTTCAAAGCACTCACGACCGAGGGACGAAGAGAGATGACACGGCACTAACTCACAACCATTGGTTTAACGAAAAGACACCCAAATATATACTGACTATATTTTACGTGATGCGTCCGTCTCACCCAAGATAAATGTCGTGAAAGCAATTTTCCAAGGGAATATACACAATCAGGGACACACGTGCCTGGCAAAGGGGAAATGATTTGAAGAAGCAAAACACACAAGACATCAAAAATCGCTGGATCTGCAACGCGTGGCTGATACAAGCGTATTCTTCGTAAGTTATGACAATTGAGGGTGCGCTAACACACCGACCGCGCCACCTTATCGTGCGAAACGCTTTTATTAACCTTCTAGTGGTTTTTTCCATATGTCTTGATACAACTGACGTATCACAAAAGATGAGTAAGCACCCATGTCCGGTACAATGTTCCGGTACGTTAGAGCTCTGCATTGATTTTAGCGTTTTGATGTTCCTGTAAAGTTTAAGCATGACTCAATTTTCCCACATAACTTGCGGATTTTGTCAGGGGCCGGGGACTCCGCGTCGACGTCATACAGATTGGCAGCATCTTTTATACCATGCGACATATTAAGTACAGAGGGCAACACCCTTGTCTATAACACAGGCTTTGTGCTTATAGCCTTATCTTTCCTCGGCCAAGACACATTTGAAGAAAACTATTGTGTCGTTCTGAAGTACTGACCATATATTTTGACCACAACGTTTTTTGTGACAAGTTTGAGTCCGCAGTTTAGAGAAACCAGTTCAAGTTAAACTCAGTGTTATAGACAAGGGTATTGCGCACCGTACATTCGGAATGACGACAGGTTTTTTGCCTTTCTTTTAGTTGTGCTTTCGTTCCCCCAATTCTGACTTCGGGCATTTTATTAGCGTTTGGATTACCTTGCAAATGACCGACTGCTTGAAACCAGCCCTATTTACGAAAGCCTTTCTAGTTGACTTGTGAAACAAGTGAATATTTTATCCGGATACGATTTACTGAGGGCTGGCAGCAGGCAAAACAACAACAAAACAATCCCCATGTCAACATTCTCTGAGCGCCCTGAATTTGAAGTTATTTTGGACTTATTTGAACGCGGGAAGTAGAGCCAGAATACATGGCTTTCTTCTTAAAATAGCCTTAAATCCAAAAGGCGTAATTAATTATTCTTTGGTAGCTTAGCGGTGAATTTCAGTCAGTAGCCATACTGTTTAAGAAATGTTCAAAGCATCAGACAGATTTTGGTCAAGGATGTCAAGCTTTAGAAACACTACGAAATCGTGGACGTATCTAATTATT
This sequence comes from Haemaphysalis longicornis, assembly GCF_048455015.1. NCBI lineage: Eukaryota > Metazoa > Arthropoda > Arachnida > Ixodida > Ixodidae > Haemaphysalis > Haemaphysalis longicornis. The sequence goes on along the minus strand of NW_027526295.1, from coordinate 290,280,646 downwards.
TCGCTGGCCGCCCCTCCCGAATTTTGTTCGATTTGCCTGTCAGTTTTTCAGAGAAATATATTGCTAAGGGTAGGTGAAACTGTAGGCCATATGCAAACAATTTTTTGAAGATAAATCTTTCCTTTCTATCTCACAACATAAATTTTAAGTGAAAGAATATGATTTCCAGGAAGGTGTTGGATGGTACCTTATAAGCGCTGCCGAACGTAATTCCCTCATTATCTTTGATGGTACAAAGCCGCATATTTTTTGTAAGATCTTCAAAACGCATCGACTAATTTAGGTCTTGAACATCAATACTGAAGAAATCACAGCACCCGGATTCAACAATTACAAAAAAATTCACAAGTTCGTCAGATTCCGGGATGATAAAAGGGTCGCATACAGCCCGGTTTGGCAACTGCGTTAGCAGAAATCAAGCAACCTCCGCTGCCAAGCGCCTCTTTCAGTCACGATTGCACAAAAAGGAACACTAAGTTATTGCATTTTAGCCGCGACTAAAATTTCTAATCTGAGGCGTGTCGACTTTTTAACGGAAGTGGCAAGGTTTTGAGGTTGAATTCATACATTAAAGCCAGGGCTTCTGCTCTTAACATTTCCTTGCTTTAGGTACACTGGAACAAAATTCTTTGCGAAAGCTTCAAAAGCTTTTTGCGAGGATGTACTTTCCGGAGCAACAAAGAAACCTTCCTTGTCTGATGTCATCAGGTCCAAGTTAATTCTTACAGCACAATGAACAAGACCTTTAACAGTCACGAAACTTTTTCGATTACCTTCCGATTCCGCGAGGAACCGAAAACGGTTCACCTCTGAGACGCACCACGAGACAAACCTGGACAGCGCAAGCTTTCCCGGTGAACTCAAGATAGGCTCACGGCAGAATTTCGGCCCAGGCTGCAAAACCTTTTTGTGTTGGTCAGGATGGCTTGCTCCTCCACGAAACACCACAATCGCTTCTGTTTCGTTCTTCCTGTTAGGTAGCGTAGGTCGTGAGCGAGTTAGCGCCGTGTCATCTGTCCATTTTTTCTTCCTCCGGGTGTAGTGAGCGCTTTGAACACCAAGATGAGCAGCTACCAACCAGCCCAACTGTCCGTTCTGCTGCAGTGCAAGACGATCCCGCTCCTCGTGACAAAAAGCGGAGGGTGAGCTATGCTGCTTTTGAGGATGGAGACTCCCATAGGCCCGTGTTGTGGTGAACAGCGATATACGTCGCAGCCGAACGAATAGCGCGATCATCCGCCTTCCCACCAGAGGGCGCTCATTTTAACGTCACAGTAGAGTTCCTCTTGGAGCTATACCGAGCAACTCTACGTCACTGAGGGTCAGACTGAGGAGACGCGTTCGCGTACCTGCGAATACAACCATCGCAATTCAACCATACTCGATGTCCTGAATTTTCCATAATCCTCCTTAACCCTTCAGCCTCCCTCAGATCTTCCCCCGGTCTAGATGCCGCATACACTGCTTGGATCGACCCATTCTCCTTGCTTACGCCTGCAAGGAGGGAATAGAACAGATGCCATCGTTCATTTACCATTTCATGTCTATCCTCCTGCTGTCGTCGGAATGTAGCCAGCGCGTGGTGTGAAGATGAACGTGTAGCAGTATCGGCCCTAAATATTTGGCGTTTTTCAGGGGTAAGGAGGGAATTCTGTGCAGTTCCTCGGCTTGTTCCACAACACGGCCCCTTAAAGTATTAAACTGGCGCTTTTAAACCGTTTCCTCACAGGTTTCGGCCCGTCTAAGCACACGCTCTTTGATCTAAATGGAGGTCGTAAAATAGATAAAGTGAGCCAATGCGAGGCTACACACACAAAACAAAACATACCCCCAGGCGCTGACAATAAGAAAAAATGTTTGAAGAGACAGAAAACAAGTAGAAACGGCAACCTTCGGATGGCGGCAATTGCTTCTATACCGACGCCCCCCGGCTGATTCTGCAGGCGGGCGTCGTAGCTGAGAGCCTGGCAATTGCGACAACCATGAAAGCTCGCACGCACCGTTCGTGGCCCTCTCTACTCTATTCTCTTTGTCCCCCAAGAAGTGCCCTTTGTACTGCATTGTGCCGAATAGAAACGCCGTTGTGATGCACTCCTGGAATTCGTACTTACATTAGCGAGTCATCTGGAGCATCGCCCCTTTGCATTTTTTTTTTTGTTATTTGTGGGATATGTCGTCTTTACGAGGCACGACCAAGGCGCATATAAGTTAAAGTGTAAAGATATTACCGACGAACAAAAAGAAACCGAAATATTTGAACAATGAGCATTGCATGCCGTATAGTTGGAAAGTTGGAAGAAGAAAAATGAAATAACTGCAAAATTCAGCCATTTATATGCATATTTAACGCATACAAACCTTCAAAAAGCTGAGTCTCTTTCTTATGACATCAAAGGAAGACGCAAATAACTCAATGACAAAGGGAGACGATAACAGAAAATCGAGGGCGTGCGGGGATACGTAGGGGAAAATGGAGATATATTATTCGAAAAATTGGTGTTATGAATGGTATCGTCGTCATGGAGCTTCACTATATACAAATGACGTGATCTCAAATTCATGGTATCGTCGCAATTTATAGTCCCTGCATTAAAAGTGCGCGCTCTGCAAGTTCGTGGCAAAACCATTCATGTTACCCGCCGCGGGGTAACGCTGTAACGGGGTTACGATGTCAACACCCCTTACAAGCTTACGCCGATTTGCATTGGGCTACGTCTCCAAAATACAGCCCCCCATGTCACATACCCGATAAGCATGATTGGCCAGTCAGCAGCCGGAAGGCGTGTCTCCAAATGCTTCGCTGCGCAGAGCACCCATGTGACATGTCTGATGTCACTGCGCGCGCTATTCTTTTGAGCGCCTGTTACAATGAGCCCACCGTTCGGGCTCTGTAGCCTCGATGTAGAGTACTGAGTTCTGGTGCTGACGGTTTGGGTTCGAGCTCCACCAGTTTTTTTTTTCATTGCCACATTTATTTTTATAAAGTTAATCTCTTGCTAAACTCAAATCTACGTGTTGTTTTTGTTAAATAATGGTGATTTGGTAGGTTTTAGGTCGCTTTAGATTTGGGGCCAGCCAATGACCACGTTCAATTACCCTTCTTTATCGCGTCAACAGACATGTAGCGTGGGTGCTCTGTGCAGCGAAGTGTTTGAAAATACGCAGCCGGCAGAGGCTCGCAGCCGATCCCCCAATTCCCATTGGCAACGACGTCAGCGTAATCACCCGCATATATGCGCTCACAAGTCAAAGAGCAGTGTTAGGCATTCCGACCAGAAGAAGACGCGTAGGCGCCTGGTAACTTCTTATTCTCTTTATCTGCGCTGCGGGTTTGTGTGCGGAGTCTGCCTTAGTGCCCTAATGATACCTTCACAGGTGCGCTGTAAAAGAACATGAGCCAATCTGCGCGCTGCGAGGAGTTCAGCAGACATATTAAAGTGTAGGTCTTTCTCACGAGTATGAAGAGTTATTGCGAAAGAAAGTTTGACATCCACCTGAATGCAGCCATACGGCTACAAAGGAAAGCTATAACTGGTTCTGAAAGATTAAATTCTGGGCCACATGCACGTGGAAAAAGCTTCAAACATGCCCTAAGATGGCGCTATGCGTCACTTGGCTATGCCGACTAGGAAACACCTATACGCCTCCTCGGGCGGCGTTGAGCAGGCTCGAACGGCGGAGCCGCGGCGAGTTGTGTTTGTTTTGTGCGGGGAAAAAATGTAACGTGCATTTCGCGCTCTTGTGATGCGACTTAAGTAGTGCAACGACGATGCCGAACATTTGTTGCGTCCCGGGATGTCGTTCCTTGTACAACGATACCACAGAAAATGTTTCCTTGTTCTGTTGACCGAGCGACTGGGAGCTGCGTGAGAAATGGAGGCGCGCCATTCCAAAGCAAGCAACGGGAGATTTCAGCTTCGATTATAAGTGTATGACAGTGTGTGTAAATGCACTGTGTGTAAGAATGGAAAGAGCAATGTACCTTTTTGAGAGCATCGTGGGCCTAGAATTGTAAAAGGCTAACTTAAAGCCGGATTTTTGTCATATCAGTCAGGTTGTAGCGGTGCTTTATTACCTGTTTGCAAACTTGTATTTCGTTCGGCTCAGGCTCGCGTGTAAAAAAGCTGTGGGACGTCCTTGTGGTTTTTTACTTTTCATATTTCCGCGAATTATCTCTTAGGGTTCGTTTTATTTGTTTTGTAACCGCGCGCGGCCGATTCCAGTTTTTTATCTGGCGTTTCAACCCGTTTGCTCTTTTTGTCGTACGTCCCGTCGGACAAAATTGTTTGATATGGAAAGGGTGCCACCATGTCGCTAACTTGATTTTTTGTTTCTTCGACAATGTTCTCGATCCTATTTCCATGGATCTGAAATTAATAACGTTCCGAGAGTAATGCATGCATAAGCAAACGCCGCGCAACTCACTTTATCGACGTTCATCTGTGCACGTCATACTGCGGACTGCTTCTTCGACGTTTGTGTTTCATTCTAGTCTTTTGTAGAGCAGGAGATGGCTAGCTCGCTGCGTTCAGAAAAGCTTTGCGTCGTTCTTGGCTACGTGGCAATATGCTGTTTCCTCCGTGTGCTGCACATCGCAGCGCGAAAAAATAAATTTTTGTACGCTGGACCACGCTGTTTTGCCTCCTTTCGTAACATTAAAACTTTTTGTTGCGTGTGATAAAATCAGTTTTATTGTTCTTAAGACACATGGTGCAACATATATCTCTTCGTGTTTTGATTCTTCGCGTTTCTGAAGCATTGTACATGTTCTCAAGTATGTACTCACTCATCGAAACGAAAATACTATTGGGCTATCTCTTTTAGCGTTCTGTGCATTCCAGAGCAATCAACGGATTCATTAAGCGTAGTCTGAACGACGCGTACTTGGTTTCTTTCAGTTTTTTTTTATTGTATTATCGATAGGCCCGCAGCAGTCCGTGACTACGCAGCTACCGTATGTGTAGTATTTACAACTTTTGCTTTAAGAAAAGAAGCAATAGAGATTTAAAAGTCCGTAAACACGACGGCGCAGCACTTGTGCCAGAGCACGCAGAAGCCGTTGCCATTCGCGGCCGAAGTTTATGGTAATTTACTTCGAAAAATAGAACCCCATTCAAGGCAGGTGATACACACAATGATTGTACTATTCATCGTTAACTACTACGAAAAAAAGCACACTTAATCAGCGCGCAGACACCAAAAAAGCAGCGAGCGTTTGCACGCCAAGAGCTGGCCAATACGCCGCACGCGGGGCGGCTAGATGCCCTTCGTGCGGCGGTGGCGCCTGTAGCGGTGCGCGCGGTCCCTGTAGGAAACGAGCGCCGAAGTTTCGTGACCAGTAAAGCATTCAAGGACTCTGGTGTTACCCAGCGGGATGGAGAGTTCATGGTCGCCTTTTTGCCCCAGCCTTGCCTGCTGTAACTTTATGCTACAGGTTTTAAAGGGACCTTAAACACTTTTTTTTAACTTTTTTGAAATCTTAAACGCTTGCAGAACGCAAGCACCCAACACACTAAGCACTTAGATTACGGGGTCGCAAAATACCTCAGCGAAAATTTACTGCTCTATGCCCATAAGATAACTTGGAAAGTCGCTCAAGAGATTTTTCTCTCTTTCCCGGTCTTGACGTTCTTCGACGGCCCGAATTACGTCACTAAGGCCATTTGGCGGCTGTTGGCTGGTTTTCCCTCACCTTCAGCAATGAACGCTTTTCGATAGCAACTTTAAAAATAAATCCACAAAAACAAAACAGAAACAGAAGGCGTATCTGGTGCGACGAGCAAATCACGCAGTGCCGCTCTGTGCCGGCGATAACTGTAGCTTTCGCAGGGCTTCCAGACGCGAAGAAAAGAGTGAAAGTGTTTATCGAAAGTGTTTCAGGGTCCCTTCAATTTTGGCCTGCGGCTTCTCGTTGTCGTAACTGACGAACTCTGCGCACGGCAGCAGCCACCAGCTTAGGGTTATCCACTCTTCAATGAACGAATTCGGAACGGGGGAAAGGTGGGGGGCAACGAGAGAGGCAACGAAATACGTTTTCTTTATGGCAGGATATCTTCCAGACAAATTCATTGTTTCTCTATTGTTGCCGCCTCTTGAAGTGGTACTTCATCTGGCTAGATGCTGCTCGCCACAGTTCCTCTTGCTGGAGAATGTACTTGCAAATGTTGTCACACATCACATGGAAGTTGAGCTTTACCTGAAGCTCTGCCTGGACAAGTTCGCGCTAACTTTGTGTCCCGGAGCGTGACGCGCTTTGTTGACCGTGCTTTGGATCGCAAAAAAAATCCTAACTTGGTGTTCCGGAACTAATCCGGGACATACAGCTGTCCCTACAGGGGCGGCGCGGGAATCGGGACGTTGTATGAAAATTCGGGACAATCCCGCAAAATCCGGGGTGGTTGGTAACTCTACGTGAATATACGCAACTCGGCTCGCCATCGGTGCCTGTCTGAAGTTCTGAACTGCTCCGTAACAATACACCACAGGCGTCACACTGCTGTGAAGCAAAGGAAAGGTGGCGCAATGACTCCCGGCAAAATTCCAAAACCAAATGTCAAAGCAAACCTGGCAGTGGGCACATCACGAAACTGGTGGTCCGCTCTTTGCGTGAGAAAGTTTACGGCGGCGCGTTCGAGCGCCATGTACAGTCGGCCGGAAAAGTAACCGGACCACCGCTCACGCAGCCGGAGCGGCTGCTGCGGCGCACCGCGGCGCTGTTATCTCGCTGTGCTCGCTTACGACGAGAGTGGCACGCTTGACGCCAAACTTCCCCTCGCCCTCGTGCGGGTGCTTGCCACGCTTGATAAACTTCTAGTGCAGCGTTCGCCTTTAATCCAGCACATGGCGCAGTCGCGCTGCAGCGCACGGCCGCAGGGCCACAAACCGCGGCGCTAGGAAGGAACGAAAACCCGCTCTGCTTTTTGTACGCGGTTTATGTTCGCCTCATGCTGCCTATCAGTGCCTGTAGGATGCGTCCACCGCCGCTGGATTTTGGATAAGACGGCACAATGCACCGTACCGAAGGCTACCGTGACGTTCGTTTTTCCACGCCGGAGCGATGTTATAGTGTCGAAATTGCCTTTTCGGCATCATGTCCGGGCGTGGGTTTAATACTACTTACAGGGAGACCTCTGAAGACCGATTTAATTAGCTAGTAGGATATTCTTTCGGTGACGAATTTTCTTTACAGGCGTACCGCCAGGATGAATGATTTCGAAGACGAATCGCAAAACATCAGATATTCCTGAAACTTTATTCATGAAATCTGACAGTACTGGCATTCAGCGGTCCTCAGTGGGGCGAAAAGTTGATGGCTACAGCGACGACTTGGCCGACTCGCCTGGGCATGGAGTCGTACAGCGCCGCCACTATCTCGGGACGCCCGCGCAGCGCTTCCCACTCTTCCTTCACGGCGAGCCACAGCTGCTCCGCTGTGCCACCGCAAAGGCGTCGTGAGGCAAGCGTCTTCTTCAGCAGTCCCCATATGTTTTCGATGGGGTTTAGATCAGCCCCGTTAGGGGGCCATGGCAGCTGAGGCACGCCACAGCGCTCCAGGAGTGCGCTCACACTGCGTGCTTTGTGCACGGGGCTCCTATCATGCTGGAGCAGGTAGCAGCCATCCTGGAACGGCCCGTCCAGGACGTACGGGATCAGGTGCTCGGTGAGGACTTCACAGTACCTCGCCCCGGTGAAGGAGCCCTCGATCCGCACGAGTGGGCTTAGGCCGTCCCGACTGATGGCACCCCAGACACTGACCGAGCAGCGGCCGCTGCTGAGCACGCTGTGGGTGTAGGCGGGGTTATACCTGAGAGTATGGGAGAGCAAGCATTAACATCTGTCGGGTCCAAAAGCGTGGAGCGTCCTCATTCCGTTGCGGAAATGAAATAAAGATGGAGGCTTAAATTACACAAAATTTAACATTTTACCCACACTGATATGGAATACGCGCGAATGAAACACTTAAATGGTAGTCAATGCTGTACCCATGTCAAGTCAGGTGGTAAGGGGAAAATGAGGTTACATTCTCCAGACTACGACGCGTTGCAAACCATCCATATAGGTTATTGACAGGTTAATCTAACTTAACCCGCGATTCCTGTGAGCCGCAAGGGTGCCAGTTCATACCTGCTGTTCAACGGACGCCACACACGCTGCTGTTGGTCCCAGCGTGTGCAGAAGGTAGACTCGTCCGTGAAAATACCGCCACTCCTCTGCCGACCACTGCTCGAAAGCTCGGGCGAAGTTCAGTCGCTCCTCCCGCTGCTTCGTTGACAGGTGCGGTTTCTGAGCGGCAATGCAGTTCACGAGACCCGCCTCTCGTAATCTGCTCCTGATTGTGTCGCAGCAGCAACTGAGATCCAGAACATCGCGGATCTCCCTGGAGTTGAGAAATGGGTCGACAACAGCGCCAGCAACAATCCATTCATCCTCTGCCAACGTGGTCACCCTCGGCCGCCCACTGCGCTGAGCATCACACATTCTCCCATCTTCATCTCTATACGCTGTAAGAATGCGGCTCACCGATGTTCGGCTCCTACCGGTGCGGCGGCAGATTTCACGCTGAGGGACACCTTCGTGGTGAAGCCGGACGATCAGCCTTCTCTCCTCTATCGGCACTCGGGGTGGCATTCTGGCGAAGTAAAAAGCCCGATGCGACCGTTCGAGCTCGGTCAGTGTCTGGGGTGCCATCAGTCGGGACGGCCTAAGCCCACTCGTGCGGATCGAGGGCTCCTTCACCGGGGCGAGGTACTGTGAAGTCCTCACCGAGCACCTGATCCCGTACGTCCTGGACGGGCCGTTCCAGGATGGCTGCTACCTGCTCCAGCATGATAGGAGCCCCGTGCACAAAGCACGCAGTGTGAGCGCACTCCTGGAGCGCTGTGGCGTGCCTCAGCTGCCATGGCCCCCTAACGGGGCTGATCTCAACCCCATCGAAAACATATGGGGACTGCTGAAGAAGACGCTTGCCTCACGACGCCTTTGCGGTGGCACAGCGGAGCAGCTGTGGCTCGCCGTGAAGGAAGAGTGGGAAGCGCTGCGCGGGCGTCCCGAGATAGTGGCGGCGCTGTACGACTCCATGCCCAGGCGAGTCGGCCAAGTCGTCGCTGTAGCCATCAACTTTTCGCCCCACTGAGGACCGCTGAATGCCAGTACTGTCAGATTTCATGAATAAAGTTTCAGGAATATCTGATGTTTTGCGATTCGTCTTCGAAATCATTCATCCTGGCGGTACGCCTGTAAAGAAAATTCGTCACCGAAAGAATATCCTACTAGCTAATTAAATCGGTCTTCAGAGGTCTCCCTGTAAGTAGTATTAAACCCACGCCCGGACATGATGCCGAAAAGGCAATTTCGACACTATAACATCGCTCCGGCGTGGAAAAACGAACGTCACGGTAGCCTTCGGTACGGTGCATTGTGCCGTCTTATCCAAAATCCAGCGGCGGTGGACGCATCCTACAGGCACTGATAGGCAGCATGAGGCGAACATAAACCGCGTACAAAAAGCAGAGCGGGTTTTCGTTCCTTCCTAGCGCCGCGGTTTGTGGCCCTGCGGCCGTGCGCTGCAGCGCGACTGCGCCATGTGCTGGATTAAAGGCGAACGCTGCACTAGAAGTTTATCAAGCGTGGCAAGCACCCGCACGAGGGCGAGGGGAAGTTTGGCGTCAAGCGTGCCACTCTCGTCGTAAGCGAGCACAGCGAGATAACAGCGCCGCGGTGCGCCGCAGCAGCCGCTCCGGCTGCGTGAGCGGTGGTCCGGTTACTTTTCCGGCCGACTGTACATGCCGTAGGGCTATAGAACGTCCGTGGTCAGATTCGGCTTGGGGCTCTCGGGGAGGGTTGCGGTTGCGCATGAGATCAGATAGCTCTCGCCTCGCTTTGGGTGGCAGCTTGCGGAAATATTCCAAGACTCTCAGGCGGAGAACTTGACGCCTAGTTTTTCAACTCGGTGGGCGCACACCGGCGACCCTGGTGTCCATTGACAGACAGCAGAGAAGTCTCGTACGGCCCGTTCGGCTGGTACGGCTGCCTGTATTGTAGATAACATGTGTGCGATGAACACGGTACAGTCACGTCTTCTCCTGCTCGGATTTCGCGTTCAGCTTTTATGCACAAATGAAGAAGTCGTGCAGAATACGAATCAAAGGGGCGCCGAAGCACCTGTTTCATGCGCATCTGCAGCCGATGTAGCGACCAGGCATCCACATCGTTGCAGCCTACTCTACAGGCTGCGGCCCGCTGCGTAATTATGCTTCGGTCGTTGACCTTCGAGGAAGCACGTTCTGCGGAAGGGCGGGCAAATTGGGCAGCTTAAAGAAAGATATACACAGCAGCGGCCTGTGGCTTTTGTACTAGCATCAGCGCCCTACAGCCTTGGCATAAAAACAGCCAAACACTAGCGATGGAACGTTTTCAGAAGAAACGCGCAGTTCCTGCTGCCGTTCCTTCGTAAACGTAATGTGTTACTGTTACAGTTCCCCCCACTCTTAATAGAACAGTGGCGTTCCTCCGTTCCTCCCAAAAGGAACTAGTTCCAGGAATGCCGTCCCGTGGAACGCCGTTCCGTACAACACTGGTTGGTAGAGCGACTGCTCCGGTTGAGTGGTGGTCCCGGGTTCGAATCCTGGACCAGGACGAATTTTTCTTCAACTGCGAAGTTTCTGAGAACGCTGTATAGCTTTCCTTTGTAGCCATATGGCTGCATTCAGGTGGATGTCAAACTTTCCTTCGCAGAAACTTACTCCACCTTGGGGATTTCCCCTAAATCTGGTTGAAGTGTTATTGCAGCTTACTGGCTGAGACAGTAAGTTTTGTGCGTGATTTGCTTTGAAAAGAAAAACATCCCGATATTTCGTTCCTCAAAACATACCGTCCTTAATCACAATCAAACTACTTGTACGTAAAAGGGGCCTGCCTTCTGGTTTTTATGCGAGTGCATGAGGGACATAACAAGACGCCCTCAGGGCGCTTTGCTTTCACAGCGTCACGGGTCTATAGAGGAGCATGCGTGCGTACTATGCAGCGCAAGAGGAGCACAATGGTCGTCTCCCTTCCAGGATGGGAAGGGGACAACCCCTCGACCCGTTACCGAGGAACTCGAGAATGTTCGGCGCGGAAGGGCAGTGCGGTCTCAAGCACCCTCCGGGTGCGACAGCATGGAACGCCCGGCTGGACACTCGAATGGTGAGAGATGTCAACAGAAGGCAGCCGTCCTGGCGTCGCAGCCGGCTTCGTGAGAGAACCCAATACGTATGAATGCCAGGCAGACGGTCATTTTACGGCTACCGCGACATTGCATGCGGCAGAATGTCAAGGGTGGATTAGCGCGCTCCTAGAACAGGATTTCTCAGGAAGAAAACGCAAAGAACGACCTTTGCATCAGGGCGGTATTCCGTCGGCAGAATGTACGCCTACAATGGTATCAAGACCTCACGCAAAAGGTAGACTATACGAAAAAATTCCACTTTCCGATGAGGAATTGCTGGGCTATACGGTGGTGCACTACTACTGGACGGGCGAGCCTGATCATCTGTCATGTGTTGTTAGCCTACCTAAACATCGAGCACGGAAAAAAATGGATTTCACCTGCACTGTGCACACGTACTTTGCAGCGGAATAGCGTTATTGCGGTCATATTTCATTAACTAGCCCGGTCAGTCGTTGTTACAGCCTTTGGGTTGGTATGCGTGGGAACCGGCAATACCAGCGATTGAGTCAAGCACGGCAGGTTAATACAGGTTGTTCAGAGGAGTGACAGTTGTTTGTAGCGAAGCTGCAGCAGAAACATCGAATGCAGAAAAGAAGCTCCATCGATTTATTGACGCTGCGACAGACCGCTCACCCCATTTATAAAAACGAACTAGTAGTTCTACTTGTGGTGTCCTGTCCTTGCGGCGTGAAGAGCTCACAAATCTTGTTAAAAGAAAGGGGTAAACTGAACGTATGTTCATAAGCAAAGTAAAAAGGAGCATGCTTGCCATTCATACACGAGAGAGAGGCAGAGAGAAACATACTACTCGAAATGGCTGGAGATTAAAGTTTAAGATGCATGCATAATGCTTTGTCGCTAAATGCATATTGTGCTATGCATCTTATACAAGGAGAATTTTGTGTCTCGACTCTGCAAAGGGCCTTGACATGGCAAAATAACCGCGAGAAACTCAAGCAACGAGTATAATCCAGGGATGGAAAGAAGAATTTCGAATACGTCTTTGGAAGTACTTGTTGATGGCGGAACTATCTGGTGAAATTCACAGTGTTCACAATATGGTATAAGAACGGTAAGAAATCCGGCAGAGAATATAGGCTGGGGAGCACTCGGCAAGCACTCCCAAATATTAAAACACTAAATTACCTCTGTCACTCAAAAGAAACATCTACAACCAGTGCATACTGCTGATGATGACATGCGGAGCTGAAACTTGGCGCCTTACTAAACAACCAGAAAGCAAACGTAGGTCGGTTCATCGGGCCATGGAACGAATAGTGTTAGGAATAACTCCCATGGACAGAAAACGAGCTACGTGGATCAGAGAACAAACTAGAGTAGCAGATATAGTTCAACTAAACAAAGAAATGTATTTAGGCTGGCCATGTAGTGAGACGAACCGACAACCAGTGGACAATTTGGGTGACACAGTGGATACCAAGAGAAAGGTCTAGAAGTAGGGTAAGCCCGTTAACCCGATGGAGGGATGAAATACGGAACTTCGAGGGCCAGCAGGGGACTCGAGTAGCGCAGGACAGGAGTCAATGGGAGAGGCCTTCCTCCTGCAGTGGACCTGACTAGGCTGTTGTTATTGATGATTAAGAACACAATAAAGAAATTGGTAATTTAAACCTTGGAACCCCACATCGAATTCAAAATGAGGCATTGGCACCGCCCAGTTTGAATTTTTCCATAATATTGACGTATAAAGTGCAGACGTGACTTGGGAACGATGAATATTTATTATAACACCAAGGGCGCAAACTGCGATCTCTTCTTTGAATCGTTGGCTCGGAGCAGGATTATTTATCTTAAATTTGGATAGTGGGACAGAAACCGCAAATTAACTGTGAACAATTGAATTTTAGAGAGGCTCTTTGATTACCATCATAGAGATCACCGCGGACAGTTCTTTGGCGAGGACCGCCATCCGTACACTACTTAGAGTAAACGTGGATACGGAATGCAGGATTGTTTCTCGGGGAGTCAGTAATGAGCGCTGACATGAAAAACGAAGAGGCCGCAAATAGGGGATCTACGGGACAAAAAATGAGAACTCGACAATCGAATTCGTCGATGCCTACAGATTCTTCAGTCGCAAAAAATTGTTTTCGGTATGGCAAAACAAAAAGTGTTAAAATTGTATGTCTGCATAAACACCGGACCCTGATTTAAAAATAAATAGATCATAACAAATAAAATAACATTCTAGGCTATTGTTTTGGGAAGGCAGTGCTTCAAACAAATAAAATTCGTAAAATTTATATATGGCAGATTCGAACGGAATGCTCGGGTCAATGTTGGTACCAGCGAGCTCGTAAACGAAAGCAATGTCCCCGGGGCAAAATTTCTTTGCCTGCGAGTAGGCACGGATTCTTACTAAAAATGCCTCTATGAATTCATGACAGACAGTGTTATCGCAGTTGTGTGTTTATTCCAGCCAGCTAAGTGAATTAGAATAACCGCCCGGATCTCGTCACCCAGCGACTTCCATCAGTAATTTTGACGGGCCAGCCTGAACTACGATAAATTCGGTTGTTAACGTGTTCAAGCAGCGCCACGACGCTTTCACAGAAAATGGCTCTGTAATGATTCCTTAATATGTCAGCGACTAGTGCGCGAAAAAAGAAAGTGTGCAGAGTACGTGAAACAGTTCCATTTGGGATTTTGTGCGTCTAAGCAACTTTATCGACATGAGGCCTGCCTGTATGGTAGAGCTATCGATTAATATACACCCTCTGGGGAATTGAAGCGCGCGCGGAGAATTTTTACACGCGCGCGTTTTAACACGAGGACGCTACCGTGCTTATTTCCGTGAGTCCGACGGGATCTGCAGCGGAGTCCGCGTGCTGCGTCCGGAACTGACGCCATCGCTCCAAAGCGCGAATGACGACCCCAGCCGCTTCAGTGGAGGTGACGACACGTGTCACTCGGCCTCAAAGGAGGCGCTTGTGTGCAATGCAAACGTAAAACATAACTAAAAGCATAGCAACGCACCGAGCCGTTAGGAGGCCAAATCCACGTGAATATCTGGAGAGACAAAAGCTTCAAAGCCACGCTACTCGAATAAAAAATGATTATGTGAGCGGGAACCTATACTCATATGCCGTGCTCTAGAAGATGCAGAAAAACAGAAAGAAAAAAAGTCGGCATTTTGTTTTTGCTTTCTTTTTCACTTTGTTTGTTTTCTTCTTGTTTTCTTGTAATGCAAACCTGATATTTAATCTTGCGCTTGCGTGGCTTAGCGCGAACGAAAATTCATAGTACACGTGCCTTAAAAAAAGTGCGCTTCCCGTAACACAAAACTCTCACAGGCAGGGAAACTGCACTTGCACTGTATCCAAAAGCTGTGGGCGGACATACAGCGTAACATTACCCTCTGGGTAATATGAGCATTTTGAATGCCACACACGCTGGACGGTTCGAATTTTCTTCCTAAAATAGCATTCGGGAGTGGTGATGTAGCGCCTCAATTTATCCCACAAACGGGAATGTTCAGGGCTATTGACCAAGCCTGACGCTGAAGTGGAAAAAACAATGCTTTTACTCAAAAAATGACATAAAATACAATTATTTCTTAGATTGATTGACGTGCCGACGCAACACAAACGATGAGGCGCGCCATAGTGTATGGCTCCGGATTAATTTTGGCCACCTGGGGACCTCTAACGTGTGCCGAAGGCTCGTAAACAGGGGCGTTTTTGCTGCTCACGTTCATCAGAAAAGCGGCCGCCATGACCCGGCCACAGAGGCCGCGAATCGAACCCGCGTCCTCATAAAATACAATTAGGTAGTTTTTCTATAGCGTTGCATTTCCCGCGAAATGCGTGACTGTTTCGTTAAGTTTTCATTCTTTAATTTTTCTCGGCTATTATTCCAGTTCGTTGTCGACGAGAATTGAATTTTTAGAAAGAACACGCCGTGGATAAGTGAGGTACCCTGCAGTGGGCGTTCCATTACCGCTATCCCTGCGAATCATTCCAAATGTTGTCCCAGCGTTTGTACAGCCACTCGTTGTTTGTGTGCGATTACATTACAGGCATGTTGGTGGTCTAGTTAAGGTGTGCCTTTCGCATCTAAGTTGATTTGTCATCACGTTTCCCAAAAATTTAATGGGTGACTCGATATGACTTTTTTTCTCCGCCTCGCGCAAACATTTTTTACCGAAACGTTTTAACAGTTTTCTGAGGTTGATAATTTCTTGATTGTTAGCAAAAAACATCCTGGGAATCTACTTTCTTCACTGTCAAATAGTGAGAAGTTTCTAAAAATCTGTAATTGCATCAAATGAAGGAATTTGTTCACACCAGACGAAATCCCGGGCCTTCAGGCTATCTTTCTTTGCGGGCAAAAGTCAGTTTCGCTGAATAAAAATTTCAGTTTTACGCAGACAATTTGTAGGCAATGATAAAAGATTAAAGAAATAAAGATGGAAGGGTTAGATAAACACACGTTGTCTCTTTTGTGTGTGTCAATACCGTTCACGAAATAGTGCTTCCGTGTGGATACGGCCTCAAAACAGAGAGAGCCTGATCGGCGGACATCTGTTTCAACGTTATATATAAAATATACCAAGTTAATTGAAGGTACTGGATGCAATCAACCTGAGTACAGAAGAAGCTCCAGAGAACATTCGTGAGTGGTTTTGCCTTAAATGCAATTATTTTAGTTTTCGAAATATAAAACAGGAGGACTTGGCTGACTGAGTAAAAAGCATCGCATGTTTATTAATGAAGATGAGAATGCGCCCCGATGAGAATATAAGACACTTCGGAGAACCGGCGAAATTACCTACTGACTGCCTGCTTACATGAAATATCCAACGGCAGCAATTTGTGCGTCGAAATCAAATGATTTACCTGTTTGTAAATCTTTCACTTAAAATGGAGTCAATTTCGTTTTTTGTTGTGCCATCGGGACTTTTACATGTCCATTTCCTACTGTTTCATTTGTAGGAAAATGTATTCGTGAACCTTAGGTTATTTATCTCTGTGAGTCCTACAGTGTATCTCCTCGACTGTTGCGATTGTCTATTCCGAAGTTTCCCACTGACCTCTAAGTGCTAAGTAAGGTTAGGTGCAGTGATCATAGACTGGTTAGATGCAAGCTGAGGCTGAATCGCAAACTAGAACTAAGAAACTCGTGAAAACTAAGAAACCCTGCATGGAGTCAGTCAGAGCCAGATTGCTGTAGTTAAAGAAAACTCTTCAAAACAAATCCGCGCTTCTGAACGAGCAGAACAAGGTCAGTGTAGATAGGCTAAATGACAACCGAACATCGGCACTGAGTGAACCAGCAGCAGCTGTGGGAGAAACATGTAGGGAACAAGCTGGACAAATAACTAAGGAGACGAAGGAACTAACTGCCAAACGTAACATAAGAGTGGCAAGTATGGCGGATTGGATTGGATTATCCCAGCTTTCCAAACTGGTCAACAAAAGTAAAACAAGCCACATTCGTGCATATAACATGGCAGTGATCGAGGAAACGCTGAAAATGGAGGGAAGCTTGAAAGCAGCTAAGTGAAAGCTAGCCATGGGCAAAGACGGGATGTATGCACTCAGAGACCAGCAGGGTAATATTACGCACATGGTGGACGAGATCATAAAGGTAGCAGAACGATTCTACACCAGGCTGTATGCCAGCGACGTTAGACCAGGGGAAACTACTGAATGTACAGGCTCAACTTGCGATATCCCACTAGTACTCAAGAGGAAGTTGGAAAACCTCTGAAAGGCATAAAAATAGAAAAAGCTGCAGGAGATGACGGCGTAACCGTCAATATTTAGATGGGGGAGGGGATATTGTAGTCGAAAAGCTTGCTGTACCATTTTCGGAGTTCTTGAATACTCAAAAAGTGCCCATAGCTTGGAACAGCGCTAACATCATTTTGATTCATATGAAGAGAGGTCCCAAAGACCTCAAGAATTACAGACATATGAGCCTACTCTCAATAGTTCACAAGCTGTTTATTAAAAAGTTACAAATAGCCGCGTAGCTGACACCCTGGATTTCCATCAACCCCGAGAGCAGGCTCCATTCAAGAAAGGGTAGTCAACCATAAATGACATCCATGTCGTCAATCAAGTGATAGAAAAGTCCGCCGAGTACACTAAGCCCCTTTACACGGCACTTAGAGATTACGGGAAAGCGTTTGAATCTGTACTCACTGCAGCTGTTTTAGAAGAATTAAAAGACCAGAGAATAGAGAGAGAACAAATCTACATAAAAATTCTAAAAGACGTATATAAGGAATGCACGGGCATGAAACCCTCCACAAGCAACGCGATACATTTCCGATCCAAAAGGAAGCAAGACAGGGAGATAACATCTTGGCAAAACTATTCACAGCATATCTGAAGGGGGCATTTAGTAACCTTGACAGGAAAACATGGGATTAAGGATAAACGGGGAATGCTTGAGCAATTTGAGGTTTGCGTACGACATAGTCTTGTTGAGTGAGACTGCAGAACACATGCAAACAATTCTTGAGGAACTGCAATCAGAAAGCGCGGTCGTGAAGCTAAAAATAAATATGAATAAATCAGTGTGCCGAACCGAAAAAATACCGGTTCGGTTACGGTTATGGTTCAGGCGAAATCACTTGGTTCCGGTTCAGTTCCGGTTTGACAAAATCACGTACCGAACCGGTTCGCGAACCGGTTCGGGAGCTTGCACCGGTTCGCGAACTGGTTCGATGAGTTGAATTATCGCTGAAATTTAAAAAAAAAATCGTTTAGTAGTTTAAAATGACAGTCAAATCAAAATACAAACAAATATTCAAACTCCTGCTGTACTTTAAGGGAAGTGGCGCATTTGCAAAGCAAAATTTAAACAATTACAAGATATCAGAAAAACAGATGAACTGGCAGCGATTTACCACCTAATTTCTCACCCAGACTTTATGTTGTCCTAGCGACTATTCATAAAACCACCGCCAAGAGATATCACGGTGGGATATATTTTCTGCCCTTTCCTTTTTTGTTAAAATCGCAATTGTCGCTATGGAATCGCCCATCACGCTAACCTTGAAGCCTTAAATTTAACCCTGCGTTCTGCCGCGTTCAAATACCAGCGCTTAATACCAATGACGAACATTTTTTTATATTTGTAACAAAACAGAAAAATCCCACAACAGGCACATAAATACTACCAATGAATTATATTATTTGGTCACCCAGAATAATTTGTTTGCTGTCACCTTATCGAATGTGTTAGCCACACTTTTGTTAACAGTAAGCTTTAGTTAACGCTCAGTCACTGCATTTTTGCTCTGACCACTGCAATTACTTTTCGATAGCTATACCGGATGTGTGCATTACAATCAGTATGTCACCGTACCGCCTGACCCCCGGCCATCGTTCCGTGTGCTAGATTGCGGAATCTTAAAACAGATTATGCTGTTACAAAATGAAAGGGAAATTTGACGTGCGGAGCATGAGATCGGACTTTTTTGGGTAGACGCTCTTTAATTCGCCCACAGCAGTACTCCCCTCCGGAACGAGTAGCAGTAGAAGTAATGTAGCGAGTTGGGCAGTCAGCACAAGTGCACTTTCTAAAAGAAGGAGATCTGAAAGCGACAAAACTGCAGAGCAAGCAGAGATGATCGCTGGTCGAATGGGACAGTGTGAGGTATCGGCCTGCCTTTCTGCACGTGTCATCTGCTTTATTACTGTTTCTGGTTCCAAGACAAGGTCGATGGCTGCAGTTTCTTGCCAAGGGATTAAGTGCGCACCTTAGCAGTTTTCCCTGACATATCTGTTGTTATTTGTATCTGTAAAAAACTGAATTCGTCCACTGTACTGTCTTCAAAAACTGACCACGGAATCACTTCCTTCGCATTGATGACACGTTTGGTTGTGAAAGGCAGGGAAAACAAACGTTTAGAGCAATATCCCCGTTTTGGTGCTTTTTTTACTTATGCGGTTTTACTTACTTTTTGCGTAATATTTTAAACATCGTGATTCGCCTTTTCTTTTTTGTTGTTTTCCATGTAAACGCATTTAAAAAAACTGGCGCATTTCATGCGCCGTGCTATATCTTTTCTCCGAGGCGCAGCTTATGCTGCAGGCCGCCAGACATATTTTAACCAGCTGGTGATATTGAACGTGGATCGAAATCTCGATACCCGGACGTTATCGATTTTCATCTAGTTCAGAAAAACGGTCGTGGGGAAGGGAGATGGAGGCCAGTTGTGGTCAGCAGCAAACGGCTTATCCACTGAGCAGCTCCTGCGGTCACACTTGTCAAGTATTAACAATTTGCAGTTGTCGGACCTATTAAAATTATGAAATGCAAAAAGTTTGCACACATCGGGTGTGGGCTTTTTCTGTTGTGCAGTGGAGCACTCCTGCAGCCTGATTGCTCCAATAAATTCGCAGCTAGGGAAGGGCAAAGTCGTTTTATATCCCCTGCAAGCTGCCGAGAATGACATTTCGTTTGGTCATCTTGCACTGCGCTCGCGCTTCCAGGAGCAACAGACCATTACTGCATTGGTGCTCATTTATTTCCCCTGTTGTTACATAGAGCGTGATAGTACTCAATTGTCTGGAGGGGAAACTGCGCGAGTGCGTAGGAAGTTGATGGTACGTGAAAGAAAAAGAGGCCTAAATTGTATTGACTGTGCAATATCAACAACGCAGGGTCGAACCGTTTCGGCATGAACCGGTAACCGTTATTTCTTTTTTCGGTTCAGTTCCGGTTCGGGTTCAGCGTGCTTAAAAAATAACAGTTTGGGTTCGGGTTCGGTTACGGCAAAAATACGGGTTCAGTTCCGGTTTTCGGTTCGGTTCGGTTCCAATTCGACACCCTGGAATAAATCTAAACTACTTAGGAAGAAGAATACGAAAAAGTCCTCTTCAGATTAGGAAACAAAAGGCTAGAAGAAGTAAAAAGATAGATTGAACAAATACAGGAAAATAAAACGTAGTATCGGAAAATTGTATCATCCAAATAGGTTAAAAAAGAAGGAAAATATGCATGCTCCGTCAGCAACTCCCGTTTATGGAGCAAAATTCAAGTAGCTAAGTAACAGCTCTATTTGTGCTGCCCTTTCTTCTTTTAAATGTCCAGGCGTAAATTCTTCTAGAAGGTCGAAAAAGAAGCTGCCGGTATTTGTTGCTCTGGGAGACACTGCCTTGTACGACAATCCGTGTCGTGCCGTAAATCGGTGAAGCCGCCTCCGGATGCTTGAATGTTTTGAATACCCAAGGGCAGCGCGACGTTGTCAACTGTTCCGCGTAGGACTGACCCGTCAAAGTTCACTCCCGTCGCTCCAACTTCCTCGAACCATGTAAGCAGGATGTTTTTCTTTTACTCATGCTTCGCACTTCGATCTTGGTTTACACCGAGTCCGAAAACTTGCAGCTTCTTTAGTGTTGAGCGTTGACACTGGCGAAATGAGCTCGGTTACCAATTCCACGCGCTTCCTCTTCGGGTTCTCTTCGAATTGGCGCGCAATTTCCACTTGCGGCTTGCATTTCTTTGACGTTGTCGCAAGCCTGGAAACGGAGCCGCGCAGAACAACAACGCAAAAAGAGAACAAAACGCTGCGCGGGAAGCACGGTCCATGGGAGAAGTCAGAAAGGGAAGTCGCACCTGCCGCGAGCATTGCGCGCTTTCTTCCTTGATTATGATACGATTTTCTACATGGCGGGGTGCATAGCCTGACTTATCGTCAGCCTTGCACAGAACGGCCATGCATTGCAGTAATGTTTCTGCCCCTGAACCCGCGCTTCCGCTCTCTCGGTGTCTCGCAGGTAATGGCTTGTTTGAATGCGATTTGAGCGAGAATACCGGAGAACAGATGTAAAATTACTAGAAACGCCGGCAGAGATCCGCTTTCGCAATTGTATTATCCAATTTTCGCAAAAATGGGATCTCAATAAATGCACGAAAATGCATTATTTCTAAGGGCTGTTGGCCGGGAACGAAAAGAAAAACGTATTAGGCCGAAAAACGTAATACCCCGAATCGTACCAACGAGATTACACTGTATAACTAATTACCTCGGACAGATGATTAGTGCTGACCACAACCACGAGAGCGAAATCCGGCGCAGAAGAGGTTTGGGTTGCGGAGCACTCGGCGAGCACTCAAATAAGGAAAACTAAGCTACCTCTGTCCCTCGAAATAAAAATCTACAACCAGTGCATACTGCCTGTGGTGAGCTGAAAATTCGCGCTTCAACTGAAACGACTGGAAAATAAACTTTGGGCGGCTCAACCGGCGATGGAAAGAATAATTTCAGGAATAATACTCGCGATACCACCTGGATCAAGGAACAAAGTAGAGTAGAAGATGTTATAGTCAAAGAAAAAGAAATTGACTTGGGCTGGCCATGTAGTGAGACGAACCGCAACCAGTCAGTTGTATTAACTCTATATGCCGCAACCGGTGGACAATCCGTCTTTTTTATTGCACTGTAGCGGCCTATGGTGGTACCAGCGGGAAGCGATATGGCAGAGGTTCAAGTGGGCCGCCACTGCAGCGTTAGGGGAATCGGCGCTTCGTAACGCGTACTTTGTGCGTGCGTGTGTGAAGGTACACCTAGCAGGTACAAACAGTGTTTGCTTGAAGGCGTACGTTTAACGTGGGCATCATCTCAACAAGCGTGCGAAGTTGGTTTTTTCACGCAGTGTATCCCCAATTGTCAGTGACGGGGGTGGCTGTCTGAGGCTGTTGTAGCAATGTTCTTACGGCAATTCTGTCTTTTTTTTCCTGGCTTGTAATTGAAAGTGGTTGGCAATAAAGGGCCCCTGTCAGGCAGCAGCATAAACGCAGTCACTTAAGGAGCCTTCATGAAAACAGTTGTTTGACGCTGGTATGTTCGTTTTAGGGATGCAGAAGCTTCTACCTGGGTGCATATTTGTTCAATACCGTATCTCGCCTTTTTCTGTCTCTCTCTCTCTCTCTCATTGTAACGAACATAAATGCACGCGCTCGTTACTTTTAGGGGCGTTTCGAGCGAAGCAGCCAAAGCCCTAAGCAACCGATGACCCAACGTTTATCAGAAAACATTTTAAAGCAAAGCTTTTTACTTCCACTGCCCAAGGGTTCTTTCGCGACCATTGGTGTCACCAGAAAACTCCAGCGAACAAATAAAAGAATTTACTGGCACCATCGGGAATCGAACCTGAAACTAATAGACTAACAAAGCGAGAGCCCGTTGTCTTACCGATTTAGCTACGAGCCCACGCGAAGACGGGAAGACAGGTGGTGTACTCACCAAGCGCATCTACGGGTTTACCCACTACGTTCTCGCTGAATGCCACGTGAAAGAGTCACGTGACCACTCACTCCCTTCTAGTGGCCATGTGCGTACCTTGCTCATGTGCTAAGAGTTACAAAAATTAAAAAAGCTCACACCAATGCATGGCATCTCACTTCTAGTACGCCAATGTGTTAAAGCCTGTGGCCTCCAGTGCTGACGTAAAAAATCACAGCTTCTTGTCGTCCGCCCTAACGCCAAATCAAGGAATGCATTCAAATACTCCTTGATGGCGAGGCCATCACTCCAAGCCCCAGCATCAAGATCCTGGGCCTACATCTTGAGGCTAACACCAAGAGTGACGTCTCCTTGCAGAACCTCAAAAACAGCATTAATCAAATCATACACATGATCAGGCGAGTTGCCACCAAGAAGCGAGGCCTAAAGGAATCCGGTACCTTTTGATTAATTGAAGCCTCTGTCCTCGCGAGAGTCACTTACGTCAACCCCCTGTCTTCTTCTTGACAAGGAAGACATAGAGATGCTTTATATAATGATTAGAAAGGCGGTCGAGCAGGCCATTGGTCTTCTCATGAGTGCGTCCACACAGACGCTGCTTAGCACGGGGCTCCACAACACGGTGGAAGAGTTGATAGAAGGCCATCTTTCTAACCAGAAGGTCCGACTCAGAACTGCGGTGGGTAACCGCATGCTTCACCACATTGACTGGGCAACCCAGAATGTCACTCCGCTTAACGTACTCCTAGAATCTTGGCGACTAAAACTAAAGATGCTCCCTTTGCTTAACAATACGAACCCCTCACATGACGAGGGTAACCATAAAGCACGGGCTCAAGCGCTAAACACCACCTTCGGTGGGGATCATGCAGTTATCTACACAGGCGCCTCCAAACATCGAGGGCAGCAATACGCCATCATCGTGGCTACCTCCAGAACCAACCTCCTTGCGTGTACCTCGCTTAGGACCCAAGAAATGACGGCAGCAGAAGAGGCAGCCATCACCTTGGCTCTCACTCAACCACGGATTCCGAGGGTAGTCACCGATTCCCAGGAAGCCTACTGGAATTACCCGTCGGGTTGGGTGTCCTGACCTGCACTGCGCGTGCTAAAAAACCACTCCCCAAACGGTTCCATTCAGCTCATCTGGACACCCCCTCACGCTTGAATAGAGGGCAACAAATACGCCCACACAACAAGCCTGCGCTTGTACCTCCCATGCTATGGAGCTGCACGAGGGCAGTCACCAGCTTGTCACATTCAGGGACATAACCCAGAATTATCGCCTTCTGAGGCAGACCCTGCCTTCGCCTTACCCTGACCTTTCCGGAGAACAACAAACTACCCTACGGCTCATACAATCCGGGCTCCTTCCCACAGCCTACGCGTCTTCACTTAATGCATCCGAATCGCTAGGATTCTGAGTGTAAATTTTGCTCAGAAGTAGGAACAGTCCGCCCCGTAATCGGGGTGTGCGACTTTAGCCCTGAGCACCCTCCTGTCTTTCCGTCAACTACCCAACAAGAGCAATGGGAGATGCTGCTGTCCAGGCCCTCTCTACCTACCCAGCTTCAGCGGGTGGACAGAACACGGGCCACGCAGACTGCATATGAGCCCCACAGAAGATGGAATCACTCCGCAGGGCTACACTCTGGGCCGTTCAGAAATCTGAACAGAAGTATTTCTTCCTGCCCCTCCTACTTCTCTGCCGCAAATCTCGTCGCCGCCGTCCGCGGCGCAGAGACAGAGATGTCAGATCGTCTAACACCGGGTTGGAGCTTACTTTAATTTTATAAAAAAAAAGTTTCCACTCTTGTGCTACACCAATACAACTTAACCAAACACCATTCATGCATCATGCATTGATTTAACCTTACCAAGAATATCTCTTTGAAGTAATAAATGGTGTGGTTAAGTGCATTTCACTTCTCTCTCGGTTTACTATTTGTAGAGCGATGGGAGGGAATTTAAGTGATGTCGCATGGGTAATCGTTATGGGTGCCGTTTACAGCTTTGCTTTCCAACCACATTCACGTGGTGGATTGGCGCGATTTTTTTTCTTTTTCTGAGAGTGCAACAGATGTCCTGCTGACGCAGTTTTCATCAAGCCGTTCAATCTCGAGTGGCTCGATTACTTCTCGGGTATGTCTGTCCTTCCCTCTAGCAATGACTGAGCACTCCCCGAACAGCAGCATGCAGGCGCAATCTTTGCAGTGCGCAGCTAGGTGGCCCGAAACAGCCGTCTTTCCTACGAGGTTTTTATGTTCCCTCAGCCTATCGTTAAGAGGTAATCGAGGCACTCGAGACGGAACGGCTTGATGAAACATCCCGTCACGCAAGGAGTTCCTCATGGCGGCGTGTTGAGCCCGACACTTTTTAGCATCTGTCTCATACGCCTCCCAACAGTCCTGCCCGAATACGTTAACATTTCACTCTACGCAGACGACATCTGCATCTGGGCTTCAGGCAGGAACCGTCGAAACATTCGCGCCGCACTCCAGAAGGCAATTGTGAAGATGAGAAGATATCTCAGATGCTGTGGGCTCATTTTCTCCCCTGAGAAGTGTGCTGCTATGGCATTCACGCAGCGCGATGTTTCTCGTTATGTCAAGTCCCACAAGTTTCTCGGAGTGACGTTTGACCGCTCAATGTCATGGGCCCCACATATTCGGCGACTGAAGGAGCGGCTTCTGTATTTTGTGCGCATTCTGCGTATGCTCGGTGGAAATTCGTTGGGCTGCCCTGTATCCTCCCTTTTTTGCCTATATAAAGCCCTTTTTGTCGGCCTCCTGCGTTACAGCCTGCCGGCCCTACATTAGCTATCGCCTACATGCCTGAAGGTCATAGACTCAGTGCTGGCAAAAGCAATACGCACCTGCCTGGGTCTGCCTAAATGCACATCGACGGTTGGAACTCTGTGCGAAACTCGGTGCTTTTCCGCCACAGTGCTACAATGCCAAGAGGTCCTTCGAACGTCTTTGCGCCATTTGACTCGATGTCACACGCATCCTTTGGCAAACATCTCAGCACAGCATGTTAGACACCTGCTTCCAGAGAATTTTCAAAGACCTCAAAAGTCGATAGTAGCACCGTGGATACTGGCGCCCTGGAAAATTTGCGCAACAGTACCCGGAATCACCAAAAAGTCCGCCATGCCCGCGGCCGCACTCAAGTTCTTCACACTAGAGTATATCTACAGTACTTACAAAGGCTACACACATGTTTATGCGGATGGCTGGGTTCGCCCGGGCTCATCCGCCATCGGCGTGTGGATCCCAGCTGCCCGGTGCACTATGGAAAGAAAACTTAGCCACGAAACATCCTCTACTGCTACCGAACTGGCAGCTGTAAGAGCTGCTCTTCACTACATCAGCGGACATCATTCCCAGCAATGGGTAATATTCCTCGACTCTCGCAGCGCCTTACAAGCCCTCCGAAATCTTCACAACAACCACAGTCAGCTTGTATGTGAAATTGGTGAAATTCACACAATGGCAGTGCGCGAGGGTCATGACATCTATATTCAGTGGCTGCCTGGTCACTCGGGCATACAAGGCAACATTAGATCTGACGCAGCCGCCAGCGCAGGCCACCTTATGAGCAGTACAACCCACCTTCCTTTCTCCCGAGAGGACAGCAACGCCCTTATCCTCGAAAATGGATGGACTGCACAAATGTCGGAGTGGCAGGACCCTCACCGCAGGTATCTACCACTGCAGGCTATTGACCCGCACGGCAAGTTCCGCTTTCCACGCGGCATCAACAAGCGGTATGAAGGAGTGTTGCACCGACTACGCCTGAATGTAGCATTTACTCGGAGTTTTAAGTTTAAGATAGGTTGGGACGATTCCCCTCTGTGCCGGACTTGCGCTGTGCGTGAGACTGTCGATCGCTTGCTGTGTGTCTGCCCCCGATTCGCTGCTGCGCGGAAAACTGCAGCGACCTCCCTCTCTCGTGTACGCCATGGAGGCAGTCTGGAACTTCGTCATTTTCTTGGGCCTTGGGCCAATACTGCTGACAGTACCTTAGGTACAAAAGTTCTACTCCAGTTCCTAAGAGACACTGAACTAGACAAATTTCTCTAGATAGCAGACAGAGCAAGTGCGTCGTGATATCTACTCTTTGGCACTGTGGCGTTCATCTCTTTACTTTGCTTGTGTTGGTGTCACTGGCTTTCATCTATTTATTTTTCTTGGGTTGGTGTTACTCTTTTTTTTCGCGTCGTTTACTTTTCGTTTTGTTTCAGTGTTTACATTAACGATTCTCTTTTCAATTGTATTTTTATGTCCGGACTCTGCTGGCAGATTTCTCTTGTTTTTACCTTCCTTTTTTTTCAACGCTTCTTGTTTGTCTTCTTCCTGCTGTAACCCTAATGTCTAATATTCACCACTCATCAACGTAGTCACCCACAATGTGGTGTAGCAAGCCTTGTCCCTAGCAGGGCTGACCTCACCAGTTTACATTAAAGAGCCTTCTCTCTCCCTCTCTTGATGAAAACTGCGTCAGCAGACCATCTGTTGCACTCTCAGGAAAAGAAAAACAGTATCTGGAGCAACGAGCGTAGAAGGCGGGCGCGAGATAAGTGTTTATGTCATATTTTTTGGGCCTTGTTATTGGATGTGTCTTGGTTTATATGTCTTTCATGGCGAAATAAAAAATCAGTTGTAGTTCACCGCTTGTCCTGTCTTCTCTTCCTTGTGTGTCGTCGTATTTGTGCGCTGTTAACCCTTTAGGAACGTAAACATCAGCGCAAAGAAGGGGTGTTGGCGTCCACAGCCGGCGTCCACACCTCCACTGCGCATGTGCGTCTCTCCTCCATTCTCCTCCTCACAGCCGTATAAACCAGGTGTGCACACTACCACCCTACCCACACATCTACTTACTCTAACACCATCCATCAACTCTACTTACACACAACCCACCCCCCAATGCTGCTTCGCATCCTACTCATGGTTCCCCCACGGGAACATGGCGTAATTTTTTTGTGTGCCCATCCATGATTTCAAGGCGCATGTGCTTGCAGGCACATATCTAAAGACCAGGTCGCCACTTAGGAGATTTGTGGGATAGAGCTTGGGGCCAGCTGTTTCTAAGGCAGAAACCATAGACTCTCTGCCATGCTTCCACGCCGGTAACGAGTTGTAATTGCTGTATTTCTTTCACGTGTTCTAGTTGCTTTAAGTCCTCGGAGGCGGTAAAGAAATCATCAGAGCACAAAGTGAAATGAAATAGCAGGAATTATTCGGCTAAATTAAACAGTGACGCTGATACCTCCTAACAAGGGGAAATAATGAACACCGAAGTTGACAGGATACCAAAAATGGATTAAACGATTTCGGTCATAGTAATCATTTAAATGAATTTGACTAATTTTAAATTTTAAACTTAAATGAATTTTAAACTTGACTAATTTGTGGCTCGAGGAATACTATCCGTTAATCGTGGCTGTGTAATGTGCACGTTTTTTATTAACTATGCGGGACGAGGTTCTAGTATGAATCTCGAAAACTAAAGGTTTTGTACCGGGAGAAAGAGGCATTCTACAAACGCGAGTAAGAACGTTGTTTCGTGGTAGACAACCCCAAAGAGGTCTCTAAAATAATGCATTAATATTAGATGTTTCCGAAGCCCTTCCACGACACTCTGAACAGTAGGCAAAAAGCGATTCAATTAAAACATCAGAGGAGAGTATACCTCGTTCACGAATTCCCCCTAACATGGACAAGAGCGTAATTTTGGAAGAAAATAGAATACTGGCAAGAACGTCTACAAGGTTTGCCTCAAAAAAGTTTGTACAGTAAGATGAGATGAGTTTCTGTTGTTTCTGAAAACGTTTATTGAGGAAGCAGGAGAAGGCAGTTGGGTAAAAAAATGGCCGTGCACCTACCCGCGTGGCTGAAAATATCGTCGAAACACGATAGTCTCCTGCCGCTCGTGCAGGTAACTGCCTCTCCTGTCTCATCCTCTCACTCTGTTCGTTCCCCTCCCGTCTCGGTCCGCGCTCTGGAAATTTGCGGAGTTCAATTTTGACGCGTTCGCACTGCCGCTGCGACTGCTGGGACATTGCGATTGAGACACGAGCACGAAATCCGGGTGGCAGCCAGCCGTATTTAAATTTCGTGGCTAGAACAATCATTAAGCGCCTATCGTATTATTGGCTCTTACACAAATCCAGCGCACATCTACTTTTAATTAAAATAACACTGCAAAAACCACTTATGTATTGATGGTCTACCTCAGGTTCGACTGCAGCTCGCGCCGCTCAGAGCATTCGCGTTAGGGTGTGTAGTAATCGTCAGCAATTTTTATTTCAGGCGTTAATATAAGCTTTCTTTCGAAATTTCTCACTTTTCAGAGGCAGGTTCTGGGGAAAGTGCTGTACTCAAATAACGTGATAATGACACACGACAGAGAAAAAAAGAAAAGCGCGGATGTAAATGGGCTGCCCTTAAAATATGTGCTGCTAGATCGAAACCCTTGGCTTTGCCGTACAAAAACAGAACCTCGCGTGCGTACAAAACGCGTTTGATGGCACAATTGTAGAACTTTTCAAGACGACACATGCCACTGCTTGAAACGCAGTATACAAACGCAGAGCATTCTTAACTGGTAAGTTCATACCTTTGTTTGCAAAATCAAACTCGTGAAAGGGACACTAAAGGCTGAATGAAATGTTGTTTTAACTGAAAGATCGTACGCTTCGAAGCCCTCTCAGCTTTTGTTCGACGCGTAACAACGCATTATTTTCTGAGAAATCCGCAAAGAAAGCTGGCATTTCCATCTCCCGCTACCATTTCATTTTTTCGTGACGTAGACATCGCGGCACAAAATAGGGCGAGGCACCGGTGCGGTCTCGCGGCAGTAGCTTTTACGTCACCAAGTCATGGCCGACCACCGAGAACATTTCTTTGACCGAGCAGGCTGGCTTTCGCTTTTATTATTTGACACTGACCGAACGAAAAATGCGTTCCACCGCTCCAGTGGCCACTGTGGCCGCCTGCACCGGACACCCAGACCTCACGCCGGCCGCGAACAAAGCAACGACACGCTCCGTCTGAAATATCGCGCAAGAGCGGCTGCCCGGCGAGGCATAGCTTAAGCGGCGACCTTTATCTCAGCTCGTCCGGCGATTACGTCCATCTCATCATATCTTCTCTCACCCGATGCGCCGACCTGGCGGGAAATACACATTCGCTTCCCGCAGCTGTCTCGAGTAGTGAAGGGGTTAATCGACCAGATTTAGAGGAAATCCCCAAGGTGGAGTAAGTTTCTGTGAAGGAAAGTTTGACATTCACCTGAATACAGCCGTACGGCTACAAAGGAAAGCTATACTGCTTTCTCAGAAACTTCGCAGTTGAAGAAAATTGGTCCTGGTCCAGGATTTGAACCCGGGACCACCGCTTAACCAGATCAGTCACTCTACCAATTGAGCTAACCAGGAGGCTAGTCGTTTGTAGCGCGAGAGCGAATTGTTCAACAACTATGGCCGACTTTCGGAGAGGCTCTGCCTGGACCAAACATAACAAAGCTATGCGCGCACGATGTACGGATGATTTATCAACGGCGGCTCGCAGCGAGCGAAGAGAGCAAGACCGGATTGGTCGCATAACCCCCTGCAGTAGCCTGTAACTTTTCACAGGCGACAAGGTTCGAACCGGGCGTGGGCACGCAAGCTTACCGATGGAAATATCCGCGCGCGGAGAATGGATTAGAAGCTCAGGCGGGTCGGGTCGCTTGAACACCTGCGGTGCATCTTGTCCCTTTGCCGCTTCCTGCCGGAGGTATTGCTTGCAGAAGTTGGGACGTTCACCGCGGTAGGCTATTGACTTCGCTAATTGCGCGCCAATGCTTTTAAAGACGATAGTCTTTCTTGGGCTACTTAAACCCAGAAATTTTGGTCTGTCTGTATATCTGTCTGTCTGTCTGTCTGTCTGTCTGTCCGTCTGTCTGTCCGTCTGTCTGTCTGTGACTCGATTCAGCCACCATACCAAAGCAAAACAATGCCTGCGCAATAGTCTTATATAGTCACAGCTAAATCTACCCGTCTATGTCCGGTGTAATGTTCATACTTGTCAACATTGTTGAAGAAGAACAAGACATTACGCAAATATGAGAACGCAGATCAATACAGAAGTGATAGTTGCAGTATTCCTTTACAAAAAAAATCAAACATGCTTGACTTTTGCGAAATTAAATACTTCATCAACTGCAGAAAAAGAATTCACTCCGTCGTCGCCTGCTGTCGCCCGCGCCACTATAGCTTCTGGCGCCATTTTAAGAAATCAACCGGCAACAGTTACGCAAGGTTCCACTAGATAGGTTCCACGTTCTACTTGCAACGCACGTGGAGTAGGGAAACGCGGTTCTATAAACGTTGAAGTAGGGCGCCTCGATTAACGCGCGTCTTCGCCGTATGGCAGCGTTTGCATCGAGACACACGGTTTGGAGCAGTGGAACGGGGGAAATTTAAAATGATTTAAGCAAACCTTTCGCGTTTTTACCTCGGAAGGAGCGCGACGCAAGAGGAACAACATTGGAGGTGAGCGGGAAAGCGAAGAGAGGCATTTACTTCACAAAAGCCGATAAAGACGATCGTCTTTTGACGGCATTTGCAACGAAAGGAGCAGATACGCGGCCAATTTTTTTTTTTATTGAAAGGAAACGAAAGCATGATGGCTGACAAGCGTAAGGGAATCAGCCTGCCTCTGAGTGTATAAAATCTGTTGGCTGCGTTTTTTAAACTACCTAATCTCACGGAAAGCTTGGATCTCCATTTATTTCACGTGCTGAACCACTTCAGAACTGTTTTTGAAAAACATTTATAGATGCTTCTCCAATGAGCTCTCACCGTGCACAAATATTGGGACGTCACAAACCGTGGTACCCGACAGCATGCGGGGAATCGGCACCCGTTTTTGGCATTTTCTGCCGCATTAAATGACTGCGAGTTACGAGAATGGTGCATTTGGCTTCCCGGCACCTTAATCTATCGATACAGGCCAACTTGTTTCCTCCCTAAAGTGTCCCTTTGACATTATACAGTCAAACCCGGCTATAACGAACCCGGATAGAGCGAATTATGCTATATATCGAACAAAAAAAAAATCAGTTACGGAACTACATGGGAAACATATTCCTTATAGCGAAGTTCACATCAGATATATCGAACTCCGATATATCGGCCACCGAAATACATGGTCTCGGAGCGGCGATTGAGATGTGGATTGGCCGCGACCACGGAGCAATAGCCGCGACTGGGACATTGCACCTTGCACGGAGCGACGGGACGGCCGACAATTTCCGTAACTATTTCCGACGCGTGGGACTTACTACGGAACCGGCCCAGTCAGCGAGTCCGGACCAAGACAGAAGCATCGGTGAACTGTGGGAAGAGCTCCCCAACATTGCCGATGATGTCGCGAGTGAAAGCCGTCCGATGCTTATAGTGAAGCGCTTTCGGCAGTCGATGTGCTCCGCCAATGCATCTTCGATTTTGGAGAACGCAGACACGTACTGCTACAAACAATGTTTCGTGTAGAGAATCCTATGCTACTTGTAGCCGACAAAATGAAAGTGAAAACAAAAATCACCGCTTTTGTTTGCAAAGTAGGCAGTTAAGGCGGAAAGAAGCTGTATTAATTGCAATAAATGGATTATTTTGGGTATGGTTAATGGCTAGTTTACTGTGTTCGTTTCTGCATGCGGGGATGGTGGAGTTGAGGAGGGGGGAGGGCTACCGCGCAATGTGAACTCGTTACAATAAGCTCGTTATAGGCGGGTTTGGCTAAATCGAACTATTGGATATATCGAACAAATCGCGGTGCATATTACAGTTCGCTAGAAACGGGTTTGACTGTAGCAACCCACCCTACTGGCTGTGCAGATTTGTAAAACAATTGCGGCGAGTTTAGGCAGTGCGTTCTGGCGCTGGGTTTCCGTTCCGTAAAAGATTTTGGGTCATTTTTTTTTTCAAATTTTAGCTGTTTACCGCTCTCTCTCTCTCTTACTCTATCGCTCTCTCCATTCATCCATTCATCCCGTCCGTCCGTCCATCCGTCCGTCCGCACGATGTTGAGGTCCTGGCGACAATATTGGGTATACGTATTCGAGAGGCATGTGCTGCGCGATGATCTTGTTTTCGGGGGAACATATGGCTCAGTGTAGAAGTCATATAAAGGCATGAGTTGGTTACACTCGGTTGAAGCTATGGGGTAACCCCAGGAATTCGTTCCATAAGCAGCGTTCCGCTAACTCTACTAGGCCGGCGCTGGGTCCAAGTGAGGAAATCGAATGTGCCAGTGGTGCCCGAACTTTCGTAATCACAGTTGGACTCTTTCTTCAGGCGATTGCGCCTTTTGAGCGAAGTCATGAGAGCGCTTATACAGCGTGCAACCCTGCGTGACGCTGAGGAGCAGTCTGTATCGATCGTGTCGGGAGCGCTGCTTCGTCCTCGGAACACGCGCCACGCAAGCCGCCAGGGCGGCTGCTCGTGCGGAAGGATGCTTGTCGCCACGTGTGCCGGGTAGTCCCTGGTCTCTTCTACTTGCCTTACCAAAAATTGTCTGAGCAGTTCGTGAGGAGTCCAATGTGCTTTCGCAATATAAGGTCTGCCGGCGCCGCTGCAGTTGTGAGCGGCAGAAGAAGACGCGTGAAAGAGACCGCCTGTTTATACGCGCTGGGCACATGTTTCGAACAGACACAGCGCGCCTGCAGGGACAGCGTTTCGCTATGTTCTCGTTTTTCGCCAGTCAAGTCACAGTGAGCCGGGGTTGAGCGTCGCGTTTCCAGTGTCGCGATACTCTGCACGGTACGCGGTAAAACGAAAGCACAAAATAAGGACCAAAGTGAGAAGCATTGCTGCGGAACTCCAGAGAGCACTATTTTGATGAAAAATTGACACGTGCTGCGTCGAGCCTTGCGCGTTCTTGCTCCATTGAACGCGGCGTTTGGTATCTGCAAGCATTGCGCTCTTTCTCTTTTGCTGAGCTTGGCAGCACCCGTGGGATCGCCTTAAATTCAGCCTTAAAAACAAGTTGGCTCCATCACGAAGCAGCAAACCCCTGCCTCTTTTACCCAGTTTTGGTTCACAAACAAATACTTGGTCTAACATTTCGAGTTCACTGCTGTAGTACGTACACCTAAGTAAACACGCAACATTGTACAACTGACCTCAACAAGTAAAAAAAAATATCCGATGCTTAAATGCGCGGTTATAAAGCCGAAGTGTAGGGTAGTTATTTTTGGAAAATGTCTCTGTTTTCCCTATCTTGCCAAAAAAATCTGCAAAAATTCACAGAGTTCTCTACTAATGCGCAGAATTGTTATGCCGCTTGTGTAATGTGTGAGGTCTTTAAAGTCAAATATGGCTATGAGTTCCGAAAGGCTGAGATTTTTTATTCTTTTTAAGTCTTGTTTTGTTTCTTTTCACCAAAGATGTAAATTTATACCATTATGGCGATGAAGTGCCTTGACCTGGCTAATTTTTTTTTCGAAGATGCCAGGTGTACTGCATTGTTTCTCGGTTTGCGCTATTTTTTATTCGTATTTTCAATGTTCTTCTGCAGCCTTATTTAGTTTATTTCACGGTTTTTGAGGGACATGTATAAGACGCATATTTTTGAGTTTGTCCAATTATTCTTGAGAAAACTTTATTTTTTTATTTTTCTTCATTTTGGTTTTCGATACTGTGCCCTACCAATTATCTCCATTTACGCTTTTGTAATGATTAAAGGTGTTACTTCCGCGAAATCTACACTATTGTAGAACTGCAGGGCGTACACGATACTGGCTGTGGAGGTGCTCGGCGAAGAATGCTACGCCCTAAAAAGAAATGATCGCTTTCTCGTAACTTTATACATGTATATTTATATGAAATGTTTGGTTTCTGTGAACCCACCAAGCACTCAATAGTGTTAAGGAAGCCTCCGAAACAAATGAAGAGGAGCTAAGTGAGTCTACAACTTGCGAGAAGTAGAGTCTGTTTTGTTTCGGGGATAACAGTTTTGTTCAGCCTCTCGGCCCGCTGCCTCCTCCGACCATGAAGACGACGAGGCAGTAGTGAAGAAACGAGAGCTCGCGTATCGGGTCGTAATTCCTCTCCAATTGTATTACGTAATTCTGTAGCCGTTTCCCCAGTTCCGTTCTACACGGTGACTCTATAGTGATATGAGTTGGGCGTGTTAACCTCAAAAAGCAACCCCGTTTCTTGGCCAATGCCCCACTTCGGTATGTGCCATTACATAAGGAGCAACAGAAGCAGCAACAACAAGAAGGTACGGCGCTGTTCGGAAGCTGGCCGCAACGCCAATAAATAGTTTTCTTCCGCCTTGAGTTTCGCCTTCTGACACTCGTTGCTCAACAGTGCCTTCTTTTATGTAAGCCCTCACCCTTGGGAGGGAGTGCAACAACATGCAGTCAAATTATAGGAAGACATTTTCGCCTACAAGCTTTAGTTTTAGTTTTATATCTATAATATAGGGGAGAAAGTAGTAGTCACCTTCGTTGCCTTGGTTGTCACGGCAAACCGGCTTCAAATTACTATGAAAAGTATGTTCCGCGTGTAAAAAAATTACTGAGCGTGTTTAGAGCTTTGTAGACCGGGATCACGAGAGCGTAGTTGCACCTT
This sequence comes from Haemaphysalis longicornis, assembly GCF_048455015.1. NCBI lineage: Eukaryota > Metazoa > Arthropoda > Arachnida > Ixodida > Ixodidae > Haemaphysalis > Haemaphysalis longicornis. The sequence goes on along the minus strand of NW_027526295.1, from coordinate 290,245,585 downwards.
CTGTTATTCAGCTTGTTTAAACTGTCCCATTGATTGTTCAAACTTTTTTCCACGAAGACACAGAAGTGATCTCAAATGTTGGTAGAAGAGAACGATGAAGAATGATAGCGGCGGTCAGACGCGTTCTGTATGTGATCTGTTGTAAATACAGTTATTTTCCTTTAACGACGGCATTGTAGTCGCGACAAAGTGGTGCCGAAATCCCGCGGGATCAATGAACGATGGTATGTACCTCAACGGTTGCGTCCAATGCCTGAAAAGAACTGAAACCGCTCTCATCATGACCGAATCACAAACGAAGCCTACTAGAGATCAGCTATACGCCTCGAGATTCGCGATCGCTGCGCCGCCTGCCGCCGCTTCTCCGCGGCGTTTGCGGGATTAGCGCTGCGTGGCTGATAGGTGGTCATGCAGTGTTTTGGTTCTCTTTCGCTTCTCTTTGCCTTTCCGCGCACTAAATAACTTGTTATGGTGACGTCTGTAAGCTAACTGAACGTTTAGGGCGCTTAAAAAAACAGCTGCGTCTTGGTAGAGCGCTCGAACGCCAACAAGACTACCCGGGGAGGCGGTTCTGCGCGCTTCTTGGCCGCTCTTGCGGTCGTCGGCGACGGCAGCAGCAATCACCGCTGTCGCCTTCGAACAAGTCAGCACAAGTGAATTCTATTTATTGTCACCTCGTTTAGACCTGACATTGGCACTGTAAGAGGTTGGTTCGTTTTGCAGCGCAAACAACAAATGCGGCTTTGCTTCGAATATGTACGTCGTAGAAAAATATATTTCGTGGATGTGATAACCCAATAGCTGACAAAAACGTGTGCCTTTTATGGGAATATAAGCCACGCGAAAATGTTAAGTACACTCAAAGGCTGTGCATTGTCAGATATGTGCCCACTCATGCCGTATAGTAAGAACCAAGGTATATGTTAATGAAACCACGAGAAAATGAATGGTCTGCAAGTCAGGAATAAATAGAATAGTCGTACGGGAATAAAAAAAACGAGAGCAGCTTCTGAAATGCTAAATACGTTTGTTTGAGCAAGGTAGTATTTACCAGACCAACTAGATGCGAAATGCACTGATATTTCGCTAGACATGGGGGGGGGGGGGGGCGGGGGGGTGAGGAGGAGGGCGCTCAACTATCGTTTGTTTACAAATGCGGAGCGAAATCAACGAATGAACGTTTTAGTAATCACACACACAAGCTGCGTGTTCACTTTTCGTTTGTTTTTCGCCTTCAACGATCGGCTGATCACTCGGCCGACGCATTTTTCGAAGAATACAGGGTAGGCAGTTCACAAGAAATACGAGGTGTCGTTGAAAGAGTTGATTGATTGATTGCAGGGTTTAACACGCCGACGCAACGGAGACGATGAGGCACGCCGTAGTGGTGGGCTCCGCATTAATTTTGACCACCTGAAGATCCTTAACGTGCGCCGAAATCTCGTACACACGGGCTCGTTTGAAGAGTGTCGTATATGATAAGGGTCTCTGATTTCGGTTTATGCTAGATTCTGCAGTATCCCTGTGTCACACGACGATGTTTCGAAGAAGCGTTTGGTCGCGGTCGCGGATTACTCTATAAGCCCATACTCGCGCTTCTCGTGGAGGATAAATGTAACAGATGAATCTTTGCGAGCGCTCACCTCGGGACAAGACGACCCAGCATTAAATTTGTCGTCGTGTGCTGACTCCGGAGTGTAATTTTGCATTATCCATCGTACTTCTTTGGTACAATGTTTGCGAAATTTATGCCGCATTGGCTTGTTCAGGGTACTGAGCAATATCTGATATGTGATATTGGCAGGCGTAACTTGCGTGCTGTCAGGTATAAGTGCTCCGCTAGATTTTGTAGTGCACAAAGTCGATTTACATCATAGTGTGTATGGCCGCAACATGACCATCGGAGGAAACACTGCTTACAGAGACACTGCCACTAAATTTCAGGGCAGCGGAATTGCAATCAGCTGCATACAAATGCTCGCTTCGGGACGCTGGCCTGTGACACACGCCCGGCGCTCACATAGATCTTTCTAAGATCGCGTCATAAACGTTTATACTCTCGTGAACCCACCAGGCTTGCAAACAGAGTGCCTGCTCCACGTTATTCGGTATTTCGAACGGGGACAAACGGTAAATCGCTGTCTTGAACGAGCCCCAAAAGCAACGGCGACAGGGGGGAGCGGGCCGGGGACTCCCGCTCCTGCTTTCGAAACGGGCCCCTAGGGGGATTTCAGTGGCGCCCCTACAAGCCGCGCTCGAGGCGTATACCAAAAACGAAGTGTTCAACGCTCTACTATAACGAGACTAATCTCCCAAGCGAAGGCTGCCATTTTCAAAGCGGACACAACCGATGAAGAAATTTGCGCCATAAGCGAACGGTTTGACTTCGTGTCCGGACAACTACGGAACACCGACCGTGGCATCGAACCCTTTCTGACTGGCAACTACGCTGAGCAAGGGTTTATGGAGACTTTTGAGTTTCGTGACATCATCGTCACAGGGCAATCGATTTTAAAGCAACAATGCAGTGCCCAAGAAGCGAGCTTTGGGGTGCTTGTCTCAAATATGGCAAAGTAGCGTCGCAGTTTCTCGCCCACACCAAATCATGCAACTTCAATTGCCCAGGTGATGCATCACGGGCCAACATGCCTTTTCAAGTCACTAGCGGTTCTCTGACGGCATCCGCTCGTATCGAGGACTCTAGTAGCCAAGCTCTGATACATGAAACGACGCCGGCAGCTACCGCTCAACTTGAACAGAAACCGCAAGGTCTGCCTGCAGAGAAATGTGCTTATCCCGACGTCCTACTTGAACTCGATGGACAAAGCAACAGTGAACAGAATTCGTCGACGAGCGACACAGCAGCCAGAACTGGAGCCATTGCAACTAATGACGTATCCCCAACGCAGTTGTGGCGTCCATCTGGCCGAAAAGTAGGCGCATCGAAGGAAGCCTTGCCAAACAGAACTCGGGTGAACCAAATACGAAAAGACAAGAGGATGGATAAAAAAGACATTGATGCTACCTCAACATTTTCTTTTAAGCTCTCTCTGCACCAATACACGAACGTGAAACAAACGATTTTCGTTGCTCATGGCTTGCATGGCAGTCATTGGGGTCATCGCCACGACCATGACAGCTTCCACTCTCGAAGAAAGGAGAAGGGCCACGGCAACCAAACGAAGGCTTCTCCTGCTGCTCGGCACACCTGGAAATACAGGCGCAAGAGCCGTCAGCGAGGCCACCATTTGCTCGGAACGACTGTAAACGGACCATACACACAACTGCAGCGCTGGTGGAAGTACAGATGCAAGGACGAGTGCTAGGACTATCCCCTACGAATCACTGTTTTTTCCGCTGGGGAGGTTGTTCGAACTTTTTTCCACGAAGACAAAGAAGTGATCTCAAATGTTGGTAGAAGAGAACGATGAAGAATGATAGCGGCGGTCAGACGTGTTCTGTATGTGATCTGTTGTAAAGACAGTTCTTTTCCTTTAACGACGGCATTGTAGTCGCGACATTGGTCTCATGGGGCCACTGCCGCAGCGCCATCCATAGTCGCTTCCTCCCGACAGCGCGGTTACGCCGGGCGGCCAATCGAGCCGCACTGTCCTCGGCCGCCGTGGCTCTCCCTGTGGCCCTCCCTGGTCTGCGTACGCGCGGCGACGCGTGCAAGGCAGTTCGGCGTCTTTTTTCAGTGCCCTCCTCCGGCGCTGCTGTTTCTCTTTTCCGGCACGTGCTCCCCAGCTCACGATTTGATTCTCTGTACCCCAACTGCAACTTCTTTGCTCACTTTCCTGTCTCACAACGAATTTCGTGAAATTAAAGGGACTCCGCAACACTTCCGATAGACGCTCTCACTCTTCTCTTCGCATCTGAAAGCCCCGCGAAAGCTATAGTTATCGCCAGCACGGAGCGGCAGAGCGTGATTTGCTCGTCGCAGCCGATACGCCTCCCTCTTCTACTTCACCTTTGTGGCTTTCTCTTTGAAGTGGTCATGGAATGCGTTCATTGCTGCAACTGTAGGAAAGCCTGCCAATAGCTGCTACACCGCTGCAATTACGTAACTACAGAGGTCGAAGAGTCGAGGAGCGCCAAGACCAAGAAAGAGAGAAACATCTTTTGAGCAAGTTTCTAAATTATCTCATGGGCATGGATAGGGCAGTAACTTTTGGCTGAGTTGCCTTGCGACACCCTAATCTAAGTACTGGATGTGTTGGTTGACTACGTTGGGCAAGCATTTAAGACTTTGAAAAAAACTCGAAAACGTGCGTGAGGGTCTCTTTCAGGCTTTCTCCTTATAAGAGGATCGCATCTATATCTCATCAAACCATCGAAGAGCTTCGTTGACCCGTCATTTCGCTGCTAGATCTGAACCTTTCAATTGGCAGATCTCAGAACGGCCGGGGCTGTCACACTTTCACTGGCTGAACTTATTCCTCGTTCATTCTTTGGGAGTGGAATTCACAATCTCTTCGCTGATACGGAATAATCGCGTGTGACGTGCAGCTGGCTGACAAGGGTAGTGGTGACGGCCAATTTTCTTCCCGTTTACGCGGTTCCTCAAAACACTGCACTTAAACGCACTTATTACACACGTATACCGATGCCCCAGTATTCGATATCCTAACTTTCCACTACAAAATTCATTCTATTACCCGCTTTTCTGACGTTCTTTTCCAGCGAAGCTGTATATGCTTCGGTTTTCACTTATAGTGTGCGTGGATAAATCAGCGTATAACGAAATTTTTTTTGCATACAAATGACAGTGTTCTGTGCTTACTTCCTGAAGGGTTCCTGCTGCGTGGCGGTAAAACGCTGTGGCCGGAGTTTTTCTCGCCTAAGCAATAAAATGTGGTAATTTTTCTTTTCTTTTGAATAAAGATATTTTCCATCCATCAATCAATCAATCAATCGCCTAAGCACGCGCACATCTTAGCCATGCTCGGGGGGAGGGAGCGGGATGGTGCACATGCAGCCAGGCTGCACGCGCTCACCGAGGGCGTACCCGTTGTGCTGGTGCGAGATTTAAATGTGGACGTCCCACGGCCCGATGCGTCGTAACCAAGGAGGTTAATTTTTTTAACCTGCTTGGTCGTAACTGCTGTCCTCCGTGGTGGATCGGTTTGGACAGTAGGACGCGGGATGCGAAGGGACAGCCCCGCGTTTGTTCACTGGAATCAAACTTTAGCCCTTCCAAGTTTTATTTAGCTAATTACCCTGGAAGTATGATCGATCGAACATTTTAAAACAAACTTGTCCGGTTTTGCGCACTCGTTGGACTGCGTACAGCTTCGCTTGTCGGCATTCTTCACAGAATAAAAGGACGCTGATTCTGTTTCTGCTGGTTTATTTGAAGCCCATGTTTACTGTAGCAAACAATAGCCAGTACAGATACCTTCCATCATCTTTTTATTTCTGAGATTACGCTTTGTATTTCTTCAGCAACCATCCTTGCCCGGGAAACAGCTATCTCCCAATGGTCTCCAGAAGATTTCACATGCGCACGCATTAGTGCCTTTGACCCGCACCTGCAACGTCCCCTTCCACTAGGCCTCCCACGGTCTGACGCAACTCTTCTTTGCCGTCTCTGGCTAGGGGTGGCATTCACAAATGCTTACTCGTACTTAATAGGAATGGCAGCAAGGGCGGAGTGCGAAACGTGCGGCACATCGGAGACGATACGCCACGTTTTATGCGAGTGCCCACGCTACTCGGCTGAAAGAAAAAAGCTGTCGTCAGCGCTGAGGAACCTGGACTCTAGGCGGCCATTTCCGGAGGGAAAGATTCTGTGCCATTGGCCTTTTCAGTCATCCGCTCGGAAGGCGACTAAGGAACTATTACGTTTTCTACGGGCGACGAACTTGAACACTAGGCTATAGACTGAGAGCCTCCAGTGTCAATCACTGTCACTGCCTCTGTGCTGGGCATACGTGTCTGGTTCAACATGTCCTCTTTTTTTCCTCTCTCTTTTTTGCCCATTTCCCCTTTCCCACGTGCAGGATAGCAGACTAAGCTCTAGCCAGGTTAACTTTCCTGCCTTTCTTCTACATTATTCCTTCCTTCCTTCCTTCGGCAGGGAAAACTTCGCATTTCGTTTTGTTTGGAATTACATTTTCTGCTGCCGATTGTCTACGGAACGGCAGTACGAAAACTAGAAGCGGCATAAATCAATTTTCGTTGTGGCCCATTTCGGTGAGAAAGATTGTGGTGCGCACGTTATGTGTGCATAGGTGGCTTCATTACTTCCAAGGTCATGCCGACAAGTGCATCAAAAAGCTCGCTGCGGCAACTGGCCATATACACAGAAACGCTCCTTTGTTGACTTGTGGGCGCCCCTGATTGTTTCTCTGTCCAGCTCCATCCTTGTCGCGATATAACACATCTAAACATGCATACAGATGTCACGACAATTCTGCAGTGGACGAAAGAAACGCTACGAGCACTAGTACAACGTTTTTTTTTCATTTCCGCTGGGTTCAGACGCGGCTGACACAGGACGTACATCGACATGTGGAAGATAGGAAAAGCAAACCGGTCATCCTGTGGCGTGAGCAAATATTGGCCTCCCTACCTTCAAGTACGGGTATTCCTGGAGCTAGATGAAGCCAGCTTTATGCGCACGCCAACCCCGTCTACCAGGGATGTTTCATTTTGCAACAGTTCAAGTCGGATAGTTCATAGGATCCCGGGCACTTCCAAATGCATTTTCGGCCGGCTGCATAGTGAAAGAGCCGGGGCAAAACCAGACACGGCGCATCTCCGTTCCAAGTTTTACGGAAGTATTAAAGCTAAACTTTCTATGCCTCACTGATGGTGACGTTGGCCCAAAAACACTGCAGGAAAGCCAGCTTTCTCTGATGATGATGATGATGATCGTGGGTGAAGTTAGACATGGCTGAAACACGAAGCTTTCTCTTTCGATAGCCAGTGTCTTCAAAATCCAAAGTCAAAGTCTAAAATACATATCGTTACGCCCAGAACGCACTGCAGAAAAGCCAACTTACACAATAGGTTTCCACAAAAGTAGCTGAAGCGCCTCACGAAAAAAACGCTTCCCGTGGTCAGAATGGAACCCAGGCACCTCGCATTGCGAAGGCGACGTCCATCCGATTGCGCCGTTCCGACACGGGAGAAGCAGCGTGGATTCGAGACTTTGACTTTGACGCAGGTTGCGTGGGAGAAAGCTTCGCGTTTCAACCGTCTTTATCTCTGGAAATGGGCTTTGATTATTGTTTAGCTTTTCCTCGAACCGGGGACATTCCTCAGCCGAACTGACACGCTGAACTGTAGTCGCCTTTTAACAGCAAAGCTGATCCTGGTCGAGGCTTTCATGGGACTAAATGTGGTAAAGCGGCTGCCGCGATGTGGAGAGGACATCGTCTGGGGAGGAAAGCAGCAAGCGCCAAGCACTTATGCGGCAAATTAAAGGAATGCTTGAACGAGGCGGTTATGCAGGCAAATCTTTCCTAAATGACTAGACCTGGTGGCAATATTTGCACTTGTCAACGTTGCTGAGCAAAAAAATAAGAACTTTAGGCATATCTGAGCCAAGATATCAACACATAAGGGATGTCTGTATTGTTATTTTAATTACCAATGCATGGCTGCTTAATCTTTGCAATACAAAATAAAAAAAACATACGCCATGAAAAAACAAAGAAGCCCTCGCGGCCTCCCCTCATGGCAGTGTTCCAAGTTGAAAAGTAAAAATAAATCTTCCAATAGATGGTGGAAGCTGCGGAACGGAATCAATCTGGTGGTTTTGAGGTATTCTATGAAGCTTAGCCTTGCGACTCGGGAATGCGAGGCAGCTTCGCTCTTACCATCAGCGTTCTCAACGGTAAGTCAGTGAAGCTGAGGTAGTCTTTTTAGTGTGGTTTTTCACATTCCCCCCCTTTACTTGTGTCGCTGACTTCATTTTGCGTCGCCGTTTTCACCCGCCCTCAATGTGATCGAAAGAGATAAGAGCTTGTTCTGAACGTGTGTGTCTTCCTGGCATCCTAACACCCATTGGTATGAATTTCGGTGTTCTAACTGTGAACGTTATGCTCGCCGATTTGCTTGCACCGTTTGTTATTCAGTCAGCTGGGCGGTTAAATACAAAGAGCAACCACTAAAAAGTATTCATAAGTAGCCGAGCTGTTATTACAATAATCACAGTTGATGGTGAAATAAAGGACTTATTGGGGTAGATTAGCACGAATGTAGTGGTGGTAGACGCAGTTTTACGCCATTCTTCATGTAAAGGGTGCACTTTAAAAGGTGGCTTAAAAAGTCGGTCACGTAAGAAAAAGACGCCCATGTGAAAATGATGAAGAAGCGGCACTGACCGTCCCCTGAAATCCAACTTGACATAAATACGAAATTTTCATGAAAATATCCCGTCGCCTACGAAGTATCTTGTGTGGGTATCTCAAGAAAGTTGAGGAATACCATTGAACCTCGATTTAACGAAGTCACCGGGACCAGCAAATTATTTCGTTAAATCCGGCACTTCGTAAAATCGAGAGAACGACAAATTTTTCGTCAATTGAAAAGGCTCGTAATTTTTACATACGCTCGCTTTGTGAGCACCGGCAGGACGCCCTTCTGGTTGCTCGTCAGTGAAGTCAAAGCGTCCTCGGCACCCTCGGGTGCCCCGACAAACCGCCTCGCAAGGTCGACGGCCTCCATCACCTGGCTTGGTGTGGGTACGGGAGCTTCGACAGTATCCGAATCGTTCGCATGTTCAGAGTCCTCTTGTGCGTTGTAAACAAGCTGCACTATATCTTCGTCGTCGAGAACTTTTGTTGTGTCAAAATCTGTGTCGGCGTCGGCGTTCACGAAGTCATCGAAGTTCTGATCTGCGGCGACCTCGTCACGCCGTCGAAGCTCTTCCTAACTGGGCGATGCCTCTTCCTGCTCGTGTTGCGGTCTTGTGGAGCTCGACGCAGCCTCGGACGTTTAAGTGTGATGACCAGCATACCGCAGACAGTTCACAACGATGAAGGGCCGGGTTGCTCTCCACGATTTTAACGGAATGCTTTGTTAAATCGAGTTTGGCGGAGAAGTTTGTTTCGTTATTTCGAGTGCATAAAAGCATTAAGCCTAAGGGCCACTGCGTGGGGAATCCGAATTAGTTCGTTAAATGGGGAAATTCGTAAAATCCGGTTTCGTAAAATCGAGTTTCAAACTTTCAACTGTACTTGCAATCAGGAAAACACTCACAGTTTGCGCGCATTGACCGCATCGCTAACATTACGAGCGGGACCCTTTTAATATACACTCGATGTAGTGCATGCAAAATCCCATTACTCACTCAGAAAATTTTATAGGAATATCATGGACATTTTTGTAATTAGTCTTCGAAGATTGGTGTGCATAGAGTTAAGCTTAGTTACTTCCTTGTGTGTAGAACTCGGTAGAAACATACCTTCAATTTGACGATAGGCACATAGAAAGATGCTAACTAGTGTACTAATTGTGCAAGAAAAAAATTCCGGACACCGGAGAATTTCAGAGAAATTATCAATAAAAAACGGCATTTCCAAAAATGCTGGATATTGTTGCGTGCCTTGTCGCTTGGCCGATGTCTGGATTCTTTTCTTTTAAGTGAAGCTACTACTCCAGGTACAAATCCTAGAATTGCCTAGTAGCGTACTTGTGACCGTGCAACTCGACGAAGGTCAAGCAAGCTCATTGTGCTGTCTAGCTGCGCCGACAGAAGCGCCACCGACCGCGCTTCAGCCACCGGCCCAAGTAAATAACGTCACGTGGCATTGCAAGGACAGCTCATTTCGTTTCTCGGTGGAGAGGAATACTTCGAAAGCACCTTGTTAGGGACGAATTCGGAACGGCATGCAATTGAAGCACCGCTTCACGTCAAAGCCAAGTCCGACCTAGGTATACAGGGGATTCGTCAATTTTTCTTGGAATATCTTCAAAACACGTGCCGACGGTTTTGTAAACATAAAGTCTTGCTTGGGTTTGTCACACCGATTTCTTATCCGCACCCCTATTTCGCACATCCTTCTGTTAAACAGGGAAGCTCTGAGGGGCATTTCGAAGAGCCCCTCGTTTAATGTGTTTTCCGTACCAGGCCGGCGACCAGCGGAATGCAACGCAAGCGCGCCTGCTCGAGGCCGTCAACCAGAGTTGTAGACCAGGCAAAGTTCCCGCTCATTCCACGGGGCTGTTTATTTTGTTTGTCACGCCCGACTTTTTTAGTTTTAACTCAAGCTCTAGTTTTAAATCGTATTCTCAGAGTTTCGTCGTCATTATTTCCCTCGTATTCATTCTTTATTATTCAGCCCGGCTTACACAGTTACGTTGGTCCCAAGCCCTTGTAATCCTGGTAATGCGAGCGCGGGAGAATAGCATAATTATCACGACTTGGAAGGAGAGAGCGGCATAAGTCTTCATTACTTTACAGCGTGCTCTGTCGCTTTATAGCGGTGTTTCGGGGTCCTGTTCTCATCCTTTTTTTTACGGTATTCTCTGCCACGGGTGAACGATATAGAGTGTTCACCGCTGTCTGGCGCCCAGCCTGATATCCAGTCGGAAAATGCGTAAATAAAAAACAGTGACCGAGACAGCGAGACAAAAGAAGGAGGAGGTTGGATGTTTGAGAGCAGCTAATGACTGCTGGGGACGAGCACAAGGTCCCGTATTTCTCTCGAGTGGTGAATTCTAGGCGTTACTCAGGCTGCCTGCCGCATGCCACTCGCTAAACACCTTCTTCGCGCAGGCCTCGACTTCGTTTTTGTTGTTAGGTGTAAAGGTAAAAATAAATTGAGCACGTGTTTTTCGGCGCACGGTAACAGGAACGTTGAAAACCATGGCATTCCTCCGGAAGTTTCAGAAGTCGACGCAAACTGGAAGCTGAATTTTTAATACGTAGCATTCTTTGGCCGGTGCACCACCCTCACGTACAGCCGGAACCACATTACGCCTTCATTTTCGCAAAAATAAATAATTGCCGGAAGCAACACGTTTATTCGTTATAGCGTAAACGGAGATCATTTGTCGGACGAAGTTTTGATACACCAAAAAACACAAAAAATAGAAAAATAAAACTTGCACAATAACGAACTGGCAAAATCAAAACCTGTTGTACATCTTATCCGAATGAATTAAATACACCCGAAAAAGAGCGCTGAAAGTACGATTGAGAAAATAGCGAAGACGCACCAACGCTGCACTACGCCTTGCATGTTCGGAAAAATATGGAATTAGCGAACTAAAGTCACGTTGTTCCCATAATGGTGTAAATAACCATCATCGGAGAGAAGAAACAAGAGAAAACCCCAAACACAATAAAATGGGTAAGCGTATTTCGCTACTCGTAGCCAAACCTTGCTGTAGAGAGGTCACGATGTATGCAAGCTTCGTAAGAATGCTACGCATTAGTCTGCAATTCTCTGAATTCACGCGTATCTTTGTTTGTTTATAATTTATAGTACTGAAATTTATAATATTACAATTAGACACAATCACAGGAACTACAATCCGAAAGCACGGCCGTCGGGTAAAAAATAATTATGAATGACTTCTAAGTAATCAGGAATATACATGCCGAAAGCGCCTTCTTCAACTTAGAAAACGAAGCACTACCTGCAGTAAAAGAATATAATTACCTCCGAAAGATGTTTAGTGCTCACCTGAACCACGAGAGAGAAATCCGGCTCATAACGTGTATGGGTTGTGGAGCACTGGGCAAGCGCACTCCCAAATAGTGAAAAGTAAGCTACCTCTCTCACTCAAAGGAAAATATGCAACCATTGCCTACTGCCGGTGATGACATACGGAGCTGAAACTTCGTACCTTACGCAACGACTAACTGAAAAGCGCACTTAGATCGGCTCAACGGGCCATGGAAGGAATAATGGTAGGAGTAACACTTCGGGGCAGGAAACGAGCTTCCTGGATCAGGGACCAAACTCGAGGAGAACAGCAGGAAGGCCAACAACACGATGGAGGGATGAAATAGGGAAATTCGGCGGCCTACAGCGCACTCGAGCGGCGCAGGAGAGGCGCGTTTGGAAGTCAATGGGAGAGGCCTTCGCCCTGCAGTGGGCCTAAGCAGACTGTTGATGATAATGATGATGACTCTAAGATCGCTCAAGTTCACACAGGAGTCAGTACGTATGCACATAGATAACACTGATAACGGCATGAGAGAAAAATGGCCTGAAAAATAGAACAAAATTACGCTTAAAATCTACGAATAAACGTCCGCGACCGCTCACAGAGTGCAGAAAGTGGAGCATGCATGATAACTAAACTTTTTGTCATGCGTATTTCCGAAGCATCACTTTAATATTCAAGATCTTCAGTGATACGCTGGAATAATCTTAAATCCCTCTCGTCAGGGCTAAAAAAGTTCCGAAGCCTAAAAAAGCTGCTTCGGGGACACTTTCCGCTTTTATTACACAACCACTCCGATTTCGCGACGTTTAACAAATATGCTGCAAGTTATCTTCCACGGGCATAAGCCGTCATGCACAAAAATCACAAGTTGCGCAAAAAAATTGCGCATTGAGCTGGTATATTGTCTGTTAGGTGCCGCAGTATGCATTTGCGCTTCTCAGTTTTCAGCGGCGAAGCACTGTAATACTCCCTTCGGCGAAAATGTCGCATACCGGGCCGATAGTACGTAGTGTTAGGGTTTCACTGAAGCACGCAGGCACTATAATAAAATTGTACAGTTCCCATGGTGCCGTCGTGTATTGGAATTCTCAACTTTCACGATAACGTAACTGACACCGATCCAAGAGCGCGCATAAGGGGTGGCCGTCGGAAAGCCATTCTTCATGGAAGTCTCAATGAAAATTTTATAAAGGGAATGTGCAAAGACATCTCGGAAGCAGCAAGACCCGTGAACTCCCGTATTGAAACGCGTGAGCTGTACAATGTATGTAGGCGCGAATGCAATGGCGCACGTATGTGTGCTCATATTGAATGCCGGAACGCATGTTACTTAACAGTTTCCACGATAGCTATTGCGTCTATTTATTCATTGACCACAGGGCATCAAACTGATAAGACCAGAAAAACGTTTTATGCAGGCCGGTAAGTTTTAGTTGCTGTGTGCGTACTAATAATTTCATTCAAGAACATTGATGCTTCAAATTAGGTGTATAGCGCTATTAATCTTTTAAAAATCTTTACAGTTTCTTAAAGGGGCCCTAAATATATCGCGATTTCAAGCGCGTTATTGCTAGATAACCGTTCTTTTCTTTTCTTCTTCACATGCGAAGTCTTGCCACCACAAAACAGAGCTCTGACGTAACATTTTTGCCTCGGACGTAACCTCTATGACATGACGAAGCTAGCGCTGAATGCTGCAGCCAATCAGCGTTTCCGGCTCTGGGGGAAGCCGCAGCGGTTTCGGCGGCTCAGGCGGCGTCTACGAGAACGACACTCCGGCACGGCTTATCTTGTAGGTACGAATGTCCATCGTCGCCATTTGTCACACCAGCTTAGCTCAGTTCGTTGACATAGCGCGTCATTTACAAGAAAATGAATACCAGTGGCAAGCAGTGAGCTGCTTCTGCAGGCAGAAATGCTATGCGCGCAACAGCGAAAACCATCCTTATTCACAGTAGACATGAACCGCGCATGAATCAGCGCAAACGGCAGCAGCTAAAACTCGTCGCCGCCTGCCATATCCGGAATACCTGAAACAAAGGTTTTCAAATGCTTGAAAGGGGATGACATCATGGTGAGAGATTGTGCTGGGGATCGTCGTCGGTGCGGCTTCATAAAGCGGTGACCGAATAGGCCTCCTGCGCTGGAGTTTTGGCGACATGCAGCGCCCCTAGCGGCCAACGCAGTACAAAAGCAGACGACCCTCGCCGCCCTCAAAGTGTTTTCAATTACAAGCCAGAGTGAAAGTTGGTTGTGGCGCTTTGTGGCGTGTTTAAATGACTGAATACTGTATGAAATAACCCTAAAGTAGTTGCAGAGGCTAAACAAAGTAATATCCGCTAAAAGAAGCCGATTTGTCGGCTTTCTTTCGAGCGAGCTTTCGCGGTGGTCGCGGCGTGGGACAGTATCGCCAGGTCGGGTGGTTTAACGGTTTGACAACACTTACAGTTTTTTCTTCTTGCGTGCGGTCGACAAAGGAAAGTTCACGAGTAGCATAAACACGGAACGCTGCTCATCCTATATTCTGAGGTAACTGCAAAAGGTTGCTTCAGCGGGAGCATGCAAGCGAACGCAAGAATTGCGCAGCCGACTCAGCAGACACTGCTGGCCTGGCACCGCCTTTGAAACGAGTGGAAATTTTGTTTCGTATTTTCGCTAACTAAATGATTCTTGCGTAACGTTTTACGCAGCACGATTTACGAACGGCAGGGTACATGTATACTAGCGAGTAGGTGGGGCAATAGCGCCAAATAAACAAATTAAGAGCTATTAAAGGACGCAAAACATGCACCAAATCACACGCCCGCTGCCTGCAGAGATGTGTACTTCTGTAACATCACATAACACAGCCGCATACACGGCGCGCGTCCCCGAATATTTACATACGATTATCACTGACTGTGTTGGTTTTCTAGTGCAGGGGTCGTCGAATCTGAACGCCAACACGCCAGTTTTGACTTCAAATGGAGTTAGTCAGCGAGACAAGAACACAGAATTGGCGTCCTCCACTTGAATTGCCCCCCCATCTTCACACTTCGCCAGATTATTGCCAAATATTATTAGAAATTCGAAGAATTTTTTCTCTTTTCATTCAAAGCCCCCCTCCTCCTCCCACCCGATTTGCCGTCCGGCCCCCCGCCGTGTCGGCTGCATGGAACTCGGCCGTTGCTGACCCTCATTCTAAGCTATTAAGTGCGAACTGGGAATGTATGCTGCAAGAGCGTAATTAAGTTGTGAAGCGAGAGCAAACAAGGAAAGCGAGCGGCCTCTTAGTTCGCCCTACCACATTGTTTTACGCCCACTAATTTCGAAATCAAAAAACAGATTTCACGTTTCTCACGGTCGCGGCATTTTGTCACTGAGACACGCAACAAAACGGCGAGCTAACGCTGCACCATGTATTCGTAACGGCGACGCAAACGACCACTGTTTAATGAAAGTGCACGCATAGTGTGCAGGTAGTACGCAAAAGAGCGGCGCACCGCAGCAGGTGAGCCTGCGGTCCGCCGGACTCGCTGGCTTTTTAAAGCGCGATCATCGCCGATTGCGTCACTCTTCTTTTTTGATCGGCTGTTTTTGAGAAGTCTTTGTCACCTAGAGTATTAGTTTAAACTAGAAATTTCACTTAAAATTTCACTTCGTACGACCATCGATCGGTGAACCTGTGAGTAGCAGACGCCGTCACGGTCCCGGCACTTTCGTCGGCGCTGTAAACGTGTTTAGCGCTGCAAAGCTTTTTCCCCTAATGCCAAGTTGATCGCTGAAATAGATCGGACGCGTCGGGGATGAGCTGGTGACCACGTCGCAAAATAATCGGGAGCGTCGAGCTCATTTTGCTTCTGTCAACACGGGATCCTATAGGAGCGTACGGCTGGGCCAGGTGGCGCGCCGGAGCGATACTAGCAGCGCTGCGCGCGGCGGAGAACCGCCCTAGATTGCCGTACGCGCACCGAGCTGCCGTGTGGCCGCTGCTGGTTTTCAATGGCGACTAACACGTTGGCATTCTACTGCGGCTTCCTTCCTCTCGAAAACTGTGAGCTATTTTTTAGGGAGGCGACCCTGAAGAAAGGAAAGCTACTCGTGAAACATGTGTTCGCGGTGGAGGAGATAATACAAGCAGACGAGCATCAGCTGAACGCCAAGTGCGTTTCACAAGTGCAAGACAACGTCGTCTACGATGTGCGTCTGAAGGTAAACACTCTTTCTCTTTTTGTGTTCTTTCTACCGCTCTTGTCGGATGTATTCGCGCTCAGAGGCTAAGTACACAAAGGTAGTGATACTAAATTGACTTTTCGCATGCAGATCTGCGCTCACACACGGTCCGTAGCCTACGGGACGTGCTCTTGCAAGGCGGGAATAACCTGCCGCTGTAAGCATGCCGCGGCTGTGTGCGCCTACGTGAATGAGGCAACTGACGATACCTGCACAAGCAGACTCCAGCAGTGGGGAAAACCGTCGAAAAAACCCAAGCGGGACGTGAACAAGACCATCTCGGACCTGTTCCCAGGTATTTTGATTAGGAATGCATTCGCTCGATTCCTCTTTTCACCGTGGTTTCGTGATTGATTGATTATGAGGTTTAACGCGCCGACGCTACACAGACGACGAGGCGCGCCGTAGTGCAGGGTTCCGGATTAATTTTGACCACCTGAGGATCTTTAGCGTGTGCAGAAATCTCGAACACACGGGCGTTTTTGCTTTTCGCCTGCGTCATAAAAGCGGCCGCCGCGGCCGGGAACCGAACCCGCTTTCTTGGCATACCCTGGTTTCGTGAACTTGAAAACTTATCCTCCTCATATTTCTACTGTTAAACCGAGTGAAAGCTGATTAGTTTCATGCTAGCAGCGTTGCATTCTTCGACGCGTTCGACGCGTTCGGCCTCCGACGCGTTCGACAGCACGTCCACGGGTGAGGATTCCTCGGGCGGATGATGCGACGTCAAATTTCTAGCAGCTGATCGATTCCGCTTTGCCCACCTGCGGTAAAAGCAGGGCGAGTATAAGTCAGTGCGAAATCTGGCTGATTCTACCCTTCATCTTACCTTTCGTGTCTCTCACCGCTTACCCGTCGCTTTTTGTAAACATCCGGAAATAGAGTCGGCAGGTAAGCTGGGTTGGCCTGGCTCTCGCTCTTTGAATTGTTCACGAAGTGCCTGCTGCATATTCGTGTGTTTTTGGGGGGGAGCCAAGGGGAGCCATCAGAGCTATTAGAAAGTAAGGTAATTTAGTGCAGTTCAGCTACTGAATGACAGAAGAAAGGCAGAGAAACGGTCACTCACTTTTTCCGCCGCACAGCCCTAATCCAGGCTTCTCGGCGGTCTGTCTCGTACCACTTGCCGGGAAACCAATAGAATTTGACGATGGGCTCTTTTCTCTTCGTGTTTGCGAAGCTGTTGTGGCACCCAACTACACAACAATATTTAGAGCCCTGTCTTTTTCTCTTAGGCGCGCTAGTTTTCATCACGGCGAAGCAGCAAGCAGCGTATTCCAAGCGAATCTGCGGAAGAGAGCACCCCGTGTGCGGCAATGAAATGGGAGCAAAGGCCGCCAGGGGAGGAAACGGCGCTGCATGCGCGCGGCGAAACTTGAGCCGTACGCCCCTATAGGGACCGGGCAGCTGGACGGGTGGCGCCACCACTCGGCGCTCCCCTCGTCAGTGGAATGAACCAGTGCATTGGACTACACAGCCTCCCGTTGTTTTTGTCGTGTTTGCTTCGGTGCTTTGTATGTTTTGGTGGCGTTGCGAGCAGACATGTGAGATGAAACGAAGTCTAGACAGATGTGTTGGGTTCTTAGATGCAGTAATGACTACGTAAACTTGTCGGACGCGTCTAAGTTGGGTATCGGCTGCAATGACATCAGCGCTTTTTGCAGCGATCTGCGCTTGGCTCCACCCGTTCTGAGTACGAGTACAACTACTATTATTAGTATTATTTTCTTCTTAAATGCACTAACGGCTACGCAAACTTATTGGATGCTTGTAAGGTTGGGGACGGGCTAGATTGACACGAGCGCTTTTTGCAGCGCTCTGCGCCTGGCTCCGCGCGATCTGAGTAGGAATAAAACTATTAGCAATATTAGAATTCATTTCTACCACTTTAAATTATCTTCACTGGTTTCAATGACTACGGTTTCCACGCCAGCCTTAGCGCTGGGATACCTCGATACGTGTGCTTTAAATAGAAAGGCACCGGCATACGAGATGGATTACCGTGTAGCCGTAGAATTGTTGCGGTAGTTTACACTTTCTGTAACCGTGAGCTTTGTACCTTCGGTTTCGGTGAGCGACACTGTGACAGCATGGGAGTCTGAAAGCCGAAGTAGAAATCCCACGTTTGTGGTGGTCATTTTATCAAGAGCCAAAGTTATTCACCAACTCAACAGCCCAAGCTACAAACCATCCCTCCTCCGCTTCCCGTTTTACCTCCTGTGTAGAAGAAAGGCTGGCGCCGATAGTTTTAAAATGTGGCAGTGTTAACGTCAGCCGGTGTTTTTTAATGCTTAAATAGTCTTTACAGAGTACCTAAAAAAATCGTGTAATGCCTGGTGAAGACACCAAAAAACGCGCGATTAGTTGCCTCAAATACGGGTGCATGAGCCCGAGTCCTCCACCACAAACACATTTCCGACACGCTGGAAAAAGTTTAGATTTGGAGAGGGGGCATGGAAGTTCAAAATTAAACAGCAAAATCATCTAGCCCTCCGTCTAATTATTATGATGGTTGAACACAAAGCTTTCTTCGTGCGAAATCGAATGGGAAATGGTCAAAGTCAAAGACGCTGCGATCAAAATACCAAACTGCGTGCTGGTATAAATTCGACGCTTAACTAGTCAAAGTTTAAATCCAGAAGGCAACCAAGGAAACCCATACGATAGAGCTTTGCGATAAACCATCATCGTCGTTAGACGGAGGTGTGCATGATTTTTCAAGCGTAGGTGGCAGCTTGTAAACCGACCGCAGCATTCAGTTGTGAAGCTGAGTACAGGCTACGGGCACCCTCCTGCCTTGCGTCCTTCAGCCACGCAGGAATTGGTTTTTGAAAAACCATTTACCAACTAGCCAGCAACCATTGCAATTCTGGTAAAGCAATGCTTCTCCACGACAAGCAATAACGTTCTACTATCATGCGGTATTTATTCTATCAACGATTCCCGATTACTGTAGTAAGAGCATTTCTGTGAAATTAAACACGTTTCAGCCGTAGGTATTGAAGTTACGGAAGCGTCGTCCGTCACAATTTCTGTTTTGAGGTAAATCTTCAAAGACACCCCCCAACTTTGTCTTTCGCTTGAGCACGACGTCGACGCCGTTTCGTCATCAACTGCCAAAGGACAGCGCCGCTGCATTCCTAGATCGGTTGCACACACCGGCTTTGTGGGAGCATTTAGCGACAATATACTCCTCGATTCGCGAAACTGCATGCAGGCATGAAAAAATTGCATGAAGCAATGAACTTTCACTTCCAGCTTGACTTCCAGCTTGGCGCATTGAGCGTCGTCTGCTATTTGTAAATACTGAGTATGGACGTAAATAACACACATGGCATGCCTCGTGCATGTCACATCCACGCTGAAGATTTACCGATCTGAAAAATGCACGTGGGGTTGCATACGTTTTGCAAGCCGCACCGCAGAAAAACGTCAGAAAACCGTGCACAACTACGCGGGGCTGACTGCCACCGGCATTCCACTGACGAGCGGTTCGCCACGGGCGGCGCTGTTCGCTGAAACGACGGTGGTGCCATACAACGGCCGCCCGGTCCCTATGGGACCCGCGCAGCTTTGTACTACCCGGAAGTACTGCCCGAAAGCCGCTTGCGCAGCGCCCCCTGGGCAGCGCAGGAGGCCTATAACTGCTCCGTGACTGCGGCGATGCTAAATCTTTTTTGCGCGACGCGGCCTCGGAGAGACCTGGGGCCGAATTCTCTAAAAAACGGGCGTCGTTTTGAAACAACGGGGTAGCGCCATGCAAATGCATGTGTTCTGGGGTTGGGGCCGTCGCTTTGGGGTTCTCCACAGGTAGGATGAGCCGCAGAAAAGCGCTGTGGCAAGGGCGCGAAGCAACACCCACTACCCCCCCGTCGTTTCACTTGCCGCTTCGCGCCCTTGCCACGGCGCTTTTCTGCGGCTCACCCTACCTGTGGAGAACCCCAAAGCGACGGCCCCAACCCCAGAACACATGCATTTGCATGGCGCTACCCCGTCGTTTCAAAACGACGCCCCGTCGTTTTAGAGAATTCGGCCCCTGTTCGCCGCGACGCCGCGACAGCGCCGCATACAAGCATCGCAAGAGGGCCGTTAGTCGTAGCTGAAAATCTTCAATTTTTGTCATGAGCGAGCATGTTGTTTTTGGAGCCGTCCTACCTGGCCTTCAAACGCTAGTTTCTCCTATGCTAGAACCAGAGTCCTTCAATGCCTTTCTGGTATTGAAACTTCGCCGTCACGCTATGGGAGAGCTTCGTTCGCTGCCGCACCGCGGCGCTGGTGTTGATCGGAGTGCAGCCGGGGGCGTGGTTTGGCAGGGAACCGACCACGGAGTAAGATAAAACAGATGCTCGCCGCCTTATCAGCAGTGCGCTCTCGCTTTACGTGTCGTGGGCCGCTAAAATGGACTTTTATCATTTTGTGAGTGGCGAAAAAATTTGGTGTGAACGGGCATGCTTCTAATGCGTTCCTACCTGCCGGTCTGGCTACAGAGCAGCGCCCGATGCCCTCCGATCTGCGGTTGCGCCCCTCGCGGTAGCCTTTGTCCCCGTACGAAACTTGGCCGGGAGTTGCATGACCAGAGAAGCATTAAAGGACTCTGCTAGAACTGACGTGCCATCGCTTTCAAGGCCGACGCAAAAAGCAGTGCCACGCAGCCAGTAGTAGGCGGAGCATGCGCGCTCGCTGCTAAAAATAAAGAGTCGAACGAACTGCTGAGCGGAGCCAATGACTGCGCGTAGCTAGGAGCGCAAGCGCCCCGACAAGCGTCTGTAGGTTGCTTTGCTCGATCTTATCAGCTCGTATAACCCACAACGCATTGAGGCGCGAGGGAAGGGTGGAAGCTCCAGGCCTTATACGCCCCGAGATGGAACACAGTCGGCCCCTGGCGGCGGTGGGACGAACCGCTCCTAGTGTGGATGGCGCTCTCGCGTCGTCTGCTCTTTCACGATGCGCGCAGCGAAAGACGCGTGCTGCACGCGATAACACAACCAATATGTGTATACTTGCTTTGCAGTAAGCATTGTCATAGTTACCTCTACTTCCGCATTTCCTCTAGAGACGCAATAATCAGCGGCCGTTGTGGGTCAATGCGCTGATTTACTTCCACGAAACGCCTTCGCCGTGGTTACCGCTTGAGTGTGAAACTGGTTGTAAACATTGCTTCGACGTAATGCACTTTTCTTATTGATGAGTGCATTGCTGCCGTTTCGGGAACGTGAAAGTGTACTTTTTAAATTTGGCGTAGTGGTTATTTAACACGTAAAAGTTTAATACACGGAGCGGGTAAGAAGTGACAAGACCTGTGCACACCCGTGCATTTACCACACCCCTGTAAAATTGTGCTGTGTCCTCATACAAAGAAGAAACAAACAAAAACAATTGCAATGCACACGACCCGTGCTTTTTCGTCTATACTTTACCGGGGACGTACTTCACACCCGCCAGAGCCTGTGTGATCGAATTTTTCCCGTACCTTTTCGCAAGTAAGTACCATTTTTGGACAGACGTTGCTTATACTGTGTTGCTACTTTTACATATCATTTAAAATACGCGTCTGTGGACGCGCAAGCATATTTTGGGGGGATACCTGGGTGAAATTAAGCAGTTGCCACTTCGCGCCTGTCCTGTGGCTTATCGGGTGTCATTTTTATATATCCCATTTTCAAATCCCGACATGAACCACCTTGTCCAGAAACGTGTTTCACTCGGCATAACTAAATGCCTAATATGATCACGTCTTATCCTCTTAAGGTGGACCGAAGTTTAAAGAAGGAGGAAAAGTCGCCTAATATAACGCACGTTGGGGTGTGTGCCATGACTCGCTGGATTTTTTTTTTTTTTTTGCAACAATGCTCCCTTACAATACAATTTTGAAAAAGGCGAGCCACAATCCCTGGACAATCCTGGGCCAAAAGGGTGGTCAATCAGTATTGAAAATACTGGCATGTACTTGTTGAAGTACTGCTTTTTCACCGCTACGGAACACGACACCTAGCGCATTTGCAATTGCAAGTAATACTATAATCGAACGTTCGGCTTTTCGCGTTACATGCAGGCGATCTCTTCTCGCTGGGCTTGAAATGTTGGCTGAACCTCCGCCCCCCCTCCCTCCCCCCCAAAAAAAAAGAAACAAAATGCACAGAAAACTTTTATCCGTGCCTTTTTAAACCAATCGTCAAGAATTAAATGCCAAGACAAAAACGACATTCAGTCTGCAACACAAAGTAGTTACCGGGAACCCGTTGCGCTGTTTCGTAACAAGTAATAAAAAGAAACGTTTTTCTACATCTAACACAGCAACTTCATGTGCCATCTTTATGGTTCGTAAGCGATATTACGCAAGAATGCAAACACATCTCGCTGTTCTAGGCACCTGTTAGATATTAAAAGGAACGTAAATGGTCAACAGTGCAGCCGTAACAGAAAATCTGTGTTCACTGTGCGGTCCCATAAGCTTGGTTTACACACTGTAAACCTGCTTGTCACTTTGCAAGTCTAGCTAAACATGAAACGTTGATTGTACTGCGCCCGTTATCAATTTAATTCGCAAGGTCACTTGCGACGAAAGCTTTAAATAAGTGATCCGACACCGTTATTATTCAAACCTGCCTTCAGAGTCGCTAAAATGTCATTTACCTAAAGTTGCGTGCAAAAGACCTGTTAGAACGGTTGCATTTATATTTCTGCGCTGGTTAAAATTCAGTAATTTTATGTTGCCTTTCGAACAAACAAAAATATTGCAAGCTCTTAGAAAAATTGTCGGAGCAGTTAAGTGGTGTTACCATTTCAGGGCATCCCACAAATGCAAGAATGCGTCATGCTACGATCGAAAGCGGTTGAAACTTCTGTTGTAAACTGAATTCCAGAGATAGAGGCTTCTTGATCTGTTTCTATTTAT
Organism: Haemaphysalis longicornis; assembly: GCF_048455015.1. Taxonomy (NCBI): domain Eukaryota; kingdom Metazoa; phylum Arthropoda; class Arachnida; order Ixodida; family Ixodidae; genus Haemaphysalis; species Haemaphysalis longicornis. The sequence goes on along the minus strand of NW_027526295.1, from coordinate 290,222,850 downwards.
GATTTTATTGAAGGCTCAAAGCCATACACTGCAAAGATCGAGATTGCTACGGGCCACGGAGTACAAGTTCGTTGCCATTATTGCGACCGTTCTGAGATTTCCCAAACGTCGCCGCTTTTTTGGCGTACTATTAAAATCTTATTGCCGCTTGCATGCTAGGAATTGAACGTTGAGGAATCTAACAGCATACCACTCTTGTATGCGCCTTTCGTGCGCACATACGGCGCGAGAAAGGCGCGAAGCGCGCCCACACTGCGCATTCTCCCGGGCCGCTCAGCGGAGCATCCACACTAGCGGCGCGACACTGCCGCCACCTACATGTCGATCTCGCGGCGAATAGCCTTCGCCACCCTATTCAGGGCCCCTTTAAGTTGAGTGTCATGACCAGTAAGAGACATAACGTGTGTATTCTCATAATTCGTGCTAAAACACCCCTTCCTTTTTGTTCTCGCAGCATGACTAGTGCAAAGAGAAGCTTTCATCTTGGTTGAAACATCGTGCTGTGCTCGTCATTGGGTGCTGCCTCCCAGGCGGCTGACAAGATGCGCAAACTGACCTAAGGCGTGTCGTTTGGACCTTAGGTGCAAACGATACATGCTCTCGGTGATAGAGGTGGCGCTGTTGTCGGCGCTGTGGATTCTCTGCCGCCCAATGGTGATTGATTGATTGAGGGGTTTAACGCGCCGACGCAGCGCAGGCGATGAGGCGCGCCGTAGTGGAGGGCTCCGGATTAATTTTGACCACCTGGGGATCTTTAACGTGCGCCGAAATCTCGTACACACGGGCGTTTTTGCTTTTCGCCTCCATCAGAAAAGCGGCCGCCGCGGCCGGGAATCGAACCCGCGACCTCGTGCTCAGCAGCGCAACGCCTTAGCCACTGAGCCACCGCGGCGGGTGCCGCCCAATAATCAATCGCACGCACGATTTCGCATTCTCATCTGGTTAGAAATTCAGTGCCCTTCCACTATGTGAAGAAAAATCACCATTGTAGCTCGGCGGAGTACATGAAGTGCGAGAAAGAAACACACTGTTTGTAACTTTGCCATTGAGTGTACTTTCTACGGAAAGAAATTTGAGCGGGCTGGTTTTATTCTAGCGGACAGACACGGAACTGCCCGTTTCCATCCCGTAGAAGCCCATTTATTGACTGCATGCGAGAATTCCACAATGTTGAAAACTTTACTTCGAACTACGCAATTACAAAAAGAAAAATCTGGCGTAATGCTACAGTCGTCTTAGAGGCTAATTGGCATGTAATTTTGGGGGATGGAAAGGGGTAGGTGGAGTGAAAAAGGGCACGCTGGCGGACATGCAGCTGCTTTCCCTGTTCACGCAGGTTGTCGCAAGTTTTGGAATTGCCTTCTGGCTCTCTGTGATTATCGGCAGCGCAGATCTACAACCTGGCCAAAACCAAGCTTCAGCGGTGCTGTCATCTTCGGCGAGTATCACATCCCACGCCTTGTCGGGCCACGCCGTGAATTCAGGGCCCGTTATCTTCGACGTGGAGCTCGGCGCGTAACGGAACTTCAGTGATTGCAATCGACCAATCATCTCCGGACATCGACGCCCATGTGACCAAAGTGCTCGTGGGATTTGGAGCCGGCACGCTGGCGGACATTCAGCTGATTTCCCTGCGGTCCACGCAGGTTGGTTTGCATTATCCTATTCGGGAATCTCGGGTATTGTGTGCGTGGCCCGTTCCTCCCACTTTGGCATTTGCTGATGCTCATTTTCGTAAAAGAGCGCGAGCACCTCGAAGTACTATGTCTTTTCTGTTTGCTAAAAGGGTGCTTTATGTTTTCTTACTCTTATTGCTTTCCGGCGATGTCGAACTTAGCCCGGACCTTGTTGAAATGGGTATTTACAATGCCTGCAAGAAGGGCAGATTGAAATCTCGAATAAGCTAGCTTCTATTGAATCCCGGATCGCAAAGGATGAAGGAATGATAGCGGACATAAAGGACAGCCTCGGAGCAACTAAGAAGCAAGTCGAAGACTTCGTTAAAGTAGTTACAGGGCACAAGGATGACATTTCGATTCTGCAGAAAGAGTTCAAGAATTTTCAGGCTAAGAACGTTTACCTGGAAAACAGAAATCAGAGACAAAACCTTTTGTTTTATGGAGGAGATGACAATACAGCAGAAACATGGGACCAATCCGAGGAATTCATTAAAAAAATCGTTGGCGACAAGCTTGGAATTGATTTGGTACGGTTACACCGGGCTCATCGCATTGGTGTATACTGAGAACAACAAAAAAAAAGCAACCGACTATTGCAAACTTGGCTTCGTACAAAGAAAGGCAAGAAATTTTGTCGAACGCGAGAAAATTGAAGGGGTCAGAGCTCAGCATTGATCAGGACGTTGCGCCATCTACTCGGGAAGTGCGAAAGCGACTGTGGGAATACGGTAAAGCCCACAAAAATGAGAGCGCAAAAGTAAGAGGGAACTTTGACAGGCTTTCCCTTGATGAGAAAGCTTACGTATGGGATGACGATCAGAAGAAAGTCGTTCCATTACAAAAAAAAAAATGACGCATACCTGGAAAAAAAAAAACACGCCCGACACAGCCTGGTTGCTGTTATAATAAATTGTAGAAGCGTAACGATTAAGACCGAAGAACTGGCGAGACTTATCGAGTCGGTTAAAGCTGACGTTGTTATCGGAACGGAATTGTGACTGTACCGTGATATCAGCGACTTTGAGCTGTTTCCAAGCGACTTTCTCGCGTACCGCAAAGATGGACCAAGCCATGGGGGCGGTGCATTTTTACTTGTGCGAAGTTCGGTGAAATCTCCTGCCTTAGACATTTAGTGCGATATTGTACCTGTTTGGTGCACGATTACCCTAGATGATAATTCTTCATTCGCTGTAGGTCCATTTTATCGACCCCCAAACTCGGACTACAATATACTTCAGTCGTTAAATTTCAAGTCGAAGTTTCGGAAGGCCGGAAGTTTCAAGCGGAAAATTCATTCTTGCTCGGGATTTTAATTTGCCAGACTTAGAATGGCGTGATGGAATATGTGTACGAGGCACTCGGTGCCGCGTAAACACAGCCTTACTCAGTTTGTTACTTGCCCAACTAGAAATAATAACGTTCTTTACCTTGTGTTCTCAAATTCACTCAGTTTGGTGAATAATGTCAATGTTATTCCAGGAATCAGCGTCCATATGGCTGTTGTTGCAGAAATCAAAAAAGAAAGTAAAAGCACCTCAAATATGCAACAAGAAAGGTTTTTCTATTCAGTAGGGGTGACTACACAAGAATAGCTGAAAAGCTAGAGGACCATTTGCCTCTGTTTGAATGACTAGCGGAAAACTATAGTGTGGCTGATTTATGGCTTAATTTAAGGCCAGTTGTTAGCTCTCGTAGATAATTATATACCTGCGGAACGAGCAGGCAAGCTTCGTAAACGCAAGAAGCCGTGGATGGCGTCCAGTATTCTGAGATTAATCCGGAAAAGGCTACGGGTTTTCGGTAAACTAAAGAAATCTGGAAGTGACCACGTAAAAGAATTACAAGCGTTAACGGAGCAGTATAAACGAAGTGTGGAAAACGCAAAAGCGAAATATTTCGAAGGGCTCAGCAATAATATGAAAAATAATTCAGTCTTTCTGGCATTATATCAAAGAGTGTATAACTGATCATGTTGGAGTGGGCGAACTAAACTTTAATAATATGGTTGTAGTTGATAAGCCACTTGTTTAAACAAATATTTCCAATCCGTGTTCTTGCCCAAGCCCGACTTTCCTTTTCAACCGCACCCAAGCAAGTTTCCGCTGTTGCCACGGGTAGAACTGGCTGTCCGCGGCTAATGTTCTCTTCTAGAAAACCAAGATGAATCCGAAGCAGTTGACCCTGATGCCATCTCTCCTCGTATTCTAAAGCGATGTGTACCGCCAATTTCCCTTTACCTTCATATAATTTATTCAAAATCTCTTTAAACGTAAACTTTACCAGAAGATTGGAAAATTTCCAATATTGTTCCGGTTCATAAGGGTGGCTCAAAAAAAAAATTTAACAAATTACCGACCCATTTCTCTAACGTTACTGTCATGCAAAATTTTCGAACAAATTTTATTCAAGCACATATTGACCCATCTTACTGCTAATAATGTATTGATAAATGGGCATCACAGTTTTCACAAAGGTTTTTCTTGTACGACGCAACTTGTAGAGTTCTTTCATGAGCTGGCTTCCAACGTCGATGAAGGTGGGCAAACAGATTGTGTGTTTTTAGATTTTCGAAAAGCCTTCGATACCGTGTCGCACTCCCTTCTCGTCAAACTACAGAATCTAAATTTCGACCAGAATGTGTTCCCCTAGATAACCAATTACTCGTTGGACAGACAGACAGACAGACAAAATAAAGGGCTATAAAATAAAATGAAAGCCCGGCCCTTACCGCATACGTATCACGGGTGACGCCAACTAAAAATAAACAAACTAGACCGAAGTAAAAAAGAGTGTTTACGAGACAGGAAAAGAAGAAGGAAAGTTGGACAGGCGTCAATGCGTGCTTATAAATGGGTAGTGTTCATCATTAGTTAACGTTTCATCAGGTGTGCCCCAAGGTTCCGTTCTTGGGTCGCTCTTAATTCATATTTTTCTAAATGCTATTTCTGTGGGTATTTCACGCCGCATACGTTTATTTGCCGACGACTGTGTTTTATATCGACAGTTTCGGAACGAATGTGATGGTGCTTCTTTGCAGAACGATTTGGATCGTGTTATAAGGTGGTTCCAGAAGTGGCAAATGACGTCGGACCCCAAAAAGTGTGTTCACATGCGTGTTTAAAAAAAAAAATCACACATCTCCACGCCGTGAACGATGCCGAGGGTGAGAAGCACTGGGACGCAAGTTGTGTATTGGTTGTGTGATGAGCGTCATCGTCCGTGCGTGCTGGTGCACTCTGAGTTTTAAATGATTTTGAGGTGCAGTAAATGCACTGAATATGACAAGCACCACACGAAAGACAATTCGCGTCCCAGTACTTCGCACCCTCGGCATCGTTTACGGCGTCTTTTTCGGCGAATTATCGTTAGATAGTTTAGGGGTTTTGCTTTATTTTTGCGTTTTCTACCCTTTGAAATTCGCGCTCTTTGCTACTGCAGTTACCAGCGCTCTCCCCAGATGGCGCGTGCACGTGCCTGAGAACCCGGGCATACACGGGTAGCTACAGGCAGCAGGATGAAACGTGTGCATGCTGCGGCAGTGATCGGGAAACTATAGACCATATTGTCAGGAGCTGCACAGAGATACGGCCACCGCGGGGTGAGGGGGAAACGACGCTGGCGGAGGCTTTGGGATTTGGGGCGAGGGGGAACCTCAACTTCAAGGCCATAGATGTGACGAAGAGGCGACTGGAGTGGAGGTGGAGGAAAAGTAGGGAAGGGATGGGTACGCAGGCGGAGTAATCATGCGGACGAGAATTTAGAACAGCGAGGGGAGAAAAAAGGGGGGTGGGGGCGATGAGTTTAAAACAGAAAAGAGGGAGAGATGGGAGGGAGGAAGCAAATCTATAGGTTAGCTGGGAGTAGGGCAAGTAAACGTAATAAAACAGGCAAGTCGGTTGCTGACAACCGACGCCCCGATTCAAATGGAAAGCCACTAATCATCATCATCATATGTGTGCGCCGCTCTCGATAGATGGCGTACAATGCTTTGCGCACGTAAAGTCCCTTGTGCACGGACATCGCCAGACATCGGCACGGACATTGCGAGGTCCTAAAGGGCTTCGCTCTATTCTATCACTGGGCCTTCAAAAAGCTTTTGACAATGTCTCACATCATAGCATACTTCAGGCAGTTTCATCCCAAAACCTAGACCTACACTTCTATCACTATATCTATAACTTTCTTACACAACGTACTGCTACCATCCGCTTTGGCCATGTCCAGTCTGATCTTTTCCACATGCCAGACCGCGGAATGCCACAAGGAGCAGTCCTCTCGCCCACGATCTTTAACGTCACCCTAATCCCACTTGCCCGCTCTCTCCTCACCATACCCACACTACGCAGCACACTGTACGCAGATGACATTGCCCTGTGGGTTCACTTGGGCTCCGACCAACACATTTAAACCACACTCCAACACGGCCTCAACCAAGTCTTAGGCCACATCGAACCTTTAACGCTCCAGTGCTCCCCACAAAAATCTGCTCTCCTAACTTTCACGCCCCCTCGCAGCAAGCCCCCTCCAAACCCCCCATCCAACTTTTTATACACTCTGACCCAATACCCCACACACAGCAACTTAGAGTCTTAGGCCTCACCCTAACACACAACAGATCACCCGCACCCACCCTCCAGCAGGCAAAGAAATACGTTACCCAAACCACGCATCTCATTAGACGGATCGCCAGCAAACACCACGGCATCACGAAACAGGACCGCCTCCGTCTCGTACAAAGTGTTCCACTCAACCGTATATTGTACCGCCTACCATACATTAACCTTACATCTACCCAACTCGACTCACTTGATGCCGTACTCCGGAAGACGTGTAGGCGTGCACTCCTCCTTCCCCCATATGCACCAACGCATCGCTTACTCGACCTCGGCATACACAACACCATACGGGAGCACCTAGACGCCCACCGCGTCTCCCAACTCACGCGCCTTGCATCCTCCCCTACAGGGCACTACATTCTCAACTCTATAAACGTACTACCACCCACCATCCCAATCCCGCCACTCCCCATTCCATCTCACATCCGTAACAGCATCCGAATCCGCCCAGTTCCTCGCCACATGCACCCTACTTTCCATGCAGCCCGCCGATTAGCACGAGCTAACGCCCACTGATGCCACCCCCTACCCTCACAAATCTGCACACTGTGTAGCTGTTGTTGGCCAACACACATCACCAAACGTTGCAGCGGCTACCATCCTAACTAGCAACACAACCACGGCGGAGGAGGCAGCCATTGCCCTCGCGCTCACCCAGCGCCCCACCCCCCAATTCGTCCTCTCTGACTGTCAGCAGGCCATCCGCAATTTTATTCTCGGTAACATCTCTCCCATGGCATTAAAAATTCTCTCCGAAAATCCTCCATCCGACATCGTGACCCTGCTGAGGACACCAGCCCACACAGGCGTAGGCGCTAATGAAGTGGCGCACGTACGTGCTCGCGAACTAATTCACCGGGTAGCCATTTTCACTACGCCTACACGCGATGCCCCTGCAGGCAAGCAAGCCTCCCTCCTGCAATACAGGGATATTGCCTGCACTACCGCCTTCCCCGCCGCCGATACCCACCCCCGCACCCACACCTCTCTCCGGAGGCGGGCCACATGCTCCGCATCCTACAAACACACACCTTCCCACACAGAACACAATTGATACACAGTGATCCACACCTCTTTACTGACCCTACCTGTCCAGCCTGCGGGGCTCTCGACACTCACTACCATTCCCTCTGCGAATGACCCGCAGACCCGTACCCCCCCGTTCCCTCCCCTCCCCACTGGGAGCAGATGTTGCGTGACCCGGGGGAGTCAGGCCAAGTCCTGACCACCTCCCGGGCCCTGGCGGTCGCGGCGGCCCTGTGGGCCTCCTCCACCCCCAACACCTTATCCCGATGGACGAAAAAACGTATTCCTTCCTTCCTTCCTTCGCCCTTAAAAAGAAACCAATAGTAATGGCGGACACCATAGATACGCATATTGTTACTACCGAACCAACATGCAAATATCTTGGCGTCGTTTTGTCGCATGATTGTTCATGGAATGCCAATGTGGGTCACGTTGTCGGTAAAGCAGCAAGGGCTCTAAACTTTATTCAGAGGGATCTAAGATGGGCACCCCAAAAATTAAAAAAAAAAAACAGCCTACCTAACATGTATTACACGGATTTTGGAATACGCATGCCATGTGTGGGACCCGATGCAGGCGAAATTGATTGATAAGCTCGAAAAAAATCAGAACAGAGCTGCGGGGTTTGTTTTAGGGCGGTACAAGCGGAGAGACAGCTGTACTGCTATGAAAGCGGAATTGGGTTGGGAATTGCTTCCTTTGCGCACGAAAAAACTTCGTTCGAAGTTTTTCTTTTCTGTCGTTCATTGGAAGACTGGAATTTACCGTTATAACTATCTCAGTGAACCCAGTTATATATCTAGTCGTAATGACCACCGACACAAAGCGAAAGAGGACCGTGCAAGAACAACCATGTCTTACGATTCCTTTTTTGTGATGATCGTAAAAGATTGGAACCGGCTGCAAGACAAGCAAGTGTGCTGTATGAATGAAGAATTGTGTTATTCCAGTCTGTAACCCCCTGCTGTAACGCCTTTTTTTGACAAGCGGGGCACTCACTGAATAAAGAATATGAACAAGAGTCAGCCGTTTTCGGCAGCCATACTCTCTATGCAGACGGCCAAGTATTGACAGGAGGTGGCAGTTCGGCAACGTTTACGACTCCGCTGTCAGCTAAAGCTCGTCACAGTGATAGAGGCTTCCTAGTGGCCAATTTAAGTGGGATTTGTTTTTTCGAGATACCTACGTTAGTTTGATATCTATCGAGCATTCGCCAGAAAGTTGCCTTTGCCTCAAGATATAATTTTGTCGACGCGACTTTTTTCTGCACAACCTGTCTACACACATAGGTAAGGTCAGAGCTAACACAGCTGCGGTGTTGGAATATGCTTGGCAATCCTCGGCAAGTTTTTTTTTTTTTTTTCAACGAGCTGAAGTACAGCACTTTTCCTGTTGCCCGCAGGCAGTCGACGACTGGATGAACGCCCTCCACACTCATCGCAGTTACACACGTCCAGCTACAAAATTCCGCAAAACGGCGAGCTTGACCTTCATGAGCCAGTATTAAAGACCGAAGCTTTATGCGTGGCGTTGGAGAACTACTAAAGTGCGTTCAGTGTACTGGCTCCGCCTGCCCGCTCGCCCTTTTGGGTTTGCAACGGCAGTTTCCCAACAAAATGTATACATGACCTCATGGTTGTCACTGCGATAAGAGCCAGTTAACTTTTCTCCCGCTGATAAGTGAAAAGTTGATAAGTTGATAAGTGAACAATAATGATGCTTGATTCGGTGTTTAGTGATAATTGAGTAGTACCAATTAAATTTTGTTTCAAGACGTCCAAACACTTCAGCTCCCTTTTTTTTACTCACGAGTCCATTAAATCTTGTTCTGCGGCTAATATTTTTTACGGTCCCAGAAAGGGTAAGCGCCCACCGTCCTCCATCCTTTCCCTATTTCTCCGTCCCCGCTGCTCCACGAAATTTTGCCATCGTACATGTAGTAGACATATTGACGACGCGCTAATCGGCAATGCCTGGCTGCTGCGCAAAGAATGACGACTTCAAGCTTTAGCTCAAGGCGATGCTCAGTATTTGAGAACCCCTATATACGCTTAGGATAAACATTCAGCAAGCACTTAGCTTGTTTCTCTCGCTACTTCTCCTCGGTACATTCATTCTTCCCTCACCAATCACATACCGAATAACCGATCAATTCCCATTGGGTCACAAACCCACTAGTAAACTCACCCGTAACATTTCTGGCAGAATCGAGGGAAACGCAGAAAAAAATAATTTGCATTAAATTATTTACGAACGAACAAGGTAGCCCGAGAAAGGCCATCCCTTTTATAATTACGCTGTTAAGTTCTAGCGTCACCCTAGCTAGATGGTTTTATTTCTGGCCTCGTGAATTTCTATACCTTTTTTTGTTCAAACAGGAGTTGCTCGTCAGTGCTTGAGCCATATTCGTCTTTATACAACACATTTTTTGTTTTCAAGGGGCCTTGACAACTTTTTTTTAACCACTCATTGTTGCCAGGTGTGTAGAGAAATGGTGACCATGCCCTCGCCAACACAGGATACCCTGGGATTAGGGCGCCACCAGAGAGAACAGCGGAATTTCTGGCACTGAGCAGGCACAAGGCGTTATAAAGGAGGCTATGTCACAGGGGCCTACGAAGTAACCGGCCGATGCACCAAGCCGTGCGCGGGAGGGTCATATGCGCCATTTACTTCTCAATCTTCCGTTATCTCGGCGCCAAATGGTCATTTCCTTCGGGTCAGTGGCGCGGCGTTAGCGGTTCCGTAATGGCGGGTTCCACGGATGGACGCTGGTGCCATTCCTTCCGGTTGCTCTGTGAGGTTTCTCGAATCAATTCACCTGCCCGTGCTTCGCCGTAATGGCGACGATAAGCTTTTGCAATGTCTTGATTTTTGCTGAAGATTTTTTGCGGAGTCCTGCCTTTTTCTCGTCTATTTGCTTTCACTTGTGAAATGCCTATACCGGAAGGCAACTCATCTTCAAATACTTGAGCGTGCTCGCGCAATTGCGTGAACGCTTTCATGGCAGATGTTAGAAACCAAATTCATGAGCCCTGAAATAGAGGGAATCGAACATCTTGCAAAGCACGATTCATAAATGCTACATCAATACTGTATGCTGATTTTTCTTCGTGACTGGAAAATCTTCAGGTGTCGGGAAAAAAAATCAACTTGACTTTTAAAGACGATGGTCTTCCGTCTTTCCCTCTGTCCGTCTCTCTGTCTGTTCCTCGATTGAGCTGCGCGGCCAAAAGTTAACAGAATTCTTGAATGAGAGGCATATATATACACACAGGCAAAACATCTCTAAACTGCTACATCTGGTGGCGATGTTCATACTTGTCAAAATTGCAGAGCAAAAAAAATCAGGCACATTCGAGGGAAGACATCAATGCATAAGTGCCATTGCATTTTTTAATTAAAAATACGTTTCTGCTTGGTTTTGCGATAGCACATAAAAATATATGCCTTGAAAAGTACATTTTGACATCGAAATACTGACGGACTCACTGAACATCCTTTATTGAGAAAAACGAAAACGAGGAAATGCACTAGGGTCTAGAATGGAGTAGAATTCATCGGTGGAACACTAGGTCCAGGGCCCCAGCGAAGAGTGCTCATGTATTCGATCTCTCCAGCAGGTTGAGTTGATCGTGAAGAGGTGTGCTTGCCAGGACCGCCTCCCATCATCCAGTGTGATAGGCGGCGTTGAGGTGTTGCTGGTGCCATTTCTTTATACGATTGGGCAGGACCATGTGGCGTGGAATAGCATGGCTGCCTCGCTGCATTTCTTCCAGTATTCGTCAAGGTCGCGATGTTGGTGTCGCAGCATCTGGGACCATCTGGATTTGTGTATGTACGCATCTGCCTGGATTTTTCGCAAAATTTGCGCTTCCGAGGCCGTCAGGTCTTTATGTTGATGTGGAAATTGTACCCTTAGCGGTCTGACGATGCGTATCGTTTCACCACAGGTTGGCGGTGGGTATGGATGCCTGGTGGTCCCGTCGGCTGCGTGGTATGTGGATGCACGTGCAGCCGCATTCGCCGCCTCATTCCCATCCAGTCCTTCATGCCCTGGGGTCCATGCGATATTGTAGAACTTTCCCGTTTCTTGAGGCAGTGTGGGTCTGAGCTGTTTGGGCATTCTGCCAGCGGCGATTAGACGTGCCGCATCTCGGGAGTCCGTTACGATGTTCAGGATTCATTGCTGTTTTAAATGCAGAGCATTTCTTTGACTCACGATGTCACCCGTTCTAGTTGTCCATCGACGTCCGCACCCCTCCCCCTACACTATATATAAAAAAATAATACTTACCGGCGCCTGTTTTCGATCCCACGACCCTGCGGGCGGAACGCAAGGTACATGGTGCTCTACCCACTGCGCCACAAAGCCGACACAGAATAGAGGGCTACGAACGCGCCTTATATCCTTGACTCATTCAAACTACGTCAAGAAGCTGCTGATACAACGCATTCACTACCTGTGGACGGAACGCGAGGTACATGCTGCTCTTCCCACTGCGCCACAATAATCATACCCACCTGCTAATAAATGATGTCATACCCACCTGCTAATAAATGATGTCACGTGACCACGTAATTACGTCTCCTCATTTAATTACAATACAACAACCAACAGCAACAAGTGCAACAAAATTAACGTAACGCAAACTACTTAACGTCGTGCGCCCCCGGAAATGCTCTGCATTTGATCGTGCCCCTCGCGAGGGGGATGTTTAGTTTCCTGCCGCAGCAAGAACCAGGCGGCCTCCTGCGCAGTTTGTGACGCATACCCACTTGGGGGATTGGCCAGGATCGTTTCACTTACTACATGCCGGTTACGGCAGGGTTTGACTCGAATTTATGTCTTCCATCAGCACGCACACACTGAAAAGCCGTATTCCGTTGAAATGGCGCCATTTCTCTAAATGTATACGATGCATTCGACAGAAGAAAATTAGCTACAGCTCTGGTTTTTCTCCTAGCTGAATGGCCCAAAGTAATGCGCCCACTTTTGCTTGTTTGACTTTGGCGTTGCTCTGAGAAAGGCAGTCTAAAATTTCCCCTTCTTTCGTGGTTACCACTGAGACTGTTGTAGTGGCATTGTAGCTTGCCACGTCGTCATACACCGTATTGTCGTGATAGTTGAATTCCCGCCGGATGAAGTCTCTCCTAGCCTTCCTCCCCTCTATGTGGATCGCTGGGTGCATATTCTCAGGGAGGGGTAAGGTCTTTATGTGTTTCGGTTTCTCTGGCGTTGGATCGTGCTCTTGCTCTGGGATTTCGCTTTCTGGTGGGTCTCTCAGCGCACACAGTATAGCTCGTCCTGTCTTTGTTTTCCCCAGACATTGTTTTTGTGTTCAGAGGTGGCTTCCGTTATTTCTGAAATGGTGTTGTAAAGGACCAGTTTATTCATTTTCTCAGTTGCGCTGAAACAGAGAAGGCTCAGGGCCGCCTTGTAGGCCGTTCGATTAAGGCGACGAACAAATTAACCTCAAAATACAAAAAACGCTCCCGGCGCTTCTTCGTAGCAGTGTTTCAAGTTCAGAAGTGACTAATGGCACGCGTACAGTGGTACGCGGGAAAATTGAATTGTCGTGAGCGAACCTCCGCCACGTTTATCGTGGGCGGAGCGAAACGAAAGGGGAAGAGCGCGAGAAGTTGGCGGGAACAAAAACGAAGCATTTATGTGGCAGGGGCGGCCGCAGGCTATCGCCCTTCGAAGGTGCTTGCTCCGAAGTGAGCAGATACGCGGCCAATTTTTAAAGTTTGCCACACCTCAAGGTAGTGTTATTTCATATATCTCAACGGAGAAGAAAAACTAATGCTATGCAAGATAGCCGTCGCACTCTCTAGGCTTTTAAAGGAGCCATGAAGAAAAAACACAAGTTTGGTTCATTCAAAAGTCGCCCTCTTTAGAATCATACTGACACCAGTTTTAACGTAAACTTCGCTCAAATAAGCTACATAATTAGGGAAAAGGGGAATGGCCAGCTCATTTCCCGCAACAGAACCTATGATGTCAGACCAGCCTGCTCTACGATTGGCGGGGGCCGGCAAAAGTAAACGCAAATTAGGCTGAGCTTATAAGCTTCCCGAACGAGCTACTTGCGCTTAAATTTAGCGCAGATTTTTTTAAAGCCGTAAGAATGGTGGGACAAACAGTGGAAGCTGCGAAAGCACACTTAAACCTAGAATTAACGATGCGTCTTGCTGTTGGTACTGCGCGCACTATGCTTGGTTTAGCTGCACAGGACTGCGGCGCTTTGGAGCAATCTCAGACGACACTAGGCGATTGACGCAAGCGACGGTGTCTTACGTGACCATATTTTCCCCCAAAACAAAAACAAGCCCGATTTAAATACGGTCAAAAACAAACCAAAGGCAGAAAACGGCTTGCCACGGTATGGTGGCGCCATCCAGCTTCAGGAACGTAAACAATCGCGCGAGCGGCTGCAGTAGAATACCTCGATGCCAGCGCCACCGTTCAGGGCGGAGACACCCTTTGAATGGTCCCGTACCGCCGCAATTGGGTCAACGTGCTCAACGCGTAGTTATTTTCGTTTCCCACAAGACCCAGCAACGCGAAAAAGCGAAGATGATTCAAACTTCGCCAGTAAACCGCGTTGCGGCGATAACTTTAGCGCGGTTTTGCTACAATGACTTGCTTCGGCGGCGAGCGAGTGACCCGAAATGGCGGCGCCAGCGTATAGGTGTATCCCATAGAGTTTCTTAGTAGGTATACTAGACAGAAAACTGCGCCTGGTAAGCCATGTCGTCGTGTGGGTTCCTGGGAAGACTCCCCTTTTTGGCTTGGGCTTGGCATCACAAATGGATTCTTAAGCGGTTTTGGGGATTTGTTTTCTTCACCATGCATTAACACGTTTACGAGCTACAAGGAAGCCGAAATCCTGCCTGTTCTGCGGCAGCCGTGTTCAGTGAAACAGCAGGCAGTATGTGATCGCACCTGACGTTGCTGATGCCGCAGTCGAAGGACGTATGACTGAGCGGGTAATATGTCGCCGCGAAATTTGTAGCCGACGAAAAGAATAAACAAAACGTACTTCGACGAAAACAAGATATGACAGATACGGGCGCTTGTATGCGTCCTATCTTGTCATCGTCCATGACTGTTTAACGCCACGTTTTCTTTTTTCTTGTTAAACTAGCTGACAGTCGGTGCACCGGTTCACCACAAAGGCAAAGTTTTCATAGGCACGCTCAAGAATCTTTCCAAAGTCTTCAAACAACTTATTATTTGAAATAATGGTAAAATTAATAAAATCAGAGTCTCTAATGAGTCCCCCCCCCCCCCCCAAATATTAACATTGTTCGTAACTACAACCTTGGCCTGCGGATTCGCACGCACAACCGTTCCGGCAAAAATACGCTTTACTTCCTTTTTCCTTTGTTTAAAACAGCCTGTTTTTATTTTACACATACATAATTGCACACTATTCTTCACGTTTTTGTGGTAATTTGTTTAAATTTGCGGTCACTAAAATGTTTCAATCCAAGCCAATGATGAAACTAAGGCGAGCGCAATGTATAATGGCGGCCCATGACGACACAGACGGCCTTGACGTGAGCCGCATAGACGCTAGCGCCAGATTCCTCTCTAGTGTATATTGTAAGAAACTCTATGGTGTCTCCACCCTGTACGGCGGACGCGTGAATCAAGGCACCCTTGGCTGTAGAGCGGCCGGCTCCTGTGATGCATTGCACACCACGAAAACACACGATTTATCGGGAAAATCAAAACTTTAACTTCAATTGATATATGTTTCAGTGAATAAAGCATCGTTTGTATCCGGACAATCGCTGGGGACACTATAAAACGCAAAATCTTTCGAATAAAACCAACTTGTATTTTGTCTTCATGTCTCCTTCAAGGTAATACATGGTAGACAAAAAGAAATCTCTAGCGGCAACAATGCCTGCATACCATTTGGAGATGGCAACCCAAGTGAGAAAGTATGCATGTACGCATGCATGCACGCGTGCGTGCGTGCGTGTGTTGTATGTATGTGTGTGTGTATGTATGTATGTATGTATGTATGTATGTATGTATGTATGTATGTATGTATGTATGTATGTATGTATGTATGTATGTATGTATGTATGTATGTATGTATGTATGTATGTATGTATGTATGTATGTATGTATGTATGTATGTATGTATGTATGTATGTATGTATGTATGTATGTATGTATGTATGTATGTATGTATGTATGTATGTATGTATGTATGTATGTATGTATGTATGTATGTATGTATGTATGTATGTATGTATGTATGTATGTATGTATGTATGTATGTATGTATGTATGTATGTATGTATGTATGTATGTATGTATGTATGTATGTATGTATGTATGTATGTATGTATGTATGTATGTATGTATGTATGTATGTATGTATGTATGTATGTATGTATGTATGTATGTATGTATGTATGTATGTATGTATGTATGTATGTATGTATGTATGTATGTATTATAGTGTAGTGGCAGACGCTTCTCGGACACGTGTAGGTGTTTAAGTGCAATTGCACAACGGTGCGATCGGCGTATCTTCGTCATTGTGCACGCCATGAATTCTTTGCGCGATCAACCGTGCGCACCACGGTGCACACGGGCCCGGACAACTGTATATAACGGGTGTGCGTGCCCGGATGTCGAGCTCTCTCGCAGAGACAACAGCCGCCGAGGACTGCCTGGGACACCACTTATGGGGAGCACGAGCTAGGGACGGCGCCCTCTACGCTCTTCTGCGGAGGCCCTTGGCTCTGAGAAGAGTGCTTGTGGCACCGGGCTACCACCGAACGTCCTCAGCCGCGAAGATCATTGCGAACGGAACTTGCCTTCTAACACGTTTGCGGACGTGAACACGTGGACCGCTGCTGAAGGCAGCTAGCAAAAACTTTGAACGCGCCGCCGCTAGTGCTTCCGAAAGAACCTTCGTCCCTGGCGCCAGACTACAATAGTACGGTCTCAACTATTGTGAGAAACGAGTCAGCCGTAGTTTTGCTGAACCACTGCTTCAGCGTCCGCTCCTTGCCGGTACCAGCACGGGGGAGCTGCGTGCGTGCGGGCGTGCGCATGCATTCATATATGTATATATCCTGCACACAGGCCTAGTAATGTATGAAAGTGATTTGATTTTGCGTCAGTATGACGCTGATAGAGGTGGAAACCACGCAAACGCTGTTGTAAATAGCGAATTTTGCAAAGTTCCATCCTCCAAATTTTTATTTTTTTCTCCTACGCGTGTTTGTGGGCCCTGCATTTCCACATTTCAAAATCATGTTTATACACCACCACAAAACGCGAAAGTTAATTTGCAGTTACAGGGTCATTTCTGGGCACGCAATGAACTACGAGGTCCGATGATGACGCGGGCGGACATTTTCGCATTCGGTTGATTTCAATATCTTGGTCGCTGAGTCTAGCAAAAACACCCCTGCGGCGACCAAGTTCTCGAACGAGATTCTTGTAGCTCTTTCTAGGCGTCAGCGCTTCCGCAATAAGCGGCCGTGTTTACCTTGTACCTCGGCTGCTATGTGCACGTGGGTCGACCCCACACTGCGCACGCAATACGAGTATTGTGATGATTGTCTTGCGTAAGCAACAAACGATATCTCTGTATCTTGGGAGTTCATCAAGCGGTATTATTTTTGTGCCGACGGTTGAGAAACTAGTTCGCGGGGACGCTGACAACACAGTTCAGTTCGTTTCAAACTTGGCTGGAGTGGTGCATTTTGAAAGCCGCATTGCTTTAGAGATTATGCAAGTTAAAAACACAAAAACCCGGTAACTCTTATATGCTTATGACAAACCAAAGTTTTTCAAAAACGAATCTCACAAAATAGATTTGGAATTGAAATCCCCCACGCGGGGGTGTTTTTCTATTGGACACTGCGCAAACGTAGCACACAGACGCTAAATTGAAAAGCAGAGTTGCTTAAGCTTCTAGTTCCACCGTGAAGCGTTACTCGAAAGCTATCATCATCAGCGAAGCGAAGAAGGTGAAAATACTAGGCCAAAATGTGCGAGGGAAAGTGGTGAGGAGGCAAGGAGCCCACGAGCGGGTACTGGGAGTGTGCGCCTCAAGAAAAAAAAACCGTGGTCACGGATGTCCCGCGAACCGAACCGGACCTTCACGCCATGAAACCGGAAACCTAACCACTGGGCCCTTCGGGGAGGCCCTTCACGTGTGACTTGTGATTGTTAAACCTTTTGTGGAAGGATGTTTTTATTTGGCCAATATATTCCTCCTCACAGACAAGGCAACGGAGTTTGTAGATTGCATTAGGGGTGTCACAGTTGAGGTTTTCTTTGATTTCATATTTAAAGGTTGACCTGGTGGTCTGGGCAACATTAGTAGTCTCCATGTGGGGACAAAGTTTACAGCGCGGTTTGCCGCGTGGCCGGCAGCCTAGAGTTCGCTCAGGTACTTCTGTTTTTGCCCTGACTAAAAGGTCCTCGAAGTTTCTGGCCCGTCTGTACACAGCACGGGGGGGAGGGGGGGCGCTGAAAAACAGCCGACAAGCGCTCATTCTGCCTTATGATATTAAAATGATATTAAAATGTCGTCTCAAGATGTTGTTTACTAGGGAAGTTTTGGACGTGTACGTAAGGACTAAGTAAGTCTGATGGTGGGTTTCTTGGGGTTTTAGTCAGAATGTCTTCTCTTTGTAAATTGCGTGCTCGGTTAATCGCATCGTCAATAATTTCTTCGGGATATTTTTGACCAATCAGGGCGGTCTTTAGCTCCTCAGCATGTTTTTCGAAATCGTCCCGTCCAGAGCATACCTATCCTGCGCTACCGGTGCGCTTGTGAGTAGGGTATGCTTGTTTTACAATGGCGGGGATGGCTGCTGTAGGAGTGAACATATCGTTGGCGGTCAGTGGGCTTCCTGTACAATGTTGTTGAGACTCTCCTTTGGTCCAATATGATCATGACATCCAAAAAATGTATCGTTTCAGTTGATATCTGGTAGGTCAGTTTGATTGACGGATGCAAAGAGTTGATTTCTCAGATAAATTCCCTGAGGCTTGCCTTATCATTATTCCAAATGAAGAAGATGTCATCGGGGAATCATTTATAAAGGATAGGTTTTGGACAGCATTTTTCAATAAACTCTGTTTCTAATGACACCATTAAGATATTGGCGTATGTAAGTGCCATTTTCGTACCCATGGCTGTGCCGTTAATTTGGAGGGAGTGGCTATTGTCGAATTCGAAGTGATTGTACTCAAGGACGAGGTGGAGGACGGTTTTCAATATTCCAGGGGTTACGTACAAGCAGAAATTAGAGTAACCGTAGCATGAGACTGCGGCAAGGATGCCATCAGAGTGAGGAATGTTAGTGTACAGGGACGTAACATCCCTGGTGACGAGAAAACTGCCTGTTGGGACCTCGAGGCCTGAAACTTCGCGGAGAAAGTGGCCGGTATCCTTTACGTATGAGGGAAAGTCTGGGGGGTGTCTTTACTTAGGTGGTCAATGAAACTGGATATTTTTTCTGTTCCCGTTCTATTGCTGGATACAATGGGGCGACCATGGTTGTTTTCTTTTTGTATTTTAGGTAGGAGATAGAAACTTCGTGGTTTAGAATTTTGGGGTAGCATCGCTTCGTACATCGGATCGGTTATTTTCCCATCAAGCAGCAAGGGCTTTAGTGTGTCCACAATTTCAGCTTCAAATCGCAATCTTGGGTCATCTGTGAGCTTGCGGTAGAATGTCTCGTCAGCTAGCTGTCGCTGTCCCTCGTTAAGATAGTCAGTCTTGTTCATTATTACCACACTCCGCCTTTGTTTGCAGGTTTTATTACAATGGCAGTATCCTCATTCAGGCACTTCAGTGCTTCAAGCTCGTCCCTAGCGAGGTTGCCGCGGATGGGCAACCGTTTTTCGAACTCTCTGATTATCTTTTTGTACGGCCGAAATGTATGGATCCTGCAGACCTGCAGATCCTGCAAAACCTGCAGACAAAGGCGCGAGAGAAATATATATAATAATATAATTTCAAAAGCCTTGAATATAATTGAGCGAAGCGCAACTAACACATGGAATCAGAGGGCGACAGGTACTATGTAATGACGACACACGTATATCTGCAAAAACATGATCAGAACGAGTAAATTCTAAATCTTGCATTATATGTGTGGCTGAGCCTACCGTTAGCCTCAAATTATTAAACCACACGAAATAGACCTTACATTTTTTCCAGAAGAGGCGTTTGTTTAGCAGTTACTTACGGAAATCGAGGCATGGATTAACCCTTCAGCTTCTTTCATAGAGACTGCTCCAGCGTCGCTCGGCAATTTATTCAAGTAAAATGCAAATAAAATCGTCTGGTCCTTTTGCCATAGTGGGTATAAACTTTGGGAATTTGATACGATTCAGTTTCGCGACGGTTCGGTATTTTCGCAGTATTTTAAAGCCATTCGAGAAAACGTTTTTTATGAGTGTTGCAGACAAAAACAGCTGCTGCACGTTGAAAACTGAGTGGCTATCATAAGCTTTTTGCGTCATCCGAGGATCCCCTTGTGCCATATGCTATATTTTTGGTTATCCTGACCAATATTTTGTTTAATGTGTTTAGTGTATACCGAGAAGTTAACACATATATTGAGACACCATATGACGATATCGATTCCGCTATGGTTTTGTATATAGGTTTACGCAATTTCCCGTCACATAAAGATCTTATTTTATATACTGATGCGCCAACCTGTGTTAGTCAAGTAGCGAGGTGTTCAATATGACTGGTCCATGAAAATGTATCATCGAATATTACGCCGAGGTACTTTACTTTTGTTGAAAAATTCACACTAGCACATTTGCAATTTTTACATAGATTATTATGTAAATACAAAGGGGCAGAGAGTTCCACTTTTTCATGCGGGCGTTGAAAACCAATATATACTCTGGGTTTCATTTTTATTAATGTGTATGTAGTTATCTTTAAACCAGGCCATAGTTTATATCTTCTTGCAACAATGCCACTCCCTCGGATACATTTTTTTCCCGCTAATACAAGGGCTGTATCATCAGCGTAATCATATATCTTAGTATGCAGCCTAAATTCTAAGATATCATTGACGTACACGTTAAAAAGTAACAGTCCCAGAATAGGTCCCTGAGGCATGCCGTATCGGAGATGTAAAAAATTACTATGCGCAATATTGATTCCAACAAGTTGATAACGGTTTTCAAAGTAACCATAAAAGAAACCTGTATATAGGCCGCGAAATGCAATCAATGATAATTTGTTAAGGATAATACTGTGGTATACGGTATCAAATGCTCTCTTAAGGTCTGCAAATAACCAAAGGGTTATATTATTACTATCGATTACTTCGTTTACACAATCTGCAAAGTCCTCAGATAATGTAGTGGTACTGCTCCCTGCACGAAAAGCCTATAAATGACTTTCTCCAGTATACAGGCTACGCAGGAGAATATAGCAAGGTGCCTATAATTTTCCCATTGTTTTTTTTTTGCCTCGTTTGAACACTGCCCTAATCAATGAAATTTGATTCCTCTTGGGATTTTTTTTTTGTTTTCAGGGTTTTTGAAAAAGTGTACGCAAGCAATGCGTTCAGTTTCTCAAAATGCACTACCAGTTCTCTGTTTCGCATTCCGTCATAATAAACCGTCGACGAGTTGCATCGTTAAAGTTCATCTATCTCCTTTATCACGGCAAAGTAAACATAGATAAAGAAGTCTACCTCCGACCACCTTTTCACCACTCGCGAAGAACCAACCATAGCTGTCCAATCAGGCCTTTCCTCCCTCGTAATAATACTTTCAAGTTTTCTTACTTTCCACTGACCATAGAAACATGGAACAACTTGCCAAGTGAAGCCGTTGAAGCTGGTTCTGTAGATAACTTCGTTGCAAAAATCGAGTCACTGTGTAATTATGAGTGTCATTGAAAATCTGTGAACATGTGAAATTGAGAATCTGCCCTGTCTTTATTGTCTGTCCTGAATTACCTGTATCAATGTGTATTTCAAAGTGTCATATTTTTTTTTATATTTGCAATGTACCACTCCTGTATGAGCCTTTAATTAGGCTTACAGTATGTATAAATAATAATAATAATAACCTGGCATTCTGTTAACAGGAGATGTCCTAATTATCTCCCACATTTCCTTCTCGGCTATCCCCGGCAGATACGCTGAACGCATGTTGCCTTTTGCGCTGTGACTGTTTTGTAACATTGCGATTTCGTAATTGTCTGGCGGTATTCGCAATACGTTCGTTTAATTCATGTCCGAATTCGTCAGCTCATCTTTTAAAGACGATAGTCTTTCTTAGGCTACTTAAACCCAGATATTTGCGTCTGTCTGTCTGTCTGTCTGTCTGTCTGTCTGTCTGTGATTCAATTCAGCCACCCGGCCAAAGTAAAACAATGCCTGCGCGATAGTCTTATATAGTCACAGCTAAATGTGCCCCTCTAGTTCCGGTGTAATGTTCATACTTGTCAATATTGTTGAAGAACAACAAGACATTACGCATATATAAGACAACAAATTAATACAGAAGTGATATTTGCAGCGTACCTCTATAAAAAATTGTACATATTTGATTTTGGTGAGATTAAATACTTCATCAACTGAAGAAAAAAGTATCACTCCGCCGTCGCCTGCTGTCGTCCGCGCCATATAGATTCAGGCGGCATTTGAAGAAATCAAGTGGGAAAAGTTACGAAAGGTTCCACTAGATAGGTTCCACGTTCTGCTTGGAACGCACGTGGACTAGGGAAACGCGGTTCTATAAACATGGAAGAAGGGCGCATCGATTCACACGCGTCTTCGCCGTACGGCCTCGTTGGCATCGAGACCCCCGGTTTGGAGCAGTGGAACGCGGGAAATTTTAAATAATTTAAGCAAACCTTTGGCGTCTTTACCTTGGGAGGAGCGCGACGCAAAAGGAACAACATGAAAGATGAGCGGGAAAGTGAAGGGAGGCATTTACTTTGCAAAAGTCGATAAAGACTATTGTCTTTCGACGTCATTTGCAACAAAAGCAGCAGATACGCGGCCAACTTTTTAGGAAGTTGATCGTGATAACCTCGTGTATGCCATGCTTTTGTTGTCTGTCCGTAAACGAAGTTACTAATTGCCATGATTTCCTTACGACCTTTAGGCAGCTATTTAGTTGGGTTTTTTTATAACTGCTCTTGGCAAGCCTTATTTCGGCAGCAAGTTTTTTTTTTAATTTGCCCCAATTCTTGTGTTAAAATTTCATCATCTGGGTTAGCTTTACTTATGCGGTGCAGACATTCCTTCAGATAGCCTAATTATATTGTTTTTTCAGTTAACCATAGTTTGCTTTCTTTTTTGTTTAATCACTACCATCAGTTGGCTGGACTTATATAAATGCTGAAACTTTAAAGCAAGGTCATCATACGCCTTAGTATGGTCTCGACCTATCAAATTGTTCGTCCTCCTCCAGCTATGAGCTTGTCAACATTTACGTTGTCTACAATTGAAACTTGTTTAATTTTCTTCTCTGCAGAATTATCTTCATAATCCATGCGTACGGTAAGCGTCACAAAGTAATGGTCAGCGACAGTTTTTTATAAAACTGGCTGATGTCTGATCATCGCCTATTCGGGGTATAATATAGTCAATGTCTGATCTAGTTAATTTGCCTCCGAGGACCTCTTCTCTAGTTATACTAACTACTTTTTTTCAAGTCTATAGGCTGAAATGAGAGTTTGGTATTCCGATACACCCATTTTTCCTGCTGTGGATATATCTATATTAAAGTTGCCAACAAGAATAAGATTGTTGTGTTTGTTTAGTTGGACTAAGAGCTTCTGTATCTCATGTAAAAGTATTAGAGTGTTTTTCCCTGGTGGCCTGTACACGGCTACAATAACGCAGGAAGCGTGCGCTTTTTCTATAGTAAGTAAAGTTACCTCTGTCACAGTGAACGAGAGCTGCGTTTATTAACACAGCCATTCTTTTCTCACGTAAATGGCCCATCCTCCACCTTTTCTTTCTTTCCCCACATAAGTGGCATAAATTCCCGTGAAGCACTTCGCTTCCGTTCTTAGAACAACCGCTGAGTCTACTCCAGAACATCTCAAGTTGGAAGAGCTTTATATCATTAAAAGCTACTGCATTGAAGGTGTAATGCCGCAACTGGAAAGTATTACCAGTGTTATCGAAGTATTGTAAGCTGGTGCGTACGAACAGACAGCTGACCTTATTTATTCCTCGCCGCTCCGGAAATTGATATAATTTCTTTTTGAAACATGTGAAATTTTTTCATTCTTGCCGCTGTGCCTACAATCTGACATTTTAAGCAAAGGCTCCTCAAATAATACGCTAATATAAAAGCGGATATTCAGGCAAGCATACACACCTTCGTTACCATTTAAGACGGCCCTCCTAATGAGAAAGTGCCCCTTAGCGCGCTTTACTACAAACGAATGATCCCAAATCCATCATATAACTCAAAAACTTCCTGGGTATATGAAAAAAGGTGCCTTGGTTTCGTTCGTACCAGGTGCAGAAGGTCGTTAAAATGGGCTTATCAGGGGCGCACGAAGCACAGAGCCGAACGCGAGTTTTGAAAGTAAAATTGCTATCGTTAAGTCACTGACACCCGGCTGGAAAGTGCGCGTAACAAGATGCAGAGCACCGTCGTGACGAAAGGCATGCTTTTCATAAATAACAGCTTGACGCTATAGAAATGGCGCTAAGCGCCCATAAGCCCCTGGGTGCGCTAAATGATGCTTTCGCTATCACCTTAGGCTATTACGGCTGCGCGGGCACGGCAGTGGTGAAAGGGGACTTGTGTCGGCTCTTGTGCCCCGACCAGTAGCAAACGATGAACAGCGCACTTTCAATTCGGATGCCACGGAGGAGCGGGAACTGAGATTTCGGCTCGCCTCGCGCTCAACTTTGCTCGGGCTTTTTATTTAGTGTGCCTTTGAAAACGAGAAGTTTAAAACTATTCAAATCATATTAGGCGTTCACTTGAGTTCTACTGTTGCACTAAAATGAGGCTTAACCAGCTTATCAGACGAACGTATGAATGTGACTGAATTAGTACTTGAGGTGTTGCAACTGTATGCACTCAATCTGTTATTCGTCAACAAACTCACGTGCTTTTTTGGCGTTTCTTTGAAATAGATATTCTGTGCTTTTAAGGAGCCCCTCTGAGAACTTGAAAAATATTCCGAAGGATAGATTTAATGATACCCAACAAAGTGCGAGAACAAGTTCACGCAACAGACCTTTAGTACAAAACTAGTTCCTTAAGTTCACCGTCCCTGTCTAACAGACAACGTAATGGCATAAAGCTTTGTAGGGAAACTGAAACTTCGTCGTAAAAATGATCCCTAAATATTTCAAAAAGTGACAGACATGGATGAGCAATTTCTTATATGTGATTCGCAAAGGGATAAAAGCAAGTTGCCGTGACGTGTGTGATTGATCAATGTCCATTCGTAATTTAAGGGACAACGGTATGCGTCATCGAAACATAATTCGCCATATTAATAACAGAAAGAGTTAGGTTTCTAATGATTTGTCTAAACTGGATCGTTTATGTTAGATACATGCAAATGACCAGAAGTGAATGGTTACAATTACACACCTGAAGTCAAGGAGCATCTTATGCAGGTTTCTCTTATATACAAACACTTGAAGACATTTTCAGCAAAGCACAATAATGATAATCTTTGTTTATTATCAAGGAGTACATAAGCAAAATGGGGCCGCCAAAGTCTACAGGTGGGCTTGTGCGGAGGCGCCCAGCAGCAACGGCCTTCACTTCTGTAAAAAAACATTCATTGACAGTGGTAACTGAATAGGAAGGTAAAAAAATACAAGCAAACAAAAAAGAGAATAAAAAGAAAAAGAGAGAAGACGAAAAAGTAAAGGGAGGAAAGAAAAAAGGAAAACAAACAACAACCGACAAACAGAACAGACGAAGACAAATAGACAAACAAAGATACAATAAATCAACATAGGTTTCAGCTACAAGGGTGGCATTTTCCTCATCACAAGAAAACAATTAGAGAACAAAGAAATAGCTACCAATCACCGCATCCAAATACATACTTCATCATGTTTCTAATGCCAGCATAGCAGCTCGCAAGTGTGTCTGCGTTGTTGAAGAGAACAATTCGTCAGGCAATTCATTGAAGATAGCAGGAACATAAAATGGCCGCGCAGCCATTCCATAATGGGTACGGACCCTTGGCGTCATATATCGAGGTATGTGCCACAGAGGTATAGGTTTAACATCGGGAGTTCGGTAATCCGCACACCAAAAATATTTTAGCACAACGATTTGCTTAAACAATGTATCGAATGACGGTAAACCACTTGCCTTAAATACACTGTCCGAGTCCGAACTCGCGAGGGAGAAATGTGTGCGGTTTTTGGTGGGTTAGAGTGGGTCTTCATCAAACACCGGAAATTACCCTATTTCAGAGCAGCGTGCATACAGTAATATTAAATGGACGTTGAACAATCGGTTCAACAGAAAAAGCACGGAATAGACCAGGCTATCGTAATTTTTATTTGGTATGACAAGGTAAGAATGCCCAAATGCAAATGTGTAACAAAGTATTGTTCATGGTGAAGTAGTTACGCCCATTCAGATATCCCAGGCACCCGTTAAACTACCAATTTATCAGCAAAACCTGTGAAACGGTACATAAACCCTAATTATGGCCTCGTGCCTAGCAGTTTTCAATTTCAAGATGATAACCTACGCAAAGCACAATGTTGGCGTACTCACGTAAAGAAATACCGTCCCTAGCACCAAGAAAGGGAGTTCCCTGGAACTCTTCAAATGCGATTTAATGAAACTAAGAAAAACTCCCGAAGGGCACCTTTTGTATTTCCTTGCCTTGGAATGCGACCCCCGGGCGCTTGTCTTTCCAAGCGCGTAAAGAATAGAGCGGACTTCATCATTTCCAGCTCACAACATAGCGATCTGTATAGCGTCTCTTCTTTTTTAAAAATTTCTCTCGCCCTATCTCACTTCTTGCCGCCCCCGCATGTTAGCTGAGGGTCTCGCAGAAAGAGCAAGGACGAGACAAAAGGTGACACAGCCGGTGCAGAGAGACAAGTGCGCTGAGGGGCAGAGGAACTTGTTAGAAAAGACGAGAACGTATCAGTAAGGCTTTTCGCTTGCGTTTATTTATTTCAACTTTTAACGGCTCTCTTATCCACACAGGTTTCTCGGATGAGCAAGCCGATTGAAGTTGGTTGTTAAAGGTCTCCAAGATTGCACAGTCGCGAGAATTGGATATGCAAATTGCTTCGAACGACCACCCTGCCAGACGTAGCGAGATTACGAGATTTTCAATCGACTTTTGCCGTCCACATTTGAAGAAGTGCAGCTTGCTGGGCCAGTTGGTACACATTGACGGATGGAAAAACCAGAGAAAAGAGACGCAAACAGACGGAGAGACGAGATAACATATACGCTGGACTAGCAACTGAAATTTAATAGAAGAAACCGATCCACCCTGTCAACAACCAAGCCAACGCATTCGCCAACACGTACGCGTGATTCGATTAAAAATGCTGTTGTTCACTTAACTTCTGCTTTTGCATTATCGCCGCTCAATATTGTAATAAATCGATCTCTTTGTCGCTAAAGGAAATCGATGGTGTGCTATTACAGTTTCCATTCTGCTGTTGGCTGAGGAAGAACGCTTCAAGTATTAGGTGCCGAACACCTTAGGATCGCACAATGTCCGTCCGCGTCCGTGCGCAAAGCATTTACAATCGCAAAAAAAAAAACACACAGGCACCGGCGCTATTCGAGCCTGTGTCGGGTAGACCAGACAGAGTTAGTCAGTCGTCTTACCCATTGGACTACGACCGTGAATTAGTACCGGAGAGTCAAACGGCTTACTCCCTCACCTGTAATGGTGCGGAGTACCTTATGTCCTCCCCATGTCCGTCCGCGTCCATCCGCGAGCACACCACCATCAAGAGAAAATCAAGCCCAATTCGATATGAGCCGTGAGTTGCAGTTTTATTTAGGGAATAATCAAGGTGCAACTCACAGCTCAAATCGAATGGCGGTTGGGTGCAAATCTGATGTCACTCGGGGTGCTGCTTGGATGTCATTTCGAGTCCCCGTACTCCGCACCCTCGACTTCATCCACAGAGTGCAGATATTGCCATTTTACCTCTCATTTTCAGTCCTGCCTTTTCCAAGAATCGTCACACTATCACATACTGGTTCGAAATTACACTGTCAACAGTGATACGCAAGGCGACCCGCTCCTTGAGAACTGACTAACGCGCAATGCTCCCTCCGGGGCTCATTGATGCATCGGCCAGTTTGGCCAATAGCGAAATTTTATAAATCCCCCTGTCCTCACTCTTAAAGAATTCCTTCACATTTTTTTTTTTTTTTTGTTTTACGGGCACGTTTCTTTTTTCCGTTTTTAATGCGCGCACACAGTCCCAAGAGTGTCCACGGCGCGCACAGCACCATGTTGTGCCAGGAGGAGGAGGATCAAACTTTTATTGAGGCCCAATACGACTCCGTGTGTGGAGGCAGACCAGTGGGGAGACTCCTTAGTCTCTCCACAGCCCCAATCCGCCTCTTTCATTGCGGTGTGCTGCCACCTAGCGTGCCTAGCGGAAGTTGAAGCTGTAGGGTTTGCCGGCGTTTCCTCCGGCTGCGTTCTCGTTGTATGCACGGCAATCCCACATTACGGCGAGGAGCAGCCGAAGTTTTTCTTCTGTGTTGGTGTTATAACGCCTTAAGACGACAGCCCCTGGTCATCACATAATACCAGGCGGCTTCTTATCACTGAATGAGGGCTGGCAGAGAAATCTCGGACAGATCCGTGTGCCGCCCGAGTAGCAGAGCGAGCAGTACTTGGAGTCGTCTGGCATGAAGTGCGATCGCCAGCTCAACAAAGGCCGGCAGTTCGCTGGACACATCTACGATTGGTACACGCGATTCGCATGCGACTGATCGTTACGACTGTCGCCACGACTAGTCGTACGCGTGAATTTGAGACGGCCCGATGCGCGCATGAGATGCGTCGTCGGCGTCGCTCCGCCCACTGTTTTTGCTCCATGGTCAACTACGATGATCGCTGAGCTGAATTTGTAGATTCTGCGCGTTTGTTCGCAAGAAATGGATAAAGCAAGCAATCGTGAAGCGTTTTCTGCCTTCGGAAACAGTCCGCGCACACGCCGGCCGCGCCTGCCAGCTCGGCACACTCAGCGGCTCGAACCGGCGCAGACCACGGTAGCAACGGTAGCAACCGCGCTTGTCGCTGCTCTTCTGAATCAATCTGATCGCTAAAAAGTTCTACATGCGAGAAAGTAGGTGTTAGTGTGGTGAAAAATTGTGCTAGGGATTGTTGTCAGGGCTTATTTTAAAAGCGGCGATCAGATATATCTGCCGCGATGCAAGCCTATACGCTGACCGGTCGCCGCGGCGCGCGGGGCGCCGAGCGGCCGAGAGATGGCGATACCTGCGCGGAAGCATCGAAACAGGCTACGCAGATGTTTCGGTCACCGATCACTCAAACGGCAGTTATAACTTAAATAGAGTTCCACATGCGAGAAAGGGGATGATAGTGTAGTGAAAAGTTGTGTTGCGGATTGTCATTCACAGTTGCACAGATAGCAGCGATCAAATATCCGCCAGGATGCCGAGCCGACGCGAGCGACGCAAGCCGCCGTAGCCGATCGCGTGCGGCCGACGGGAAGCGATAGAAGCCGACACCGTTCCCTTTTCGGCACTCCGAGTTACAGCGGAACGTAGCACAAGTTGTGGGCATTGTTCCGCGCACAACGAGCACACACAAAAAATCAAACGATGTAAATACAACCACGACCCCTTCCCGCTTGTGCGGGAGCTGTGGGGAATGTCGTCTGCTGCCCCTACTGGACTGCTTAGGGACTTGGCCGCTAGGGGATTGCGCATGCGCAGTGGGGTTGTGAAAGAGGCGGATTCAGCACCCAGCCCCGATTCGCTGCACCGGGTGACGCGCCGACAGCGGGGCCGATTCGCGCCTCGGCCGAACTGGCCGCGGCAGACGCCGCAGAGTCGCCTCTCCTTTTCCCGTCGTGTCGGCTCGGCCGAATCATGCCTCGGACGAGCGGCCGGCGGCAAACGCGCAGCGACATGCCTGGAGAGGGTACCGCTGTGTCGCCTTCCCTTACCCTGTCGTGGCGGCTCGGCTGATGCAAACGCTTCGCCTCCAGTAGTCGGATTTCAAACTTCGGCCAGCAAGAGTCCTGAATGGAGCGATTCAAACAGCTCACAGCTGCAACGGACGCCCGTGGGTATAAAACCAACCCGAAGCACAGCGAGCGCTGCACTTTTCGGAGGCACTGAGTTGAGACGTGCTGTGGCCTTTGTGCGATCCCTGTAACAATTTCGTTACTCTTGTACATACTGCATATAAATGTTGCTTCAACTCTTTGTCGGCTCGAGAACTTCATCGCTCGGCCCTGTGCCGCGTCGATAGCGGACGGAGCAAGGCAACGTCGCAACACCGGTGACTGCGCTCGGATGGCCAGTCGCAACAGCGGTGACAGTGGTGAGATGGCCCAGTCTCAACAACCACTTCAGCACCGCACCGCGAATCAGTTTTCTTTGTTGTGCGACACTTTATGAATGTAAGGCGTTGCCTTAACTTTTTCATTTTCCTTCTTTTCATTGGGCCATTGCGCCCTTTGGATTGGCCTTTTAAGCTTTAGGTGGAGCGACTCACCGACAGCCGTGAGCACTGGAGTCGGAAAACCTGCTACAGTTAAAGGTGCCCTGAAAGGCATTTTGAGCACACTAACTGAACTAGCGCAACCGTTAGATTGGGTCATCAACGCCCTCTGTGCCAAGTATTACTCTTTTACGCGCAGCGGAAAGCTCACACTTTTGTTGCAAAGTTTGTCGTTTTTTTCTCACCCTTTCCTTCGTGTTTTTGGACGCCGCCATCTTCACATGTCTACATCATCGATTCCCAGATGTTCGTCATGAGCTAGACATCTTGCTATTGGGCGGCTTTTTCACGCACTTCCGGCAAAGAGATGAGTCGTCTGCTCAGCGTCGGCTCGCCGGCTGATCTGCCAGCGGAGTGCCGGAGTGCTTGGGCATTTTACGACAAACGAAACAAGTGTAAAACAAACGCTTAACCGTTTGTATTGAATGCAACACGGCCATAACACGACATGGATATTCTGTTACCTGAGTACGTTCCATAAAGAAAGCGTTGAAGCCCCGTGGCACTTCTTTCGTGCAATCGCAGAGAACGCCCTGAGCCGAATGCCCGGGTTTGACGCATACATTTTATTCAACTTCAAAACAATCCAGAGATGCGTTTCTAACGAACACAACGTCACAACATGCGTTGAAAGTCTGAACCACGATTGACAGAGGATGGGTTGCCTCCTGCCCGTCGTAAATTCGGTACTCACCTCGCGCGCGCTTTGCGGGGACGAACAGCAAGTCACTTAACTCTGGCGCACAAGCCGATGGCTTTTAGCCACGCACACTGCACATACCCCATGCGAGGTTGAGTCGTACGTCGCTCGAGAAAAATAATCCAGACCATGGGAAGCACTATCCACCCGCAGAAGCACAACGTCGCATTTCATCGCGAAACAAAGGCGTCCACAACACACACACCATCGCCTCCTGTAATGCCAAACGCATCTCGCACTTCCCAATGGGAGTGACTGGTACGCCTGCAGTGCCCACATGTCGCGAAGTGGAGCCCCAAGCTGAACCGGGATCACGCAACCGTAACTGACTTCTGGAGTGGTTTGTGCCTTGTTGCCAAGGCAACCGATGTTTGAGATTGTCAAAGAAACGGCGCTCGCTCCAGCGCTAGAAAGCTCAGAGTCACGGCGGAGCATGTTTTGCCAACGTTGCCGCTCTCCACCACGCGTCGCCCCAAGCTGAACTGGCGTTTTGTGCACGGGTTCAGTATCGGCTTAAAATGGCTTTTTCACATGCCGCCGGCAGCAATTACCACCGCCACAAAGTAAGAGCCGGCACCAGCGGGGCCACATCTGATACGGCGCTTTTTGGATAAACAGTGCGCGGTGCATCAAGGGAGCGAGCGCACGACCCTCCCCGTGCGGCTGCGAGTTCACCGCCGATAAAAAGTCATGTGCCGCCAGCAACGTACACCGCGAAAGGGCAAGGCCAGGCCGCCGCATACATGCGGCCAGATTTTTCGTTCGCTTTTCCAGCCTTGAGGGATTCATGGTCTCAACAAAGCTTGCCCGTAGCAGACGACAGTCTGAGCAGCGCGATAGCGGAAGTACGTCACCGCTGCGGAGCGCAGCATCATGGGAGGCAAGGATCGCGCGCCGTCAACAGCGGAGAGTAAGTGGAAAGGAGGAGGTAACGCGGAGCGACGATAATGCGCGGTTTTTGATTTACGATTTCTCAGCTAATACTCATCGCTTTAACAAACTTTTTGCGGGAGGATATTGCAAATACATTGCTTTATTTGGGTACATGTACATCCATGCATCGGTGGAAGGTATTTCAGGACCCCTTTAACCTCTAAGCCTGACGTTCAAGGCTTTCGTGCATTACGTGGACGCAGCTTTTCTCTATCGCACTGTTGAGACATGATGTGGCTAAGCCTATTTTTACTAATTTCGAGTGGTTTGATACCAGCAGGAGCAACGCCTTCTTAGTTATAGGGGAGTACATCCAACAAACGTGGCCGTCGTCTATAAGTGTAAGTGTTGAATCTAGAAACCTTTCGGTTTTGTTCTGAGACATTTCCAAGGTAAAATTACCAGACCCTGAGCACGTCTTAAAAAGTGTTAAAATGACTTCAAACCACTGTTCCGGACACTCAGAGGGTAAAAGCTTTAAAACAATTGAAATTATCAACGCAACGAAACATGCAGAGCCATCTACCATCATTAGCGGTGACTTTCTGAAGTTTTCACAGTACAGGAGCAACAGCAGAATCGATGCAGATACCTTTTTAGATGCAAAGCATCTCTTGCTCGGGGCTATGTCCGGCGTCCGCACCTCTCCCCCTGCACTATATAAAAGAAGAAATAGTTAGCGGCGCCTGGTTTCGATCCCACGACTCACTGGCCGCAACGGGAGGTACGCGGCGCTCTTCCCACTGCGCTACAAAACCGAGACAGGAGCAAGTGCTACGAACGCGCCTTATGTCCTTGACTCATTCAAACTATGTCAAGAAGCTACTGATACAACGAAGGCACGCGAAGATGAACGTCAATAGAAACGACGAACTGAAAACTTTAGAGGAGGATGTTAGCGTCTCTTGCTCGGAGGGATGTCCCGCGTCCGTGCCCCGTCCGCAGCGCCTCTGATGATGATTGTGGCAGGATGCCCCTAGGGTCTGGCCAACCAAACATTCTCCTTTCCCAGCAGGGCACCGTCCGTGAAGATGACGTTGCTCCACGTGGTCAGTACAGCTGGATCCGAGTAGCGCCGCCGCTTTCTTGCATTGTCACTCGATGGGAACCCCGCCCAGGCATTCGCAGCGGTAGTGCCGTTAGCTCCGCCGCCTCAACTTTTGTTACGGACACGGAGGCGCTGGTCAATCGAAGCAAGCGTCCACTACGAAAGGCAAAAGCAGTGTTTAGAGCAGTGTTCTGCGGCCGCAAATTGTGTTGCTTAAACTGGGGATGCAGCAGTTTTCGGGCTGATCTCTTTTCTGTTATTATTTTGCCAAGGTACAACCACCTGTACGGCGGCGACCTACCTGCTCAATTCTAGTGTTTCCGGTTCGTCTTTCTTCTCCCCGTGCTCTTGTTCGTACTATACCGCAGTGGCCTTCGTATAGATCAAAACATGACTTGGACCTCAAGATTATACGTCTCATCACTGAGGTATGCATTTTTAGTGGCCTAGAGGTTTCATTTCCGGCATCACTAGGGTCAGAATAAAAGTGCGTGCGTGTATACGTATGCGTGTTTTTTACGGATGACCGCCGTCAACGCTCAAGAGAAGTAAAATTTGCTCCTAGATTTCACCTAAATTGTTGGTCACCTCTGTGTCATGTATTACAATGATTCGCTGGTCGTCCACATTCGCGGAGTGGAATGGCTCGTGATTTACATTTGTGCTCAGGTGTCTTTTCGAAGTCACAAGAAAGCGAAATGGGGGTCACCTAGAAGGGGGACAACCCCGCCACCCGCAGCCGCATCATCACTGCTCACAACTGTGAACACCGCCCTACCACGAGCGACACGCATCCCCCGGTATCGCGCGAGAGAGAGAGAGAGATTAAACTTTATTGTTAGAAAAAGGGTTGCGATGGAGCTATTTCAGCTCAGTCGGACTGGTTCCTAATTCACAGGTTCCCATATGGTTCCCGAGCCTCCTGGCCCCTGTTGATCAGCCGAAGTTGGTCTTCCAGGGCGGGGCTGGTCAGCAAGATCTCCAATCGCTCATCCTCTATGCTGACGGAGTCAACAAGAATTGGGGGGGTCTTGAGTTTTGTGCATTCTCCGATGGTGTGTTTCAGGGTGCCTGGTTTTGAGCATAGGGGACATTCTTTTGCGTATCTAATTGGGAACATGCGGTTCAGGAGTAGAGGGTGTGGGAAAGAGGCTGCCTGTATCTGTCGATAAATTGATTGTTCTTCCCTGGATAGTTTAGGGTGAGGGCGCGGAAGGCTTCTTCTGTTCTCCCTGTAATGTTTGAGGATTTCTGCATATTTCGTTATTGGGTGCATCCCTTCTTCCGTTTCCTCTGTGGCCCAGAGGTTTAAGTCTCGGGCCTGTCGATGGGCGAATTCGTTGCCCTCGATCGAGGAATGCGCAGGGACCCAAATGAGTTCGATTCTTGTTTCCGGGGGTTTCCCGCTTGTCAGGATTTTGGCGGCAGTTTCTGAGATCCGTCCTGTTCTGTATCTGTTGTAGGCTTTCATTGAGTCCGTGAGAATTGTCTCTGTACCAGGTTGCGTTAGCGCCAGTGCTATGGCTTCCTCTTCCGCTTCCTCTGGCTCCGTGGTGTACAATGATGCGCAGTTCACTATTTCGTTTCTTGTGGTCACTACTATAGTTGCTTTGTTGGAGAATTTGGGCAGGGCAGCATCAGTGTAGAGAATTCCCTCATGTCTCTTTTCTTCCAACAGTTTGTTAATTGCTTTTACTCTCGCCTCCCTTCTTCCTTTGTTTCTGTTGGGGTCCATGTTCTTTGGGGTTGGTTTGGTCTCGATTTGTGAAGTCCATTGGTCTGGGACTTGTCGCTCCGTGACGTGTGGCGCTTCTTGCCATCCTATCTTCTTAAGTATAGCCCTTCCGGCGTCCGTTTTGCTCAGGCGAACTCGTTGATTTGAAAGGTGGGCTTCTACTAGCTCGTCAAGCGTGTTGTGGATTGCCATGCGCAGAAGTCGCGCTGTTGACGAGTTTTGCGGTATCCCCAGGGCTTGTTTGGTCGCTTTTCTGATTAAAGTATCTAGGTATATGGTGTCTGCCTTTCTGAGATTCAGGTATGGTGCTGCGTATGTTATTCTTGATATCACGAAGGCCTGCACCAGACGTAATGTGTCGTCCTCTTTCATACCTCTTCTTCGGTTGGAGACTCTACGTATCATGTTGAGAATCTGGTCCGTTGTGGTCTTGAGCTTTTTCACCGTTTGCGACGCCTTGCCGTCTGCTTGTATTATCAGGCCAAGGATTTTGGTATGCGTGCTAGGGGTAATCCTTGCCCCGTCTATTTCGACTTCGACTTTGCATGCTCTCTCGGGGTTTCTCGGTCCTATGATGACTAGCTCAGACTTTTGAGGGGCGCAGCTAAGTCCGCATTTTTGCGCGTATTCGTTGACTGTGTCGGCTGCCCTTTGGAGCGTCGCTTCCATCTATCCTTGGGATCCTGTTGTTTCGAGCCATATCGTTATATTCTCTGCGTACAACGCATGTCCCAGGTGTTCTATTTTGCCTAGAAGTTTCGGCAGTGGGAGCAGGGCCAAGTTGAAAAGCAGGGGAGAGAGGACCGATCCTTGCGGGGTTCCTCTGTCCCCCAAGGAGATAGGTTCGGACATCTCCTCTGCGATCTTGATTTTGGCTGTTCTGTGGCTGAGGAAGTCTTTTACATAGTTGCTCGTGCGCACTCCACATCCTTTTGTTTTTAGGTTGTTGAGGATGCTTCTGTGCGTCACGTTGTCGAATGCTCCCTTTAAATCTAGTGCGAGTATCGCTCTCGGGGCTTGCTGTGCTGCTGGTTTGACTACCAGTTCGTTGAGTTGTACGAGCACGTCTTGCGTTCCGAGGTGCTTGCGGAAACCATACATTGTTTGGGGCATGATGTCGTGTTCGTCCAGATGTCTTTGGAGTAGTTTTAGTACCATTCGCTTCATCACTTTTCCGGCGCACGAGGTGAGAGAGATCGGTCTCTTGTTGTCGATGTGCGGGGTTTTTCCTGGTTTGGGTATAAAGCGTACTTCTGCTTCTTTCCATTCCGGTGGGAGGGTTCCCGTCTCCCATGTCTTGTTCATGTGATTGAGGAGTTCCGTCCGGCTTCTGTAGCTGAGGTTATGTAGCAGCCTCTACGTGATCGCATTGGGCCCTGGGGCGCTGTTCTTGTTGCTTTCGTCTATGGCTGCAAGCAGTTCTGTTTCGGTGAAAAGTTTGTCGAGCAATTTGTTTTGCGGACCGGAGTAGTCTTCGATTTCTCCTTCTTCTCTTTCCGTTTTGAGATACTTCTTTTTGAGGTCTTTGATTAAGTCGCTCGCATTTCCGTTGTAATTGTTGAGGGTGGCTGTGAGGGTGCGGTTTGTTGCGCTCTTGCTTCCAAGTGGGTCGATCAGATGTCTGAGCAGGCTCCACGTCTTCCTGGTTGACAGTGTGCTTTGCAGGCCGTCGCAGAACTGTAGCCAGTTTTCTGTGCAGCGTTGCTTCGCATATTCTGTCGCCAGTTGGTTCAGTTCATGAATGCGCTTCCGAAGTTTTTTATTATGTCTTTGTTTTTTCCACCTCCTCGTTAAGCCATGTCGTGCCTCCCATATGTGAAGGAGTTTGGCGTCTACGAAGGGAGTCTCCGTTGTGGTCGCTATGGTTTGTGTGTGTCTTTTGGTCATTTGGGATTGGTGTTTAGCCCATTCTTCATAGGTTTCTGTTTCTGTTTTGTCTTCTTCTGCTTCTTTCTTGAGTTTGTCCCGGTCTGTAAGCCGCGCTGTGCCTGTTTGTGTCTTGAATCTCGGCCCTCTGATCTGGATCGAAATGATATCGTGGTCTGAGCCCAGACTCGTCCCTGTGTTTTCCCACGTGGTGTCGAGGATCCCTTGCACCATAGTGAGGTCGGGGGTAGTGTCTCTCTACGTACTTGTTCCCATGCGCGTTGGGGTGTTTGGTTCGTTGAGGAGGCGATGCCTTGTTGCTCTATAATGCTGACTAATGTTTTGCCTCTTCTGGAGTTAAACTTGTATCCCCACATCGAGTGTGGGGCGTTGAAGTCCCCAAGAATGACAATCGGCTTGCCTTGGGTGGTGTCGAGGCTATCCTAAATGATTTCTTCTAGCTTTAGTTCTTTCTTCGCTGGCCTGCAGTATGCGTTGAGGATAAATATGTTGTCTTTGTTGCCTATATTCTTGCTGTGTATTTCCAACAGTACGTGTTCTCCTCCCCTCTGTGGAGTGAGGTGTTGTGTGGCTGCAATGTTATTTCTGACTAGCGTTGCCGTTCCTTTACCACTGGGATCCGTGTATGACACGTAGCCCGGGAGTTTGGGTTTTGTGTTCGTTTCCTGTAGTGCTATGATGTCTGGCTTGTTTTCTGCGTTATCTATGTATGCTTGCAGTTCCCAAATCTTGTCTTTTATGCCTCTGCAGTTCCATTGATAGATTATCGTGTTCTCCTTGTATTTTCCACTATTCTTCTTCCCCATCGTTAGGCGTTTGGAAGTTGGTCGTGTTGGTATTTCTCTTGTACAGTCTTTCGCGCGTTGGGCTGCCTCTGCGAGCGGTCACCGCGTTAACCTTTAGCCTCAGTTGCTTGACATTGTTGTCCATCTTGTTTGCGATTGTTCCTATCTTGGAGGACAGTTGCTCGCCCTGGTTCGCGATGGTGTTGATCTGGCTGGTGGGGTTTTCCATCATTTGTGTGAGGCATTGGAATGGTTTTGCCCAGTCCGGTTCGCTCGCTTGGTGTGGTTGTGCAGTGGTTGCAGCCTCTGTTTCCATTTCTGCTGTTGTGGGTGGGTGTGGTTGGATCTCCTTCCTGGCCGTCTTGCGCTTGGTATTATCGTTCTCCGCTGTTTTGGATTTTTCCAGGGCTTCTATTCTAGCTAGGAGTTCGCTAATCTGTCGATTTTGCTGGGCGATTAATGCTTTGAGCTCTGTACATTCGTCGCAATCTTTCTTCTCTGTGTTCTTTGCGGGAGGGGGTGGTGGTGGGGGCGGGAAGTCCCGGTTGCTACCGAGAGCGATGGGAGACCCCGCTGCCCAGCCTACCTGTTTGGCGGCAGTGGTCCTCGGTGGCTCCCTGGTTGCGGACCTGGGTCTTCTCGACTTGGACCGGGAGCGTCTGCGTGTTCCGGCTGTTCCCTCCGGTGTCGTCGCTCTCGAGCTCGGGCGTCGCGATGAGCAGCTGCGCTCCCTCCTACCCTCTCGGGATTTGGAGCGGCGTCGCGAGTTCGGCGCTCTCTCGCGGCTCGATGGCCTTCCCGAACTTTCCGTCTGGGCGTCGTAAGCTCGTTGGCGCTCCCACTGCCGTTTCCTCACCACGTACGGCGTTTTGAAGCGAGCGCGGCACTTCTTGTCGCCTGTTTGATGTTCACCTCCGCACAGGTTGCATTTGGGGTTACACTCGTTCTCGTGTCCGTCGGGTGGGTTGGGTGTTCCGCACCCTCTGCAGATGCGGTCCGCTGGATTTGGGCACACGTCCCTTCGGTGTCCCAGCCTTCCGCACTGATAGCACACGTCGACTTGCTTTCTGTAGAGCGAGCACTATGTTAGAAGTCCGCCGTACCTCACGAAGTTGGGGACCTTGTTACCGGCGAACGCGATCACCACCGTCTTCGTGTTGCTTATGCGGTTTGCTTCCACTGCCGTGGGGTTAAATTCATTTACCACATTTGCGTTTATGTCGCGGATGGTGCGACGTGTACCACTCGCACGTGGCAATGTCGACGTTAGTCAGCTGCCGCCATGGGTCGTATGCTGGAGTCGAGGATGCGCGCTC
This sequence comes from Haemaphysalis longicornis, assembly GCF_048455015.1. Classification (NCBI taxonomy): domain Eukaryota; kingdom Metazoa; phylum Arthropoda; class Arachnida; order Ixodida; family Ixodidae; genus Haemaphysalis; species Haemaphysalis longicornis. The sequence continues at coordinate 290,184,392 of NW_027526295.1, read as the reverse complement.
AATTTGCCTTCCGGGGGCTGTAGGTTTTATTCCTATTCAGTCCCAAAGCTTTCAATGTTTTTACCCAATTACTTTAGTTACTCTCTTTGCACCGTGACCCAATTTAACAGCCGTTTCGCTGAAACAGAGGCCGACGCCGTACGGCGGCTTTTCTGTTGAATTGGGCCGGATACTTTTTAAAGCTAAAGCATTAACAAAAATGCGGACATAACTGAATAATCAACTTGGTTAGTTGTTGTGGTATTCATGCGTAATTTTCCATCCCTCCAAGTTAAAAAAGAGCTCCATCTGCTTTTTCAAGGATGCTAAAGCGACACAGTCGCGACAACACTGACCCACTTCAAATATGCTCCAAGGTCTGATATCGATGTAAAAGGAACGTTATTGAGCGTTTCTGCCGGAACAGAAACTGTGCCGTTGTTTCAGCGTTGCGACCGTATACGCTAGGGTGTTGGAACATCAAACACCGGAAAACATATCACGACAGATAAATTACATCATCACTTTGAAAGCAGAGGGCAGCCTAATGAACGGGACGAAGCGAAGACAAGACACCCAAGCGCTTCTGTTTGTCTCGTCTTCGCTTCCTCCCCTTCATTTCGCAGCCCTGTGCTCTCAAAGTCATGTACCAACCGGCAAAGTCAGGTACATCATCCCATATCTGGGGGTAGACGGCCATTTGAAATGACCAGCACGAAATTATGTCCCTGTTTACAGGCTGCAGTAAAACTGCGCATTTGTTTCTTCCTTTTATTTTGTTTGTTAAGGACAGCAGTTGCTTTCCCAACGATAGTATTGTAGCGTGTACATACCTCTGTGTAACTGTATTTCAAGTTTTGTGACCTATGGGGTCCTATTCGCCCAATTTGCGGTGTACACATGTACCCAAGGCTTGGATTGTTTAATTACATTACTGTAGAGTAAAAGCTGAAAACGGAAAAATGTGGTTGCAATACTGCAGCTTGTACAAAGGAATGGAATTGGTGCATCTACGTTTGCGATCCGCACTGAACGGACGTTGGTCGGGCTTCCGGTTGGTCGGACGAACATCGGTTGGTTGGACGTCCACCTACGGAAGAAACCGTGTTGGTAAGGGCTCTATGTGGACATACATGCAACGAACGCTCGCTGTTATGACTGAGACTGCCATTGACAATTTAGTGCACTTAAAAGTCCAAAGCTGCTCGCCGAAGCTGCTCGCTACAACAGTGCACGACCGATGCAGTAAATGACTCGCAGGGCGTTCTCTGAAGCTGGAAAGCATCGGGCATTTGGATGCCATTGCTGGCACTACTGTCAATATGAATTACTAATGCTCAAATCCTTTTCAGCCTCTAAAAGCAAAAGCGTCCATGTGTACGAGATTTCGGCGCACGTTAAAGATCCCCAGGGGGTCAAAATTAATTCGGATCCCTCTACTATGGCGCACAACATAGCCAGCGTTGCGTCGGCGCGTTAACCCTGCAAACAATGAAAGCAGTCAAATTTTCAGCTTCCTTTCGGGAACAGCACTGGCAACTCATTTGGGCTTCCATCAGCGCCAAATATGGGTAAGGTTCTGTCGCCAGAATACTTTTTGGTACAGCTATACTACAAAAAAAGGCCGAAAAGGAAAAATAGACTAATTTTCTCTTAGAAAAAAAAATAATAAGTGCACCGCCGGGAGTACGCTTATTATGGGCGCTTCCAAGAAGCTGCCGTTGTAGGCTGTTAGCATTTAAAGCTTTGTGGGTATTTCATTTGAGTAACACAATTCTAGACATGCGCATGTATCAGCGTGGGACTTCACGGTTGTAGATGTGTCCAGCAAAAAACATTCTAAAAGCAAAACCTCAAGACCTAAATAGCGCAAACACGTCAGCTAGCGCTGGAAAATGTCTTCGCCAATGTACAAATATATATGTCGGTTTAAAATCGGTGGAGAAGTTTCTTGTCCCTGTAGTTTTCTACTTCGCGATGAGAAAAATACATGCATCGAGGCGTCAGAAGGCAGAGCGGCGGGCCTCGCCTACTGCATAAAAAGAATCTGAGTAGAGTAGAAGGCAACAAATCAACTTTGGTCGCTACTGAACGACTCGATCAAAATACTACGACCCCATCTCCGCGGCAACGCCATAACACTTCCTCGCTTATCCCTTCGTGGCTGTGACCTGCTTTTGAAATTCGGGGAGCGGCTCGCGGGGCACTCGACTTCTCGCCAGAGCTCGTGCGACGCCTGCCGATAGGTATCTCGTCTGGAGCTCCTTCCAGTGACGAGCGGTAAAGGGCGAAAGGAGCCCCACCGGTGCTGACTTCCTGTCCATAGTCCTCTTCATCCCAGGCACGCCATCTTCAGCTTCTGAAGTGCTCCCCGACGTGAACCGAGTTGGTGGCAGCCAGCTCCGGTGGCAGAACTTCGCAGATAAACATGCCGTCATTTCTCTAGCGACCCAAACTTTCCCCTGTTTAACACTTTAACTCAGTGTGCCCTGTCATTTTGTTTACGTGCACCTTAATATTAGAACGTTGCATCCTTCTTATGTCTTTTTTAGTGCTACCAGCAGCTAGCGCGGCAAACGAAGAAATGAAATTGGCAATACACGCTTAGTATGCAAAATAAAAAAAAACGTTTTGGAGACCCGAGTGAGGCCGCGCTTTAGTTCTCCCAGCCAATCTTGCTGACAGCTGCGCCCACGACAATCAAGAAAAGTCGTCGCCTGCCCTGCGCTTGCATTCGACGATATTATGCAAAGGTGCATGGGTGCCCGCCCTCCTGTCAATTCAGGAAGCCCGTTTACATACGGGTCCCTAGTGCGCGCACGTACTTCCTGGCTTCCTTTATAAGCTCGAATATGCTGATGTCCGTTAGACCCGTTTGCCATGATAGCATTATGTGTCTTTCCTGTCAGTGGTGAAGTTTAAATTTGGATTTTAAAAGGAAGCAGCAATTCTGGGGTAGGCGAACGCTGCAGCCAAGAAATTAACAAGAGTTCCGCAGTACACCAAGCCGCTTTAATTCAAGATAAGCGCAGGAAAATATGATTTTGCATTTTTGCTTTCATCCGAAACCATGTTGCCGACACGAGTTAGAATAATCTATGCGCGGTAGTTGCTGGGTACGTCTGCGAACGAAACGCTCGTTAATTTAAACCTCATTCCAGTTTCCCAGGATGACCAATCGGAGGTAGTTGTTTCTCTTTCCCGCATAAAAATGGCCTTTGAGTTTTAATAAACTTTCAATGGAGGATCTATAGACTTAATAAATGTCAATTAAAACTCGAACTTTATGGAGTGGAGTAATGAGAATATCAATAAACCTTTTATTGCATAATCTCAGGCAACATTTTATTGCCTTCAAGACTTTGAGTTTTAATACACTTTGTCTTACGCTTCTATAGCGTAAGCCAAATCCCCTATCTTAAAAACTACAGCCAATAGAAAATCAATACACATTTTCTTCCAAAATACAACACGCACTTTATTGCCTTTAATTTACGAAGTTTTAACAGGCTAAAGGGTCAATCGAACTCGTAATTTTTGAGCTGTGGTGATTGCACGGGCAATAAACATTTTATTACAAACACACAGAAAGCATCTTGCTGCCTTCATTATGTTGACTCACAATTACTTTGTATCTCGTTTCTATGGCCCACCCGCAGAGGTCTGGTAGTTTATTGGTGCATATATGTTGAGTGTTTTTGTATCGCGTGCCCTGTTGCATGAACCGAAATCGCGCGATGGACGGCGCGTCGTTTCTTCTTGGGAGCACTTGGGACCGGTTTCGTCTGGGGTTTCGACGGACATCACCGCCGGACAGTGCAAGCCCCTGAAAAGCTCCGCTGTTAACACTTGCCAGAAAATCTTATTCACAGGCAACGTTATATTACGACTATACTCAATAAGAATTTTACAGAAATCTAATTGAGATACATTTAATAAAAACTTGCCAGAAACTGTATTCGACCTGACAAATGCAACAAGATGTTACGACCATACTCAATAAGACCCTTAAGAAAGCTAATTAAGGTAAATTTAATCAGAAGTCATTCGAACTTTACTCACACGCAACAGTACGTTACGACAATACTCAATAAGAATTCTACAGAAAACTAATTCAGATAAATTTAATACAAACCCGTCAGAAACTCTATTCACACTTGACTCACACGCAACAGGCTGTTACGACTATACTCAGTAAGAATTGTGTAGAAAGCTTATTTAATTTTTTGCATAAAAACCCCACAAGAAACTCACAAAAAACTACATTCAGAACCGGTAAGGTCGATTGACTTGGTTCTGTAGACTTAATTATAACTCGATGGCCAATCTATAATGGATACTCAATTGAAATACTCTATAAAATGTCAACAAAATGTTTATGGGGTTCTTTTAAGTGTTCGATATAACAAGTTTATGAAACCTCGGTAAACATGTTCATGAGGGTTGTCCAAATATGCAGAATTCTATGGCTCTCACAGCATTTTGCTTGCTCTTTATTTTAGTCACACGTATAGGCTAACATGTTCTCAGGTTTACCAACGCAGCTCTGGTGGCTTGCATGGTTTTATTTTGGTGCAGTTGTGGTTACTTTGTGATCAATATAATAAGCCTCGGTTTTACAGGGCCCGCAACGGATATAGGACTGAGCCCTACGGGCAACTGTAAGTCTATTCCATGCGAAAAATGTTGCAGGGAATCGACACCGGTATTGCGTTTCACCCGGCATTTTCCTACAAGAGGGATTGCAGCCTAAAACATGCGGCCTGAAAGAAATAAAGATGCAGCCTAAAAGATACAGGGAAGCTTCCGGTCGTATTGTCGGCATACCGCATCCCTGGCACTCGTCTTTTCGCTCTACCGAACAATGAATCGGGGAAAGGAAAAAATAGCCCCGCAACAAATGTCCCAGAATAAGCTTTCCCAGAAAAAAACGGCCATTTACTTGAACCGGTCCAAATAAGTTGTACTCGAAGCGTAAAAACATTATTCCTTTGACCCAGTACTTCTATGAAATCTTCACTCGACTATTTCTTTGCCATGCCCGGTTCTAGAGGTTCTTTTTTTTTTTTTTTTTTTGCTTCGTGCCTTAGACCTTCAATTGGTGATGTTATTGTCTTTTGCCTTATATTCCGTGATTTTTGAACGAAGCCCTCTTGGTGCGGCACCGCACTGTAGCGCATATATGTGGTCCCCTTGTTGAATTCCTCAGCAGTAATCGTGAATTATCGTGGGTATTTTGTTCGCGGGCACCGCCAAACACATGCAGAGTGTTTGTATTTTCAGTCATCCCCCTCTCCACCCCCCCCCTACACTTTTTACCACAGTCTGATGTTGTAAGGGTATCTTTATAAGGGACCTCAATGTTCAAAATAACCTGTACCATTTCCCCGTGAAGCTCCCCGCCCCGTAATTCGGGAATCAGACGCGTGTCGCCTTTTCACCCCGGTATAGACACAAACGCTCATCCCCAGTCCTTACCACATACCTCCACCTGGTCGAGAAAAAAACAGTAAGTAAGGATGGTGCAGCAGAGAGACAGAGCGAGAGATAAAGTAGATGGCGTGGGCCCTGGCCTCATGCTAATACCTTTTGAGAGGCACAGATCTGAAAAATAAGCCACAAATGAGCTGATAACAGAATGTAAGCATAGAAATCGAACACACTGCCAAGGAACAGGTTAGAAACACCAAGTTACACCACGTATACCAAAATTTTTTGGAACCAAGCCTCAGGTTCCGCAGTTTATTGTTCTTACATGACATTCCAGCAGATATCAGGCGTGTGAGCGTGATTCTTCTATACCTTAATGTAATCCTCGTTTAGCCAACGCTGCACTTGGAATCTGTACGGCACTGCAATAACGTAATTAGGGCATATTCAACATAAATACGCAGCTATATACTGAACGGAATAAGCAAGACAGATTTCCCCAAAACCCGGTTCTCGTGGCCCGTAAACGTTTGCTTCTCGCTTTAATACCTAGTGTGTTGAGGCGTAGGTAAAGAACTTAACAGTTTGATTCGGAAACACATCTTGCCGAAGCCAGGAAGGTTTGTTGCGGAGATTTTCTCGCATGTGCCTTTTTATGTCGACTTTCCTCCTTGAAGCTGCTTTCAGTGCCTTTTGCACAAAATTTTATACCGTAACAAACAGCGTGAGCGTAAGTGAATATTGCACGCCACACCTTTTCAAACGAATAAAACTGGTCGCTGGCTCATACATGTGTAACCTAAGGCATATCTGACGCAAAGAATCAGTACATAACCAAGAGTAGCAGCCTCTTTCTTTGTAAAAATACTCCTAGGAAACGTAAGCCTCTTTACGTGCTTTGAAGGCAAAAACCTAGGCCTTATCAAAGACTTATTTACTTCTATACTGGGTTTGCGTCCCTGTCTTCGCTTTCGTTGCTTTGTTCTTTTTAACGCGAATTACTCGGACATGAGGACGATGACAAGTGCTTTAGTTTGTGATAAGAATAAAAGAGATGGGGCCTGTTCCGGGAACCCATTGGTCGAGGCCGCCGCTCTCGCCCATTGAGCTAGAGCACTTTAAGACTCTAGCCCCGGGTCTTCACAAGACCGCCTGTCGTGCTTCTCTTGTAGGGGAACGGTTGGGGGATAAAGCAGGATTTCTTTGACATGCCCACATGGCTGGAAGGTATCGGAAACTTCCCCAGAATGCGGACACCGCCTATCTGTTTTAGGGTCGAAGCGCGTTTCTGGTGCAGGGCACATAAATGTGTTCGTCTGCAGGCGTAGTAGTATTCACTCACCAGCTTCCCTCAGACCCCTTGCAGGGACTGGGAAAAGCCGGTGGTTGTCGCAGCAATGGTTAACAATTTCTCCAAACCGCAGGAGCGGTTTTCAAATCTTTCAGCCAGACCGGCTGCACTTTACTTTCCCCATTGCCAGTGCTTTCCTCTGAGTGCATGCGCTGTACGCATGTGACGCCACGTTCACCTGTCATGACACACGTATCACGCTTATTCTCGTTCAGTTCAGGTAGCGGTGCGCAGAAGGACGACAATTGATTATCTGCCTTGCTCTGTGCAGCTTCCTTGCCGGCATGGAATAGCAGCGTGCAACAGCTCTCGGCTTCACACCGCCTAGTCACGGCTACGCTGCGCTGACAGTGAAGAGGACACCGCCCCCGCCAACAGCGCCACATCTGGGAGCAGCGACCTACATAAGGAGCCATCCTGGACGGTCGGCGATCAGTTCGGCAGCGGTACGCAGAAGGACGACGACTGATTATCTGGCCTGCTTTGTGCAGGTGAGAATATTTTCTTCACTGGCTTAGATTTCTGCGCACTACTGCCGAACACTGCAATCAATTTTTAGATGCGACGCATCTCTTTAGCTCGCCTTGTCTGCCGTAGTCGGCGTAGTCCGCACGTCTCTCCCCCATTCTCCTCGCCGCGCCAGCTGCGCGCTAACGCCGCTCTCTCACCGCAGCGCCATCTGCGTTTAGCGCTCGCTGGCGCTCGCTCCCGTCGCCGTGCCAGCTGTGTCAGCGAGCGTTAGCGCTCGGTTAAACACATGCGCATGCGCTACTCTCTCTCATTCCGCTACATATAAACACGGTAACTGCGCCGCTCCATTCAGTCGTTCCGCCGCCGTTCCACCGCGCCGCTGGCCTGCTATCGCGGTGGTCGGCGCAACCGTAACAAGCACCGGCCAACCCGATGCCAGAAATGCTGGCACCAGCGAAAAGAGAAGAGCTCGCGATGCTGAACGTAAACGGCAACGCCGAGCTGCCGATCGTGAACTTAGAGAACGAGAAGCTGCTGCCATCCGTCAACGCCGAGCTGCCGAACCCAAACTCCGGCAACGTTAAGCGGCTGCAAAGCGTCAACGCCGAGCTGCCGAACCCCAACTCCGGCAACGTGAAGCGACTGCCATCCGTAAACGTCGAGCTGCCGATCCTGAACTCCATAACAACAATGGACATGCTAACATAACGGAAACGCAACGGAAACCCACGATGCGTCGCATCTACCCATGGTTCCCCTCGCGGGAACACGGTGTAAATTTTTGTTTGCGATTCTTTTCCTGTGTGTACGACTGCTTAGTTCACACCTGAATTTAACTGAATGCCGGTTGTTATATCTAAGGATAGTGGCGACTTCGCTAAGGCCCTCGACAGTCTGAAGCGTGATCTGCGAGCTGATTTCAAAACAGTGAAAGAATATGTGAAAAATTGTAATGACACTTGCGATGGCGTGAAGGAACTCATCAAATAAATGAAAGAACTTCGCAAAGAAGTTCAAAGCTTAAGAGGAAAAATACGAAACTATAGTCAGAAAATCTCAGGCTTAACGAGAAAATAGAACAACTAGAACAATACCGGAGGGCCAACAACATTGAAATAAAAGGTGTACCAGGGGAAGGGGGATGCCTGTGATGTCGTGAAGAGGATTGGAGCAATCCTGAAGGAACCAATTACGGACGCAGACATTGATATTTGCCATTGAGTCCCTACTTTCAAACCGATCGAACAGAACATATTGGTTCGTTTCGTTCGGCGCGAAAAGCAAGACAAGTTCTTGAAGGAGCCAAAAACGCAGCGGGTAACCACTGTAGATTTCGACTATGGTGGAGACGGCACACCGGTTTACGTTAATGAACACCTCACTGCCTCGAACGAAAAGCCCTTGGGTGCTGCAGTCGCTCCCAAGAAAGCCACAAACTAGAAGTTTGTCTCGATGGCAGGTGAAAAAATCTTTGCGTGCAAGCATGTTAAATTCGTGGGTGCTAAAGTAGCGGCACTTGGGCTGTAAGTCGTCCAAACTAAAATACCGATACTATCTGACTGTCATTGATAATTAGTTTCTTAGTTGATTTTATCAACATCCGACGGCGTAGCAATCCTCAAAGCCCTCGAGTCCTCGTCCGTGATTCTTCAGATGAAGTAGGATGGAAGCAACAGCCCCGTCAGTGAGTGTGCTGACGCAATTAAGTGAGAGCATCAGCGCAAACACTAACAGCAATTACACCCAACTACAATCCACGGAACGTGTATCGATCTCGTCTTTACCAACTGCAACGGCGACGACTGCATACAACCTCTGCTACGAGATCCACTGACTGTGCACTTCAGCGACCATAAGGCCATCATACTCACAGTAAGAAGACGTGCAAACCTAAATAAAGACCTTTAGATACCACTTCAATCTCGTCTCACTCGCGTATATACGCATACAATAAGGAAAATTATACCCACCTCCCCGAAGGGAACCATGAGTAGGACATATGAGCATTACGGGGTTCACTACATTTCCACCAAATTTGGCTAACAAACATAACGGAAACGCAAACGCAACCCCCATGACGCTCCACATCCTACTCATGGTTCCCTTCGGGGAGATGGGTGTCATTTTTTTACTACAGACTACATTCACAGTTTTGAGGCACATTCAAAATTCTTTTCCGTCAAAAAAAAAAAAAAAAAGTGGAAAAGCTTTATTAAGCTTGAATCTCGCTTCGCATAGCGTGTTCTGTAAGTAGGCTTTTTTGCGTGGTACGCGAGCTGTGCGGAGAGTCGGGCGCCCGAGAATAACACTTATCCGAAAAAACTGCCGTAGATCAAAACTTCCTTTTTTTTAACTTTATGCTGAACGTAACGTGAACACTTCGTTAACACATCAGTAATGCAAGCTCAGAAAGGGCTCCTCACACATTCATGATGTGACATCGCTGAGCACATGTACAGTCACTATGAATTTGAAGGTGTCCACGGGAGCATCGATCGGCGTGCCTTTCAAGCTGCATAGCGGCCGATTTCCCAACTGTGGAGATAAATATAGCACTGCCTTTAAGCTTTCCCGAGCGTAAACATTTCGATTTGATCGCGCCGGCTTTGCAGTACTGCACGGTGTTGACTGAGAAGAAAGAAATAGTCACTTGCCGTCAGGGTCGGGGCCGATCTCTTGTTCCACTTCGTCCCACACAAGCAGTTTTCGGCGGAAGTCTTTGTAGGAGGCGTCATTTCAGTCCCATAGCATGGGACGACAATGTACAGGTGCAATTAACTTGTCGTTGTATTCAAGTCGTAATTTTGTACTCTCCATGTTTACTGTTCAAGAGATACAATAGACCCTATGCGAAATTGCTCGGTGATCTAGCAACACTGATGTAAACATGACCGTCCGCCAGATTGGTACGGGCGACGATCGCGAAGTCTCGTATTGTTTACTGTGGAAGAGTAGGTTACGGTAACGCGGTATGGCTCAAACTGGACTGCGTTTTCCGGGTACCGTTCACGGATTGTCCCGTTCACGGATTGTCCCGGGTCCCGGGTCCCGGGTCCGGGAGCAGGGCATGCCGCCTAGCCACCGAGCCGCATTGCTCGCCTTCATCGGTGCGGACAAACACGTGCGACTCGCAGTAAGTAAATCTTTATTTTTTCCTTGATGCAAGTTAACCGGTATGAGCATTTGTATAGCACTTTGTTCACCGTTGTTTACCATGCAAATGCGTAGCGGGAACCCTGTTGCAGTAACCCTGCAAGAGGAAAGCGACAATCGCCAGACCGTGCCGCTAGTGGGTGGATTGAAATGGCGTACATCGAATTTACGGGATTATTTTTGGCGAAGATGTTTACGGAAAGGTTGCGGCCGTTTTCCGTGACGGTCGTCCACCCGCGCGTTTGCCGCAAAGCATTTGTGCTTTGCGGCGAAGTCAACTACAAAAGTGCACATGCGCCTTGAATTTTCTTTTTTGTGTGTGTTTTATTATTTATTGCGCATGTCCTGCCGCAAAAATCTGTTTGTGCGCCTGGCTTGTCCTTTTTTGGCAGTGGGGTGGTTGTGGTAGTTTCTAAAGCACATGTTTTGACTGTGCCCGAACAGATAATACCGCAAAACCTCGTTAGCTCGAACTCACTGAACTAGAAGATTTTTTTTAATTCTATGGGTCATCGGTATAGCCCGAATGTTTACGTGTTTATCTCGAAAGGTTTTGGAAGTGAGTTCCAGATAATCATAATATTGCTTGCTTAAGTTATGACGAACACGAATATGCGGGTACTGGTATCATTACCCACGGTGAGGTTTATAAATGTTAAACTTCCTTCTCTTGAAAGTACATTAACAAAGCATGCAGCGATACTTGCACGCTCGAACTTGAAAAACAATTTTGACATCATTCTGTTTGAGGTGTAGATTATTGCCCTTGCAACAGTGTTAAGCAAGACACAAAATCTGGTCATTTTCAGTCTGTTCCTTGTGACCACTGCTTTCTGCTCTGTCCCTTTAGCATAAACTGTAGCGGACTAGTCCTGTTCTTCCCTCAGTGCTATTTACTGTTACTCTCTCTGTTCTTACAGGTTGGGCCTCATCCATGTGGTCAGCAGCTGCTTTCGCTCCCAGAGAAAAATTGGCCGGCCCTATGTTGTGTGCCTAACCTCTGAGACGGACTGTGGGGAGATTGTGGAGGCAGCGTGCGAGTGCCCGGCGGGTTGCAGTGGAGCATGCAGTCACATCCTGGCGGCTGTGCATCTACTCGTCCTCTTGCAAGCCCAAAGTTTTAAAGAGGCGCCACCGGAGCTTGCGTGCACAGCTGCCACAACAGTGGGGACGTCTGAGACAGCAGGGCATCAAGCCAGCGAGTGTCCAAGACATTGACTGGAGAAGCCCGCAAGAAAATGGCCCCTCCCTTCCCTTGCCATTGCGTCTGTTCGGCGCACGTCGAGTGCAGGAGCAATGCGAGCAGCAATAATGTGCCGTGCAAGCGCTACGGAGAAAACTTGGTAGCCTTTGGAATGGGTTTTTTGCCACAGTTTTGCTGGCCTCACCCCCCACAGTAACAGAAACAAGGACTGGCATGGCACCTGGAGGGTCACCTATGAGCTACCAGCAAGCATTCAAGCCACATCACGCCGTGGTCATCTCACGAGCACGCAGAGGCTGGGCAACGTCGTGTTGACTAGACCGCTGCATGCAGAGGTCCACGAATCCTGCCCTTTGTTCCATTTATATCCACAGTTTGCTATACTGCACGCGTTATAAATCAGCGAAGTATTTTAATTTACTGGGATTTTCACTGTGGATACAAAAAAAGCAAAAGCATTCAAGCTGATCCGCGGCGGACTGATGCAACTCCGGCCGTTTTTTTCTTGATGAAAACTTGAAAATTGCCTCAGCTACCTACATCAATGGCCACTATCATTACGTCGGAAGTAAGCGTGCCGTATGTGACAAACTAGAGGAGTGAGTGGGTATTTTAGTCGCAAAATATTCGACAGTAAATACATCGTGGCTGAAATGACAATGGGCAACAAGTTAACTTGACGTAAACAAACCTGTCAGCCCGGCAAATCGGGAACCAAGTGCAGAAACTCGCATTTTCCAACGTCAGGTCATCATAAAACAGTGTACGCCACTTCCGCAACGACACGCGGCTAAATGCACCGAAAACAAACTAACAACATACTCCGATACCGTGCGCGCCCGCCACAGAGGAAATGTTCAACCGCGCCTTGACGGCGTAGTGCGGCAAGAAAAGTTTACAGCCCTCGGTAAGATAAAGGCTCGTGTAGGGGCTAAGCGGTACCATTTAACAATGAAATGAAGCGGGCGTAGAGCCACAGGGACGGGTGAAGAAATAAAGCCTAATTTTGACAACGTGTGGTACTGTTTCCCCGCTCGAGCGCCGCTGTCAGTCATAAATAGGTGACGCACTCTCACGCTTCATTTAGAATACAAAGGCTGAACCACGGAACTCCAACGCAGCTGTATTTTTCATCCGTACAGCGACTACGAAATCCCGCGCTTAGCGAACCTATGACAAATATTCCCTCCCAGCGCACCGCGCCCAGCGTGTCACAAAGGTTGCTCGCGCCGGCATAGTTCGCGTCAGAAAGTTCGTTCAAGAGCGTGGAACTTCACGTGCCTTTTCTCCATCTGGACCGGTATTTCCTCGTTGCGTGCACTGCCGCACGCACCAATGCTCCGGCATTGTAGTCCATCACCAAGAGCGGTCAATGCCCGCCTTCCATGTTTTGCTACTTGGTTTCGGTTTCAAACGACCGTACCAAAATGGCGGGCCTAGTTACCGGAGTCGACGTGAGATTGCGGGGCGCATTTTGCATAGGGTTTATTACTCGGAAAAGGCGCGAAAGGAGCGTCTGCTCTTTGGCTGCCGCGTGCGCAGGTGCTCTTCGCAGACAGGAAGTACAGGGCTGTGATTGGTTGCAGCTTCAAAATGCAGTTTGCCGCTTCCGGTCGCCTTCGCCGCCGCGCGTTGAGCAGCCGTATTTTCGACGCCCGCGGCGGAGCGCCTGCCGCCGGGCGACGCTCGCCGCCTTTTCGCCTACATTTCGCTGCATGGAGGTCGGCCTTAAGCATTCGTTGACTTGGCTGCGGGCGGTCCTGCGCTCAGGCGGGAGTTCGAGGTTCATATTCTTAAGTGGTGGTCGTAACGAAATTTGTTTACGTTATTCGTCTGAAAAAGGGGCCAAGTGAGTTTGTTCTGCACACGGCCAGTTGATGCATTCAAGAACAAAGCGGTCTGCTTGAGTGTGTGTCAGACGGGGATGCTGACTTGCTAGATGACCTTCAATTAGTTCTTCGATGGTGATGGGAAGATTCATTTAAAGAAGCTTGGTTGTCGAGGTACTCATGGGGAGCCCGAGGGCTTGTTTAAATGCTTTTCTGAATGATCCTGCTAAGGTATCAATGACAGATTTAGTCAGGGTCATGTATAGGGCAACATAGGTGAGGCGAGATATGACAAAAGCTTGAATTAGTCTCATTGTGTTATTTTCTTTTATCCCCGCTGCCGGTTAGTGACCAGCGTAATCGTATGCACACTACTTGATGAGACATATTACGCAGTTTTGACAACGCAAAGTCGTTTCATGTGTTGGCTTGTATGGTAAGGCCTAATATCTAGAATGACTGGCTAGGTTTTATCGAATGGCAGTCAAGAGATATTTTGATGGGCTCGACTTCATGTCAGGGTGGGGGGTGTTGCCGGACGTTGATAAGTTATGATTTCTACGGTGAAAAATGTAAGCCACAAGCCTGCGCGTAATGCTTGACTTCTTCGACTGCAAGCTGCAGTGTGTCCTGCAGCCCTCCGAGAGAGTCGGTGTCAGTCCAGAGGGTAATGTCTGCATACAGTGCATGGTGAAGATTAGGTATCTGCTTTAGCTGTCCTGGTAGACCCAGGAAATATATATTGAAGAGAAGCGGAGACAGTACCGAGCCTTGCGGTGTACCGCGACTGCCAAGAGAGTGGTTTGAATTTTCTATATCCAATTTTGAGTGCAGCCTGGCAGCCTTTGAGGAAGTCCAATATGAAGAAATAAATTCGGTTCACACAGCCAGTCTCATTAAGGTGGAAGATAATCGCTACGTGTTCCACATTTTCGAATGCCCCTTTTAGGTCGAAGGCCGAAACGGCTCGAGGACAGTGGTGAGTGGCAGGTGCAATTACGTTTTCTTTGACTCGCAACGTAATATCTTGGGTACTTAAATGTTCTAGAAAGCCGAACATCGTTTTGGGCATTTGGTTGCTGTCTTCTAGGTATGGCTGCAGCCTTTGAGTGTAATGCGTTCCAGAAGCTTCCCTACACAAGAGGTAAGGGGAATAGGCCGGAGATGTGGGGGATTTGCGCGCATTAGGCATGAAGTGCACGTCGACTGTTTTCTATTGAATAGGTAAGCGGCCAGATGTCCAGAGATCATTGAGATGTTCAACAGTATGACAAGTTCATCGTCCCTTAAATTGGCCAGCAGCTTATAGGTTACTTGGTCAGGACCCGGGGCACTCCTTTTCTTGCATTCAGCCAGGGCTGCTTCCAGTTCAAACAGTTCAGGAGAGTCGGGTGGCGGAGGGCCGACGATCTCTGTTTGGAGGTACTTAGCCGTTCAGTCTTGAATGAGCTGTTCTGGAGGGCCGGGGTAAGTGGGAAGGGTGCGGGCCATGTTTCCATTTGATTTCCCCTTGCTTTTTAGGGGGGTCAATAAAATACTTAATTATGTTCTAAGTTTTGCGGGAGGTCAGAGTGCCCTGGAGGCTGCCGCAGAGCGGCAGCCAATTTTCTTTGATCAACGACTGTGGGGCCTTAATCCCACAGAAGCCACAATATGGGGCCTTAATCTCACAGAAGCCAGAAATATCCTATCAGCCAAACCATAAAGCAAGCAAAGAATACTATGGAGCCCAGCACATGAAGGCCTCCAAGGAAGCGAGAGAGCCGACTCCCTACCGAGGCAAATCAACAGCCGCAGGGAAACGGACCCCTCTTCCACCCTCCCCACATTCATGTCGCTTACTGAAAGGCTTTTCACACAAGGACAAGCGACAAAGAACATGCCCGCACCACATCACAAGTTAGACGTCGCAGAAGCAAGAAGTTTAGGGAAACTACACACGTTTTACAACACAAATCCAGACTGTCCCTTATGCTCCCAGAGAAGAATGCCACAGATGCAAATTAAAAGCAGACTTATTCCACGCTGTCTGGAACTGCCTTATAATTTATTTATTTATTTATTTATTTATTTATTTATTTATTTATTTATTTATTTATTTATTTATTTATTTATTTATTTATTTATTTATTTATTTATTTATTTATTTATTTATTTATTTATATTGCCGATCCCATGAGCGATTATTGTTTGGAAGGGCAAAATAATACAACATTTAACATAATACAAACATACAGCATTAACACGTACAACATTATACAAAATTTAAAGAATACAGTATCGGTTTGTGCACCTATGTGAGTAACAGTTCAGTATTAGTACATCACAACAAACAGCGTCTGAAATACGAAAAACAAAACAAAAAAACACACAAAAAACACAACATGATGCGTTATAAGTAGCAGCTACTATGTCTGAATTACATCGATGTGCGCAGGCGATTTTCCAGCAAAGACAAAAAAGTTTCATAAGTAGGACTGCTTGTTACGGATGGAGGCAAGTTGTTCCATTCATGTATGGCGACTGGAAAGAAGGAGAACTTAAAACAGTCGGTGCGCCATTGGTATTCTCGAATGCGTGTGTCGTGTGAATGCGTGTGTCGTGTTGATCTAGTTTCTGCTTTTGATATATACATGGAGCTATCTATGTTTAACTGCTTGCTTACTAATTGGTATAACATTTTCTGCCGAGAAAGTTTTGCTCGCTGTTTAAGAGTTAATATTCCCGCTTTTTTTAGAAGTTCTGTGGGTGAATCAGTTGTCCTGTATTTGTTATAAATAAACTTGATAGCCTTGCTCTGCAACCTTTCAAGTCTTTGTATAACTGTGGTAGTGTAAGGAAACCAGGTGACGTTTGCGTATTCCAAAGTTGGTTGTACGAATGTATTATAGGCGAGTATTTTTGTTTCTGGTGGTGGCTGCTTTAGTCGTCTTCTCAGAAAAAAGAGTCGGCTTAAGGCAGCTGATGTTACATTGACGACATGCGAGTCCCATCTAAGGTCATGTGTTAAAGTTACGCCTAGATATTTCTGTTCATTCACGACTGTCAAGGGAATGTAATTAACGGTGTAGCAAAAAGTTGATATCTGATGTTTTCTGGTTATTCTTAGAAGAGCTGATTTTCTTGTGTTCAGGGTCATTTGCCAGTCGGAGCACCAATCGGACACTGATTGTAAAGCACTGTTAAGCAATAGATAGTCTTGGGGGAATTGATTTCTTGGTAAATAATACAATCATCCGCAAATAGCCTTATGTTAACTTGAATATTTTTAGGTAAGTCATTGATGAATATTAAAAATAAAATAGGTGCCGAAACACTACCTTGGGGTACACCCGATGTGACTGGGACTATGGAGGGCCTTTCTTGATGAATTTAAACCTATTGTGATCGGTTAGACAAGTAGTCTTTAATACAGTCACTGATTGGGCCTTTTTCTATGGTTGCTTCTAGTTTCTTTAATAGTTTTGTGTGAGGTCGAAGACTTTCGAGAAATCGAGCATTATAAGGTCCGTTTGTTTCTGGTGGTCAAAGCTTAAGGAGAGGTCATGAATCAATTCAAGAAGTTGGCTGACGGTTGACTATCCTTGACGAAAACCGTGCTGACATGGGGATGAAAAGCTCTATTGGGCAAGAAAAGTTGTTAAGTGTTTCAGGGTAATAATGTACGTATGTCCAAGTAGTTTACATGCTGTGCTTGCCAGTAAAATTGGTCTGAAGTTGGAGGCATCTGCTTCGCTGCCGCTTTTGTGTACAGGGATTACTTTTGCCATTTTCCATTCGGCGGGTAGCGAGCTAGTTGACAAAGATTTGGTAACAATTATGCGCAAATACATGGCCATCCATTCAGCGTATCTTTTGAGAAATACATTAGGTATATTGTCAGGTCTAGCCCCTTTTTTAGTATCAAGCATTAACAAAAGGTTGAGAACACCGGCTTCGGATACTGTAAGTGGGTGAAGTCGCCAGTTCAAAGGAATGCTTATGTCAGGACAGATTCCGTTATCTTCTGTACAGACTGACTAAAAGTAGCCGTTGTTGGCTTTGGTTTTATTATCATCAGGGGAAGCAATGTTGGAGTCACATTTTTAGGTTTAAGGTAATTCCAAAATTTTTTAGATGTTTTCAAAAACATAAGGAGCGTATGGCTAAAATACATAGATTGGCTGATTTTATTTTTGTTTTCATACTCGTTAGCGCTAAGCTAAGATTGTTTCTAAGTTCAGGGTCACGTTTAGCCTTAAGCTGTTTTCTAAGCCTGTTTTCTTTGCGTTTCGCATGAATAATGTCTCCTGTTATCCGTGGATTTT
Source organism: Haemaphysalis longicornis (assembly GCF_048455015.1). Lineage (NCBI taxonomy): Eukaryota > Metazoa > Arthropoda > Arachnida > Ixodida > Ixodidae > Haemaphysalis > Haemaphysalis longicornis. Next base: position 290,166,668 of record NW_027526295.1, on the reverse strand, counting down.
GCTTTTAGTTTGTTTCTTTTTAGTTGGCACATAGATATCAATACAATGTGATACGATAGCCTGAAATTTTTTCCACAGTGTTTCTATATCTGTGTTTATGTCATTGCCTAAGTGTTCAAACGAAGCATGCTTTTCGCAAAAGAACACCTACCAAACCTCTAGAGAGTCCTGCAGCTCGGACTTTTCGACACAGTGCGAGCTGCTAAAGAGAGAGAACGTGGAAGCCTTTGCTACTGGATTCTTGGAAATGGGACTTTACCCAAAGCCCTCTCCACATTCCCTCCTCCCTATTTGCAAATGAAGATTTTTCTCTCTCATTGCTCCCGTCTCTCTTTCTCTCTCTCTTTTAGCACTGCGGTTAGCCCATCCTGTTGCTGCTCTGGCAAGCAGGGTTCAAATCCCACACGAATCCACTTTATTTTCTCTATACAGCGGCAGTCATTGTGGTACCTTCCGTGTTGACGCCGATGACTACTACAACGTTCACTTATCGCGTTTGATGAGACACCTAAGGCTGTCGCCTTAAAATACACGTTGAGTAGGTTTTTCTCCTCTTCGGCTCTGCTGCGAAAAGCCGTTCTACAACTAGACAAGTTTTATTCCTGTAAAGCAGTAAATTTCTAATCCCCCTGGTTTTCTTTGCAGTGTACATGCTTTACTCGGCACCACTCCAGCGTTCCTTTTCGTCACGGCCGACCCCTCTTTCACAACTGTTATTTGCCGGTGTCTTTTATGTTTGAGCCCGCAGCGGTAGCCGGATTATGCGTGCACGTGCTAGAAGGAAATGGAGGAATGGGGGCGTGCACGCGAAGCTATCTCGAGAGAGAGAGCGAGAGAGAGAGAGAGAGAGAGAGAGAGAGAGAGAGAGAGAGAGAGAGAGAGAGAGAGAGAGAGAGAGAGAGAGAGAGAGAGAGGGGGGGGGGGGGAGGGGGGAGAAAGAGACTTCACTTTACCATGCGGCTTCGGCGATAGCAAGGGCCCGTGACGTTAGTGCTTCCTTAACCGCAATTTCCGAGCTCCCCAAGGCCTGTTCCCGGTGGTGGGGCATTTGGTAGAGGGTAAAATCGTCGTGGGGACGCTCACAGAGTGAATGAAAGTGGGTATCACGTTGGTGTCAATGCAGGCAGTGTGGTGTTGGAAACTTGTTTGGGTGCGTGTGTGAGCATGGTTCTGTGGGGGAGGCAGTGAGTTTGTAGGATGCGCTATATGTTGGCGGGAGCGTGCTTTAGAGACGGGTGCGGTGGGGGATAGTGCCTGCAGACGAGTCGATAGTGCTGGGCGACAGCTACAGGTTTCATGCACTCACTGATAACATGTCGATTGTGCTGGCGGGCGGCTTACACGTAGACGTCAAAAGACCGAATGCGACCTGTCTGGTGTCTTCACTTGTCGAGCGGATTGGGTTGTGTGTTCGCAGACAGTGAGATGCCTACAATACGGGAGGGAAACAGACAGCCCCATGTTTATTCGCTAGAATAAAGCTCTAGTCATTAAAAGTTATATTCAACTATGGAGTATGCTCAGTCGCAAATTACAAACAAACGTTGTTTGTTTCGTGCACTGCGTCGACTGCGTCCTGCTTAGCAGGTCATCCTTCGTCACAGAAGGGAAGGGACTAACTTTTTTCACTCTAATTACTTTATAGTATTTTGCAACATTGCAATTCTTGTCATTCATCATTGTTTCATTCACGCATTTTTACAGCATCATTTCATTTATTATTACATAAACGCAGCCACCTTCACTTGGCGCCCCGGAACCGGCGTTGTCCGTGGCTGGGGTGGGGCCTCACATGCCACCGCGTATCCTCCTGATAGCGCTCTTTGTCTTGAAGCAATATGCACCAACTAGCCCGACAGCATATTTTACGGAGATATATACTAGTTCGAGCTGTCACGTTAATATTTTTCGTTTTCTTTCGTTTGGCGTTCTTCCTTCGCTTTGCACCGTTTTCTTTGTACTTTGGCTCACAGTTGGCCCTCAAGATTTCTTTTCAAATTTTGTTTATGTGCGAACTTTGCTTGCAGACGTTCCTCCTGTCTTATTTTCGACGTTTTTTGTTTGTCCTCTCGCTGCTGCCCCCGCAATGTCTAACGTCCACCCCTCATCACTGCAGCCATCCCCATCTGGCGCAGCAAGCCATGCCACCAAAAAGGGGACGTCACCAGTTCGCATTAATGAGCAACCTTTCTCTCTCTCTCTCTCTCTCTCTCTCTCTCTCTCTCTCTCTCTCTCTCTCTCTCTCTCTCTCTCTCTCTCTCTGCGGTGGGCTCCGCGAGGAGTCTTTTTTTTGTCTGTTCGTGGGCGGACACGAAGACACGAATAAGCCCAACCAACGAGGGGCCAACAGCTTCATTGTTAAAGGTCGTGGGGACGGGCTAAAGCCAAGTATACTTGGATTTATCCCACCCTCACGACCTTTAGCTGGTTATAGCAACTTACTTCGCAGCATTAAACGGCGATAGTTTAAACACGCGTTTGCGGGGCATTGTAGCCATTCAGGCGTGAATGCAGTTATAATGGCAGCACTGATGTCATTCATAAGCTACCTAAATCTTACCAACCAGAGGCGCCAATAATTTACCAGTAATCACCACTTTATAAGGTCCAGAGACAAGTTTAAGAAAGGAGACAAGCTGATTGAATCATACTAACGATATATTTTGTAAACCAAGCAGGCACCTTAGAATAAAAATAACTGAATACTGCCCTGTGGTAACTTCACTTGCTATGAACTGTTGTCATTATCCTGAGGGCTCAGATATGACAAGATGTTATCGTAGACGTTCAAAGAACCCTCTTGGAGAAGAAATGATGCAGTAATAAATTAAGCCAATAACAGTGGAAAGGTACTCTTGGACAAAGCGCCAGCTAACATCTTGAAACTTACGCAGAATCCAGTGACGACAAGGTCAGATTGTACCACGTCCAGATGTAATTAAAGCAAGTGCACACCCTCCAGTTGATTTTCCACGCCCAGAGAGCTAAACAGATGACGCCATGAACAACTCCCGTGCCGCTACGCCCGCAAGCAAAACCTTGAAAGGCGTTACGTCACTGGGATTTATTCCCGCCAGAGAAGGTACTCGCTTTCCTCAAACAAACTGCGTATTTAAACTCTCCGACCGTCTCCGTTTGAACTCTCAGACCGTCTCTGCCCATGTGCTTGAAACCAGCACGAATTTACTGGAGCGTGAAATAAATTGTTGCAGCGAAATTGTAAATATGTATTCTTGAGTTAGTTCCTGTTTCGTGTGTATTTAATTGTTTGTCCGCTCAATGCCCTGCACTGAAAAACTCGCGAGTGTTGCGATTCCATAACTTGTGTGAAAAATGTCGTTTTTGTATTCTTTATGTCCAAAGTATTCGCACAGTGAGCGTTCGAGGCGCGTGATTGCAAATGTATTTTCTGTACTGTTTCTTTTTTCTTTTGTACACACTACTGCAAGGGTGTAATGTATTAAGTAGATTGTGCCGGCACGCTATTTGCCACCTGGAGAAGGAGCCCTTGTCATGCATGAAGCCCTTAGCGTCTGCCCCCCTTCTGGAAAGAAAGAAAGAAAGAAAGAAAGAAAGAAAGAAAGAAAGAAAGAAAGAAAGAAAGAAAGACAGACAGACAGACAGACAGACAGACAGACAGATAGATAGATAGATAGATAGATAGATAGATAGATAGATAGATAGATAGATAGATAGATAGATAGATAGATAGATAGAAAGAAAGAGAGAAAGAAAGAAAGAAAGAAAGAAAGAAAGAAAGAAAGAAAGAAAGAAAGAAAGAAAGAAAGAAAGAAAGAAAGAAAGATAGATAGATAGATAGATAGATAGATAGATAGATAGATAGATAGATAGATAGATAGATAGATAGATAGATAGATAGATAGATAGATAGATAGATAGATACATAGATAGATAGAAAGAAAGAAAGAAAGAAAGAAAGAAAGAAAGAAAGAAAGAAAGAAAGAAAGAAAGAAAGAAAGAAAGAAAGAAAGAAAGAAAGAAAGAAAGAAATACGACAGCATGAGTAACCTTGTTCGTTAGAGTTAATGGAAAAGGAGACCTTCTAATCCGATTGCGCCAGACTCAAGAAGCTAATATAGGCCGTACTGAGAAGTAGAGAGATTTAGGCAGACCTCGCAGGGCTTTGAATACCCGGCTGTAAAAATGAAATATTTCTCAGAGCATAGGGCAGGGCCACGTACAACGATTTCCAAAGGGACGTTCAACTGAAGGGCGCATAGGGTATGTTGTCCAGCTAAGCTGGAAAACAATATTTCTCGAGTAATAGGCCTTCCAAAGTTTTCTAGTGGGCATATACACATGTAATTGGATCACTGAGCAGAACGATGTTATTAGTGCACCTTGTCGAATTTGCTTAACCGACCCCACAACGAATGCACAAAGAACTATGCAAATAACGATTCAGGGCTCCATAACGAAGAACTTAAAGGCTTACTGGAACATGTCGGGTCCCCTCCCTACTCAACCGTGGCGAGTGAATTCCCGACTACAATAAAACGTCACGTTGTTCCTCTCCTTAGCGAAATCTGCACAAGCATAGAAATAATACTGCTTACGTTGTTTTGGATGGACACTAGCGACTAATCACTCCCAGTGTAGAAGAAATAATTTTGATAGATGTTCGAAGTTTTGATCCTCTTCGTCACTTATCTCGAGAGGCGAAGTTTATTTTACCATTGAGTGAGCTGTAATAACTCATCGGCATGAACGAGCACGCCCGAAATTCCGAGAGAACTAGAACGTGCACCATACTCTCGGCTTTCTTAATGAGCTGTGTAGCATCAAGCTAAGCATCCGAGCTCTTGAATGTTAATACGACGGTCCTGACAGCGCTAAATGCATGAGCGCCACGAGGCATTGTTAGCCCGTAATAAGAACACTCGTCTGGTTCACCGGGGGAACTTCGTCGGCGACAAGAACTAGGGCTTTGCTGAATAGACAAAGATCATCCACGAGACAGGCGGATTGTACATTGTCAAACGTGAATGCTACGAACGCTTCACGCGGCAAGGGAAGATAGTTATGCTTTAAATGTTTGATTGATTGATTGATTGATTGATTGATTGATTGATTGATTGATTGATTGATTGATTGATTGATTGATTGATTGATTGATTGATTGATTGATTGATTGATTGATTGATTGATTGATTGATTGATTGATTGATTGATTGATTGATTGCACTATTGACGAAAATAAAACACAGTGCTGAACCTAACAGCGAAAATCTTGTTTAGAGTCCGCAAACGTTTTAAAGACGATAGTCTTTCTTGGGCTACTTAAACCCAGAAATTTTGGTCTGTCTGTATGTCTTTATGTCTGTCTGTCTGTGACCCGATTCCGCCTCCCGGCCAAAGCAAAACAATGCCTGCGCAATAGTCTTATATAGTCACAGCTAAATCTACCCGTCTATGTCCGGTGTAATGTTCATACTTGTCAACATTGTTGAAGAAGAACAAGACATTACGCAAATATGAGACAACAAATTAATACAGAAGTGATATTTGCAGTGTTCCTTTATAAAAAAATCAAACATGCTTAAATTTGCGAAATTAAATACTTCATCAACTGCAGAAAAAGAATTTACTCCGCCGTCGCCAGCTGTTGCCCGCGCCACTATAGCTTCTGGCGCCATTTTAAGAAATCAACCGGCAACAGTTACGCAAGGTTCCACTAGATAGGTTCCACGTTCTGCTTGCAACGCACGTGGAGTAGGGAAACGCGGTTCTATAAACGCTGAAGTAGGGCGCCTCGATTAACGCACGTCTGCGCCGTACGGCAGCGTTCGCATCGAGACACCCGGCTCGGAGCAGTGGAACGCGGAAAATTTAAAATGATTTAAGGAAACCTTTGGCGTCTTTACCTTGGGAGGAGCGCGACGCAAGAGGAACAACATGAGAGGTGAGCGGTAAAGCGAAGGGAGGCATTTACTTCGCAAAAGCCGAGAAAGACTATCGTGTTTTGACGGCATTTGCAACGAAAGGAGCAGATACGCGGCCAATTTTTGTTTTTGAAATTTCGCTAGTTTTACGCGCCGGAGCTACACCTGTGCTATGAGGCACGCCGTAGTGGAGGGCTCGGGTCCACTTTAACCAATTGGGCAAATTTACTTGCGCCTAAATCTGGACACACGGGTGCTCTCGCTTTTCACCCGCATCCGAAAAGCGGCCACCACGGACGGGATCGAAACCGCGTCCTTGGGCTCATCAGCGCAACGCCTTCGCCCCTGAGCCACCGTGCTGGGCAGATCCCGCAGACATGAGCTGGCTCTTCAGTCACAGTGAACCGTGGCTGCTTCAGCTGCAAAGCACAGCCGGGAAAAAAATATAGGTGAAGAATAACTCTACAATCACAAATTAAGTATTAAACAACTAAAAGACGAGAGAAGTGTAACATCCAGGTGTAATGCGCATTATAAAGCCTTGACTTGCCGACTTGTACGTATTGTCGGTGTTTTCCTGTTTTGGGTTAACTTCGCTCTAGTTTTTATTTGCCCAAATTTAATGGAAATTACTAGTTTGTACTCGCAAAGTCACTATGGCAAAGTCGCAATCGTCGTACCCACATAGAACGTTAACTAATTGCAAGCCTTCAACGTAGCACTGTAGCAGGACACATTGCACCTGGCGGAGAGTTGCCGAAGCAAGATGCGGACGGCCCAGTGAAGGAAAAGAGGAGCCTGTTCTGCGCATCTCGCGTTTCTCTGGCGTACGGCCGCGGCTAATAAAGACTATAATAAAGGCTTTTTATAAAAAGCGTTTTAAAGACGCCAATCTTTCTTGGGTTACTTAAACGAGAATATTTCGGTCTTTGTCTGTTTGTCCCTCGATTCAGCCACACCACCAAGGCGTTTATGTAGGCATTTATGTAGGCAAAACATATGAGGTACTAAATCTGGTGCCAGTTCTCAACTTGTGAGCATTGTTGAGCAAAAAGAAAACGTTAGGCACATTTGAGACAAACCATCAATACGTAAGTGATGTTTTCAGTGTACTTTGATATAAAAATAAGTGACGCTTAAGTTCTGCGATAGCAAATATAGGCAAAACTGTCTAGGCATTCTAAGCTTTTTAAGCAGAATTGTCTATGCCAAAGTAGGCACTCTGCCGAGCGAGGGAAGCTTAGCTCTACTACTAGAAAAGCTCTCAGACATAAAGTGGGATATTATGGGGTTAGGCGAAGTTACAAGGGTAGGAGAAGGGTTCATGGGGCTCACTAGCGGGCATACTCTATGCTACACTAGACCACAAGAGCAGGAAAACACGGGGTGGGATTTTTAATCCGCAGAGAAATAGCAGGAAACGTTGAGAGTTTTTCAGCATTAGCGAGAGAGTTGCGGCTGCTGTGAAAAACCTTAGCAAATGATACAGGTTATAGTACAGCCATATGCACCAACAACCAGCTATGATGATGAAGCCATGGATAGCTTCTACCAGGACGCGGAATAAGCAATGAATAAAGCAACAAAAAAGTTCCCAGTTTTGATGGGAGGTTTTACCGCAAAGGTCGGTGAGAAGCAAATGGTCAGTGGGAAACTTCGGAATAGACAATCGCAGCAGTCAGGGAGTTACACTGGTGGTATTTGCAGACAAAACTAACCTAAGGTTAATGAACACATCCTTCTACAAACAAAAGAATAGGAAATTTTTCACATGATAAAGTCCCGATGGTGCAACCGAAAACAAAATTTACTTCATTCTAAGTGCAAGCGTGGCTATCGTGCAAGACCTAGAGGTGCTAAATAAGATTCGGAGCGGCGAGCAGAGGATGGTTAGATGCAAGCTAAGGCTGAATATCAGAAGAGAAAGAACGAAACTCGTGAAAACTAAAAAAAGCCCGCAAGAGATCAGTCAGAGTCAGATCGCAGGAGTTAAAATACCTCTTCCTAACAAATTCTCCCATTTGAAAGAGCAGAATTAGGTCAGTGCAGACGGACTAAATGACAACCTAGCATGGTCCTTAGAAGAGTTGAAGCTTGAGTCGGTTGGTACATAACTTTCAGAGTAGAGGGCAGCGCAATGAACGAGACGAAGCGCTTGTGCTTGTTTCGTCTTCGCTTCGTCTCGTCTATTGCGCTGCCCTCTGCCCTGGAAGTAACATCGGCCCTCAGTGCATCAGCAGCAGCTGTGGGAGAATCGACATGTAGGCAACAAACTAAGAAAACGAAGGAACTAATTGCAAAACGTAAGAACATAAAAGTCTCAAGTATGGCGGATTGGATTGAATTAGCCGAGTAGTCGAAACTGATTTTTTTAACCTTTATTGAAATGTAGAAAAAACACCCGGGGGTCTCTTGCTAGTGCATCAGACCCCCTAAGGTGTAGCGATAAGTTAAGGTTCACGACGGGTATGGGTGGGAAATAGCAAGGGAAAAATAGTGGGTTGGGATATGAAATGAAGGAGAGTGCCCCACACTCCTTCGCTTAATCAGTTTCGAAATATTCTCGGTAGCACTGCAAGTTTCGAAACTGATTAACAGAAGTAAAACAAATGGCCTTCGTGCATATAACTTGGCAGTTAACCAGGAAACGCTGCAAATATGGGGATCCTTGAAAGCAATTAAGAGAAAGCTAGCCATTGGCAAAGACAGTACATACTCAGACACGAGCAGGGTGACATTACGCAGAACTTGGAGGAGATAATAAAGGTAGCAGAACGATTCTAGACCAGGCTGCATGCCAGCGAAGTTAGACCAGGGGAAATTACTGAGAGTACAAGCTCAACTTGCTATGTTCCACTAGTGGTTAAAAAGGAAGTTGCAAAAGGTCTCAAATGCATGAAAATAGGAAAAGCTGCAGGATGCGATGGCACAACCTTATATTTTTTAAAGAAGGAAGGAAATGTACTGGAAAAGCTTGCTGAATTTTTTTTGCAATACTTGAAGACTCAAAAAGTGTCCATAGCCTGGGCAAACGCCAACATTATTCAGATTCATAAGAATGGAGATCCCAAGGACCTTAAGAAGCCTTCCAAGAGAGCCTACCTCCGTCGTCCACCCCAGACCAGCCCGCCCGGAGCTCCGGACTAACCCGAAGCGTGATGGGGTCGGCCACGCCTCCGCCGTCATGGGCATCCCGCCGGGGTGGGGAGGCGCACGCCGCAGGGAAATAGAGGTATTTTCCCCTCTCGCCTCCGTGGCGGGCCGCGAGGGATAGTGAAGATGACTGACCTCCGCAATTCCCACATCGGGCAAAATAACCCTCCAGAAGCAAAGCGATAAATTTCCGATCCGAAAATGGAGTCAGACCAGGAGATACCATTTCTTTAAAACTATTCACAGCATCTTTTGGAGGGGTTAAGGATAAACGGAGCATACTTGAGCCATCTGAGGTTTGCGGACGACATAGTATTGGTGAGTGAGACTGGAGAACACCTGCAAACAATGCTTGACGAACTACAACCAGAAAGCACGGCCCTGGGACTAAAAATAAATGTGAATAAATCTAAAGTTATAAGGAATAAGGACGCCAAGAATGTCTTCTCCAGCTTAGGAAATGAAACGCTAGAGGAAGTAACACAATATAACTACCTCGGACAGACGGTTAGTGCTGACCTCAACCACGAGAGAGAAATCCGGCGCAGAATAATTATGGGTTGGGGAGCACTCGGCAAGCTCTCCCAAATAATGAAAAGTAAGCTACCTCTTCCACTCAAAAGAAAAATGTCCAACCAGTGCATACTGCCACTTCTGACATACGGAGCTCAAACTTGGCGCCTTACTAAACAACTAGGAAGCAAACTTAGCCAAGCTCAGCGGGCCATGGAACGAATAATGTTAGGAGTAACACTCGGGGACAGGAAACGAGCTACCTGGATCAGAGAACAAACTACCGTAAAAGATATCATGGTTCAAAAAAGAGAATAAAATGAACTTGGGCTGGCCGTGTAGTGAAACGTACAACCGGTGGACAATTAGGGTCTAGAGATGGGTCTAGGCCAAGAGATGCGTCTACAAGAAGGGGAAGACCAATAACACAGTGGAGGGATGGAATGCGGAACTTCGGGGGTAAATTGTGGACTCGAGTAGCACAGGACGGAAGCGGTTAGAGGTCAAGGAGAGGCCTTCGTCCCGCAGTGGTCCTGAGCAGGTTGATGATGATTACGACGATGATAATGATAATGATGAAATAAAAATACTCCTTCAAAACGATGTTTTCACCCATAAACACGAGAAGCTCTATTTCATGCGGCATTTCAAAAAAAATTAGCAGTGGCTTAGCTTGGCTATGCCAGGATATAGGTGGTATTTATTGAAAAGCTTAGCGGGCGATTTCTTCGATTGGCAACACTGAGAACCGCCATGTCCGTGGCCACTGTGCCAGAACATGCGCTTTGAGCCTGCATATCACCGAAAAAAAAACACACCAGCGTGAATCGTTTGCTGCGTTTCAACCCGATTATCGGTAGTGGCGTCAACAGATATATTATTAATCGCACTCACATTATGTGGTGGCACTCTACGTGCCCTCGAGCACTTCGCATCACCGGAGGATGAAACCACGGCTGCGAACGGTGCGCATAAGGCCGACGCTGCAGTTGGCTGCCGCCGCGAATGCCGACGCAAGTGCATCCGCACTGCATCCCCGACTTTCTCTGATAAGTTCCCTCTAATACGCGGTTGAGTACAAAAACTGAATAATTTCTTTGGATAAATGTTTCACGCGTAGGCTTATTTAGAGCTGGCCTTCTCTCGCGTTAATTGTTTTCCACTCAGAAAAACAACTTACCTCTGACATTAGAGCGCGGCGGCTGGAAATCAGCTGATCTGACGATGGGGAGATCGTAGGAGATAATAGCATAAATGGAGATAATTATTCGAACGAAATTTTGAAAAACTAAAAAATAAGAAAAATATAAAACAATTACGGTAAGTGGTGAACCATGTAACGCCCTGCATTTCCAGAATAATGCATATTTAGCGAAAGTTTCAAATGTAATCGTTATACTAGCGTAAATGGCGATGATTGGTACGACAGGATTTAGAAAAACAAAACAAAAATTTGGCTGGAAAAAACTCCCACTCAAGACAAGCGGCTTACGAATGCTGCGCCTTAGTAGATAATTCTCTGGATTTCTGCAGAATTTTTTTGTTCTCAATAAACGTTTGCCTGCTTCTCCCCTTTCTCCGGTGCAAATAAAGGAAGTGAAGACGTTATCTGACTGAGTGTAAAGATGAGAAACAATGCCAACTGGATGCGATCTTCCCTTGTTCTTGTCTGACCCCACTTTGAGGTTAGAATTGCCATGTCAGCCTTCAGAAGTGACAACTGGAGGGGTGTTCTCACGTCGTACCGGGGCCGGCATAATACTTCACGGCGTGCAGTCCGCGGGCCGCAGGTTGCCACCCCTGATATACATGGTGGTTGTGTACGTATAAATAGAAACAAAATGCCGTCAAGCAGCTACAAAACTCGTGAACAGGAGTTTGGCAATGGGCGTCAGTCAGAACAGCGTTTTAAGAAGCTTTATTGGTCATATTTTACGACTAAGTAGTTTTTGAAGGTTTTCACACAATATTTATGCGTCAGATAAGTCCTCATTCACAGGGTCAGTCCAAAATAATTGTACAATTTCGCCCACCAAGCCGCTCAAGCGCTCGCCGATGCGCCCGGCCAATTGAAGGACACGGCGAGACACGCGTCCGAACCGGCCGCAGCAACGCCGAGTGAAGCCACATCGTCCAAGGCTGCGCCCAGGCCGCCGCTTTATAAACAGTGCATATAAAATGTAGTATTGCATTTTATCCTTGACTCCACTACATTTCAATTTATAAAGCAACATATGGAAATAGGAGGTGCCAAAGACCTGAGTCTCTGTCGTTTGGCGAATCCTACGGCAATCCCACAGTGTGGATGTGTGATATATGCCCCGTGCGGCTGTTTATAAGCTGACACTTAGTAGGAATGTATAAATGTTCATGTCGATAGCCGTAATTTACAATTTTTAGCAGTGCAGCGCTACAACTGTGGGGTACGCGTCGTCCCGTACATCCTAAGGAAATTTCTTTTCGGTAATATAAAATACTGTGCGTGTTTCCCGAGAAAATGAAACGTCTCTTTATTCCAATTTCATCGGGCGTCTCCAAGAAAGCACTTTGGGACCATTTCTTTTCTTTTCTTTCCGTAACGATATTTTGTAATTGATAGCAGTATGAATCTTGTTCTTGAGTTTGGTGATGCATGCTTGTTTGTAATGCATGGTGAGCCACAAGGCAAAGCAATCAGAGTAAAAGAAGCATTCCCAAAGCTTTTGCACAACCACTTTTCCATGGCCCACAAATAAACCGCAACAAATCAGAAGTCATCTTCATACAGGCAAACAAAGTGGCTGCTCAAGTTGCTGAATTAGTAACGTTTTTTGCGTAACGTTGTAAGCAGACAAGTCTTGGACTTTCCAAACAAAATCATCGACAGAATTCCTGTCATCGGTTGCGTATGCTTTGTCAGAATGTCGCAACTCAAGGTGCGCGAAAGCAAAACCAGCGGCACATCATGCCATAATTAATCACACTTAAACTATACCGTGCGCGGGTTTGCAGCTGTCATACCATTCACAAATACAAAAATAATGTGTAGTCTTAAGAAGATGGCTACACACTTTTTTTCGAAATACGAAGTAATAAATGCAAAGAACTTTTGCAGTATTCAGCCATTTTTGTCGTGGTTGCTTTTACCATTGCACAACTTTAAAGGGGTCATGCAGACAAAGTACGCTGCTTTATTTGAAAGATCTGGTGTTTTATAGGGCTCCCAGTGATTTTCCGGCCGCAAGTGATGCCTTATTCAACTAGAAATTAATCAACTTGAATTAAAATTTCAATTCTCCCGTCAAATCGTGTTTCGTGGTTTGCCATGACGCCCCATGGACGCGTTTTCAAAAAAAAAAAAAAATAAAGTGCGCTGTTCAGTCTGCAGCAGACAGCGGAGCCTTGTTTACCGTCAGCCCTCCTAGATGGCGCCACCATAAGGCCCCATACCGCTATTCCTCTTTGCTTTGTTTTTGACCGTATTTGCTACTGGCTTTTTTTTTTTTGTCATGGTAGGTACTAATCGTTTCGTGAAGCACGGAGAATGCTCGACAAATTGCGTCACGCATGATAACGTCGCTTTCGCCAACCGGCCAGTTTCTTCTAATACAACCACAAAGCGCCCCACTGCTGTGCAGCTATAACAAGCATCGTGCGCGCAGTACCAACACCAGTACGCACTGGTACTTCGGCGTGCACTTTCGCAGCTCCCACTGTTTTACCCCATCATTCTTACTGCTATAATAAGCCCTGCCTAACTTGCGTTTGCTTTTACTGGCCTCCGCCAATCGCACGGCTGTGCTTATGACGTCATAGGTTCTAGTGCGGGAAATAAGCGAGTGGTATCGTCATTCCCTTTTTTTCCTAATTATGTAGCTTATCTGAGCGAAGTATAAGTTAAAAGTGGTGTCAGCATCCTTCTATCAAGCCAATCTTTCGAAAGAAGTAAATTTGTGTTTTGTCTGCTTGTTCCCTTTAAGACCTGATTCCCGCACCAGCAGCTGTGAGAGGTTATTTGTTTCACTCCTCCCGAAAAAAAACTACACTTTGAAGTCGCTAGAATATTGTCACGAAGACAAGGACGATGCAGTGGTGTTGAATGAGAAACACGTTTATTGGAGCGAACTTGTGCTCCCCTAACAACTCAAAAGAATACAGAGGCGGCGAAGCATCGGTCAAGAAAGTGACTTGCACAGGCGAGTGTCGTCGAATCGAATGCCCCGGCGTCCGCACTGCAGGCTTTTTATCTTTTGGCGCGCGTGGTTCTCGAAACGTCGATTCGCATCGAGAACATAGTAGATCCAAGAAGATTATTCTGGGCTGTTCACGTTAGATCGGAATGCTCTCCCTATCACAACAGATAACACATGCGGCACAGAAAGAAAGAATGGAACACGCGCTTCCCTTGGCGCAGAGATAACACAGACCGGCGCAGCCGGGCGGTAAAAGCAAAACACAAATAAACAAACCCAATGTATGGTTCGCGGCATTACCCCCCCTCTAAGAGTGCATCGACCCGATGCTAACATAAACGACAGTCCGAACAAATGAAAATAAAAGTTCGTCATCGTCCGTAGAAAGGTTTTAAGCGAACCACGTGGACGACTTCAGGCCGCGTGCGTCGTCGTGATGTGCCGGAGTCACCATCGGGGATCACTTCGTAGGTAAGTTGGCCAACACGTCGTAGAATCTGGTAGGGTCCGAAATACCTTCGCAGGAGCTTCTCACTGAGTCCGCGTCGTCGGATGGGAGTCCAAACCCACACACGATCCCCTGGTTGGTACTCGGCGTCTCGGCGTCGGAGGTTGTAGCGGCCCGCATCCACCAGCTGCTGGTCCGTTATACGAACTCGAGCGAGCTGGCGGGCCTCCTCCGCACGTTGAAGATATCCGTGGACGTCGGCGTTGAGGTCGTCGTCTTCTACGTGCGGAAGCATGGCGTCGAGCATCGTAGTCGGCCTTCTACCGTAGACAAGCTCGAACGGCGTCAGCTGTGTCGTCTCCTGGATAGCCGTGTTGTACGCAAACGTGACATACGGGAGCACTTCGTCCCAAGTCTTATGTTCAACGTCAACGTACATTGACAGCATATCTGCGATTGTCTTGTTCAGACGTTCTGTTAGTCCGTTCGTTTGGGGGTGGTACGCCGTCGTTTTTCGGTGATCCGTGTTGCTGTAGCGTAATACTCCTTGCATCAGCTCCGCAGTAAATGCCGTTCCGCGGTCTGTGATTAGGACTTCCGGGGCTCCATGTCGCAGCACAACCTGGCTTATAAAGAACTTCGCCACTTCTTGTGCAGTCCCCCTCGGAAGAGCGGCGGTCTCTGCGTAGCGCGTCATGTAGTCTGTCGCTACGACAATCCACTTGTTCTGTGATCGTGACGTAGGGAACGGGCCTAAAAGGTCCATTCCAATCTGTTGAAATGGTCTCGATGGGACGGCGATCGGTTGCAGAAGTCCGGCGGGTCTTGTCGGCGGCGTTTTTCGTCGCTGGCAGTCACGGCAGCTCCGGACGTAGTGGGTGACGTCAGAGGTAAGGCCGGGCCAGTAGTACCTCGCCTTGATTTTTCCGATAGTGCGGGCTGTGCCCAGATGTCCGGAAGACGGGTCGTCGTGGCACGCTTCCAAAATTTCGTCACGAAGGTCCGCGGGGATGACGAGAAGGTAATTCGCTCTTGTTCCGGGGCTGAAATTCTTCTTCACAAGGACGGAGTTTCTCAGGCTGAATGCTGGTAAACTGCGTTTGAAGGTCCTAGGAACGGCAACGTTGCATCCCTCGAGGTACTCGATTATGACGCGTAAGTCGGGGTCGGCACGCTGCTGGGCGGCTAGGTCGCTCTCCGTCACGATCCCGAAGAACGCGCTGTCTTCATCAGAGTCTTGTGGTGGAGGGTCGACGGGGGCGCGGGACAGGCAGTCGGCGTCGGAGTGTTTCCTGCCGGATTTATAAACGACTGTAACGTCGAACTCCTGCAGGCGCAAGCTCCACCGCCCAAGACGGCCAGAGGGGTCCTTCAAATTGGCGAGCCAACACAGCGCATGGTGGTCTGTTACAACCTTGAATGGCCTTCCATACACGTATGGGCGAAATTTTGAAATCGCCCATATAATAGCCAGGCACTCTTTCTCAGAGGCAGAATAGTTTTTCTCCTCCTTCGACAGACCACGGCTAGCATAGGCGATTACCCTTTCGCAGCCGCTTTGCTTTTGGACAAGGACGGCACCCAAGCCTATATCACTGGCGTCCGTATGCATTTCCGTTTCGGCATTTCCGTCGAAATGAGCGAGCACGGGCGGGCTTTGCAGGCGTTTTTGCAGCTCGCCGAATGCTTTTTCTTGGTCGTTTTCCCAGCTGAAAGGGGTGCTATCTTTCGTCAAGCGCGTGAGTGGCTCTGCAATGCGTGCGAAGTTTGCGACGAAGCGCCGGTAGTATGCGCACAGCCCGAGAAATCTCCGCACGCCCTTCTTGTCTTTTGGCCTTGGGAAGTTCGCAATGGCTGAAGTTTTTGCCGGGTCAGGTAGGACTCCCGCGGCGTTGACGACGTGGCCCAAGAACTTGAGTTCCCCGTATGCGAAACGGCACTTTTCAGGCTTCAGCGTCAACCCCGACGTACGAATGGCCTCGAGTACAGACTCCAACCTTGCAAGGTGTTCGTCGAAAGTCCGGGCGAATACCACTACGTCGTCGAGGTATACGAGGCAGGTGTGCCACTTAAGGCCAGCTAGCACAGTGTCCATGACTCTTTGAAACGTCGCTGGTGCTGTGCACAGCCCAAACGGCATCACCTTGAACTCGTATAGGCCGTCTGGGGTTATAAATGCAGTCTTCTCTCGGTCTCTCTCGTCCACTTCAATTTGCCAGTAGCCGGTCTTCAGGTCCATCGATGAGAAGTACTTCGCGTGGCAGAGGTGGTCGAGGGCGTCGTCGATTCGGGGGAGGGGGTACACGTCCTTTTTCGTGATTTTGTTCAGTCGCCGGTAGTCAACGCAAAACCTTAATGTGCCGTCTTTTTTCTTTACGAGTACGACGGGCGCAGCCCAGGGGCTTTTCGATGGCTGTATAATGTCATCGCTCAGCATGTCGTCGACTTGAGTCCGGATGGCTTCCCGTTCGTGTGAAGAGACGCGGTACGGTGACTGTCGGGTAGGTCGGGCTCCATCTTCGGTTATTATTCGGTGCTTCGCTAGAGGGGTCTGACGTAGTTTTGCGCTCGACGAACAGCCGAGGAGTAGGTCATGGCTTGTGGTTCGCGGGGTGCTTCCGACGGCGTAGAAGTTCCCAGTGCGTTTTGGACTTCTTCTCGGATTACGTCGGTCAGGGAAGCCACTTGAGGTTGCGGCGTCGTTGGAAAAAGCTTCCGAAGCTCCTCCCTGACCACTGCTCGGATGGTCTCTCGCAATGTATCGGAGCTTCCATTTGCAGCACCGATGGTCTCCGAGAACAGCGCGTTGACAGGGCGGTCGTACTGCCTGGTTCGAATTTCTAGCGTCTTCTCCATCGCGGCCGCCTCAGACGCGAATTCGGCCACTGTCTTCGGAGGGTTACGGACTAGACAAGCAAAAAGCTCTTGCTTCACTCCTCGCATTAGAAACCTGAGCTTCTTTTCCTCGGTCATTTCAGGGTCCGCACGACGAAAAAGTCGCTTCATCTCCTCAACGAAAATCACGACTCCTTCGTTGGGGTGCTGCGTTCGAGTTTCAAGCAAAAGCGCAGCTCGCTCTTTTCTCACCACGGTAGTGAAGGTCTTAAGGAACTCCCTCTTGAATTGAGTCCAGTCGGTCAAAGAGCTCTCATGGTTCTCGAACCAAGTTCGAGCAGCATCTTCTAAGTAAAAGAAGACATGCCGGAACGTTTCTTCATCGTCCCACCTGTTGAAGATGCGGACGCGCTCCAACTTCTCCAACCATTCTTCGGGGTCTTCAGCGGGGGCTCCCCGGAACGATGGCGGTTCTCGGGGCTGCTGCAGGATGATTGGCGACGTTGTTTCTTGCACCATGGTGTTGGTTGCAGCGTTCCTTCTCTTGGGCCCTTCTGGCAGAAGACCGAACTCGGGCGGTAAATCTTGCAGGCGGGGGCTGGCTCTTGTTGGACTGGCTTGGCGGCTTTTCGAGGTTGTAGTGGGCATGAAGGGTGCGTACCCAGCACCTCCACCAGATGTCACGAAGACAAGGACGATGCAGTGGTGTTGAATGAGAAACACGTTTATTGGAGCGAACTTGTGCTCCCCTAACAACTCAAAAGAATACAGAGGCGGCGAAGCATCGGTCAAGAAAGTGACTTGCACAGGCGAGTGTCGTCGAATCGAATGCCCCGGCGTCCGCACTGCAGGCTTTTTATCTTTTGGCGCGCGTGGTTCTCGAAACGTCGATTCGCATCGAGAACATAGTAGATCCAAGAAGATTATTCTGGGCTGTTCACGTTAGATCGGAATGCTCTCCCTATCACAACAGATAACACATGCGGCACAGAAAGAAAGAATGGAACACGCGCTTCCCTTGGCGCAGAGATAACACAGACCGGCGCAGCCGGGCGGTAAAAGCAAAACACAAATAAACAAACCCAATGTATGGTTCGCGGCAATATCGTACGCCTTCGCTGCTCAATAAGTGTGCAAGAAAGAATAATGATACAAGCGCTTTTCCGCCTGAAGTGGGCGATTAGTTCTCCACGAGCCGACGGCATTGTTTTGTTATTTTGTCTTGTATGCGCTCTGGTTTACGTGGGCTCTTTTTCATACGATAGCCGCAGTTGTTAAAGTTCATAGTAGTGTTCATTCACGAAGATTAGGTCTCACCCACGCTAGTTTTTTTATTATTATTTATTGTCTATATCAGTGTACAATAATAGTACTTCTCCCATATATATCTCGCCATCAGGTTACCGAGCTGTTCGAACACCCTTCGCATCCGCTCCGAACAAAACCATGTTTCTTCCATTGAACCGGCTCAACGAATTTTAACCTTCCGGGACCCCTGAACAGTTAGTTTCCCGACTCTCCCATAATTTTTTACGCCCGAGAGAAACATTTTACTCTCGCGACCACGCCGCCGCGCAGCTAAGCCTAACCTTCAGCGCCAGCTCGGTTCCACAAACTCCTCGCTAGGGCCCCTTACCTTAGACCTCTTCCCCCTACCACCAGTCGGCACACCTCAGGGTTCGGCTATATCCCCCCTTCTCTTTAACCTCGCTATGATCCCTGTGGCCACCGCCCTACTAACTATCCCCAACCTACACACTTCTGTATACGCCGATGACATCACCCTCTGGATGACCAGTGGCAGTGATGCACACATCGAGGAGACGCTGCAGCTAGGAGCAGAAACTGTGAGTACAGTCGCCCGCACAATCGGTCTATCATGTTCACCGCACAAATCAGAACTTCTCATCCTACATCCCACCCGCCCACGCCCACCCACTGCGCCCCCCATCACCGTCTGGATTGACAACACACGAGTGCCTATCGTCCCCTCCATACGTATACTTGGCATCACTATACAAGCTAACCGCGGCAATACGCTCACCTTTCAACGACTCCGCTCACACACACTTCAGACCACAGGACTCCTCAGACGTATTACATCTCGGCACCACGGCCTCACGCAGCCCGAGAGACTTCGGCTGCTCCATGCTTTCGTAATTAGCAGGTTCACGTACCACCTCCCATACTGCAGGCTCACCGTATCAGACAAAGCCAAATCGGACTGCCTTCTCCGCAAAGTCTATAGGGCTGCTCTTTTACTTCCACCTAATGCCCCTACCGACCGCCTCCTTCAGCTTGGTGTACATAACACCACGTCTGAACTCATCGAAGCCCACCGCACGGCCCAAATCCACCGACTGACCCGCACCCACACTGGGCGTTCCATACTCGCTCGACTTTCCATCTCAACCCCTATCCTCCCCCCATCCTCCGTCCCCATCCCTAGAGAATTTCGCCAACTCATAAGAATTAAGCCACTACCTCACAACTCTCACCCCACATTACATGCGGCCAGGCGTGCTGCACGCGCAGCGAACCTGCAACGCCTGCACCCCCCCTCACCTCATACCATCTACGTAGACGCTGCTAGCTACCCCTCCCGATCTGCATTCTCCATAGTAGCGCTCTCCGAGGATAGCACACCTCAGGACTCCCTCACTGTCCTCACGAGTTCAGCCACAGCGGCGGAGGAGGCGGCCATATCCCTCGCCCTAGCCCAAGACCCCTGTCCAGACACCATCCTGTCAGATTCACAATCCGCAATCAGAAATTTCCAAGCTGGCCGGATATCCAAAATTGCCCTCCAAATTCTACCCCGAAAACCCCCTCCTCACCCCGTGGTCTTGTTGTGGGTCCCCGCCCATACAGGAATAGGTGCCAACGAGGCGGCCAACCGAGAAGCTCGAGCTATGACCACCCGAGCAGGCCCTTCGTTGGAGACCAACCACGGCCTTCCCAGCTCCCGGGACATTCTCATCTCGTACAGAGAAATCACACAACATTATCGCCTTTTCCGCCGCCACTATCCCCCCCCGCACCCCAGCCTCACACAGGAGGAGGCCAGAACCTGGCGCCTCCTCCAAACGCACTCCTTCCCCTGCAGAGCCTCCCTCTCCCACTCACACCCTTCCCTGTTCCCCTCCTCACTCTGCCAACTCTGCGGCGCCGTGGATTCTCAACTACACTCTCTCTGTGACTGCCCGCGCTCCCCTTTTCCCCCTTTCCCCACACCCACCCACTGGGAGCAGGCCCTGCGGAGCTCGACCCTGGAGACCCAGACCACCCTCGTCTCCAGGGCCCAACAGGTCGCGGAAACCCTTTGGGCCACCGCCACCTCCTCCCCCTGACCCAGCCGTAAAATAAAGTGGTTCTCTCTCTCTCTCTTTCTCTCTCTCTCTCTCTCTCTCTCTCTCTCTCTCTCTCTCGCCGCACCGGCCTGATCACGTGCGCGTGGCTGTGCACGGGCGCGTGCTACTAGCACGCGCACCTCCGGCTCTGGCGCCCAGCTCCTCCTCGTCGGCCTTCATGGCAGACGCTTCAAATTCGTTCACTCCCGCCGATGCAAGCGACTTGTCGGCTTCGCCTTCCCACCGAATGTAGTACGTGGTCGAGGGCGGGGACATTGACCCCCAGGTGCTCACGGAACCCGGATGGCTCAACATTCGCCGCAAGATCGCCGCAGCGGAAGCCACAGCAGCAACGCAGACGACCCAAGCCCCCACCGATGGCGACCACCCACGGAAGCGCCGCACCACTGTTAATCTGGTTCCACATAAGATCCACGTAGTAACTGGAACTTTTTTGCAAAAAAGTTCCAGTTATATATTTAGAACGGTGTTCCACATACTCTGAAAATTAACTGGAACAGTGCACCACATATTTTTGCAACTACATTATGTGGATCGGTCTTCCAAATAAAACTATACAGATCACTGTTCCAAATAAAAGTAGTTTAAGTTACTGGAACATTGATCCACGTAAAATGATTATGGTATTTATCCGGTGCGCCGTTCCAGGTACCTTCAGACCAGCTGCTTATATTAAACGGTGTTCCTATAGACATTGTGAAGCTGTCTATGGGACTCCACTTTTTCAATAGTTCTGCTTTCCTGTCGGTATACACCGAGGTCATATGCCAGGCTGGCGGATGCATTGGTATCAGCAGGAAACCGCAAGCACCATTTTAACACACCCTTGATATATGACCCGCAGTGATACCAACAATTGGAAAACAGAAACCACCGCAGCAGTGTGGTCCCTGACAGTTCCCAACAGTTGCCTATCGGAGCACAGTTTTATATAAAAGTTGGTCTGAGGCACCTAGAGCGGCACACACTCTTTGGCTTCACCCGCATAATCCTGTTCTGGGTTTTTGCTGCATGTAAGAGAAACAATATACTTACATTAAAATACACACGAAACCAACTATCATGACTCATACACTGCTTTTCAATATATTATACAACTTTATTGGGTGTTAGTATGCGTACATTTCAGATATGGATAGCTGTCTATTTTAAATTTCACAGAAAATGACCAACGTACAAGGAATAAATACCATAACGATAACACTAGGCTCCAAGTGGAATTTTCACATATTCACCTTTACTCAAAAACATGGTTAATAAAGACGGTTTTAGGGGCAACTGCGTCACAAATAGACTTGTGCGTCTACCGTGGCACTGACACAGACATTATACAAGAGTGAGCATAAAATATGCTGTCTTATCAGGTAAAATAAGATAACTCAAAGGCGGAAGTACCCATTGCGCTTGCCATACCATGTTTACACATAACTGTTCGGGAAAATGCAGTTTGCTATTAAATTTTAGGGAAAGGCCTAAAAACAAGCCATACACGGACGGTTGTATTATCACAAACTTACAACAGCGCAGTGCAAGAGTTTAGGAAGAGAACGCTCGAGCCAAGGTTTACGATGAAACATTTCGACACGAGAGGTCACATGTGGCAGTATGCCACAATTAAATCATGCATATTAAAGATGGTAAAGTTTCCTTACACCAGACGTAAGTGTAACATCAAGCTATTTGTAGCCAAAATCCGATACATCCGAAACATTCCGGTATCACTGTAATTCAGAAGCCAGCCAGACCTCTCGCACTGCCGAATCTCGGACCAATCTTGCTCACCTCCTGTCTCGGAAAACTTTGCGAACACGTCATCCCCAGTCGACTATCCGCACACCTTGAAGAACATTCCCTCTTTTCCCCCAACCTCATAGGCTTCTGCCCCGTGCTGTCCACACAGGACGCCCTTCTGCAAATTCACCATGACATTCTACAACACACTCCCGCCAGAGACTATGCGGCAATCCTCGCCTTAGATCTCCATAAGGCATTTGATCAGGTATGGCACTCCACCATTCTTAGCTCCATTAACACACTGCACCTAGGCGATCGCACATACACCTACATACGTAATTTCCTCTCCGATCGCACCACCACTCTCCGATTGGGCACCGTCAAATCAAATAATTTCGACATGCCTAACAGAGGCACCCCCCAAGGGGCCGTTCTTTCGCCTCTACTATTTAATCTCACCATGATTCCTCTCACGAACGCTCTAGAAGATATACCGTCCCTCCACTCCACAATATACGCGGATGACATTACACTTTGGGTCACGCAAGGCAGCGACGCCCACATAGAGGCCACACTCTCAGCAGGGGCTGCCACAGTCTCCCGTCTTGCTGCACAACCAGGCTTGACTTGCTCGACCACTAAATCAGCACTCCTTCCTCCACCTAGGGTTAGACCTACTCCCTCGACCTCTATTCAGGTAATGCTGGACGGACAACCAATTCCCCCGATCTCCCAGCTTCGCCTTCTCGGCATGCATGCATCTCAAAGCCAACAGGAGCAGCACAGCCACTATAAATCTCCTGCGCACTCACACCATCCAAACTATTGGTCTCATTAAACTTATCGCGTCTAGGAGACATGGACTAACGGAATTAGAACGGCTGCGACTTGTGCAGTGCTTCCCTGTGCGCCGTTTTTGTTATCACCTCCCGCACGCACAGCTAACCTCTCTCAGCGCACTTCCCTCGATGCCTTACTTCGAAGAGCCTATCACTCCGTGCTGCTACTGCCCCCACATGCACCCACCCAACGACTCCTTGAGCTTGGTATACATAATGCCATAGATGAACTAATCGAAGCCCATCGCCTGGCCCTACCAGCTCACGCGCCTTTCCCAGACTCCGACTGGTCGGCGAATCCTCGATAGAATTCATGCCAAACCCCCGCTTCTACTAGAGCCTCCAGCTCACATTACCCGCCTTCTCCGCGCACGTCTCCACATTAGGCCGATCCCGCGAAATATGCATCCAGCCTACCACCGCGGGCGCCGTCTAGCCCGAGCCCAAGCACACCTCTCCTGCTACGCTCCCTCTGAGCACACTTTCTACGTATAGACGCAGCGGCCTACCCCACCCGTTCTGCCTTCGCAGGCGCAGTAGTAGGCGCTTCTCCAACAATCCCTCAGGCCTCAGCTACAGTCGCCACCACCTCTTCGGTAACTGCGGAAGAGGCGGCCATTGCCCTTGCCTTTACTCAATCACCTGCCATACGAAATTACACAAAGCGTGTCTTTCCGTAGCTGCCCTCAAATTTCTTCTTAAGAATCCCCCTGCCCACCCCCTGATGCTGCTGTGGACTCCGCCCAACACCGGCGTAGGTTGTAATGAGACGGCACACCAACAACCCCCAGCTTTGATATCCCTGGCTCGCGTTTCCTTTACGCGTACACACGGCATCCCCGAAATGTCCCACGCATACCTACTTACGTACAGGTTACCGCCTCCTCCGCAGGAACCTACCTCCCCCGCACCCGTCACTTACTGCGCCGGCAGCGCACATGTGACGGCTCTTAAAACCCACACTTTCCCACACCGCACTCTCCTTGTGCACACTCACCCACATCAATTCGCCTCCCCTCACTTCCCCTCATGTGGCGCGCTGGACACACTATCCCACTCCCTCTGTGTGTGTCCGCGCGACCCCATTTCCACTTTCCCTTCCTCCCCTCACTGAGAGCAG
This sequence comes from Haemaphysalis longicornis, assembly GCF_048455015.1. Lineage (NCBI taxonomy): Eukaryota > Metazoa > Arthropoda > Arachnida > Ixodida > Ixodidae > Haemaphysalis > Haemaphysalis longicornis. The sequence goes on along the minus strand of NW_027526295.1, from coordinate 290,142,580 downwards.
GCTCTGCGGAGCTCTGACCTCGCAACGCAAGAAGCCGTCACGGACAGAGAAATAACCGAAGCCAAAACAGACGACTGGGCGAGTTGGTATATTGTCTTGCTTGGTAACAGCGCAAATAAAACAGGACACAAAAGGAAGAAGGAACGGACACAGCGCTGTGTCCGTTCCTTCTTCCTTTTGTGTCCTGTTTTATTTGCGCTGTTACCAAGCAAGAGAAATAACACTGAAAGGCGGGCTAGCTGGTGACAATTCATAGCTGTAACTTGAGCGCACAAAAAAACGACGACTGAACCAAGACACTAAGACCAGCGCAGACTAACAACTGAAATTTTATTCATCATTCAAGACATATATACCTTCTTTGGCAACACCCTCGCATGATCACATGTGTACGTAGCACGTCATACACGTCATACGACCAGAGCCCTGGACGTCGCGGGGGCCCTTTGGGCCTCCGCCACCCCCTTACCCTGAACCAAATGCAAAATAAAGTGGCTACTACTCCCATATATATTTTTTATGTGCACGCGCGCGCGTCTGTGCGCGTGAGTACGTGCATGCGCGCGCGCCTGTCCGGGTGTTCGTGCACGTGTGCGTGTGGGCGCGCGTGCGTTTGAGCGAGCGAAACTTCGTTTGGTTTTTCGCGACTGAACTGGTAAAACTGAATAAAACAATGAAGGAGAAATCTGATTGCATGCACCATGCGACAATTTTTATCTCCCTAACGGAGTACTGACACCAAATTTTGATGCCTAAAAAATGATATAATTGGCTTCAGTCGTTTGTACAGATGTCTCACAGGAATTTTTGCAGCGATCCGAGGCTGGAATCACATCGCAAATCGATTTTAATTGTCCCGGCCGCGAGCTACCACAAGCCGGCATCACTAGCGAAATCGCTATCGTGACGAAACATCTTCAGGCGTGTCTGGGTGGTCTGGCCGGTTCGCGGTGGCGTCATATAGTCGTTTCCGGAACCGGACACGATAGCCTGCGCTGCTGTTGTCGGTGGTCTTGGTTTCGGCAGGACGCGTGGGGGTACTTCTGTGAGCGATGCTCACAGCTCGCCAAAGTTCTGCTATGGCAAGCTCACGGAATGCGAAGTACCGCGCAGTGGAAGCCCGTCCGAGAAAATCGACGTATGACGCAAAGATGCATTAATTCCACGTGACGACGGGCAGAGTGAAATGTGGGCTGAGTTCGTGCGCAGCGGCGGCCGAAAGAACGGGTCGCCGAAGTCGGCGAGCAGAGTTTGCTCGCTGCACTTCTCGGATGACTGGTACCTGCAGGGCCCGAAGTTGACGGTGGCGCTTCAGTAAAAGCGGAGTGGGAATGATTCGGCAGTTTTAGAATAGATGAACACGGCGTTGGAAGCCCCAAAGAATTTTGGGGAACCCAAACCCTCAACAGCCCGGAACCGGCTGGCGTTGCTCTGGTCTGCTCGGGTGATGGGCTTAGCATCGTGGCGGATATTCGATCGTTGCTATCTGTGAAACTGCGAATGGCAATCCCTAGCACAACTTTTCACCACACTAACATCTACTTTCTCGCATGTGGAAGTTCTTTTCAGCGATTAGATTGATCCGGAAGAGCGGCAACAAGCTGTTGCTGCCATGGCCTGCGCCTATGCGAGCAGCAGTGATACTAAACAACGGACGACGGCGAAGACGTCGTCGGCCTAATCACCTCAGCTGTGGCCAAATAAAGTTCTGTCTGTCGGGTGGCAGCGACTCGTCCCAGTCTGACGTTTCAGACATGTCGACTGCGCGGGCGAGTACGGACCATGTTCAACCGTAGCCACGATGCGGCAAACGTCCCTGACGTCATGGGTTTTTGATTGACTCTAGCACCAGCAGTTCTTGCGCCCACAAAACGGTGACGTAACACTATCCGCCCAGCATGTGAACGGCCATTTGGCGCGCGACGACCAAATTTGAAGCTGATTGGAATAAATGCGTTATAATTATTCTATTCAGACGGCTGACCGCTTTTGGTTCGATTTTTGAAATTACTGGACCAATAGGTATTTTTTACAGCATAAAAACCGCAAGCGAGAAGTTTAGTTTCAGTACTCCTTTAATGCGCCCACGTCACTACGCTTCTTAAGTTCCTTATCTAAAGTTTAAAGAAACAAATTTTAAACTATTTCCCACTAAATAAGTAAAATGATATTAAGATCGAGAAATCAAGATCATATAGGCCTCCCTCTGACCTGATTCAAATGCACTCGTACAAGAGAAACCAACAAGGACACAGTAAATTTCAGAACTTCTCCTTCTCCAGCAACGCGACGCCGTGTCTCGTGTCGCAAAGAGGGACGAGGCAGACTCCTATGTCCAAACTATGTACTGTTTATGTACAGGAATATTTACAGAGCATACGGGCTTTTAAGCTTGCCGGGGTCAAGCCGACACGACCCGCGACCGGTAGTCAGTTCGACAGCGAAAGACCCTCTTTCCTCTCGCCGGGCTCGACATAAGCCCCGCTTACATTGACCCAAAGAGGGCGCGTTGAGTTGAAATAAACAGGTTTTTTGGACTCGACGCACTCATGTATAAGCGGACGCGGTGAGTCGAAAAGCCGCCGGGGCGAGTCCGTTCGACTCGCAGGCAGGGGGTGGGTTGACGCGCTCGTCGGGCTGATACGGCGGGCCGTGGGGAGCTGAATACCGTATTTGCACGATTATAACGCGCCACCGATTGTACCGCGCGGGTAGGTTCGAGCAGGAAAATCAGAAAAAACAATTGGACGCCGGCGGCTTTACCGCGCAGATGTAAAATACACGACACTACTTACCTAGAAGAAGGAGATTTTATTTTGCGCGTCCCACTGTGGTAGCCAAAAATAAATTGTGCTTCGTAAACTTGCTTACCCAGCTCCTGCAGAGAATAAAACTATAGTGGGAGACATTGAAGCTGTTTGCGATTTCAAGTGTCTTGACCTTCATAATTCTGCGTGTGACGGGCTAATTGCAATAGCAGAAAAATAAGTAACAGCTGACCAAGGTATGTCATTCAGGATTGAGTGCGCCGAAATTCACTCACGTGATATTGACGGACTTTTTTATTGGATTGAGTTAGAGTTTGGGAGGACCTCGTGCGTAGAAGCCTCGGTTTGGATCTCAAGCATTTGCGTCTCAAAGACGACGCCGTGCCGACGCAAAAGCTTGGGTACGGTGCACCACCGAGAAAGCGAAGGGTAGTTGAGGTAAGCAAATGCGCATTGAGTGATGTGTCGCATCCGTTTCAATTGTAAGCTATCTGTTGTAGAACAATTTAGACTTGCCGGACGTTGTGGACGTTGTCGACAACCAGGGGACTGCTTGCCGCACTGCAGATGGTTGGACGCAGACGAAGATTCATGATTGCCCTGCCGCGCTGTCCTGCCTACTTCTCGTTCCTTTTTTGTGCCGTGTTTTTTCCGCGCTAGTTTGTCAATCATGAACGTTCACCAACTCGCCCAAATCACAGTCCTCTTGAGCAGACGAAGAATACAGCGGTCACAGCTACTTCCTGCCAGATTGATGGTGACCGCTTCGTTCAAACACAGTGTAGGTGTTCTTTTTTCGCATGAGTGCGCCGTCTATAGTATAGTTACGGCCGCTCGTGGTATAGTGTGTGCGCGCGCACGCGCGTGCATGCGTGTGGCGCCAAAGGGTCCGTTTGCCTTCGTGGTGTTGAGGTAAAGCCTCAGAATTTTGAATGCAAGCTCCAGATTCCAATCCCGGTTATTGTGGGCCGTTTATTTTTACAAGGCCACTTTTTCAGATTTTTTTTCTTTTTTTACAATGACCACTCGTTTTATTTGTTAGAGTTTGTTATTCTGATTTCTCAACCTTATTTTACTTAGCTGGAGTGGAGTGGTATGTTTTAGGCGGCTTTCGGCACTGGAAATAAAAAGCACTGCCCTGTACTTTGGGGACTCCCGTTTTCTAATGATCACGCCTTATTACACTTATATGCAGTACTTTTAATTGAGAAGCTGAGGTTGCGTGGTACTGTTTGGATCACTGTCGACACAGTGCACATCAAAACACTGTTGATAATTTGGATAATATGTAAGTAATGCATATATCCATTCAGCTAGAACTGCACGACGTGGTGCGTATAAACTCAGTAACAACAATCAACAACCAAAAAACTTGGTTCTGAGTTGGCGGAAGCCAAAAATATAAAAGTGCTCATGTGTCGAGATTGTGGTGCATTTTCAAAATCCCCACGGCATCTAAGTTCATCCACAGCTCTCTGCAATGGCGCACTAACAGCCCAAATGTAGCTGAGTTGAACCCTTTTTTTTTCCAGCGTGTATGGGTGGGTTACGGCATGTTAGCTTTCTAAAGCGAATAGTCCTGTACCATGCATACTGGTGTTAGTGCTTAGTCACCCTGTACAGTAAATGGGCTACCAACGAACTTTTCGGAGCGTACATATCATCAGTGCAGCTGTCGTTCAACTGTTTTCCCAAACAAATAATTTTTTTAACAAGTCATCACGTGATATAAGAACTCAAGTCCATTGAATGTAGTGAGTGTTTCAGGAAAATAATTGAAATAGAGTAAAAAAGACTGTAAACTCTGTTATAGCAGGTTTCACTGACTGCTGCTTATTGCTAACAAATACGCAGGTGGATTTCTACGCCCGTGCCTAGATGTCCACTCATGTTTCAAACCGACCAGTGTGAGCAGGTCTCGAGGTTGACCCAGGTTGACATTGTTGACCTCACAACACCGTTATTGCGTCCAACTGGTGCATCACCACCTTCGTCGGCCACGTGGGGCACTTAACGGCCACCATCGTCCATCCCACCTGGCCTCGGGTGTCGCCATTACGCACCCACCCCTGTGGGGTCTCATGCCTCAGCCTATGGCAAAGACTCTGACGAAGACCCTGACGAGGAGCAAGAGCTACAAGACCCTGACTACTTCCCCTCTTTCCATGAGAGCTTTTTAGGGTAATAATCGGTGCATAGTGTGCAGTACAGTTCTCCCTGTTTACGAACATCATGGTATAAAAAGCATACAGAAAACATTTCAAACAGGAAACCATTCAAGGAGGTAATGGTGGCTGGTTGGAAAGCCGTTTCTTGGCCTACCCACTAGGGGTGTGCATGCTTGAAAAATTCAAAAGGAAGCAAGCATTCAATTGAACAGGGGTTCAAGTGGATACTGAAACTGTTGTGTCGGAATAATAAACGTTAAAGGGGCACTGACACAAAAATTTTGCACCTTGTGTTTTTGTCGCGATAAGTAGCTAGTGACCTACTTATCACCTGTAGAAACCTCATTTACTTCAGAGTGCGACGGTTGTTTAATCAGAGGCATTTTCAATGCGGCCAGTAGCAGTTTCGGTTTCAGCGGGTGCCGCGAAACGATGAATTTTGTGTGAACACAGCTGACCACGTGACCATCGGAGGGATATCACAGAGCAGAGCTGCCGTAGCACTGTCGAATCCGCATCGCCGGCAGTTTCAGCGAATGCCCCCACGTACTGATCTCGTGAGCCGCGGAATTAAAAATTGGGCCCATCTCCCCGCGAGGGGGACTCGAGTAAATGCGTCGCATAGGGGGTGGGTGTATTGCGTTAACGTTTAGTGTTTGGGGAGTTGGTGGTAGTGAATGCGTTGTATCAGCAGCCTCTTGACGTAGTTTGAATGAGTCAAGGATATAAGGCGCGCTCGTAGCCTCCCATTCTGTGTCGGCTTTGTGGCGCAGTGGGTAGAGCACCATGTACATTGCGTTCCGCCCGCAGGGTCGAGGGATCGAAGCCAGGCGCCGGATAGTATTTTTTTTATATAGTGTAGGGGGAGGGGTGCGGACTACGACTACGGACGTCAACGCGGGTGACATCGTGAGTTACTGAAATGCTCTGCATTTAAAAACCGACCGTGGACGTGACGCAGGCGCTGCGAGTGCAAATGCTGCCGCGGCTAAAGAACGACGCGCGACGCTCGAGACAGTGGGTGGCCAGACGCGCGCTGGGAGCGGCCGGCCGGTCTGCCTACAGATGTGTTCGGCTTAGCACTGCGGCGGATATTCGATTGCCGCTCTCGTAAGCGGTGCGGATGACGATTTTTAATGCAGCCCACCATCGCATCATTAACTCCTTCCTCATATAAGCTGCCATGGTTGGGACTTCGGTACAATTTCGTGAGCTACCTGCGCCGGCCTGAGCCACTTCGCGGCCGTGGCCGCCGCCGGCACAGCGACCATGCGGCTCGCTGAGTGGGCTTTTCTTGTCTCCGGCGCGTTTTCGCGTCCAATGTAAATAAAAACTAATAAAAACAGAGTGCCTGGAATCGCAGTGGAACTTTGGACCCGGCCAGCTGCCCGATGAGCCGACGAAGTCACGGCGCCTCCGCCGCCAACGATCGGGTCGTTCGTTCTCGAGAGCAGAAGCTCCGCCCTCCGATTGGAACGGCGAGCCGGGCGAGCCGGGCGAAAAACGCCTGCAGGGCGGAAGCGGCAAACACAAACTAGTGACGTGTTTGGATGTTGTTTATTTACAAAATATCCACGGGATATCTATTGCGCGTTGTCCTCTGCTGGCTGCTTGGTTGCGTTTCGCACACTTTACAATTGATTTTAAATATGTTCTAGGATGTATTCGCCGCTGATATTTTGCAGATGATTTATGTGCGTTTACACCAATCTATCTCCGAAGTTATCTCGCCTTCAAAATGTTGTGTCTGTACCCCTTTAAATGTGATCTATGGTGAATCTGGTGTTTCCGGAGGCAGTGTGCCTTGAATATGTTTTATGCGTGCTGTTTCAGACTGGAATGCCCGATAGAGGAAACTAGGCCTCAGAAAGACAGGAAGTTCATTGCTTTTGAAAGCTGCCTCAAGAAGCTCTTCACGTCGTGTCAGAGGTACTACGCGGCGTGCCGGAGTTTCTCTGCGATTAGAGGAACTCTGCTGCAGGTGCAGACAATTTGTGCCTCGTTTGGCCAAGCCAGCCATTGCTACACGGAAAGCCAGCCGGCAATCTTCTCATTTCTGCAGTGATCTTGTTTGCAGGAGGAAGTCCGACATCCACCATCAAGATGTTCAAGCCCATCAAGATCTGTATAATCTCGGCTCGAACGTTTTTCAATTACCAGCGAGGCTACCTGGTACTAACCATAAACATGAGAGGAAGATGGGACGCCGATCGTCTGCAGAAGTCCGGCGGGTCTCGTCGGTGGCGTTTTTCGTCTCTGGCAGTCACGGCAGCTCCGGACGTAGTGGATGACGTCGGATTCAAGGCCTGGCCAGTAGTACTTCACCTTGATTTTCCCAATTGTGCGAGCTGTGCCGAGATGTCCGGAAGACGGGTCGTCGTGGCACGCTTCCAAAATTTTGCCACGAAGATCTGCCGGGATGACAAGAAGATAATTCGCTCTCGCTCCGGGGCTGAAATTCTTCTTCACGAGGACGGAGTTTTTCAGGCTGAATGCAGGTAAGTTGCGTTTGAAGGCCCTGGGCACGGCGACGTTGCATCCTTGGAGGTAGTCGATCATGACGCGTAGATAGGAGTCGTCCCGCTGCTGGGTGGCCAGGTCGCTCTCAGTCACGACTCCGAAGAACGCGCTGTCTTCATCGGAGCCTTGTGGTGGTGGGTCGACGGGGGCACGGGACAGGCAGTCGGCGTCGGAGTGTTTCCTCCCGAATTTATAGACTACTGTAACGTCGAATTCTTGCAGGCGCAAGCTCCATCTACCAAGACGGCCAGAGGGGTCCTTCAAATTGGCGAGCCAACACAGAGCATGGTGGTCTGTCACAACCTTGAATGGTCTTCTATACACGTATGGGCGAAATTTTGAAATGGCCCATATAATCCTGAGGCACTCTTTCTCAGAGGCTGAGTAGTTTCTTTCTTCCGTGGACAGACCACGGCTGGCATAGGCGATTACTTTCTCGAACACGCTTTGCTTTTGTACGAGGACGGCACCGAAGCCTATATCACTGATGTCCGTGTGCATTTCCGTTTCTGCGTTTTCGTGCAAATGCGCGAGCACAGGCGGGCTATGAAGGCATTGTTGCAGCTCGCAGAAGGCTGTTTCTTGGGAATTTTACCAGCTGAAAAGGGTGCCATCTTTCGTCAAGCGGGTGAGTGGCTCTGCAATTAGGGCGAAGTTTGCGACGAATCGCCTGTACCATGCGCATAGTCCGAGAAATCTCCGCACGCCCTTCTTATCTTTCGGTCTTGGGAAGTCCACTATGGCGGAGGTTTTCGCCGGATCAGGCCGGACTCCCGCGGCGTAGACGACATGGCACAAAAACTTGAGTTCCTCGTACGCGAAGCGGCACTTTTCAGGCTTCAGCGTTAGCCCCGACGTACGGATAGCCTCGAGTACAGACTGCAACCTTGCAAGGTGTTCGTCGAAAGTCCGGGAGAATACCACAACATCGTCGAGGTATACGAGGCAGGTGTGCCACTTCAGGCCAGCTAGCACCGTGTCCATGACTCGTTGAAATGTTGCTGGCGCCGTGCACAATTCAAACGGCATCACCTTGAACTCGTATAGGCCGTCCGGGGTTATAAATGCAGTCTTCTCTCGGTCTCTCTCGTCCACTTCAATTTGCCAGTAGCCGGTCTTCAGATCCATCGATGAGAAGTACTTCGCATGGCAGAGGTGGTCGAGGGCGTCGTCGATTCGGGGGAGGGAATACACGTCCTTTTTGGTGATTTTGTTCAGTCGCCGGTAGTCAACGCAAAACCTTATTGTGCCATCTTTTTTCTTCACGAGTGCGACCGGCGCAGCCCAGGAGTTTTTCGGTGGCTGTATAATGTCGTCGCTGAGCATGTCGTCGAATTGAGTCCGGATGGCTTCCCGCTCGTGTGAAGGGACGCGGTACCGTGACTGTCGGGTAGGTCGGGCTCCATATTCGGTTATTATTCGGTGCTTCGCTGGAGGTGTCTGACGTAGTTTTGAGTTCGACGAAAAACACTCTCTGTAGCGATGCAGCAAATCCAAGAATTTCTTCCGTTCTTCTTGCGGTAACGCCGGAGTCACGTTGAAGGGATTCGGAAGCTTGAAGGTACCTTCCAGTGCGCGTTCAAAGTCGGCAACCGCGATCACGTCACTTGCTTCTTGCGTTTCTTCGAGGAACGCAATTGCAGCGCCCTTGTTTAAATGCTGGTACTCGTTGCTGAAATTAGTAACTAAAACTTCGGATTGGCGTTGCGTAAAGCGCGCAATGCCTCTTGCAACGGAGACACCGTGGTCGAGGAGCAACCTTTGGTCACTCTCTACGATAGCGTCGACGTCAGGAACAGCATCTTCACAGTTGACGGTGATCATCAAGCTTGCGCGGGTTGGCAGTGTGGCATGATCCTCGTCGATCCTTAAAGCAGCACGGTGTTCGGGGTTCGGTTCCGGCGTCATGGAGTGCCGTCATATCATCTGTAATGTCTTGTACAGTCTCTTTTAGATGTATGTCTTTTGCTTGAACAATGCCTGAAAGACTGCCGAGACGGCTTACCTGAATTGAGCAGGATGAATTTTAGCGGGCTCTTGATCAATTCACCGCAAGCCAAACGGAGTATTTTGCATACATCGTGTTATCGAATGAAACAAAATTTAAAAAAACACGGTGTATATAAAACTCACAGAACGCGCGACATTGAGCACTAGCACCATGCGATGGTATGGAATGACCTGCTGAAGGACTATGCTGTAACCTCTTTGTGCGTCACATTGCCAACCATTCTTTGGCTAGTGTAAAATCGCACACTGTTTCTAGTATCCGAAGATACCACGCACTAGCAATTGCTCCGGTAGTGTACAGTCCCAGTGTGTTTGTAAAAATTTTCTTTCCCAGCTACCTCTTTTTTGCCATATTGTGTGGGCCTGCATCTCATAGCTAACTGAGCAAAGCTTCATTTTTTTTTCACTTGTAAATAAAACATGCAGGCTGCAGTGATCATGGCAGTGGAGGTTAACATAGTTGTGTGTGACGCGAGATTGTGCACAACGATGCCACAAAAAAGAACGTATAGTGTTTCGCCTCGTCTTGCTTCTAGTAATGCAGCCGAAAGAGGGACTGCTTATTTTTGTAGCTTTTATAGAGCTCTTGAATACATATGCTACCTTGATGAATTGTACGTAATTCCAGCAGCATGCAGCATGCCTTGAAGTGAACAAGAAGAAGAAATCTGCATTCACATGCTTGACTTGCAGATCCATGATACAGAAGATTACTCAGCATAAACAAGACAGTGAACAGGGTTCTTTTATTACTCATGCCTGCGCGTGACGGAATCCCGTGTATTGGGCAGATGGGAATGTGTCTCTGATCTTTGTCACCGCACAGGCAGGCAACACCTTCCTGTTGTTGAGGCCCAGGTAACCCCACAGCCACTGCGCAAGCTGGCTGAAGCTGATGTACCTGTACTTCCTGTTGAAATGAACACAAGAATGAATGGTGTTGCACACGTTATTTTCATTTTGAAAATCTGTGCTTAGCTTAACACATACTACAAGTGTAAAGATATGAGGTGCAGCAGTGGTACACGCACAAACAAAACAGAACCCACCACAGTGGCTCAGTGGCTAAGGCGTTGTGCTGCTAAACACGAGTCGGCGGGTTCAATTCCCGGCCGTGGCGGCCCCTTTTCTTATGGAGGCGCAAAGCGAAAACGCCCATGTGTTCCAGATTTCGGTGCACGTTAAAGATATCCAGGTGGTCAAAATTAATCCTGAGCCCTCCACTACGGTGCGCCTCATCACCTTCGTTGCGTTGGCGCGGTAAACCCTACAATCAATCAATAATAACATAGACTAACACGACAGAAGTAAACACTACGACCCATAACCGCAAAAGAATAAAAAACATATTGCACCTGGTGTGATGAGTGTGCATAATTATAAATATTACGTCTATGATTTGCCACAGACCAATGTCATGGTCCTGCGTAGCACGACAGGCTACTGAAAAAGAGAAGAGCTTGACAGCACTGTCGCTGCTACAATAAAAAAAAGGAGCAGCACCCTGACAGCACAGTCGTGTTTTGCGTGGGATGGTAAGTTGCAAATTCACTGAATACTACCACAAGAATAAAAAGGCATGCAGTCAAAGATGCGAGACTACGAGAAGTGATTGGAAAAGCACCCCATTCAGCGGCATGCAAGCAAAATAAAGCGTAGGAAGACGAAAGAGCTTTGGTTATTGAAAGAATTCAACGGAAGAAGCGAAAGTTGCAAAACTCGCAAGGTTGCATGGCATCCAACACCAGGCTAGCAAAGTGAACGAAGTTAATAGGTTTAACACGCCAACGCTACACAGGCGCTGAGGAGCGCCGTAGTGGAGGGCTCGGGATTAATTATGACCAGCTGGAAATCTTTAACGTGCGCCGAAATCTCCTGCACACGGGCATTTTTGCTTATCGCCTCCATCAGAAATGCGTCCGCCCGGGCCGGGAATCGAACTCGCGTACTTGGGCTCAGCAGCACAGCGCAAAATGAATGAAGTGTTCAAAAAAAAAAAAGATCACTTCGTGCGTTCCACACGTACTCCGTGCTGCCGAAGCATGAGGTAGGCCACATCCAGCACCACCTCATCCGAACAGAGAGTGTGGAAGTGCGGGTGCGCCGTGATGCACCCCGCAGCCTGCTTCGCTGTCGCTTCCGGAATCTCTCAGCAGCAAACGCACTCCGCAAGTGTCGGCATCGCCACACAGCCCGCAGGTGCACCTGTAACGAAGCGGCGTTAGATTTTTCGCAATCATGAATGAATAAACTGTGTTTTGCAAAATACTATCCGCTACGCACCAATGCGCGTTTCCGAGACGTGCTGGGTCGGGCTCGTCGCCGGGGTCTTCGCAAGCTGTATGTGCCGCAGGCGCCCCAAATCGCCGTCGTCACTATTCGAGTCTGACGACGCTCGGCTACTGTGGTTGCGCACTCGCGCAGGGGCGTCAGGGTACGGCTCGTACCCCAGCGCCCGACTACGCGCCAGCATGTTGCGCTGCAGCTCCGGGAGCTCCGCCATCTTTTCAGACGTATCAGACGGCAGAAACGTGCGGCTCAGTTAGTGGATGACGTCATCATGACGCCGCACAAGAAATCTATATAACCCTGTTGAGGCTACCTACGATCTTTCATCGATCCCAACTGCAAATTTAAAATGCCACCAGTACTCTCCAAGCGGGTAGAAGTAATTCTACATCGCATGCGGTTGAATGTCGCATACACGCGCAACTTCCTCTCCAACATAAAACAGGCTACGTCGTCACTCTGCCCACACTGTTATGTGCGAGAAACCCTGCCGCACCTGCTCTGTGAATGTGCTCGATTCAGTGCTCAAAGAGTATCCCTCGCAGTGGCTTTGGGACTGCCGCTTTCCGTGGACATGCAGCTAAAGGACGTTTTAGGACCATGGGCTTGTCCCAAACGTGCTTTACGGGCTACCAAAGCTCTGATAGAGTACCTGCAACACACAGGTCTAGACCAGTCGCTGTGAATAACTCCCCGTATCTGTGCGCATCAACTTCTTGAACATCATCGCCATCATCTTCATCACTTCATCAACTGGCGTAGCAAGTTAGGCATTTTAGCCCAGCTAACATCGCCAGACTGCATTAAAGATCGCTCTCTCTCTCTCTCTCCTAAGGCACCGCCATGTTGTTCAGACGTTAGAAAGAGGCGATTGGTCGCTTTTCCATACGTCATCACCCTGATCGAGGAGGAAAGACCGGGGGAAACCGTAACTGAATTTTTTATCTCATTTCCAAACCCCGGGCTACAAAACGGACTGGCATAGCTTTTACAGCAAGGGTCAGCGGTTCTGAATACCCACACAGCAAAAACTTGTCGAAAATCTCTTCACGACCCCTTTAAGGCTAGCTTTTAGCAAGAGAAGGTGCACGCTAGAATCGTAAAAATGCGGTATCTCCTTCTCCGGCAATCGCCCGGCCCCTCGTCTCGACTCTTTGAATGGAGCTCATGTATACGCGTGAGGGGTCGAGGCAGCTGAACCCGCCAGTCGACTCGACCCTCCCTCGTCGAGTCCACAGGCCCGGATACATGGACCCGACGAGGGAGGGTCAAGTCGACTGGCGGGTTCAGCTACCTCGACCCCTCACGCGTATATATGAGCTCCATCAACACCACCTAGACTTTCAAGGCCTGCGGAGTGCCGCCGTGACGTCACACGGCTGGGGCGGCCGCGCGCCGCCCGCAGAGCATGGAAGCGGAGGCACTGAACTTAGTGCCGTGTCACGGCGAAAATTGTGGGGTCGTAGCATTCTGTTTCTGTTCCCGTGCTTGGACATGACCCCATAGTCAGCCGACCATGTAACGCCAAGCTGTGGTGTTTGAGTAAACATATCGGTGGCCACAAAAATTGTTTGCGCTGTTGCTCGCGAATACTTTCTTGTCTAACCATTAACCGCACTAACTATAAATCCATCAGACAATAGGATACTGCTCATTCATTACATTGTAGTGTACACGTGGGATTTAAATGTCCCGCACTTGCAACTAACTCTAACGTTTTTAAGCTACAATCGCAAACGAGGAGAAGTTAGATAGGTTTGAAGTGAAGTTATAAGCACAACACATTAACACACGAAGCACACGAGCTCGTTTTGGATAGTGTTTGGGCAGTACAATGCAATACATGCTGAAAGACTCAACGTAAAGCTAAATTTGAATTTTACCTGTTCTTATTTTAAATATGTTTTTTTTTGTCACGTACGAACAGCATATCATTACGAATATTTTGTTGTAACATCCACACCATATTCAAGGTCACTGCCATGTGCCAAAAAGCGCTGTGAGAGCGTAATGAAAAGCAAGACCAAAAAATAGCATTATTAAGTGCAATGCACTTCTTAAGCGACCCTGAACCTGCGTCCACCGGCGATGTCCGCGCACGTGGAGATGGGCGCTAGCAGCCTGGCCGCTGACATAGCACATACCCACGTGGGGGATTGGCCAGGAATCTCCTCGTCTTCCTTGGCAACGGGGGGAGATGGGCGCGCGCTGCCTGGCCGCTGACATGGCACATACCCACGTGGGGGATTGGCCAAGAATCGGGCGTGAGAAGGGCTAATGCACCTGCTTAAAGGAGTACTGACACGAAATTTCAAAGCTGAGATCCGCTCTAGCAATCAAGTACAACGACAACACAAATAGGTGTCTGTGAATAAATGCATCTTTCTTTCTTTGTAGTTGTGTGTGTGTGTGTGTGATCTCTCTTTCGCGAACATTACCGAACCGCGCAAATTCAACTCGTGCATTCGCACTTTCACATTCTTCCCCTCGGGGAAATGCGGGGAATTTTTATATGACTAACTGGCTGATCATTCGTGGACGCCATTATAAGGATAATGAAAAATGTTCTATTGTGCACGGAGGTGTCTGCAGCCGATGCCTGTAAAAAGAGTGAGTTGATAAAAAGTTTTCACCTCAATAACGACTTTTAATTTTTTGTAATCCATTAAAATTAAGCAGTCCTTCACACACTACGCTGAAACTCGAAGGGGTCAGGACTATTTATCGTATTTCGCAGGAAACGATGCGACCATGTTGAACTATTACGCTTATCTTAAATTTGAAGGCATGTTGCTCCACATTCAGATAAAAGTATCACCACAAAATTACTCGAATTTTTTTTATGAACCAGTTCACGTCAATCCTGCGCCATTTACTTTTTGCAACCGCGCGTAAAAGTATTTATAGGGGAATTAATACGTCTAGATGAGTGAAACATGTGTTATTAGGGCTGTCTTTGTGACTTCTCGGCAAGCAACCTTTTTTTTTTTTTTTTTTTGCAGCGAAACATCCAAATGATGCCCGCTATCTTTTAAAAGCATGCAGATCGAACACTACAAATGCATTTATGATGACTTTAAACGGATTTATTGCACTAAAAGAACACCAGTCCTGCTGTGAACACAGTGACTGACTTGCTCAGCGTTTGAAGCTTTCTTTCTTTTGTTTTTGCGCTAGCGTCCGCGATCTTGTCATTCAGTCGGCAACAGAAGTTCTTAAGCAGAATGTTTTTACTGCACCACAGCACATGCTTCAGTAGGAGCTCACCCTGGAGTTCAGTGTAGGTTGAAAGTCTTCTCGGCGTATCGCACGTATCCATTTTCGTCGAAACTCGTCCTCTTGAGGAAACCGAAACACCGGCACTTTACACTCTGGCGTGTAATTTCCGCGACACCGCGGAACTGATCACTTGCTCGGCATCACAATTTTAGGGCGCACCATCCCGGCAGAATGACAAATGACAGGCACGAAAAGAAGCTTCGTCAGGATCATGCGCGCAGTACCATGCACGTGGGTGCAGTGAGAAAAAAGCTGACTGAGAACACAGCAGTTTCAGTTTACAGGCGCTGTCGAAAATAGTGCGGGGTAGGTATCATTCAACCTCCGTCGAACTTGCTTGCAAATAAAGGCTGTAACTTATAAACATAATTGTAAGTTATTTTTGTCGACAATTTACCGAACAATCTGTCCTCATTCTACCGCAGAATATACATCGATATTCGTTGTCACTGCGCGAACTGACACAAACCCGGGCATGGTGTGTGGCACTACTTGTACCTCTTTACCCTGAAGGAAACTTGTTGTGAGGGGTGGCTATGAAAATTCTGGGAAGTTGTGGTTAGTGAACCCGTCCGCCCAGCCACTACAAAGGATAATCCGGGAAGTTATGCTGAGTGGGCGCGCCTTTTCTTTTCGCCCCCTTCTCGTTGGGCTTTTGTGGGCCCCATCGGGAGGCAATTAGCGTGTCTCGCGACAATGGCCGTCTTTCTGCTCCTGCACGTACCTACCTGTGCCGGGACGGGGGACAGTGGAAGGGGTGGCCCCGAAAAGCTTGCAGGCGACGCCAGCAGAAAAGTATTTGGGCTTTGCAGGAAAGACGACCCTGTGCTTTGCCAAAAAGCCGACTTTTTCAATCAGCCCCCGCCCGCCCCAGCCCGATGACGTAGGACGCGTCGCGCAAAAGAGAATTTCGGCTTTATAGTCTAGGTGGTGTTGGCTCCATTCAAAGAGTCGAGGCGAGGGGGCCGGGGGATTGCCGGAGAAGGAGCTACTATTCAGCTCCCCCCGCCCCCCTACTCAGCCCGATGAGCGTGTCAACCCACCCCCTGCCTGCGAGTCGAACGGACTCGCCCCGACGGCTTTTTGACTCACCGCGTCCGCTTATACATGAGTGCGTCGAGTCCAAAAAACCTGTTTATTAAATGCTGAGCATTTCAGTAACTCACGATGTCACCCGCGTTGACGTCCGTAGTCGTAGTCCGCACCCCTCCCCCTACACTATACAAAAAAAATACTATCCGGCGACTGGTTTCGATCCCTCGACCCTGCGGGCGGAACGCAATGTACATGGTGCTCTACCCACTGCGCCACAAAGCCGACACAGAATGGGATGCTACGAACGCGCCTTATATCCTTGACTCATTCAAACTACGTCAAGAAGCTGCTGATACAACGCATTCACTACCACCAACTCCCCAAACACTAAACGTTAACGCAATGCACCCACCCCCTATGCGACGTATTTACTCGAGTCCCCCTCGCGGGGAGATTGGCCCAATTTTTCAACTCAACGCGCCCTCATCGGGTCAATGTAAACGGGGCTCATGTATCCGGGCTAATAAATACCCTCGGTGAGAGAAGGAGAAACGTTAAATAAAACAAAAAACGGCCAGGCATGCATTGCGCGCTAACCGAGTTCAGTGACGTATTCGTACGGGGAGTGTGCCACCCAGGGTAGTGAAGACAGGCCGCATCCTTTCCTCCCCGGGGCGGGCGCCCCCCCCCCCCCCCCCCCCCGCCCCCTTTGCATCTGAGCGTCGAGGGGCACCTTTTGGAGGACAATGAGTTCGCTAGTCGGCATCACGGGGGGCGCAGCGGATTATCCGTGCGCCGCTCTGCTCGTTTCCGGGCGCACCTTGCGTGCAGATGGCTTAAATTGGCGGCGGCCCTCCTCGCGTGTGCGCTGGGGGGAAGGGAGGCACCGCGGTAGATGACCTCCGTGCTCGAACCTTACAGACACCACAAGCCACGTGCAGCCCCGTGGAGGCTACATTGTTGTCAACAGTCCGCCCACTCAGGGCGCCTAACTCATCTCGAAGGAAACGACAAAAAGCGCCGGAGCCCTACGGTTCCATCTGCCGAGAGGGGAGGGGGAAATGTCCTTTCAGGGCCCCCTTCATGGTGAGTTGGGCACCCTCAGTGGGCGGATTGTTGAGAATGTAGCCTCCACAGTGCTGCACGTAACTTGTGGTGTGAACTATATAACAAATAAGTGCATATCTGCAAGAAAACCATCCGGTCTCGCAAAGTACTCTTGGGGAATAAAATGACAAAAGTTAAAAACAAAAAAAAAACAAAGAAGAGTATAGAAACGACACAACGTCTTCGCATATAACAAACTTTTTGGCGAGAACTTCTGTCATCAATTTGGGGTAGCAAATAAGAACAAAGTAGTGGAGCTAATGCTCCGTAAACGAAATAAAACAAAAAAAAAATGAAATTCGAGGTTAGTATACGCCATTTTAGTTTAAGAAATTGAGTAAATCCTTTTTATGGGTGGCATCTTGTGCCTTTTGTTCCGGATGACCGTATGCATCCAAAATGGACGCCTCTCATTTCGCCTTTTTTATGATAATGAAGGCGCTTATAGTTATGTCGTAAGTTATTTCAAAACCAAGTTAGGGCACTTTGTCGGCGTACACTCCGCCATGTATCGGGCTATTTTCGTTTACTTCTTTTTGTTCGCATGGCAGGGTACGAAGCACATCACATCCCCTCCAAACGACATCGTTACAGCACTAATGAGCGAATCAGTAGCGGGACCTCGGAAGATTGCGGCTTGTTCCGGGCAAAGCCCGTTCGGTGCCCGCATTGCCGTTTCTAATTATATCGCCGTGTTTCTGCACAGTCATGAGGGCTTAGAATTAGTGCGGGCTGCTGTACTTGCGCCTTTGACATTACGACGGGGAAGGAAAATGGCTGCCTAAACGATTTGTGCGTAATTGTAAGGCTGAAAAACACGAGAAAAAACACGGTTCAAAGCGAAAGCCAGAACGTGCTTCGCAACAATGAAACATACTTAAAAAACTGCCCTTGAGATGCATGCGGAAAAAAAAGGCTTCCAGAAAAAGCAGAAAAAGAATCGCATTGGCGCATAACAAAGCTAGGAATCGTAGGGGTGATTCCTTAAAGGTCACTCAAAACTACCTCACATGAGGCTAATCCTTTTTTCTTGTGAAATCAATATTTATAAAGAGAAATGCCACACAGACAGAGCAACTGACCGACCGACCGACCAACCGACCTAAATATCGGACTGGGCCGGACCAGACCAGACCAGACAAGACCAGAGATGCCCAAACCAGCCTGGGCTGGACCGACCAACCAACCCACCAACCGACCGACTTACTCATCAACGCCCGGCCCAAACAGCTGGACTGAGGGAGTTGAAATTTCGAGAGTATTTTCTTAGAGGCTGAAGGGCTCACCATGACTAGATTTTTGAAAATTACTACCGTGAAAAAGCTAATTTTCAAAACCGGAAAGTTATCATCATGAACAACCCACTCGGTCCCTCTGCAGGGCGAACGCCTCTCCAATGAACTTCCAACCATTCCGGTCCTGCGCTGCTCGAGTCCGCCGTTGGCTCCCGAAGTTTGGTACTTTATCCCTCCATCGTATTAATAGCCTTCCTCTTCGTCTAGACCTAGTTTCGGTGTCCACTCTGTTACCCTAATTGTCCACCGGTTGTGTTTTTGTCTCACTACATGGCCAGCCCGAGTCTATTTCTTTTTATTTACCTGAACTATCATATGACCTACTCTAGTTCGTTCCCTGATGCAGGAAGCTCGTTTCCTGTTATAAGTGTTATTCCTATCATTATTCGTTCCATGGTTTAAGTTTTCACAAATTTCTGATTATCTCGCTTGCCCGTTGAGATACCGGAGTGTTTTTTTTTTCTTCTTATAAATGTAACCTGTACAACCATCCGAAAACTAGTTTCGCGGCTTCGCCGTCGACAGCGCCTGTTCAGTGAACGGGAATTTGGAAGTGAATTTGTGTGTGTTTAGGGATTCTTCAATATATGTTTGGCTCTTCTATATATCAGTTTGTTTTTTGCTTTTTTTTTTTGCTCGCAAATGTTACCCGTGCAGATGCTATGAACAAATTTAAGGGATGAATCCTGTAATGCCGTTAAGCAGGCGAGAGGAATATTTTGAAATTGCACCGCTAACATATATTGAAAGGGCCCGACATAATATCAGCGCCCAGACAAACGTCTCGTCCCAGAGACTCGAAATTTTGGGAGTGCATTCCTTTTATCCTGTAGGAGACCAAAATTGTAGATATTTAAAAAAGGTATACACACAAAGGAATGAAATGGGTTAAAGTATGCTTTTCAGGTATTATTTATTATGTCCTGGAAACGTTTAGATATTGAACCGCTTTTCTCTGATATCGGCAACGTATACGAATGTCCAAAAACTGTTTTACAGGTTTCCCCCTTAACCAACCCATATGGAGCGAATTAGGATTTGGGTATGTTACTTATCCTTACAAATTCCACAAAATGCATTTAGCCCGTCGATATTGATTTTCGCTTATTAAGGTACCCATACGAATGTCCAAAAACTTACTTCAGGAGCTTCTCCCAACAAGCTTGTAAATGTGAGAGCGGGATTTTTGCAATTACACCCCTGAGGATGCGAACCCGGGTAAGAAGTGACATCAACGCGGCGTACGAGGTGCTGAACCAGAATTTTAAAATTCCGCAAGTGTTTCCCTATTGTGGCGTAGGGGCTCAATAAAGATTCATTTTAATTACTCCCTCATGAAAGCGAAAAACGCCACAAACCATTCCACTATCTGGATGTAGAGGACCAGCGAAGATGACGTGACACAGAAATTTGGACTAATGTACGAACTCTTGAAGGACGTTGTGCTGCGACTAGCCGTCCCTCTTCGTCGTTCAGTCTCAGCAGACCGTCCAGAATCGGAGGTAAATGTTCCCGTTCCTGGTGGCGAACCCGACACAGCACTTTAAATACTTCAGCGCGCGATAATTAATTACACTGAACGGTCTGAAAATCGCTTGTTCCAATTTCCTGCGCTTTCGGCCCGAAACGCGCATATGACAGAATCCCGGCATAACCTCACCGCTTTGAGCGGGCGTCAAAACACTGCGGAGTCTGGTGGGAGCGTCGTTTCGACCGCGCCGCCGCTGGAACTGAACGGCTGAGCCGCCTGCAGGTGCTAGGCCTGCCATTGCGGCGGAAATTCGCTGACCGCTTTCAATAAAAGTCTTGATGGCGACTTCTTTTGCAATTCCGGGCTATATTATCGCTTCCTTCCCGGTGTGTGGAACTTTATTTTTGTCAACAGTGCCTTTCTGGCCAGTGGTTATGCCTGTAGCTCTGGCTACGTGTACCCGTTTATGAATGTTCGGGCGCCCAGTCGCCGCTCGCGGGGCCTCGCAGTTTCCTCTAGGTGGTGTGGGGTCGCACCTGGCCGCGCGCGTGAAGTGTCGTCACGAGTTTTTGACGAGCGGTGTCCGCGTCACTTCTTTTGGCTACCACGGGATGATGTCGCGCTGTTGTCCATTTGCGGAGTGCCGCCCCGCCTGCTGTTCCGTCGGCGCGATAAATGAGATGCAATTAAAGTTTGTTATTCGCGTCGCTGGCCGCTCATGTTTCTGCCAGGGTATTCTGTTGAGTAAAGGAAGCGAACTGTGCAATAATATTGTTACGTGGCAGCAAGGCAAATGAGATGAAGCATTGAGGATGTGAGAGATATATTTCCATGATTGGTCCGCCTAACGTTGCGATCTATTTGCAAGCGGCCATGACCACTCGAGCCCCGAATCCGTGCCACTCACTGTTCCATCGTCGTCAGCGATGGGCCCCAAGGAGCTACGCGCCAGCGCCCACTTGCCCTAACATTACCCCCTCGTCGAAGGCGACAGTCCCGGTCGAGGTCACAGTGCTTGGATGGATGCAGTGATGATGATGTGAGGTGAGAATATACAGGGAAGTCCTTGCCGCCGCGGATGATGGTGAGCTTGATGAAAATTGGCTCCGGCCAACAGCTGTTCCCGGCGACGCCATGAAGGAACGTCCGAAGCACCTGGAGACACGCCGGAAAACGGGGCAGGGGAATGGCGTCGTCGTCTGGTCAGGTCGTGGTCACGTCTCGTGGGGTCTGGGCGGGTCATTGGCTGGGGACACGGGGCTGGGGAATGGGCGCGTCCATGGCTCACCGGTGCTGGGGCGGCCTAAGCGGTCCGAGAGCTTCGAGGCGGTCCCTTCAGGAGCCGAGACGGGGTGAAGCTGGGACCAGGATCTGGATGAAGAGCGCAACCTCCGCCAAAACATGTTACGGGGCAGCAAGGCAAATGAAACAAAGCACGGGAGATTTGAGCGATATATTTAAATGAATGTGCCGCAGAGCGATGCGATCTATTTACAAGCGGCCATGATCGCTCGAGCCATGAGTCCGTGCTATTCACTGTTTCGTCCCACTTGCGTTTCCCTTAACAATATCAACGCCGAAAATTTGGTGCCAGTAACAGCGAAGCTGTTGTCGACAGAGGCTTTCATCGGAGTAAATGTGGTAACGCGGTCGCGGCGATGTCCTGGAGAGGGCACAGCACAGGTAGGGGGCGCCACGCACTCCTGCAGCAAGTTAAAAGAAATCCTGAACGAGACGCCTGTACTATAGGCAAATCTCTCCCAAATTCTGGTGGCAGTGTTTACACTTGTCGACGTTGTTGAGCAAAAAGAAAACATTAGGCATACTGGAGGCAAGACACCAATGCGCAGGTGATACCTCGAGTCTTTGAGCAGCCGCTGAATTACCCGCCGCGGCGGCTCAGTGGATGAGGCGTAGCGCTGCTGAGCGCGAGGACGCAAGTTCAGTTCCCGGCCGCGGCGGCCGCATTTCTGATGGAGGCGAAAAGGAGGAAAAACGCCCGTGTGTTCGATATTTTGGTGCACGTTAAATATCCCCAGGTGGTCAAAATTAATCCCGAGCCCTCCACTACGGCGCGCCTCATCGCCGGCGTTGCGTCGGCGCCTTAAACCGTATACAATCAATCAATCAATCAATCAATCAATCAATCAATCAATCAGCCGCTGAATTACCGATTTCTTCCGCCATCAAAATAGTGCATCTCATGAAACGGGAGTCGTTCTGAGCGCGACACGTTGCCATCGCAAAGGTAGCCGAACAGGAGTCGAAACACTTGAGGGCAACGAAACCCACCGAGGCCTTCATATAGCGCGACGCAAAAACAAATTCAATACGCTGCGTACGCCGTCAACGCGTTGGTCAACGCCACCGTCGCTCGGCTCAGTTTAGCAAAACTTGATTGAGGTTGAGGAAGGGATTAAAGGAAGGAACTTGGGTGGAGCCCTCTTTCCAGCGCCCAGAAGCTTGTGCCCCAGCCCAGGCCCTGTCGACCAGCTGGCACTGGTCTTCCAAGCCTGGCTGGATAGAGTCACCTCCCGTGTTTCTAGATCTACCAGCGCAAAAAAAAAGAAACGACAAAAACGGATAGAGCCCCTCTTGGCTTGTACCGGGTCCAAATGGCTCATGCACATGCGGCCAACATAGGTCGCGAAATGGCCGAAACAGTGGCTGCCGGTGAGAATTATGCGTATCATTGCATTTTTTACGAAACTTGAAATTCGGTATTCGATGGTAACGTGAGGGTCAACTTCAGGTTGCAAAATTTAGAAAAAAGGAACTCGCGTTATAGTAGAGTAAATACTGTCAAGTAATACTGCAACCGGGTTGCGACCGTGAAAGCTCGTCCAAAGAACCTGCTTGCTCGCTTCTGCTCCCGGACGAAAAAGGCCGAATGCGTGAGCAAGGCGCGAAAGGCTAAACTGTGCCTGAATGGTATCGGATTCCCTGAAACCGCGGATAGCCCTGTCTATATAAACGACCACCTGACCCCCGAAAACAAGGCACTCTTTTCTCAGGCGCTTTCTCTAAAAAAGGCAAATAGCTGGAAGTTCCTATGGACAGACCACTGTCAAATTAAAGCCAGGAAAACCACAGAAAGCAAGGTACTCCGCATCACTTGTGAAGCTGACCTATCTAAAATCTGCTGGAGAACCTCATCCAATCCGAAATTCTTCCTCTTTTGGACTTAAATACATCCACATATGGCTACCTATTTCTCAACTGACCAACTCAATTGCTTGCTCTCGCCTGTCTCCTCTTCTGCCATTCACATAAATGCAAGAAGCATCCGTAAACATTTTGACGACATACAGCATCTTCTTTCCTCGTTTGAAAATCCTTTTTCTCTTGTCAGTATCTCCGAAACCTGGCTTTCCGACGACGACAAAAATTTGTTCTGTTTCTCTTCTTACAAATCTGAGTACTCGAATCGTGCACATAGCAATCATGGAGGTGTAGCCGTGTACATCAACTCTGCCACTAAGTATAAACGTCGACATGACTTAGAGTTAAATGTAACGGACTGCGAAAGAGTCTGGGTGCAACTAAACCATAATTTTCTCAACCTTGACAATAAGAATTTTATCTTTGGATGTGTCTATCGATCTCCATCCTCCTCAGTCATTAATTTCTGTGAAGCCCTTCATGAAGTTTTCCATACATTATCTCTTGAAGACACAAATGTAGTGATTATGGGCGATTTCAATATAAACTTACTTGATCTTTCTTCTCTTAGTTCTTTAAATTACTCCAGCGCTTTTCAGAGCTTTGGATATGAATGTTTAATTTCCCTTCCCACTCGCTGCATTAGTGGTGTAAGCACACTCATTGATCATGCTCTTTCTAATCTGTCACCTGCACCCGCCGCAGGCGTTCTTAATGACGACATTACTGATCATTATCCGATTTTCCTGCGCTTCACGAGCAACACCATTCCAACCAGCAAATCCTTCATCCGAGATGTTTTCGACAAGGAATCGTTCATTGATGCTGTAGAGCGCACTGATTGGCCCTCAGTGATACCCTTAGACGATCCCCAAATTGCATTTTCAGAGTTTTCTTCTATTTTGTTGTCTCATATTCAATGCCATACACAGAACCGTAAATGTAAAAAAATATACGGCAGTCCTCAGAGCCCTTGGATAACTGAAAAATTATTGAAAGAACTAAGAGCCAAATAGAACCTTTATAAAAAAACAAAACGTAAGCCTTTTAATTTGAAGTTACTTGACCGATACAGAAGATTCTGTAATGCTCTTGAAATACGGCTGAAAAATGCAAAAAGCTGTATTATGAACGCAGAATTGAAAATGCTGTATCTAATGTAAAGAAGGAAGGAAGGAATAGTACAGGAAAGGCAGGGAGGTTAACCAGAATACTGTCCGGTTGGCTACCCTACTCAGGGGGGAGAGGATACGGGAAATGAAAGAGAAAGAAAGGACAGCGGTACATATTAAAGGAGAAAATGAGAGAAAGAAAAGTAGAAAAAACACAAGGCGTGACCAGGCAACTATAAAGAAATGGGAGGTAGTTAACTCTTTCGTGAACAGGAACGGAAGGCACTCTGGAATAACTACTGTTCAGTATAATAACGACACGTATGACAGCCCACAATAAATTTCTGAGGCCTTCAGCAATTATTTTTTTCATACTGATAATATCCACAGTGCTGATTACAATCTATCCCTACCTCGGCTGCCCCAATCTTTCTTTTTATTTCCGACCGCATCTCACGAAGTCCATGATGTCATCCGTAGCCTGAAAACAACAAGTCCTGGTCTCGATGGTATTCACCCCACCCACATAAAAATGATTGCGCACGCTATTTCAGATATTTTGGCAACCATTGTCAACCTAACGTTAAAAAATGGCATCTTTCCTGTTGAACTGAAAAGGGGTAAAATCGTTCCCGTCTTTAAAAAGGGGGACTGTGCAATAATATCTAACTATCGCCGGATATGCATACTACCATTTCTTAGTAAAGTGTTTGAAAAATTACTTGAAATTCGCATCGCGAATTACATCAATAAATGTATGATTCTAACACCTTCTCAATTTGGTTTTCGCGCGGGATATTCCACTAACCTCGCTTTGTTATCTCTAACCGATAAGCTGAAGAAAGCAAGTGATGGAGGGTACTACGCAGGCTCTGTATTTGTAGACTTCACCAAAAGCGTTCGACACTATCAACCACCACATTCTTTTTATGAAGCTTGAAGCAATAGGAGTAACTGGTCCCGCACTATCATTAATAAAAAATTACTTACTCAACAGAAGTCAGGTTGTTAGTGTGTCAGGAATTAACTCTAGGCCCAAAATAACAAATATAGGCGTACCTCAAGGTTCTATTCTCGGCCCTCTTCTTTTCATAATTTACATAAATGATCTACCGAACTGTCTTAATACTTCAGATTGCTTACTTTATGCAGATGACACAACAATTGTTAACACTGATAAATGCCTCCAATCCCTTACAGAAAAACTAAACAATGACCTGGCAAGCTTGGAAGCTTGGTGCTCTCATAATAAACTAGAGATTAATCCTACTAAAACCCGGTTCTTTGTTTTTCACTCTCCCCAACGTGTAATAAATTATGTCCCACAAGTATTTCTGAATCAATTTGCAACTGAAGCAGAAGAAGAGGCTGTTTTTTAGGAGTTCAGTTGGACCGTCACTTGAAATTTCACTATCACGTTTGTCATCTGAGAAGGAAGATAGCGTACGGCATACGTGTTTTGTTTAAAGGAGCCATGAAGAGAAAACACAAGTTTGGTTCATTCGAAAGATTGCCTCGTTAGAACCATAACGACACCACTTATAACGCAAACTTCGCTCAAATAAGCTACATAATTAGGAAAAAAGGAAATGACCATGCGACCCACCAGCTCATTTTCCGCAACAGAACCTGTGATGTCACTTGGGAATGCTCTGCGATTGGCGGAGGCCGGCAAAAGCAAACGCATGTTAGGCAGGGCTTACAGTTTGCATAGCGAGCTAAATGCCCGTGAAACATACTGCACATTCTTTTTATGACAAAGAACGGTGGAGTAAACGGTTGAAGGTCCGAACGAACACGCAAGCGTGTGCGCCAATGCGTACGAAACTAGCGCCGGCCGAGCTCGACATCTCGCCGTCGCGCAGACGAATTTTCGGGTTCGAGGCTCTTCGGGGCCAACGAACCGTTCCAGCACGCACAGCCGCGACCTTGCTTCGTATCGTAATCCCTTCACAGGAGGTTGGCCGTCATATCGCCAACCAGCAAAGGTAAAAATAGAAACGAGGGGAGTAAGCAACAGCAAGAAGCGACGAGATAGTGCCAGTCGTCGCGTAAGTTTCGAATGGTGTTGGCTTGCTGCTGTCGTTACGAGCTCGTTTCCAGTTTACAACCACTGAAAACTTCAGTTTGTTCGAGTACTTTACAATGAAATTTCGTTGCTGCGTTTTGAAATGCCCATGTAGTACGGGCAAATCGTCGAGGGAGTGCGACATCCCCGCCGGTGAGGAGATCTCCTTTCATGTGCTGCCCAACGACGAACCTAGGCGAAGCAAGTGGCTACGTTTTGTGAACTTTGCAAACGGAGGAGAAAGAGAGCTAAAGGAAGTACGAGTGTGCTCGCTTCATTTCCGAGGAAGTGATTACGGCAGGGACCCTTACGTTAGCTCACTCCTGGGACATGCTGGCGCTCGTCGCCGACTTCGTCAAATCGCTCTGACCTTGGGGAAAAAAATGCCGTAAACACCGCGCATTGACGCTCGTATCTTTCTGGTCGAAGCAGAGAGCTCGCGCGAACGGCTTTCCATACACGACACCGGCCAACTGGCATAAGTGATACTGCTACTGAAATTGAACTATTATTAACCGTAATCAAAATACGGCACATACGTACCAGTCTATATTCGTCCGTCGCGACGGGGCTGACGAGGCAGCGGTGCCGACGGCTGGGCGTTCGTCTGTTGTGGCTATCGCGGAATGGTCGCTTTCCCGTCCACCGCGTATCCCACAACTCTTACCGCTCGTGCACTTAGAAGCATTGAGCGTTTTAGTGGTGTGAGGTTGTTAAATGCAAGCCTGAGCTCCTCGGCGAGAGTTTTGTTCTCCGGATAAGGCGATTCCATGACTAGGGCTGCGGGTGCACTAGGTTTTACTAGTATTTTTATAATGGCCGCCGTCTCGATCGACTCCCGCGTGTGGGTGCTATATGGAGTCGACATACTAAGTATCTGTTTCATGGACCGGCTCTATGACGCCATTGTACACGTCACGGAATGTTCAATTTTAGCGGGAGATTAAAAATTTTGGCTTAAATTGCCTTATTTCTCAGTAAATAAAGCATCATTTGCTTCCGGGAAAGCGCTTGGGGTACTATGAAACACCTAATCTTTCGAAGAAAACAAACTTTTGTTTTCTCCTCATGGCTCCTTTAAGGCTCGGGATGTATTCTCTCGGCCTACATTACTTTCGTTATACTACGCTTTTGTTTATTCCCACATTAATTACTGTATTTCATCTTGGGCCAATACCTACAGCACCCACCTTTTCTCCCTTCAAACTATGCAAAACCAATGTATTAGAATACTTACCCGCAGTCCTTACCGCAGTGACGCCAAAACACTCCTTCTTGAGAACAACATTCTAAATATTGAAAACAGTTTCAAATACAAGCTAGGTATCTTATTGTTTAAACAAATCAACAATCAGCTTCCTGTGTTCATAATCCCGAAATGCAACCTATTAAATACTAACTTCACAAGGTTTGCACGTAATCACAATTTCATTTTACCTCTAGCTCATCCCAACTACGGCAAACAAACAGCTCTTTTCACCGGTATCCGGCTATGGAACACCGTATACCACCGGAAATAAAAATTTCCCAATCAATTGGAAAATTCAAAAAAGATCTTAACACGTTCCTCACGTCCATGCCACAATCGCCATAATTTTAAATAGTTTTTACTTTTCTTCGTGTTCTTTACCTTTCTACTTTCTGTCCCTCTCTTTTTCATGGCAACCTTTCCACAACCTTCTGCCGATGAATCACCTCATTGGTGGTGTTGTATATCGCTGCGAATAAATGTGGTTTCTTTTTGCGCTATCATTTTTGCTATTTTCCAAATTGTGTCGCTCTCACAATTGGAATGTTGAATTACTCTTTCTGCTGAATAATTTTTTGCTTTCTTTCTTTTCTTTTTTTGCTGTTCTGTTGTGTGTATCGATCTCACAATTTGAAATATTGAATTACCCTTGTTTTTTTTTTTCAGCATAATTCTTGCTTTTTTTTTGCTGTTCTGTTGTGGAATATCTGGTGTTGCCTGCGATGTATTTTATTTGTTTTTCGCTACTACTGTTTGCTGCTTCAAATATATTTCTTATGTTCACTAATATAGGAGGTCCCGTTTCAGTCCCTGACTATGGGACCTCCTTCTGTATACAAAAATTTTGTAATCTATCGATTGCCTAATAAAATCCTTGTCTGATTCTGATTCTGAATTAGGGTTTAAGTGCAAGGGGCAGTAAGTGATTTCCTTCCGTGATTTTTGTTCACTACGTGGCCAGCCAAAGTCCACTTCTTTTTCTTAAATTTGAACTGTGATGCCTTCTACTCGAGTTTTCACCCTGATCCAGGAGGCTCGTTTCCCGTCCCTGTGCTTTACTCGGGTGTAGCACGCGCCCCCCGCGGGCCATCCTCCCGTTCCGAAATCACAGTGCCGATTCCCCCGCGTGTCACTTGCCACGCGGTGAAATCCCCCCTTTCCTTTCCCCTTCGTGCGACTTCACCCGTGCCAGAACCACCCTTGAAACTGTTGGCCCCTCTCCCCGCGCGGGCCCCCCGGGTGGGCGCGGCCTTTGTTAACTTGTCTGGATGCGGAGGGCTTACGGTCAAGGGGAAGGAGGGCTACCACGACGTTTTTTTTTTTTTTTTTAGTTTGTGAGTTTTAGTTTTTATTTCAGAGTCTAGTTCTAGTGAGCGGAGCAGCCCCTCTTTTTTGCCGAGCAAAACCGAACACGGGGGAAGGGGAGGGGTAAAAGAACGCGGAGTCAGAGCGCGTAAACTGCATTCTGTTCCTGTGTGCGGATTAATGGTTATTTACTGCCTTTTCTCCTTGAATTTGGTCTTTCTTCTCTCTATCTTTTTTCTTTAAAAATAAGTCTGAAAATCTCGCCAAGGCTGAACTTCTAGTGACCGGATATTGTAGCAGATAACGTTGTAACACGCAGAACGCAGCATTACTTCAATTGCCGTGGATTTGTTCCTGTCTTTTATTTGTTATTTGTATATTTTATTACTACTGCCCAGTTCTGCTTATTGCAATATTGTTATTGCCCGTTTGATTAGTTTTATACGATGCCCGTTTTTTCTCTTCCTTCGCCTTTTCCGAACTTCTTTCCTTTTATTTTATTTCTTTCCTTTCTCTTCGACGGTCCTTTGGTGTAGAGCAACACTATTGGCTGCGATCTTTCAATAAATGTCTCTGTATATTTTTATGCTTGTATATTTGTTGCCTTAGCGTGAGATTGGTGAGTCCATTTTTGGACTGTGCACATTCTTTTATGCATCTCCTACAACAATGCCTTTTGGGCGATGGTGCTTTTCATAATTTTTTATTCGTGTTTCCGTGATCCTGTAAGAATTGTTTAATTCTTGTCGTCGGTTCGTGAGGGCGGCTTATAAGATAAAAAAGACTTGTTTTAATTTTGTCGTCGCTTCCTGATGGCGGCATATAAGGTAAAAATTTTTTTATTTCATTGGTACTCTTCGTACATATTTTAGGATTTTTACGTTTTTGTATGCATGCCTTTTCACATTCCCTGCGATTAATTATCGCTATCTACGCTATTATAACAATTAAATGTGTTACGTCCGCCGATTCCGCATTTTCGGGCAAATGCACGGCACTCTACGGTAAGTTTTGACAATTTTCTATTCCTGTTTCCGTCGTTGTTTTGAGGGGTTTTTTATTGTTCTAAGTCTGTGTTTAGGGGGTAAAATATGGTATATTTCGCAAGTATACTGTTATATAAATATATATTTTATTTTCCCGTATTATTTTGTTCATCCCATTATTTCTGTTTAAGTTAAATATAACGATTAAGTGTGTCGCACAACCGCAGGATGTTATGTGCTTGGTCCGTTTTTGTATTTTTCTTTTCGTGAACCGGTAGTTCTTTTATAGGCTTTTTTTTATTCTGTCTTTATCTGGGGGGAGATATATAAGGTGCCTAATTTTGATCTCGTATGTTCCCTTTTATATATTTTGTTGCCTTTTATTTTTTGTAATATCTTTCCACCAACTATCTCTATTTTCGCTATTATAATAAGTCAATGCGTTGCTTCTGTTCATTGCTTCAGCTAAAACCGACATTTCTGCTATTCTGTAATGTTATACAGCCAGCCAGGAACTATTAAGCATGCTGATGCGACTATTTCTCCAAAATTTAATCGTTTTATTTAAGTCCCTGATTTGACACTGCGGAAACTTTTCTTTTTTTCAGTCGGCCCTTTGTTTTCGTATCTCTTGGTGGTATGGGCGCAAGAAACGCTTTTTTCTGTGTGGGATACGAACGTTTTCGCACAGTGATGCCACGCGTTTTTTTGGTCCACCCGTAATAATGCAAACTAAACCTTTTCCGATTTCCATAACCCCAATTAGTGGGCTCAACTAATCAATATTACAGCTGGTCAGGTCACCGTGTTAGTAGCGCTAAGATTATTCGTTTCACAGGCATCCCAAAAATACAACTGTGATTGAATGTCATTTCAACCAGAAAACATATTAGGTAAATTCCCGCTATTGTTCCCCTCTCCGTTCCCCTGCGTGCTACTCTACCCGTGCCACAAGCACCGTGGAAACTGCTCGCCCCTCTCCCTGCGGGGGGGGGGGGGGGGGAAGAGGCTCTTGCGTGGGCACGGCCTTGCGGGCACGGCGGAGGGCTTCCTGTCAAGAGGAAAGAGGGCTACCGCGACGTCTCTCTCTCGTTTTTTTTTTTTTTTTTAGTTTGTGAGTTTTAGTTTCTGAGTTTAGATTTAGTGAGTGGAGTTGGCCCCCTGTTTTGCCGAGAAAAACACAAAAGGAAAGAAAAAAAGAGCCAAAAGAAAGCAGGCTTAGGGCGCGTAAAACTGCATTCTGTTTCTGTTGTGCAGAATAATTTTCATTCACTGCCTTTTCTCTTTGAAGTTGTGCCTTTCTTCTCGCTATCTTTCTTCTTTAAAAAATTAATCCAAAAAAATCGCCAGTTCATTACTTTAAGTGACGGGATATATTGTAGCAAACAACGTTGTAATACATAAAACGCAGCATATATAACTTCAGTTGTCATGAATTTTTTCCTGTTTTTCTTTGTGTATATATATTTTGTTACTGCTTCACAATGCTGCTTATTGCAAAGTTTTTATCACCCCTTTGATTAGTGTCATATGATGTCCGTCTTTTTGTTGTTTCGCGTTTTTCTTTCTTTCCTTTTTTTTATTTTCCTCTTTGTCTTTGCTCTTTCTTTCATGTTGAGCAACTCTCTTAGTTGAAATCTTTTAATAAATGTCCCTGTATATTTTTATGCGTATAATTTTTGCCTTAGTGTGAGATTGATCAGTCCATTTTCGTACTGTACACATTCTTCTATGTATCTCCTACAAAAATTCCCTTTGGACGAATGTAGTAATCTAAATAAATAAATAAATAAATAAATACGGACTGACTGCAGAACGACTACGTACACTCTGGGGAAAGAACTGAAGTGTGGAAGTCAGAACAGCTAACTTTAATATGCATATCCATAACGAGGACAAAAGGACGGTGTATTTGGCCAATGACAGTTTGCGACTCTCAGTACAATTTTGACTCCGTTGGCACCGTTCATATTCACGCCGTAATTAAAATGAAGCCTGTTCATGTTGCAATCAGCATACATTATTATTAAATGGTGAAAAGATGCGCAGACATTCAGAGAATTGTATAGCTCTGCATTCCATTCTTCAGCCACTTGTTTTCATTGTGAGTTCTTTTTTTTCTAGGGATATTTAAGTAGCTCACTTAAGTAGCAGGAAACCTAACATTTTAACGAAAATGATCTGACCAAGTTAAAAATATTCATATTATACCCTACAAAACCGAAGAATAGAGAAGCAAAGTCCTCTGAACAACACTCAAAATACGAAATAAAAATGACGAGATTGCGAACCGTGTAACGCCCTGCATTTCCACAAAAATGCAGATTTGGTGGAAGTTTTACCTTGAGTGGCTGGTTATAATGGCCTAAATGGAGATAATTGGTCGGACATAAGTTTTAAATATCACAAAAATAAAATAGAAAAAATACAATTTTAACAAAAATGATCTGACAAAACAAAAATATATGGATCCTATACATTTCCCCCTAAAAGCAAACAACAAACAAACCAATCCGCAAATTAAAGGTGGACATATAGTACGAATAAAAAATAACGTAAATGCACCAATGCTGCAGTACACCTTGCATCATCCGAAAAAGGAAACACCATTAGCGAAGTAAAGGCCCTTCATCACTATGATCGTATATATTTACATCATTGGCGAAAAGAAACAAAAGAAACTTTAAAAGAATAAAATAATACAACGTTTTTTGCGACTCGCTGCCGTATTCGACTCTCAAAAACTCACTCTGGAAAAGCGGTTTAAGAATGATACACATTTCTCAGGATTTCTACATATATTTTAAAGCAATGGTTGCTATCATCGTAATGTTTTATAATGAAAATTCAAATGGCAGAAGCGCATGTAATTACGTCCGCAAAAAGTCTGATATTCCGAACTGTGTTTCAAAAAGTAGCTGCAATGAGCGTTAAGTTTCTGGGAGTTACGTTATGATTTCGATAGAGTTCTGCAATTA
Organism: Haemaphysalis longicornis; assembly: GCF_048455015.1. Lineage (NCBI taxonomy): Eukaryota > Metazoa > Arthropoda > Arachnida > Ixodida > Ixodidae > Haemaphysalis > Haemaphysalis longicornis. The sequence continues at coordinate 290,109,778 of NW_027526295.1, read as the reverse complement.
ATTTTCTTCAGTGCTGTGAGGTTAACAGCACATACAGTTAATTTATAATTACTTGGTGACTTTAATACATTGTTTTTTTTAAACACGAATCTATGGACGTTACACACTCTAAAATCAATTCTCGTCACTAATGCTTCCAGGAAGAAATTGACTCAGCCGGAAAGGGTACCGGAGTATCGACGTCATGGATAGCAGTGGAACACCTTGGCGGGGCCCTTTACGGGAGCGGAGGCAGGCTGTGAAAATTGAACAGGGCGATAACAATACCCCCTCACACAGACTCGTGAACCAGCCTGTTTACCAATCTTTTATTTTAGCCAGGTGACCTTCTACACTCTATCTCCCTCGTTTACCAGCCCTCGCAACTTCCCGCTATTTTCTCTCTCTCTCTCTCTTGTTCTGCCTCGCCCGACAGTTGCAGATCACTATCTCTACCTCCCCTAACCTCCAACAGCAACTTTCTTCTTCTGCTCCTTCTTTTCAGCGCATCGCCATTCATCACGGCGGGGCAAGGGCCCCCCGTCTATCCCCTTCCCTGTTCTCCCCGCCCGCGTTCACGGGAGAAGAGGAAAGGGGGCAGCGTGCACAGTCGTTTCGAAAGCGGGGAGGTTAAAAGGAGGGGGAAAGAGCACGAGTGGATTGGCAGGGTTGGACTGAAACGGGGGAGTTGGGATTAGGTGGAATCGTGCACACCCCGCTTTACTCCCATCATCCTTAGTTCCATAGCTCGTTGGGCCGACCTAAGTTTGCTTTACAGTTGTCTAGTAAGGCGCCCAGTTTTCGCTCAATATGTCATCACCGCCAGGGCACATTGATTGTGTACTATTGTTTTCAGTGACATAGGTATCTTACTTTTCATTATTTGGGAGTGCTCGCCCAGTGAACTCCACAGCATGCCTATTCTCCGTCCGGTTTCTTTCTCGTGGTTTGGATCAGCACTGACAACTTGTTCAAGGTAGTCATACTCTTCCACTTCTTCTCGCGTTGCGTTACCTAAGCTGAAGAGGGCGCTTCCACCATGCGTAGTTATCACTACCTTAGATTTATTCATACTTATTTGTAGCACCGCGGCCAAGCTTTCTGATCGTAGTACCTCAAGCATTTTTTGCAGGCGCTCCGCCGGCTCACTGAGCAAGAAAATGTCGTCTGCAAACTTCAAATGATTCAGGCATTCCCCGTTTATCCGCAATCCTCCGTTGTCCCAGTCTATAGCTTCCCAAATACCCAACAGTTTTGGCGAGATGGTATCTTCCTCTCGCGCTCCTTTTCTGATCAGGAACGCCTCGCTTTTCCGGTGAAGGGTTATCCTGCCCGCACGTCTCCTATTGTATACGTCGTCTAGGAGTCTTATGCAGGTCTCCTCTATTCCCTGGTTTTTCAGTGCTTCAAGCACTGCTGCGGTGCTTACTGAGTCAAAGGCTTTTTCATACTTCCTAAATGCCATGCGAAGGGCTTGCTATATTCCGCGAATGTTTCGATTGCTTGATGGAGGGCATGGATGTGCTCTGAGTATCGTTTTCTGAACCCAGCCTGTTCTCGGGGTTGTTGGAAATCTAAGCAGTCGATTAGGGGCTCAACAGCTTGTATACAACTGAGAGTAGGCTGATCGGTCCTTAATTGTTAAGATCTTTAGAACCTCCCTTATAGTGAATAAGAACTGTGTGGCATTTTTCCATGCTATGGGAACTTCAAAGTCCTGATGCGTTTGGAAAATAGCTGCCAGCGAGCTTTTGTAGTACAATGTATCCTCCATCTTTTAAAGGATCCGCGGTTATCCGGAAGGAGATTTGCGCCGATCCTAACTCTCTTGCATGAGTAATCATGCGAACGACAATTAGAATTTGGAGTCCGATATCTCGGCCCGCAGACACGCTAGAAGAACTCTTCCAACTGATACTGTGTGAAAACACGAATGCCTCTAACTATTCAATACAAACATACCCACTTACGCCAGTCAGAAACAAGTTAATTAGTCAATTCTAGTTAATTGGGCTGCTGACAGCGCTAATTATCATCACCGTTTGTGCCCCTCTGGCCCCATAATTAATTCGCAGAGGTGGTCTTTACGTGCCTCCCAGTACCTAATTTTTCGAAAACTGTTAACCTAATTTTGAAAATCCTGTACTAATACAGCGATAAATGGCCTTTACTTCGCTAATTATGGTTTTTTCTTTTTGCGAAGATGAAAGTCGTACCACGCAGAGTTGTTCTGTTGGCACGATTTTTATACGCATTTCCAACGTTCTTTTGCTTACTTTTCTTATTTATTCTTCAGTTTAAGGGGTGATGTACAAGATGCAAATTTTTATTTTGAGAAATCATGTTCTTAAAAATTTTACTTTTTTTACGTTTCGGTTCTTCAAAATTCTGTCCAACAAATAATATACATTTACGATATTATAACGATTACAGGTGTTGCTTTTGGAAAAATCTGCATTTGTGTGGAAATGAAGGGCGTAAAACGGTCCTGGCCGGGGGGGGGGGGGGGGGGGGGGTACTCGGTAAAGATTGCTACGCATTAAAACGGAACTATTACACATCTCGCCTAAACCAAAGAATAAACGAGAAAGGTCCGCTGAAGAACACTGGAAATCCGAATAAAAGTTGGCATCAACGATCCAACACTGCAGTACGCCTTGCATCTTTGGAAAAAAAAACATAATTAGTGATGTAAAGACACTCGATCAATCGCCGTAATGGTATAAATTCACATCATTGGCGGAAAGACACAACATAAAACTTAAAAAGCATAAACTAATCCAACGCCTTTGCTATACTAATAGCCAAATTTGGCTGTAAAGAACTGACACTATAAACTAGCGGCATTAGAATGCTACGCATTAGTAGACGATTCTCTGAATTTCTGCACATTTTTTTCGCTGCAATGAGGCACTCTCAAGTTCATTGGTGAAACTGGTAGGCGCTATTTCCCTGCACTATTTACACTGGTTCCGCGCTATTTGCCTACATACTGTGAACCAATCCAGGCAGATTATCCAGCTCAAAGAGGGCCTTCATAAAAGCGTGCTGGGGCGAGCGCGCACCCGCAGCCCACACCCGCAAAGAGAAAGCAATACATAGAGAAGAAGAAGAAAGAATTCCGAGGAGCTCCAGCACTAGATGCGGGTTGTCTCTATTGGAACAGTAGCTCAGTAGTACGCACGAACGGAGCTGCCCGCTGCACTTGACGACATGCATTCTTCAGCACTGGGAGCTGGGGACGTATTCTGGCTACGAAACAGCAATCGATGGGCCACGCAACGGCAAGCAGCTCCGGCCCTCGCAAGCTGCGGGAATGCTCTCATGACATCGCGCCACCGGAGGGTTGCAATCAGCTGACGGAAAGAAGCGTGATCTAGCCGCGGTTATGGAAATTTTTGCGCCACCAGCACTTGCTGTTTCCCCGATTTAGGGCCCTGCCAGCCGGAAGCGCTTTGCACAGCATGCTGTATATGGGATGCATTCCGAGCGCTCTGGCCGCGGTATTGGATGAAGGTAATGAAAGTCATACCTTTGTATCATCTCTATCTTCAGCCACAACCTGGCCCGTCCGCAAATTGCTTTCTTATGCAGCACGTGTCCCTCATGGAAAGACAGGGGTGCCGAAAGTTCGCGTACTTTCTCTATGCCATATTTATTTGTCTTCACTTGCCGAAATGACGTCATAGGCGCGTGTGAGTGGGTTGTATTGCCGGGATGGCAATTACATCACTCCATATCGCTGCCGTTGTGTATTAACGCATAAAATACCGCCAAGAACTGGACTTTCAACAACACAGGTGTGTTGTCAGTTTCAGAGTCAGCTACTGACGTTGTTGAGCCAAAGCTCTGAATTATTGAGATTGAGTCTTATCACCATTTACACAGGGTTGTTTCCATTTCTAGCGTCAGTAGCCGAATTTATTGTCGAGTCAAAGCTCCGCATTACTGAGACTGAGTCTTAATCCAATGGCACTCTTACGTCTCCATCCAACTTGGGCAGTAAACTGAAAATCGGCGGACTGCGACTGGACAGGAAGTGGGGAGATTTTGACGGCGACTCACTTGTCTACTTTACAAACGACGCCACCATCGTGTCAACGTCGACGGGAACGTTGCCGACTGGCCCCTTCAGCAACGCTTTCCCCGGCGTGCACCGACTCTGTAAGAATAGCCTTAGAGGGGTTCCAACCCTCCGTCACTGATTTAACATCTGGCATGTGCGAAGCAACGGCAAGTATACGCGTAGCTGGTCGATATCATCGGTGCTTCACCGGCACGCAATGCTCGAATATATATTTCTCACTGAATGCAGACACTCCAGCCGGCGACACAAGCAAAGCAACACGCCCAGTGCGGACACATAAGTCATACAGTTATTCGTATTTTCAGAACTGCCCCTTCTTTTCGGTTAAACGCACTCAGCTCATTAATGTATGTAAAAAAAGCAACAAAACTTCAATACCTAAGTATTGACGTATTTAAAATTTTATCCGTTCTGTAAGTCTATAAGAAGTTATTTATTAGGCGTTGAAATCACCATTTATATAAGTTATGTAAACAATGCCGATTGGGATTTCGTTCAGGAAGCCCAAAAAGATGAAGTTTGGCTACTGTACCCGAAATTTTCTTGACAATGGCTACCAAGTGGACTTCTTTCTTGACAAACGCTATTGATTCCATTATTCACACCCTCTTTGTTATAGTGCTTCAAAGCTATAAAATAACTATTACCAGGCTGGTATTTCCGGAGCAATTGCCTGTTAAACAGGAAGTACGCGTTGTGTACCCGATTGGTACGTTTTCATACGGCAAAAGGGCCAGTAAAAGCGTGCCGTAGGGTGGGTGCTTGGTCATTTGTCAGATACATGGTCTTATAAGTTAAATATTGCATTGCTTCGCGCTGTGAAGTGATGTCGAAATAGTCACCTTGCCACTAAAAAACGTATTATATTGTCATTAAAACAAGCCAAAGGCCCATATTACCCTTATAACAAGTGAAAGGCCCCGCTTCAAAGCTTGGTCCCAGTCTTATTACTGTTCGAGACTCCATTTGGTTTCTTTGTGTTTTATGAATTCTAGCCTCAAGTGCAGCTCTCATATAAACAATCCCAAGAATAACAACAAAATTCGGAATTCGGTCGCTAATAAAAGTGGGGTCATTTCAGTCCTCCCTCGCCCCCCATGCTCTTTTCACCCCCTATTTTTAGTTATGTTTGTGTTCAAAGTCATGTTCATTCCAATTTAGAGGATGTGTTACTTCGGTATATATCTTATCAATCAATAAGTTGTTTCAATACAGCTCCAGCACAATATTTTGAAGCGCATGGGTTAACAACAGAATTCTAATTGTGTAAACCACCGCTTCCTAAAACAAAAACATAACTTTAGCTTTGCAGCAACTAGAAATATTCTACGACCTCGGGGTCTAATTACACAAAATGAATTTTAGTGTTTTTTTAATTTACAATACTTTGCTATCAGACGTGCCAGCATATTCTGTTATTTTTTTTTTTTCAGCGATACTGGTGTGAATATGAGAATTCCATCTATGTTTCTTGTCCAAAACGTGAGCGGTAGGCAAATGTTCTATCGAAGCTCACCACATGATTTTTCAAGGCGAAATACTGAACTCTCTATGCTTCACGCTAGCGTGTTATGAGGTTCAGAATACAGGGTTTCAAAAAAAAAATCAAACAAGTTCTCACGAGTCAGACAGCGTGAGTTGGGGATCGCGCGGCAGGAAGAGAGAGAAGAGAGACAGATGGAGAGAGAAAACTTGATTGGTCGCTACAAGGATTATGAGGCGGAGTGGCCGCAGTCTCCAGCCTGGCGACGACTAGAATTCGCCGCGAGCTCGACATGTAGGTGGCGACAGCGTCGCGCTGCTAGTGTGGATGCTCCGCTGAGCGGCCCGTAAGAATGCACACTGTGGACGCCTTCCTGCCTTTTTCCCGCCGTATGTGCGCACGAAAGGTGCAAACAAGAGTGATATGCTGTAGTTCGGTTCCTCAACGTTCAATGTACAGCATGGAAGCGGCAGTCAGTTTTCATTACTACGCCAAAAAAAGCGACGACTCATCGGAAATCTCAGAATGGCCGTAATTGTGACAATGAACTTGTACGCTGTGGCTCGTAGCAAGCTCGATCTTTCCAGACTATGGCTTTGAGCCTTCAATAAAAGCATAAATAGAAACAAATTAGGAAGCCTCGATCTCTGAAATTCAGTTTACAACGGCAATCTCAATCGCTTTCACTGGTATACCATGACGCATTCTTGCATTCGTGGGATGCCCTGAAATGGTAACACTACTTAACTGCCCCGAAATTCTTTCTAAGAGCTTACGATATTTTTGTGTGTTCGAAAGGCAACATAAAATTACTGAATTTTGATCAGCGCAGAGATATAAAGATAACCGCTCTAACGGGTCTTTTAAATGAAATTTTAGCGACTCTGAAGGAAGGTTTCATGAATAACGGTGTCGGATCACTTTTTTACGGCTTTCGTAGCAAGTGAACTTGCGAATTGAATTGTCAATGCACGCAGTACAATCAACATCTCATGTTTAGCTAGGATTTCGCAAAGTGACAAGCAGGTTTACAGTGTGCAAACCAAGCTTCTGGGACCTCACAGTGAGCACAAATTTTCTGTTACGGCTGCTCTGTTGACCATTTGCGTTCCTTTTAAAATCTAACAGGTGCCTGAAACAGCGAGATGTGTTTGCATTCTTGCGTATAAGGTCGCTTCGCTTACGAACCCTAAAGATGGCAATAAATGAAGTTGCGCTGTTGCAGATGTAGTAAAACATTTCCTTTTTATTTCTCGTTGCGAATCAGCGCAACGGGTTCCCGGTAACTACTTTGCTTTGTAAACTGAATATCGCCGTTGTCTTGGCATTTAATTCTTGAGGATTAGTTTAAAAATGGAATTCTGTGCATTTAGTTTTTTTTTTCGGGAGGGGGGGGGGGGGGTCCTGCCAACGTTGCAAGAGCAGCGAGAAGAGAACGCATATAACGCGAAAAGCCAAACTATGGTTATCAGTATTACTTACAATCGAAACTACACTAGGCGTCGAGTTCTGTAGCGGTGAAAAAGCAGTACGTATTTTCAAAACTGATTAACCCCCTTTTGGTCCGGGATTGTCCAGGAATTGTGGCTCGCCTTTTTCAAAATTGTATTGAAAGCAAGCATTGTGGGAAAAAATTAAAAAAAGACAGTGAGTCATGGCACACACCCCTCACAGATGTGGGCAACAACGTGCATTATATTACGCGCGCTTTCTCCTCTTTCTTTAAACTTAGGTCCACCTTAAGAGGTTAACACATGATCATATTAGGAATTTGGTTATGCTGAGTGGGACATGTTTCTAGACAAGGTGATTCATGTCGGATTTGAAAATGATATATATGAAAATGACACACGAAATACCACATGACAGACGCAAACTCACAACTGCTTAATTTTACCGAAAACTCCCCCCTAAATACTGTTGCGCATCCATAGAAACGTATTTTAAATAATACGTAAAATTAGCAACTCAATACAGTTGAATAAATGTTTATTTCTCCTCCTCAGTATAAACAACGACTGCCCAAAAATGGTATTTATTTTAGAAAAGGTACGGGAAGGACACGATCACACAGGCGCTTGCGGGTGTAAAATACGTGTCCGGTAATGTATGGGCGATAGCGCACGGGTCGTGTGCAGTGCAAATGTTTTTGTTTGTTTCTTCTTTCTATAAGGACAGCGCAATTTTACAAGGGTGTGGAATTTGCACGCGTATGCACAGGTCTTGTCGCTTCTTACCCGTTTCGCGTTATAAATTTTTATCCTTTAAATAATCACCACGCCACATTCAAAAAGCACCCTTCGACGTTCCCGTAACGGCAGACGACTGCACTCAACAATAAGAAAAGTGCAATGTGTGGAAGCAATGTTTATAACACGTTTCACATTCAAGCGGTGACCAGGGCGAAGATGTTTCGTGGAATTAAACCAGCGTATTAACCCGCAACGGCCGCTGATTATTGCGTTTCTAGAGGAAATGCGCAAGCAGAGGTAACTATGTCATTGCTTACTGCCAAACGAGCACACATATTGGTTGTTTTGTCGTGTGCAGCACGCGTCTTGCGCCGCACGCAACGTGAAAAAGCAGACGACGCGAGTGCGCCATCCATACTAGGAGCGGTTCGTCCCGCCGCCGCCAGGGGCCGACTGTGTTCGCGCTCGGAGCGGAACGTGTGCGGTCTTGTGCTGTAAAGCCGTGCCCACGAGGAAGAATTACGTCCCAAGGTCAGCGCGGCCCAGCGCCCCTCCCACTGCCCGTCGGAGGGTGTCAGAGGGGAAGGGTCATTAGGGCATAAAGTGGGGAGCGTGTGCCACACGCACTCCAATTGGGAGAGGGGTGGGTGTGTTGTGCAGTACCACTCGGCAAGGTAGTGTGAGAGGACGATCGATGTGCGTCCCTGCGCGTGGGTGAGTTGAGAATGAGCAGGGTCGTACTAATGTCGTCGTAAGTTAGCAGCAGAGACCGGAACTTCAGGTAAAATGAGGGCTGGGCGTCGGATAAAATTCTATTCCCATTAATCGGTAGGCTTTAATCGGTTAATTGATCTATTAATCGGTGACGTTGGTTTAAGAAGACAAAGATTGAAAAATAGTATTTATGATAATCATGGCGCCGCATCGTTCCACTAACAAACGCATTACGCGCTGAAAAAGAAAGAAAACAAATAATAAGTCCCGTGGAAATCGCGCGCCATCGAAATGATCGCCTCGCTGTTGGGCGGGAATAAGGTTTAAAAATACATTCAGTCGGGTCGTTCCCTCTCCGTTTCCCCGTGTGGTATTCTTCACCCTGTTGCAGATACATATACCTATATTAATCTCTTTGTCGCTGCGTAAACCATGGGGAGCTAATTAGGGTGATTCAGGATCGCTGCTATAATGGGCAATCCAGCAGCGCCAGCCGCAAATGGGCGCCAATTACCGATAATGTCTGGCAATTTAATTGATTTTGAATTACCACTTCTCGCGTTCCAGGGCTACTCCCCTCGTGTTTTTTTCCCCTTTATTTCTCTTTCTTCTTACTTCGACTGACTCGCTTCCTCAAGCCGGCCGGGCTCTTCCTGGTTTTTTTTGTCGAGGTTTGTTATGTATATAAAAATGAGAATGCTGACTTTTCTTTTTAGCGTACACGGTCTAATGTCGTGACACACAGCGCAACGTCGCCTTAAGCGGTTCTCTAAAAGCAGGCGACTTTTGAAACAAGATTTATTTGTTGCTAAGTGTCGAAGTAAAAGCGCATGAATCTTAAATCTGTTCGGCTAGTTTCCATATGAAATTCGACGAATGGCATCCATAGGGCGTAGTGGGAACTGATCAGTAGAGCGTGTTTCTGTCAAATAAACGACCTCGCGCAAACACAGCACCCTCAACAGCGGATGAGCACCAACCCCATAAAAGCCACACCTTCTGGGCGGTAATATTTCCGCTGAAAACAATTATGTGGACACCACTTTTTGCGTTTCACTCACACAAGTTGCGTGTTACCGACGTCACTGACAGAGGCTTTAGTCCCTGTTCTGGGCAGCTTCTGGGTTGTTTACAGTGAGCGTCGATGGCAATGAACTTCAATCTTCAGAGATAGCGTATAACCAAGCCAGGCGCTCAGCTAGCTTGCCGTGATCGCAGCGTCGGCGACCCTGAACTCGGTGACGGCGTTCTAGACAGAAACCAGCACACTGTCGGCGAAACTAATCCCATTAGCGCTAAGCCTTCTTCTGAGAGCGAACATGTATATCGGATTAGGTGACGTGTGACGGATCCCTTGGAGACTAATGGGGATATTTATGCTTTACGGTACCAACGAAGCTTACCAACAAACACCCGAGCGCACTAGCTTCCACAAAGATGTCCTTACGCGACACGCAAAATCGATTAGAGACGAAACGAAGCCGATTACACGGTGGCATGCAACAGCCGAATTTGAGTTGATCCCAAAAGACGACGACCACCGTATTAAAAAAAAAAACAAAGTAAAAACTTCATGTACCAGGCCAACCAGGCCCAGCATGGTTCCAACCCAGTCCGACAAACAAAAAAGCCTCCTCGTGCGATTAGAACTAAGCCCAAACGCTTTGCGGAGCTACACATTGCCACTAGATATCACTCAGTCCTGGATAGCAAACGTCTGGACTCTAGCCAGCAAACGGAGTACCGATATCAAATACAGAACATCTTAAAAATACCGCAGTCACCGCATTGCCGAGCATGGAGTCCGCAGATGGTAACACACACACGCACGCACGCACTCGCTCTCTCTCTCACTCACGCACACACACTCTTTCTCTCACCCACACGCACCCACACACACTCTCTCACGCGCACGCACACACACACGCTCGCTCTATCTCACGCATGCACACACACTGTCTCTCCCTCGCACACGCACACCCACCACACTCTGTCACTTACCCGCACTCTTATCACACACGCACACACGCAAACCCTCTCTCGCACACGCCTGCACGTGCGCACACACGCACGCGAGCGCGCAGGCGCACACGCACACACACACGCATGTACACGTACAAGCACCTACAAACACGCGCACACGTGCACGCACGCATACGTTCTCTCTCACACATACGCACACACACAATCTCTTTCTCTCACACGCACACGCTCATTGTCGCTAGAAGGCAACGACGGACGGACTAAGTATACTGCGTTCTTTATTTCTTGTTTATCAGTTTTATGCTGTCTTTGTTGCGATATCTTACATAGCTATACAGGGTGTTGCGACGATAATTGGAACACTTTATTAATATTTCCTGAGCGAACTGCCGTTCTATTCGCGCTCAAACTTTCCACGAAGGTGGCATTTTGTGGTCTATTTTGTTTGATACCGGGAACAACGATGGTACTTACCTGTGTATTCTGAAAATAAATAAAAGCGATTTTCGCCTATGGGAAAATGGCGGCTGATTTGGACGTGCGAGCCAGAGCAAGTTGATGTTGGAACGACGGAACCACCTGCAGAGTGAAACGCACGTTTGGGATTCACGTAAGGAGCCAAATGGTGCAGCAGCCGATCAGAAAATTCACCTAGAAATGAGCTAGCAGACAATCAGAAAACCCGGTTTTCGGGCTCGGACGTCCAAATCAGCCGCCATTTTCACATAGGCGAAATCGTTTTTATTTATTTTCAGGACAAACAGTAAGTACCGTCGTTGTTCCCGGTGTCAAACAAAATAGACCAGAAAATGCGACATTCGTGTGAAGTTTGAGCGAGAACAGAGCGGCGGTTCGCTGAGAAAAGTTTTTTAAAGTGTTCCAATTACCGTCGCAACACACTGTATAAAGGTGTTCCGTGTTATTAAGCGTTAAGTTTAAAGTCAGCGCTGCGCGTGTCTCTTATGTGTGCTTGCGTGCGCGCTGTAGCTTCAGCCATGTTTTATTCACTGTCGGCCTCCATAGGTGGCGCCACAATACCGCTCAGACGCCACTGTTCGCAATTGCTATGTTTTTGAACGGATTCGTACATGGCTTACTTTTGTTACGGTTGATAGTAATCCCTCGTGAGAGATTGGGTATGCTCGACAAGCGGCGTCACGTAAGTGGTGATGTCGCTTATGTTAGTTGGCCAGTGCCGTGTCAGGCGGGCTCAACGCGCCCATCGGCTGTGCAGCGTCGGCCGGCACAGTGCGCACCGTACGCACTAGTGCTTCTATGTTTACGAGTTCATTCGCAACTTCCATTGTTTCTCAGTGGCTAAGGCGTTGCGCTGCTGAGCACGAGGTCGCGGGTTTTTCGATTCCCGGCCGCGGCGGCCGCTTTTCTGATGGAGGCGAAAAGCAAAAACGCCCGTGTGTTCGAGATTTCGGCACACGATAAAGATCCCCAGGTGGTCAAAATTAATCCGGAGCCCTCCACTACGGCGCGCCTCATCGCCTGCGTTGCGTCGGCGCGTTAAACCCCACAATCAACTTCCATTGTTTACACCGCCGTTATGACTCCTATAAACGTATGCGCACAAAATTTAAGCGCAAATAGCTCGTTCTGTAATCTTATAGTCCCTGTTTTTTTTTTTCTTTTGGATTTTGTCGGCCCAATTGCAACCAGCTGCCCATAATTAATACGTCATAAGTTGAGTGCGGAAAAGTAGCGAGTGTGTCACATGCCTGTTCTCTGTTTTCCTCCTTATATAGCTGATTTTAGTGAAGTTTTTGTTAAACGTGGTGTCAGAGAATCAGGGCTTCCTGTTCTTCGAGCTGGCTGCAGCGCAGCGCGCGCTCCCAGTGGTCAGGAGAGGGGGAGAGACGGGTGGGGAGGGAGGGGATCGGACGGACATGTCCAAACTGGGTGGCTGGTGGCGTGAATAAAATTTCACACTTACTGTCTTCCTGGAAGGTGGGGACAAACAGCCGGTCATGAAAGTAAGCGCTAAAAGAAAACGAACTGGCGCTCGGTGCCCGCAGCTCGCGTATCTTGGTGCGTCTGAGTGTTCCCTCTTCAAGGCCGCTAATTTTCCTCATCAGTACACGAGCTGTACAAAACCGGCAGGTGCATAATTAGATCTGTGCCTTTAAATCCGACGCCAAGTCATTTCGCTAGACTGTCGGGAAACATGCCTGAAATCGCACGCACACGCACAAACGCGACACAAACACACACCACGCCCACATTTTTTTTTTTTTTTTTTTGCGCGAAAGCATTGAATAGACCATTATTCGCCCAGTTTAGGACAAAGCCACAAGGACTAGTAAGATTCTGCGGAGTGAAAATTATGTCGTGTACCTGTGACTCAGGCGTACGGCTACAAAGGGACGCTGAATGGTTCATTGAGGCCCACGGGAGAAAAAACTAGACCATCTTCCTGTAGGGGAACCCTGAGTAGTATGCGAAGCAGCCATGGGGTCGACTGAAGTTCCCATTAGTTTTCAGTTCGTCGTTTCCGTTGACGTTCAGCTTCACGTGCCTTCGTTGTATCAGTAGCTTCTTGACGTAGTTTGAATGAGTGAAGGACACAAGGCGCGTTCGTAGCACATGCTCCCGTCTCGGTTTGTAGCGCAGTGGGAAGAGCGCCACGTACCTCCCGTTGCTGTCAGAGAGTCGTGGGATCGAAACCGGGCGCCGCCTAACTATTTCTTTTTATATTGGACTGCGCTGACGTCAGCCCAAACGCTGACGGTGCTGAAGAGACGCGCATGCGCAGTAGAGTGCGGACGGCGGACAACGACGACAACGAGGGAAGGAGGGACACAGCCCCAAGCATGAGATGCTTCGCATCTAAAAGCTGGCGTCCGTAGCGCGAAACTGCCCCTAAACGCACGTGAGTGCGCCTCGTTCCATAGCGCGTTCTCCGCGTTATTAAACACAAACACCGCTCTGTAGGGCAAGGCCTGCGCATTCGCAGAGCTACGTAGAAAGCTAGCGTCACCAAGAGCGCCCCCGCGGGTTTCGCCCCGCGATGCATCAGTCACCAGCGAGCCATCAGTTCCGCTCCCCGCTGCAGCAGAACTCCCAGCAATGCTGCCTGAATTTCTAAATGATTCCGGTCTACAGCCGACATGCTCACCCTAAAAATCTGACAAATAATCCGTACCAATGTAATCGCGTTAGTCAAAAACATGGCACCCCGCAAAAATTTAACACCTTACCGTAAAACTCCAGGTGGCATTTGTAAAGGTGCAACAGCACATGGCAAGGAAATGCACCGCTTTTTCAATGACGAAATGAAGAGCACAACTTGTTCACTAAAAGTATAATCGCGCAGGAAAATTCACGGGCTTCGGTTACCTCGAATTTTTTTGTATTGACCGACCGACCGACCGACCGACCGACCGATTGATTGATTGATTGATTGATTGATTGATTGATTGATTGATTGATTGATTGATTGATTGATTGATTGATTGATTGATTGATTAAACTTGTTGACTCGCTGAAATTATAGAGTTGGTTGGCTGTTTTATAAAGTACTCTTCTGTATACCGTTGTGGATACGTGCTACTCCGTGGGTATGTAACACTATCCCAGGCTCACTGTAGTAGTGCCACGAAACTTTATTGAGCCAATCGGAGTGGTTTCAGTATTCGCAGTGCGAGCGCATATTTGTCGGGGTTGACCCGCCTAACCCTTGCGCACTGAAAACCTTCTGTATTTTCGGCGTGACAGGCATAAACAATTTTCTTACGCTAAATGGCTTTTTAACTAAGAAAAGGGGCGAAAGCACAATCGAGCACAACGACTTACTGCGTCTAGAACACGCAGTATCAACCTGCTAACACCTTGGCGTTTGTGGCGCAGTACCACCGGGCCCAATGCGTTTCGTCGAACAAAATTACCGGCGGCCTACGCCGCTTCTATAACGGATCCACCCAATCCGCCGTAGCAAATGTATGGATGGCGTTTGGTAGCCGAGACGAAGTATTTCGCTTTGGTCTGGTTAGAAGCAAAAGGCAATGAGCCACAAGAAAGAAGTGAGGAATAACGGCGTCGTACTGAAACCTGCTTATCGGTAGCGCACTGCTGGTAAGAACCGCGTTTAGGGAAACGCTTTCCACAAGTAATAGACGCTGAAATGTAGTTTTAAAGCGTTTTACAATACCCCGATATGTGTAACCGCGGCAAAAGAACGGCAAAACGATTGCAACTTTTCATATCAACAATGGCAGGGCTGTAACGTTATTGGAAACATGACAGTCCATCCCCTTGCCAACAGTGGGCCACAATAGGTAGTGGGCTTATGTAGGCACCATTCCTGTTTGCATTTTGTTAGTAATTAGGCAGAGGTGACATTTAAATCAGGTAGTTATTGTGGTGGAATAATTTTATCTTATCTTAGATATTGACGTACAATAGTTAAAATGACTTACACCTAATTCTTGCAAGTGAGTCAAGCCCCTCAGATTTCATTAAAAAAAACAATTCACGGCATTGCTACACTCATAGATCACTCAGGCAAAATATTTGCAGAACAATGAGAAAAAAACGTTTCAGGAAATAAATTATCACCGCGTTTCTTTATTTGTGACGTGCAGTGAAACAGTGCTGCAAACTTCCTCTTTCTTTGCCAAGCTATGTGATAGCAAACTGAGCCCTCCTCGCTCCGCGCCAAAATAAATGTGCGCATAACATTTTTTTTTAAGAAGCACTCATAAAAATGTTTTCCTCGTGGCTTGGAACCAAACTGACGTTTGTTGGAGCTGGATAGGGCTTCATAAAAGAGGACGTTGAACTTGCTTGTAGGCGAACAAAAAGCACCAAAGAGAAGGTCTATAACGCCGAACAATAAAATTTGAGAGTTTCATGGCCACTCTCGCAATTCCACCCTAATGTAACAGCGCATAGCTACGGCTTTCTTCGAGCGGGTCAGTTGCGGGTATTGGCTCCGTCTGAACTTATCGAAGTACTTACTTTCCGCTGCTTTTTGACCTTAGAAAAGCGGGGATCAATCGCCTGGCGAAACTCTAGGACTATGCCAACATAAAAAAAAGAGTTCCACCTTTCAAGCACCAAAGTGCAAGATTCCTGCCCACTTCTGCTTCTTCGCCAAATTTTACGCCATCCCTCCTTTTCGCGTATGCACTGGTGTTGAAACTTTCACTCGATGCGTGACGTCCGAGCACGTGTGCTTACTATTTCTTTTTTTTTACACGTCGCCATCACATTACTTTCGGTGAGTGCTGTCTTATGAATGTGTCGTCCTTTTTCTTTGGAGAGGGGTTAGTGGCCGCGGATGAGTGCAAGTTTTACAGTGGAGGTCTCAGCTTCGGAAAGTTGGTTTTTCCATCTCTTTGTATTTTTCCTTACTGGTGGCTACTTTCCTGCTACGTCTACACGCATTTTAGATAGTTTTGCATTTACATCGCAAAAGCGTCTTCGTCGCAGCGTCCACATTAAAGGAGCCATGAAGACATAGTAAAAGTTTGTTTTATTCGAAACTTTTGGTGTTTTATATTGCCCCCAGCGCTTGTCCGGCAGCAAACGATAGTTTATTCACTAATAAATTAATCAATATATTCATGCTGGTCAGCGCGAACGGAAACAACACACAAAGAAGAGAATAGACGACACAGCGCCTGTGTCGTCTATTCTTTTCTTTGTGTGTTGTTTCCATTCGCGCTAACCACCATGAATGCTATCCAACTCGCCCAATTTGCTACCTTGTTAATCAATATATGTTGAAATTTTGATTCTCCCGCCAAATCCTGTGTTTCGTGAGGTCGTCTGCGATGGCGTCAGAAAAGAAGGCCTTGAAGTGAACGCGAACGCGGCAGTAGGCAGCCAGCGAACTACAGAGCCTTGTTTACCGTCAGTCCTCCTAGATGGCGCTACCATACCGTGGCTGACATTTGCCAGCCTTTGGTTTGCTTTCGACCGTATTTGCGCCTAGCTTGTTTTTATACAGTAGAAAGTACTCGTGTTGTGAAACATGGGGTATACTCGACAAACAGGGTCACGTAAGACAATGTCCCTGACGCTAATATTCCTGTGTCGTGTCAGACAACCCGAGAGCGCTGCTGTGCATGTATGACAACCAAGTGTGCGCAGTACCATGCACCAGCACGCTCTGGTACTTCAACGTTTACTTGTACTTTCGTAGCTTCTATGCTTACCCCACCGTTCTTACTTCTATAAAATGAATATATGCTTTACATTTAAGCGAAAATATCTCGTGAGGGAAGATTATAAACCCTGCATAACTTGCATTTGCCGGCCTCCGCCAATCGCAGAGCTGTCTGGCATGACATCATAGGTTGTGTTGCGGGAAATGAGCCAATGAGTCGCATGGCCAGTGCCGTTTTTCCTAATCATGAAGCTTATTTGAAAGAAGTTTACGTTAAAAGTGGTGTCAGTATGATTCTAACGAGGCAATCTTTCGAATGAACCATAGTCGTGTTTTGTCTTCATGGCTCCTTTAAACTCCGTTGCTATATATTACCTTACTAAATTGCTATGCAGGGGATATCAGATACAGCGAAAGAGTTTGAGAGAATATGCACGAGGATGAAACAACCGCGATGAAGAGGACAACTCAATAAATAGGGGAGGAAGTAAGTAGGGGGTGGGGACAGCTACAGCTTACAGGAATGCACCTGCTGATGTCAAAGGCCACAGGAACCTCTTCACCTGTAACAGAATTCACGGTACTGGTTACAATTATGATACCAATAAGCAGGCGCCTTATATACCGCAGTGCAGCAATAGCGCGCGACAACCTCCAGCAAGAATAAACGAAGATAAATAGAGCGTATGGTAAGGGAATATTTCACTGCGGTGCATTTTCTGAAAGCAGAGGCTAACTGGCAAGTCATGAAGAAAAATAGAAATATCAATAGTGCTTCGAGAGATCGTGGCCTTGGTTACAGTACTCGCAGTGCCAAGGACAACTGTGCGGACAGATGTTCGCTGACATGCTCTACTCATTAAATGATGAGTCACAAGGTAGAGTAAGAAAGCTGTGGATCGTCATCATTATCACTGTCATCATCAACAGCCTATTCAGGTCCACTGCAGGGCGAAGGCCTCCCGCATTGACCTCCACCCGCTTTTCTACCACGCTGCCCGAGTCCGTTCTTTTCCTCCGAACTTTCTTTTTTCGTCTCTCCGCCGAGTTAGCTCAAAATTAATCCGGAGTCCTCCAGTACGGCGCGCCTCATCGCCTGCGTTGCGTCGGCGCGTTGAACCCTACAATCAATTAATCAATTCCCCATCTTCTGGTCCCGCCTCTCGGTGTCCACCGTCGTGGTTCACCTGTTTGTTGCCAGTTCGCCCTACTACATGGCCATCCCAAGCCAATTTCTTTTTCTTAACCTCAACCAAGATATCCTCCATCCAAGTTTGATCCCTAATATAGGTAGCTCGTTTTCTGTCCGTAAGCGTAACTCCTAACATTATTCGCTCCATGGCACGTTGGACGGACTTAAGTTAGCTTTCTGATTGTTTAGTATGGCGCCAAGTTTCCGCTCCGTATGTCATCACCTGAATACACTCTCCTGGCATGCTGGGAACAATTTTGGTGAATTGGTATCTCGTTGTCGCACTCCATTTAGGATCGGAAATTTATCGCTTTGCTTGTGAAGGGTAATTGTGCCCGTGCATTTCTCGTATCTGTCGTCTAGGAGTCTTAGGTAAGTCTTCTCTATTCCTTGGTCCTTTAAGGCGTTCATCACTGCGGCGGTGCTTACTTAATATCCTGTAAAGTGGTTTATTATACTCTGCGCATTTTTCTATCCTACTTTTTTACACATTGCTGCAGCAGCTGAGTGAGAAGAGATTGTCTCAGAGTTAAGGGAATCTGAGCGAGCTATCTCTTTGTTATGGCCCTCTCGTATCTGTGGATGTGGCAAATCACAAACAATACGCGAACTAGCTGGATATGACGTCATTTTTTAGGATATCGTGGCATCCAAAGACAAACGTGGTCAGCGGATGAAGGGGTAGACAAAGCCCACTCATGACAGGTGGCATTTTTCATACGCACATCCCGAGACTGGAATGACCTACCTGCTGCAGTTGCTACCATCACTGACCAATCCCGATTCAAGCGCGCCATTGAAGAAGGGCCCCCATAATTAGTGTACCCATTCTGTTGCTGTCACTACGCTGTTGTAACCCTCATTTCTAGTACTGTATCATACCCACCCCTTATGTAGAAGTGCCGCCATAATTACTGTACATCGTCCGTTGCCGTTACGATGTTGTTACCCTTCTTTCAAGTGCCATGTCATGCCCACCCCTTATGTAATGTCCCATGGGACCTTTGAGGAATCAATCAATAAATCAATAGAAGGAATTGAAGACACGAGCGCAGTGTCACTCATTCATTCTTCAGAAGTGCTTGTTTTTTGCGCAGTTCCTCACGACGAAACCATACAAACTCGCCCGGTTTGCTGTTCTTCTAAGCCAGAATTCTTGGTGCATCCGATTTCGAACTAATGCCTCTCCTTCCGCAGTTAGAGCATTTTTATTTTGCATTTAATTAACAAGAACAGACGACTAACGATTCTGTGGATGACATGCGCCAGCATCGTCGTTAGCTGTTATTGGTTTTTGCTATGCAAAGCCTGCAGCGGTGACGCGTCCCAATAATTGTGTGTGAGTCGTAATAACCGTAACCGGTAAAAACGAAGGCAAAAACGCGTTCCTTATTTTGCCGTCGCGTAATCAGTTTGCGTGGCATTCTTCCTGGCATAGTGGTCGATCACAGCAGGGTAATGTAATTCGTTTACTCTCTTCCGTCCCCGCACCTGGTTCTGGATTTTTATTTCTGCCTACCTTGCCGTTTATTCACCAGGCTTTACACTCCAGCATTTCGTACGGAAGTATCAGAGGGAACACGCATATCGGCTATCAAAATAACCAAACCGAAACCACCTAAAAGAGCAGAGAGGAAAAGTGGGCAGAATACCAAAAGGGACAAATATGGCACAGCGGGTAAGGAGCAAGACAGACATACTGACGCCGGCAGCGGAATACTAAATCGAGTTCGCGAAACGACAAAACAAAAAGAACGAAGAGAAGGGGATCGCTTCCCTTTTAGAAGTTGCACTTGCCGTCGTTAACGTTCATTCGAAAACCTGAACGGGCGCAACCATGGCGGTGTAATCGAGCACGAGAAACAAAAGTAATACCTACGAGCATGTTTCTAAGCATTTGCCGTCATCTTATAGTGTTGTAAACGTGTCTTTTAATATTTTGAAGGAACAGTATGGGATTCATACGCCAGAAAAGGCCGACGGTAGAAAAGCCACAGCAGCAGCGCTGTTAAGCATATCTCGTCAAACAACATTGGCCCCAGATTCCGAACCAAGGTGATACGCGAGCTTGCACGAGCAAAATTGTTGCTCATCAAAATTTCCTCGTCAGAGGTCCAAAGAACTTTGAGGGTATGCTTCCTGTTAGACGTGCCTCATAGCGTCAAACATCAATCTGATTTTCGTTTCCCTTTGGAGGAACAAAACCACCGAACTCGTGGGAAGCGGCACAGTGCACGACAGCACAAAAGTGGCCGTGATGCGACAGCAGCCTTTCACGCACCACCACGCTGAGAATGTAAACATTGCGTCGCATCGCCTTCTTCACTCCCGAAAAACAAACGAGCCAGAATGGTAAAGAAAACTGCGCCGCTCACCCACGCCCGGTGCCGCCATTAGTGAATGTAAGGAGAGTAATGTGGCCTCAAAAAGCCAGCCTGACAAAAAACAAAAAAAAAAAGTTGTGCTTCGCGTATGCTGTAACAGGCTCTTCATGCGGAAAGCAGTAGGCGTTGCAACCCGAGATCGAAACAGACAGGAGCTTGCTAATCAGCTTCCCAAGCAGAGGAGCCCAAACGTTTACCCAACCACTTCTATAAAAAACCCACGCCTACGCTGTAAAGAAGGTACGCGGAAGTTACTCTGCTCTTTCTCTCTCCATCACTTGTTTTGCGTATTTTGTGAGGAATCTGTAAAATGAGTTGTAAATTGCTAAAGGCTGGCCGCATACCTCTTCATGCACAAGCGTAGGTGGGCTGGATAAAAGTACTCTACGACACACATTTTATGCGGGCGACCTTAGCATATTTATTTATTTATTTATTCTTTATTTAAGTACCCTAAGGGCCCGGGCGGGCATTACATAGGGGGGCGATTGAGGTATAACACATAATACAATTATATAAAAAATAACATCGAGTCAACAGAATGGCAAGAAAAACAGTAATACAAGAATTGCACTCAGAAATCGCACACTACAACGCTAAACAAAACTATGAAACAAACAATAACAAGCGATATGATGTCGTACAATATGTTTACAACATAACAGACACAATGAAATTAAAGTTAGATATTGCTTTCAGTCGTTAAAAAGGAGAGAAGTGCTGTTTGAAAAGAAGAAGTGTCTGTTAGTGTGGCTAGGTTTGCAGGTAAAGAAATCCATTCGTTTATGGCCAATACAAGAGGAGAATTCTGATATTTTTTGTGCGGGCAAAAATGGGATTAACTTTGTAAGCATGATCTACGCGTGCCGAAGTATATGGTGCCGGAACGATAAATTTGCGAGCGAAGGCCCATGGGTTATGGTACAGTGCATGGAAAAAAGATAACCTTGAAAATTGCCTGCGCAGGGTGAGAGGGGGAAGATTTAGTTGCTCTTTTAAGGCAAAAACGCTTTGGTATCGCGAGTATGAAGACATACTAAATTGAGCGGCTTTGTTTTGCTCTGATTCAATTGTGTTATTAAGTCCAACTTGGTGAGGATGCCATATTATTTGCGCATATTCAACAGAAGGGTGAAGCAGGGTGTCAGCCTGAAGCTTCGTGTCAGAATTAGCCAGATGAAGGCGACGTTTAAGCAATCCAAGCTTTTTAAACGCCTTCGAAGTGATTTTTTCTATGTTGGGACCCCAGTTTAAGCCGGAGGTCAATGTTACGCTCAGGTATTTAAAGGATGAAACCGTCTGAATTTCGGAGTCATTTATTAGATAATCATAACTATCTGGTCTAGTTACGGAAGAAAATCGGACGTGTCTAGTTTTTTCTACGTTTATTTGGATTTGCCATTTTTGGCACCATTTAGTTAATGTTGATAAGTCAAGCTGAAGTGTACTAACATCATTTGTTGTTAATATTTCCCTGTAGATTACACAGTCGTCAGCAAATAGGCGAATCGACGAAGAAATATTATTTACTATGTCATTGATATAAATTAAAAATAGGAGAGGACCTAACACCGACCCCTGAGGGACTCCAGAAGAAACGCCGACAGGACTATAAACATGCTCATTTAATTTTACAGATTGCCATCTGTTTATTAAAAAGTTTTCGATCCAAGTTGTTGTTGTTTCATCAAGATTAAGGTTCCGAATTCTAATCATTAGGCGCTTATGGGGAACTCGATCGAAAGCCTTCGACAAATCAATAAAAATTGCATCGGTAGAGAGGGTCTTATGCTGTGAAACGTGGAGATCTGTAACCAGCTCAAAAAGTTGCGTTTGACATGAATGATTTTTCCTAAACCCACGTTGATTGCTGATGAAAAAGTTATTCCGGTCAAGGTGGGTGACTATATGCGTGAAAAGGATATGTTCAAGTAACCTGCAGCTGATTAAGGTAAATGAAATAGGTCTATAGTTTATGGGAGCAGACCTGTCGCCGGATTTAAAAAAACGCAGGGTGTGAGCGAATTTCCAGTCGTCCGGCAAGCATCCTGTGTTCAGTGATTGTTGGAATAATAATGAAATCAGGTAAGCTGAGTGAGGGCTAGTTATTTTGAGTAGCTTTGCTGTTATGCTGTCAGGCCCTGGACTAGTCTTAGAAGCTAGTCGGTCAATCGCGCATGCCACGCCATGGGCTGTAATTACAATGGGTGTAAAACTGTTGACTATGTTGGACTGCGACGGCGTCAAAGAGTCACTGAGAGGTAGTTCAACGGTGTAAACCTGAGCAAAGGCATGGCTAAATTCTTCGGCGCAATCTTCTGGTGATAAGGTATCCCCCGTGGCCTTTTTTAGGACCGGTACCGAGTTTTTGTCCTTCGGGTTCACAATATTCCAGAATTTTGGGGGGTCAGTTTTCATAATACTTGGGAGCGTAACATTAAAATACTTATGTTTTGCCTCGCGAATTGCTTGTTCAGTTAAAGTAGAAACAGTCTTATAGTTCCGCCAATCTTCACAATCAATGAATCGAGTTGCCTTTCTGTACAGTCTTTTTTTCCTGTTTAAAAGCCGTTTGACATCACGAGTAAACCATGGGTCATTCGTCCTAGAGCTTATCACTATTTTGGGCACGCAAGCTGCCTCTATCATTTTTAACCTGTCACGAAAGATACACCAGTTTTCATTCATCGTACGCTCTTGAAAGTTAGTCTCAAGTTCGATGGTTAAAGATAGTAGCATATGGTTCATTCTTTCTGAGACCGCTAGAGGGTAGTTGAAGATTTGTTTTTGTGTTTCTGTTTTGATAACACGCGGCATTGATACCGCGCAGTGAACGGCCTTATGGTCACTTGCTCCGCCCGCATGCTCCTCCGCCCGCTGCCTTATCAACCGGGCATTTCCAGAAAGGGAAGACGACGCACCGCTCTGTGACCCTCCGGACCTGCATTCCCTCCCTCAAACATACACGGACATCCTACACCACTACAGGGCCGCCCGCCTTACCTTTCCGCCTCCTCACCTCTCCCTTTCCACGGCGGACGCTCACATCTGGCGCCGACTGCAAACCCACACCTACTACCGTCACCCTCAACTACATAGAATCTCGCCAACTAGCTACCCATATCACTGCCCCGATACCCCTAACACAACGCACCACCTCGTACTGCTCTGACCCACCAACTCCTCATCCCCCTTTCCCCCCTCCCTCGAGCAGTGGGAGAGCTTGCTGCGCAACAGATGGCTTGACGGCTAGGACAACTGCGAAGGCACGCGGGCCTACCGGACTAGGATGGCCACACGCAGCTCATTGTCTTTTCTCCCTCCTTCCACATCACCCGCATTTCAATAAACGTTTCAATCAATCAATCAGCGCAGGCGAATAATGCTGCCCAAGTGTTGTAAATGGTCGCGTCACGTGTATAGTAACGGCCATGGCGGAGAATTCCCGGTATTTGTAGCATAAGGTTTCTACCTAGCTTTAAATTTCAAAGCAAATCTTTCTTGGTCTCGCTGGTGGCGGTGCCGTTAACTAAAACGCACTGCTGGAAAGTGAACTTTCAGTAGCAATCGTCGTCATCCCTTTCGTCGTCGCCTTACGACGGCACAGCCGGCAAATCTTCTTGTAGCGCGTCCTCGCCCCGGTATACCTCCACTTCGTCAGCTGGTCCGGTGGCCGTCTGTCTCCAAGTGTAGATTGGGAAGGGATGGCTCGACAGATTCGTCGTCACCGTCTTCGGCGCGGCGGAGGCGTGGTGCGCCGGTCGCTACACGACGACGACAACGACGAAGGCGGGAGCTAAGCATGTGGAATAAGCTCAAGCGGAAACCTGGACGATGCCGGGGGGTCCCCGCGAGGCACGCGCTCTCGTGCACTAGGGGCTTTCTGCCCACGCCGGACGAATTTGGGTTGGCCTGAACAGCTGTGCTGTTAAAAGAAACGCTTACCGTGGGCGGAATCGAGGCTGAGGTTCCTCGCGTTATGAAGCCTACGTCCATCCCATTGCGCCATCATCGCATTCGGATCGCTCAGCATCTCCTCTGGGTCTTCAGCGCATTCTCTCTATAAACAAAGTTCGAATCAGGGGGCGCTCAGCTCTCTCGTGAGGGATTCGTTTAGTCTCGTCAGAGTTTGGACTTTGACTCGCAGGCAGTTTGCACTCTGGTCGTTGACGCTAGGACTTTGATTGCAGCGACTTTGACTTTGGCACTGCGACATTTGATTTTCGCGCGCAAGAAAGCTCGGCGTTTCAACCATCGTCGCCGTTAGACGGAGGTGATTTGAACTTCTTCGCATTGTCGTCTTGTGGCCCATGTGAACGCGTGGATTCAGTGCGCGAATTCCGACTTTCCCGTTCTGTGCGACCAGCTTACGCCCTCCCCCCCCCCCCCCCCCCCTCGATTTCGGCACCTACTGTAATTATAAACGCCGGGCCCGTAAAGGCTCTTAAGAAACTATCCTTCGGAAGCCTAGTTTGACCTCTCGTTCCAGCCCGTTCCACGTGATACAATGAAGACATTGGCGTATCAGAGGTGCCACCTAGAAGCAGAGAAAGAAAATAAGCCATAAAACTTGTCTAAAATAAAGCAGAGGGACAGCTTCTTGTCCGTTGCCTGACTTCTTTGGGAATTCCAATTATGATTCGAACGCACTTGATGTTTCCCTTTTCTAAGCGCTTGAACTTTTCTGCATTAGACCTCAAGAACTTTTGGCCTGCCTTCGCTCTTGTCCGCATAAGAATTTTGAGAGCGGCTTCTAAGAACGTTTTATGCTCGAACAAAATGTTATGCTGGTAAGGGAATCTTGACAGCGACTTTAGCATCGAAAGTTAATCGTGTCTTCTCGTCGTGTGTAAAGAACTTTGTATACTGCGCTGCCGATGACTTGCTGTCAGGACCTTCTCAACAATTTTGTGGAAAATGCGCGCCTTCCATGAGACTCTCAACTACACAAATTTTGGGCATCCTCGGTTAGGCAGTCCTGGATGGTCCCCGGGTAGACCTCCGACTGCCCTCGGACCGGAGGCTCCATAGGAAGACGTGAGAAAATCGAGCACCGGGTCGCGCCCAGAGCAGTCAGCGGACGGTCCGGGACTCATAATCGAGGAGGCCCAGTTTTGTCCTATTTCTCGTATCAAGCAAGTGGTGGTACAGCTCGATGGAAACTGGAACTTGAAACGTTGAAACGTGCACTGCATACATACAAGGTAACTTAATGGACACGGTAGAGGGCCACGCAGGCGGAAATTGCGGAGGCATGATTTCTGGCGCACTTTTTATCATGTCATGTGATATACAAAGTCGTCGAAATTGTTGAGTCGTGTCACAAGATTAGCGTACATGTAGTATCGGCACTCTTTTTTCCTATTGTTCCGTGCCGACGCCATGATCATTGCTCAGTTCGCATCCCGTGACACTTGTTTACACTGCGACTGTTCATGGGCGCCTCCATTTTGTTGTTTATGCGTTTTCAGTCGGTCAACTGATTTAGCCTCAGCTTGTCCTTCCTGCTCTGCGGCTGCGCGCGACTTACGTCGTTCCGAACGCGAATAAAAGGTAACGCGTGTAGCAGCTTTTCAGCAGCAGAAGTGTGCCCGGCGATCCCCTCTTGCTGCATCTTAGACCGTGTTGTTAACAAACGACTCAGTCGAAGTTAGTTGCGAGGCCGCATAAGCGGAAATATCGCAACACTGATAGACACCAAAATGGCCGCCATTGCTGACTTGCGTGCTGGAGTGGCGGTACTCTGATACCTTACCTAGTGACACTATACTCGGTTACAACTCAAGAACGGCACCACCGCATGTAGCGTATCACTCCGCCAAAGCGCCGGACCCGTGACGTCAGTGCGCGCGCGTTTTTAAAGGGTTTTGCTTTGAATGCGTGATATCGTCTGCCTTGTCTCACGCAGTTTGTTTGTCGTCACTGGAGTCATTTATAAGCATATTAAGTCCAAAAAATCACGGGAACGGCTCACGCCATGTTCAAAATATTCCCAGTAATGCCCTACTTGCGCCGTGCAGAGAAACATCTGGCTACGGTGATAAGGCACAGCGGCAACTTCCGGTGCCGTTCTTAAGTTGTCACCCAGTATAGTCAGGGGGATCAAACTCCGCCGTTTTTCTGTCCCGTGACTGCCGCGATCCTAACGTTTGGGGGCTGTACTACATACGAGCATAAATGAACGCTGTTGTTGCATTTTATATTTATTATCAGGTTACTTATTAATTACAGTTTTTAATATGGAAGTGAACTTAAAAGGTACAGTTCGAGATTGCGAAAATACGAGCGCCGCCCGGAGTGGAAAACGAGGACCGCGCCTTTCTACTTCGCACCGCTGAAAAGGGGCGTTTCTTGTCGCGCCCACAGGTATGCTACGATCCACGGTGTTCCGAGGGACGTTTTTACCACCGTAAAGTTCGTTTCATCGAACCAGACGCATGAATGGATTCGCGCTGTCATCACAGATCGTGCTGTACTGAGTGGTGCCAAAATTCTTCACGCCAGGCCGCATAAAATTCTTTTGGATACTGGTGGCGAAAGGTACGATCTGCATGCTGCTCGTTTTGCTTTTCTACGCTTGCACGAGATAGCAGGATGCGGTTGCAGCAGTAGCTTTGCACTATTTATTTATTACATTCAGGCTGTCTTCTTTAACCTTTTAATTACGCATGAAATGCGTAGCAGAGCATCTGGCAATTAATCCAGTCTCTACATTAACTACACACGTTGTTTATACGTCCGTTATTGATTTAATGTGTTTCAATCGTGCGTTTTGCATTTTAGCGCAAGTAAATGCACGGTATGCAGAAAAATGTAAATGAGGCAACATATACAATAACTAATGGAACAGTGTACAGCCTATCTGCAATTTTTATTAGCTTTTGATTGCCTGCGTTGTTATTAATATATTATTATTATTATTATTGCGAATATTATAAATACTACCAGTATTATTGTTATCGTTAATATTATCAGCCTATGTATGTCTACAGCGGGATGAAGGCATCTTCCTACACTTTGGGATTAAAGGGTGGGTCCATAGGTTCATATCGTGTTGTTAGCACTATGTTAACTCAGTAGTGACTACATACATTATTTTATTACGTTTCAATTGTGTGTTCTGCATTTTCTCTTCACGTGAATCAACGGAACATAGAAGAATGAATTTGTAGCAATAAATATACAAACTAAGCAATCACTGTATATGTTTATATAATACAATCATAACTATATTTCCACCACTTATAATTTATGATTTACGCTTCAGATCCCTGCATCGAGTTTCAGCTTTAAGTACGAGATCGATATATTCACAAAAACGCAGTTACAACTAAAAGCCGATAAATATTTAGACAATGCAGGCTTAACTTTTGCTGGTAATTTATTAGAGGTTCTTAAAAATGTTTTTATAACCGGTTTACTTGAAATACTTGAGGAATACACAGTGTGCGAAAGTATACATGCATGAATAATTTGTCAGCGATTCTAGTGTGGGATGGCTGCTTTTGTCTGCAGAAATGTATTTTGTATTAGGAGGAAAGGTGGGTCGTTGCCACCGAGCATTATGATCGCACAAATAGAAAAACGTATCCGCGTGTCTCAATAATAAAGGCTGATTTTTATTTAAAATGTGCCTTTACGATTGGTGTTGTCACAAGTCGTCTTTGTAGCCAAAATTAATTTAAGAAAGAAAGATTCCAAATATATCAGATCACGTTTATTTCGAATACAGATGCCAGTTTTCACTCAAAACTATGTGCGCCTGAAAGCAGCATTAAAGCTAGTATTCATTCTAACCCAAATATACAAACGTGCTTCTTGATGTTCCAGATCTCGCGTTTGGCTGCAGTGTGCGAGAAGGCAGGACCTGGCTCCTTTACCACCAAGACAGATCTACAGCAGCTACCGGCTGTCCTGCCCATTTCACCAGCAGAGACTATGTGGATCTTGGACAAACAAGGCACTGGACACATATGCGCTGGCTGGATACCTAGTTATTAGCATGCGGCCATGTGCCATACACTTTTGTTTGCGACTAAAAGCGCAAAATATCCAAGTTGTGTTTTTACTGTATGAATGGTACATTTAGGTAATAAAAAATAATATTCCTGTACTCTTTATTCTTGTCTAGATTGTGTGTACTAACAATCCAAAACAAAGTCGTACTTAGAATAAGTGGTGCAAAAAGAAGTGGACGTGCAAAACTTCATCAATCAGAGCAAAACAATTGCCCTTTAGATAATGTGGCGGGTTGCGCAACAGGAACGAGGTCGTGCGCTGGCCATCTGAATATATTTCACTCGCTCAATTTACCTTGCATGTGCATCCCAATTGAATTTGGCGCTAAATTGCCCCCCCCCCCCTCGGCTTTTTAGTCCTCATTAAGATGGCGTCTTCCAGTGCATGTATGCAACACGCCGCCATGTTTTTAGTACCGCCCCCAAACACCAGGGGTTTGTCCGGCGCTGCGAACGAATATCACGTCCCATGCAAGGTATAGGAAGTTTCACTCCCCTGGTATAGTGCCCACAACGACGAAGAACGCGGTGCCTGACTGCGCGCGCAGGGGCAGCTTGCGATAGCGTCCGGCTGGTCAGCGAGACTGTGCGCATGCGCTGGATCACCCCATTGCTCAAATTCAGCCTCGCGAGCGGCAATTATGAGCCGCTGAAGATGCGTGGGTGGCCATCGTACGCCACCACCCTTGGCATAGGCTAACACTACGTCCTCCGTTGTTAACATTTCTGATGACAGCACACCTTCGGGAAATCCGACAGCGTCCAGGCAGCCACTCGAAAATAATGGCCCAGTTTCAGAGACTTTACAGCAATAAATATTGGTTTTCCTCATCCGAAATCTAATTACACCATAGCATGGAGGGAGCTTTGTTACGCCATAGGATTCCCGCAGCGCTCCCCTTTGAAAATTGCTTGCGTAGACTCTAACCTTGTCTGGGTCTGTGCCTTGGCTGTTTGCCAGGAAACCGTGGGGCGTCAACTTCCAAGATGGATGGTCTTATAGATGGCCGATTTATTTTCCCTCGGCGGAGAGCCTGCGCGAGAAAAAAGACAGCTAGCAATAATGGAGGAGCCATGTAAGGCTAACGAATATACCGGCGTGTTGGTCCGTTAGAAGAACCTATTGAAACTCGCAAGGGATTTGTCCTAATGTTCGAAACACGGTTTGGCCTCAATTACTTTCTATGGAGACGTTCTTTTTATCACCAAAACAGAGGAGGAAGCTTGACAAATGCGAGCACACTTCTACTAGAACTCCACCCTCTTGCGTTGCTTTGATTCGGAGAATTCCTGAAAAAAATTGTTCCATCGATGGCGCATTTTCTCTGACCAGTAACGCACGATACCCGCGGTTTCGGCTCACTGATTTCGGATCAAACAAAAAGAAATAAAAAGAAAATTTTCAAAGCACTTTGGCGCAACGGAAACTGGATGCACCAGGTTAAATGGCGTTTCGTACGTCCGAGCGTAACGCCTTGGCTAAAGTAGAGTCTTTAATATTTTCGAGAGAGGAGTGTTTAGTGAATATTTTCGTTACACAAAGCCTTGAGGAAACGTCAGAATGTTTCTAGTAGACCTTGTGAAACCCACATTGACCTTCTTTGGTAATAACACGCCTCATATCCCACCTGACTAGTGCGGAATTGTGTACGTGCTTCAGTTCCCGAAATTCAGGGATCGCAAATTTCGGCAGCCTCAAGTCGTTTCAAGCATCCCTGCACCGTGGGAACGGCCATTGACCTTTTTTCTCGGAAGAAAAAGCGAGCGAAGAAACCAAGCAATGAATATTCTCGTATTTAGAGCTCATTTACTTAATGAGGTTTGCAGAATTATATTTCGATAACTTGCTAGAACCAAAGAACCTGCTAGGAGTGATTCTTCAGTGATGTTCCCCTTGCTGCTTTTTTGGCTGCTTTCGCTGCCCCTGTACTACATTTTGTATAGCACTGTTTTCCATTGTTGTATATGCATACATCGTGTAACTTTTTCATAGTACTATGATTGTTCCGTTGTGAATTCAACTGTTTGTATGTTATTGAGATCTAAAAACGTACGACCACGGCCAATTCTGCCTTCTCATTGTCGCAGTTAGTTGCCGAACCCAGCCGAGTATCGTTTACCGCTACAAACAGCCCTCATTTGATTCTGACCGCCCATCCAGACCATGCTCCAACCATCACCAGCTGACCAGCAGGTATTACTGACCACTCACTCATTGCTCCCCTTTGACTCACACGCAAACCCTCCAAAAGCCACCAGCATAAATAAAACTATTTTCGACTACAAACAGAAATTGCGTCCAACCCGCGCTGTGAAGGTGGTTGTAAAGCAAAGCTGTGAACGACCCCCACAACAATTCTACTCGCGACGTCACTTGAATTCACACACGTGGCTCTACAAAGAGTGAAACTAGAGATTATGCCAACCCATTACCTGGGATTCGCGGGGGCGCCATCCCGAACGCAGCACGGCCGGGCTCGTGCGGCGGACGCCGCCGCTGTAGACCGGCCGTGCGTCGGTAGAAAGAAAACGGAGAGCAGCGTCTTTCCAAGGGTGAGACAGCGGAAACTAGCCATCGTGATGTGCTAGCTCGGGCCGCTACACCACCGCGCGACAAAAGCGCAGACACCCAAACACTTCGGCCTGTGAGCTTAGTGATTCCCATTTATACCGATTTAAACTAAATAGTTTCGTAAGTTGGAGAATTGCGAGAAAAACTGACAGACCTTTTATAATCTCTATTGATCAGAACCGGTGGCTCCGTTCGTCTTTTGTAATACATGTTAAAACACAACCCAATTGGTATTCAGCAGTTTAGAAAACGCAGTCCCATTCGTGACAAGCAGTGCGCAAAAGGTGCCGTTTCCCAGCGGCCAGATGTCTGTCAGTGGTCTCCACATATTGTTTTTCCGCTCCGCAAACCAATTCTTAACGTATCTTTGCCGTACGACCCAATTCCGTCTGGTCCGGGTTACCCAGGAGGTGCTGTCGAACAAGTTAATCAAAACATGTAAGCGCGCAGTAGGTGCGAAGCTGCGCCAAAACAGGCCCAACACCGTCGCTAGAGCAGACGACAAAGCCGACGGAAGGGTCCCGCCGACGCGCCCGCCGGGTGAGCACGGGGATAGCTGGGTAATAGAGCCCTATCGTTGCGCCATCTACACTGTGCTCCGTGAGTGAAAAGCGCCCTCCGCCTCCCCAGCCGCGTTGGGAGTTTCTTGTCCAAAGCGCCACGAAAGAACCGTTTGCTGGTAGAGGTAGAAAGCTTTGCTTTACTGGGAAAAATAACACTTTTACAAAAATTATCTGACAATATCAGAAATATGCACCTTATACATCTCTCCAAAAACCGAATAAACGAAAATAGTCGCTAAAAAGCGTTGAAAATACGAATCAAAAGCAACGAAAACGGTGAACCGTGTAACACCCTTCATTTCCACAAAAATGCATATTTGGTGGAAGCAACACCTGTAATCGTTATAATGGCGTAAATAGAGATAATTGGTCGGACAGAATTTTGAAAAACCAAAAAACGAAACAAATAGAAACAGCAAAATTTCGCAGAAATGGTCTGACAAAATAAAAAATATCCATCTCATGCATCTCCCCCCAAAACCAAAGTATAAACGAAAAAGGTTCGCAAAAAAAAAACTTTCAACATACGAATAAAATAACAGCGACAATGGCGAACAGTGTAACGCCTTCCATTTCCACAACAATCCAGAATTTTCGGAATTAACCCATTTAACCGTTATAATAGAGTAAAGGGTCAAACAGAATTTTTGAAAACCAAGAAATAGGAAAAGAAAGAAAAACCTAATTGCACAAAAACGATCTGACAAATTAAAAATATACAGCTGATACATCACCCTCAATAACCGAAGTATAATTGAGAAAAGTCAGCAAAGGAACGTTCAAAGTACGAAAATAAATTGGTTACACATCGGCTGCTTTTATCGCAAATGTCGACAAAAGACGATTTGCCAACCAAATGCCTCCCTCCGCCTTCCCGCTCACATCTCATGCTGTTGCTCTTCAGTCGCGCTCCTCCCAAGGTAAACACTCTAGAGGTTTGCTCAAGTCAATTTAAATTTAGGGGGTTCCCCTGCTCCAGGCAGGGGGCCTCAATGCCAGCGCTGCCGCACGGCGGAGAGGTGCGTGAATCGACGCACCCTACTTCAACGTTTATAAAACCACGTCACCCTACTCCACGTAAGTTCCAAGCGGAACTAGTGAAACCTTTCATACCTGTTTCCGGTTGATTTCTCAAAATGCCGCCAGACGCTGTAGTGGCGCGGATGACAGCGGGCGACAGAGTGAATGCAGTGGATGTAGTATTTCATTTGCTAACGCAAAAATCAAGCACCCGAGAATTTTTATGAAGGAACACTGAAAATATCACTTATGTATTGACTTTCTGCCTCATATTTGCGTATTTTTTGTTCTTTTTCAAAAAGTATGAGCGTAGCCACCCGACTTAAACGTTCAGATTTTGCTGTGGGTATATAACACTATTGCGCAGCTTCAGCTTCACCTTAGCCGGGTGGGTGAATCCAGTAACAGACAGACAGACAGACAGACAGACGGACGGACGGACAGACAGACAGACAGACAGACAGACAGACAGACAGACAGACAGACAGACAGACAGACAGACAGACAGACATTTCTGTAACGTTCATCTTAAGCGCAGAAAAAAAAACAGGGACACAGTAGACAAGGACAAGCGCTACTTCCAACTGAATTTTATTGAATCAGGGTGAAATATATAGCAGCAAAAATACAAGAGATACAGAAAAGGTTACGATTATACACAGATTAAATTTCTTGCCGCTGTCCCACACGTGCCAGTTATTACCACGACCACTTCTTTTTTAAGAACGCTGCCTCCTGATCGGACAAGTCTACTGATGTCGTGCTGACACACTCAAAATCGCCTAGTTGCATTTCAGCTGCCTCTATCTCACGTTTGCGCTGATCAGAGTCGTGAAACAATATCACAGAGTTTTGAAAGTATGACTCACACTTAGGGCATTCACCACAGTGAGTCGACAGGTTACCATCCTTTCTTTTGTGTACGTTATTTTGACGCTCACGTAACCTGGAGCAGACGCACCGTGCCGTCTGGCCTACATATACCCTTACGCAGGCTAACGGAACACGGTACACAACCCCTCTATCGCATTTCACGTACTTGTTTTGGTTTCCAACGTTACAGCCAGTATGTTCTTTTTGTACACGACATGTATCTCTGCGGAGCCTCTCGAGCTTGATTGGTGCGGACATTACAACGCGAACTCCAGCCCTCTGCCCTATTCTCTTTAGCCGATATGCGATACCGTGAAAATACGGCATAACCGCCGTCTTACGGCGCTCGTTGCAGTCATGCTCACTTGTTTCGGCCGCTTTTATTACCTGTTTCTCACGCCCGCGGACAGCCTCAACGACTGCCACAATGACGTGTTCAGGATACCCTGACCGTCTCAGCCGAGAGACCTGCGCCTCCAGAGCGCTCTGCACGTGATGGACACAGGATTTCTTTAGAGCATTGCTGAAGCACATCGTTGCTACTGAGCATTTCACCAGTTTGGTGTGTTCAGAGCTAAATGGCAAGAGGGGCTTCTTGCTGCGGGGTGTGTAACTCCAGCAAACCTGGTTGTCCGAAAACATGAGGCTCATGCCCAAGAACGTTGTCTACCGCAGCAGAACTGGCGATTTACGCAAAGCGCTCCGAACCATTTTTTGTGAAAGGCCACAGCAATGGGTTATCTTTTTGTGACTGCAAACCAGCGCTTCAGGTACTAAGGTGCCCAATGAAGTGAGGTGCGTATGATCAGCTGACCAC
Organism: Haemaphysalis longicornis; assembly: GCF_048455015.1. Classification (NCBI taxonomy): domain Eukaryota; kingdom Metazoa; phylum Arthropoda; class Arachnida; order Ixodida; family Ixodidae; genus Haemaphysalis; species Haemaphysalis longicornis. The sequence continues at coordinate 290,075,783 of NW_027526295.1, read as the reverse complement.
TGATGTCGCTATCTTATTCAAAGGGTTGAGTGAAAAGGGTCAGACGGTGGTGATTCAGTCGATACCAAGTCACTGTGGCATCGCTGGAAATTAGTTGGTGGATGCAGAAGAACAGCAGGCACACCACGATGGAACTCTCCTGTCTATACCCATCACAAGGCAAGACGCCAACGCTATACTCTACCGAGAACGTAAACAAGCTGCAGCTTAAGCATTCGCCTGACCCACAGAATCGACATGAACGGCTTCACAGGCTCTATCCAGAGCAAGGTACTGGCTCACCCATGCTCCTCGACCTCGCGTCAAGAGATCTTGCTACACAGGCTGCGACTTGGAGTAGCACTGACACGAAATTATTTCCACTCAATCGGACGTGAGGAGAGCCCGGACTGCATTCAGTACAGTCGTCCTGAGAATATCGGACATTTGCTTAGCGTTTCCCTAAGGTACCGGTGTCCAGCATTACCACGCTTGGACACTCGCCCTCTGTCCGAACAAAAGATTTTGGGCACGTGGGCTGACAAAAGAAAGCAAAGCCTAGCCGTTAAAGCCATGCTTATATTCCTTAGGGTCCTCTCTGGATTCTCGGCTCCAGGTTGTGAAAATATGTACCACACTGCGAAAAAATGTCTTATATTTTTTTATATGGGCGATAATCAACTGCTGAAAAGTGGACTGTGATATCTGATTCAGCACCCCGTTTTACCGGAGACGTTGTCTTATATTTTTTTTATATGGGCGATAATCAACTGCTGAAAAGTGGACTGTGATATCTGATTCAGCACCCCGTTTTACCGGAGACGTTTATTGGTCTTACTGCGTGTACAGTGCGGTCCACTCTAAGAAAACCGGCGAGCGCGTGGCCGCAGCGCTGCGCGCAGCGCCGGCGCTGAGAAGTGGCGAGATTCGGAGACAGCCGGCGCATGCCCCCTGACATCGCGAAGAGGGAGCAGACGCGCCTCGTCGGCTACAGCTCGCCGCCGGGCCGCTCCGAGAGCTGGGTAATCCTGTTCTCGAAGGATGGAATAAAAAGAAAAAGAAGAGTAGATTCTTTTTTCTTCTCGTTGTGAAAATAGGCCTATTATCTTACAGCATGTATTTTAAATATACATTATACTTGAAAGCCCATTTTGATCGTCCACAACTAGCCAGCGTCTTATTCTATGCCTTTGTGCACGTTTTAGAACGTGTTTCACATGGTGTGGGCATGCCCCTCTAACCCGGCTTACCCTCCTCCCCCCCCCCCACTCTCGAGAGAGCTGGGAGGCTACCCTGCTCGGCTGCTCAACCCTAGAGAGCCAACGTGCTCTCGTGGCTAGGGCCCGTGCCGCCGCGGAAGCCACAGGGGTAACGGACCCCTGCTGGACATTGTAAAGGGTCAGTCCTTCAGGCCGTCCCTATCTCTTTTGTAAACTGTTAACATACTGTCCCCACATCACCGTAGTCACGGAAACTTGGCTTCACGAAGGCATCGATGATGCCGAAATTGTTCCTCAAAATTTTAAAATATACAGAAGAGATATGTACAAAATATACAGAAGAGAGATAGGAGGCGTCGCTGTCATTTTTAGCGCCCACGTAACCGTTACCCCTTTAGAACAAATAGAAGAGCATTAAAGCTTATGTCTGAAATTAAACATCTTTGGAAGTTCCTTTATTTTAATTGCCGTTTACCGCCCTCCTTCTTCTGATGCCGATTTTCTTAGCAAACTCTACAACTTTTCTGTCAAATACTCTGAATGCCGTCTTATAATTGCTGGGGATTTTAATCTACCGAACATTAATTGTTCCAAATTAAGTTCCTCATGTTCCAGTGATCAAATTGTCTTTGATATGATGTTGGCATGTGATATGGACCAAGCAGTGAGCATGCCTACACGCATACAGGAGCAGACAGCATCGATTCTTGACCTTGTATTCCACAGCAAATGCCTTTCTGATGTACATGTATCTGTTGATGATGGTCTGTCTGACCACAAGCTAGTTCACTTTACATGCAGTGTAGTCAGTCAACCTGAAAAAATCCCTGTAAAGAAAAGAGTGTTTAAAAATTTTAGTAAAGCAAATGATGAATCACTTCTTGATTACCTTGATTTAGTCTTTGATCGCTTTACCAGTGTTGATGTCAACTGCCTTTGGAGTACTTTCCGGTCACTCTGTTGCTATTACCTCGAAACTTTCATCCCGAAAAAACTTAAAAAACAACCCTCCAAAAATCCGTGGATAACAAGAGAAATTATTCATATAGCGCGGAAAATTAAGCGCATGAGAAAACGAAAGTCACAGGTACCCTTGTTTCAAAAATTAAAAGGAACCCTTTCAGAAAAAATACGGTCTAGCAAGCACGCTTTCTATTCAGTAAAACTGCCGCGATTCCTTAAAGGAGCCATGAAGAGAAAACAAAAGTTTGTTTTATTCGAAAGATTAGGTGTTTCATAGTACCCCAAGCGCTTTCCCGGAAGCAAATGATGCTTTATTCATTGAGAAATAAGGCAATTTAAGCCAAAATTTTAAATCTCCCGCTAAAATTGCACATTTCGTCACGTGAACAATGGCGTCATACGAGCCGGTCCATGAAACAGACACTTAGTATGTCGACTCCATATAGCACCCACACGCGGGAGTCGACCGACACGGCGGCCATTTTAAAAATACTAGCAAAACCTAGTGCACCCGCAGCACTAGTCATGGAATCGCCTGATCCGGAGAACAAAACTCTCGCCGAGGAGCTCGGGCTTGCATTTAACAACCTCACACCACTTGAACGCTCAATGCTTCTAAGTGCACGAGCGGCAAGAGTTGTGGGATACGCGGTGGACGGGAAAGCGACCATTCCGCGATAGCCACAAGAGACGAACGCCCAGCCGTCGGCACCGCTGCCTCGTCAGCCCCGTCGCGACGGACGAATACAGACTGGTACGTATGTGCCGTATTTTCAATTTCAGTAGCAGTATCGCTTATGCCAGTTGGCCGGTGTCGTGTATGGAAAGCCGTTCGCTCGAGCTCTCTGCTCCAACCAGAAAGATTCGAGCGTCAATGCGCGGTGTGTACGGCAATTTGTTTCCCCAAGGTCAGAGCGCTTTGACGAAGTCGGCGACGAGCGCCAGCATGTCCGGGTCCCTGCCGTAATCATCATCATCATCATCATCACCAGCCTGTCTACGCCCACTGCAGGGCAAAGGCCTCTCCCATTATTCTCCAATTACCTCGGTCCTGTGCCAACTGTGACCAATTTATCCCCGCAAACTTCTTGATCTCATCTGCCCATCTAACTTTCTGCCGCCCCCTGCAGCGCTTGCCTTCTCTAGGAATCCACTCTGTTACCCTTAATGACCAGCGGTTATCTTGCCTTCGCATTACATGCCCTGCCCAAGTCCATTTCTTCTTCTTAATTTCTACTAATATGTCTTTAACACCAGTTTGCTCCCTGACCCACTCCGCTCTCTTCTTGTCCCTTAATGTTACACCTATCATTTTCCGCTCCATTGCCCGCTGAGTCGTTCTCAATTTAAGTTGAACCCTCTTAGTGAGCCTCCAAGTTTCTGCCCCGTAGGTGAGTACCGGTAAGATGCAGCTGTCATACACTTTCTTCTTCAACGACAATGGTAGGCTGCTATTCATTATCTGATAATGTCTGCCATATGCACCCCACCCCATTCTGATCCTTCTAATTATCTCTGCCTCATGGTTGGGATCTGGGGTCACAACTTGGCCTAAGTATATATATTCGCTTACCACTTCCACTGCCTCGCCATCTATCTCAAACTGCTGTGCTGTCCCGAGGTTATTGATCATTACTTTAGTTTTCTGCATATTAATTTTCAGGCCCACGGTTCTACTCTGTTCGCCCAGTGCGGAAAGCATGCTTTGCAATTCGTCCCCCGAGTTACTTAGCAAGGCAACGTCATCAGCAAATCTGAGGTTACTGAGGTATTCTCCATTAACCCTTACTCCCACCTGTTCCCAATCCAACGTTCTGAATACTTCTTGTAAGCATGCTGTGAATAACATTGGAGAGATTGTGTCTCCTTGTCTGACACCCTTCCTTATAGGTATTTTACTGCTCTCCATATGGAGGATGATAGTAGCTGTAGACCCATTATAGATATCCTCTAGTATTCTTACATAATGCTCATCTACCCCCTGGTTCCGTAATGCCTGAATGACTGCTAGGGTTTCGACCGAGTCAAATGCTTTCTCATAATCTATGAAGGCTATATATAGGGGTTGAGTATACTCAGCGCACTTCTCTATCACCTGATTGATCGTGTGAATATGGTCCATTGTTGAATAACCTTTACGGAACCCTGCTTGTTCTTTAGGTTGACTGAAATCTAAGGTTGCAGAGATTCGGTTAGCGATTACCTTGGTAAATACCTTGTAGACGACTGACAGTAAGCTGATCGGCCTGTAGTTTTTCAAGTCTTTCATGTCGCCTTTCTTATGGATTAGGATGATGTTCGCGTTCTTCCAAGATTCGGGTACCATTGCGGTCATTAGGCATTGCGTATACAGGTTTGCCAGTTTTTCAAGTACGATTTCTCCGCCATCCTTCAAGAGGTCTGCTGTTATCTGATCCTCACCAGGTGCTTTGCCCCCTTTCATTTCTTTCAAAGCCTTCCTTACTTCTTCGGTCGTTACTGGTGGGATGTCTATCTCCTCTGAACTACTGTCTCGCTCGGCATTATCCTGTATGTCCCGGCTACTGTACAGATCCCTATAGAACTCCTCGGCCACTGTGACTATTTTATCCCTATTTGTGATGACATTGACTTGCTTATCCTTAAGTGCATACATCTGATTTTTCCCCACGCCAAGACGTCTCTTTACTGCTTTCAGGCTACCTCCGTTCTTTACAGCGTATTCGATCCTCTCCATATTATACTTCCGTATGTCAGCTGTCTTGCGCTTATTGATTAACTTCGAGAGCTCTGCTAGTTCTATTCTGTCAGCTGCGGTAGAGATTCTCATGGTTTGCCGTTTCCTGATTAGATCTTTCGTCTCCTGTGAAAGTTTACCAGTATCCTGTCTAGCCATAGTGCCCCCGACTTCTACTGCACACTCCGTGAGAATGCGTGTAAGGTTGTCGCTGGCTTCCTGTGCCGTAAGCTCGGCTTCCTCGTTAAGGGCGGAATATCGGTTCTGCAGCGCGATCCTGAATTCTTCTACTTTACGTCTTACTGTTTGCTCATTTATCGGCTTCTTTCGTACTAGCTTGTTGCGGTCCCTCCTCAACTCTAGCCTAATTCGAGATCTTACCATGCGGTGGTCACTACACCTTACACTTCCGAGCACTTCCACATCCTGCACGACGCCAGGGTTATCGCATAATATGAAGTCTATTTCATTTTTGTGCTCCCCATTCGGGCTCCTCCAGGTCCACTTCCGACTCTCCCGTTTACAGAAGAAGGTATTCATTATGCGTAGGTTATTCCGTTCTGCAAACTCAACTAGTAGGTCCCCCCTGCTATTTCTACAGCCCAGACCATAGTTCCCAACTGCCTTGTCTCCAGCCTGATTCTTGCCTACTTTAGCATTGAGGTCCCCCATAACTACAGTATACTGCGTTTTTACTTTAGCCATTGCCGATTCCACATCTTCATAGAAGCGTTCCACTACTTGGTCGTCGTGGCTGGATGTGGGCGCATAGCCCTGCACCACCTTGAGCTTGTACCTCTTATTGAGCCTAATTACAAGAGCAGCTACCCTTTCGTTAATGCTGTAGTATTCGTCTATGTTGCCAGCTATGCTTTTATTGACTAGAAATCCCACTCCCAGTTCTCTTCTGTCCTCTAGACCACGGTAACATAAGACGTGTCCATTTTTCAGCACCGTGAAGGCTTCGCCTGCCCTCCTAACCTCGCTAAGCCCTATTACATCCCATTTAATGCCCTCTAATTCCTCGAACAACACCTCGAGACTTGCTTCGCTAGATAAGGTTCGCACGTTAAACGTTGCCAGGTTCAGATTCCATTGGCGGCCTGTCCGGATCCAGTGATTCTTAGCACCCTCTGCTGCGTCACAGGTCTGACCGCCGCCGTGGTCACTTCCTCGGAAATGAAGCGAGCACACTCGTACTTCCTTTAGCTCTCTTTCTCCTCCGTTTGCAAAGTTCACAAAAGTAGCCACTTGCTTCGCCGAGGTTCGTCGTTGGGCAGCACATGAAAGGAGATCTCACCGGCGGGGATGTCGCACTCCCTCGACGATTTGCCCGTACTACATGGGCATTTGAAAACACAGCAACGAAATTTCATTGTAAAGTACTCGAACAAACTCAAGTTTTCAGTGGTTCTAAACTGTAAACGAGCTCGTAACGACAGCAGCAAGCCAACACGACCTCCATACCGAAACCTGTGCGACGAGTGGCACTATCTCGTTGCGGCTCTGTTCCTTACTCCCCTTGTTTCTATTTTTACCTTTGCTGGTTGGCGATATGACGGCCAACCTCCTGTGAAGGGATTACGATACCAAGCAAGGTCGCGGCTGTGCGTGCTGGGACGGTTCGTTGGCCCCGAAGAGCCTTGAACCCGAAAATTCGTCTGCGCGACGGTGGCGACGGCGAGATGTCAAGTTCGGCTGGCGGTAGTTTCGTACGCATTGGCATACACGCTTGCGTGTTCGTTCGGTACTTCAACCGTTTACTCCACCATTCTTTGTCATAAAAAGAATGTGCAGTATGTTTCACGGGCATTTAGCTCGCTATGCAAACTGTAAGCCCTGCCTAACATGCGTTTGCTTTTGCCAGCCTCCGCCAATCGCAGAGCATTCTCGAGTGACATCATAGGTTCTGTTGCGGAAAATGAGCTGGGGGGTCGCATGGTCATTTCATTTTTTTCCTAAGTATGTAGCTTATTTGAGCGAAGTTTGCGTTATAAGTGGTGTCGTTATGGTTCTAACGAGGCAATCTTTCGAATGAACCAAACTTGTGTTTTCTCTTCATGGCTCCTTTAAGAGCGATCCCGCCAAGTTTTGGCGCCACATAAAGACTAATAAACAAAAAAATGCAAACTGCATTTTGCTCGGCGATCAAATTATTCGAGGTGAGACAAAAATAGCGACAGAATTCAACCGGTACTTTCACTCCGTTTTTTCAAACCCATGCGTGTTCGATAATGCCAGTGGAAACTGCGCAGAAATCGACCCCGACTTCATAACATTCGAGGGTATCTTTCATATGCTTCTAAACATTAAAACAAAATATTCTTGTGGTCCTGACAACATACCAAATGTATTTTTACGTCGTTACGCTGAATCTATTTCCCGCTTTCTTGTTATAATATTTCGCTTATCCTTATCACAAGGCATTGTACCCGCAAATTGGCGCATCGCTCGAGTAATACCAGTACTTAAAAAAGGAAATAATCTCCTCATAACCAATTACAGACCGATATCCCTTACAAGCACGTGTTGTAAACTGCTGGAACACATAATCTCAAATTACATGGTAAATTTTTTAGACGCGCGAAATGTCCTATCGCCATTCCAACACGGCTTCCCTAAGGTCTTTCTACAACTACCCAATTAATTTCGTGTGTCCATTCATTCTCTTCGGTACTAGATAAATCAGGTCAAACCGATGTAATTTTCCTTGACTTCAGCAAGGCATTTGATTCGATACCGCACTCCAAACTAATTCACAAACTTAATCTGATAGGTTTTCCCTCTACAATTGTTAAATGGGTTGCATCGTATTTGAGTTCACGTACACAGTTTGTTGACATAAACGGCGTTTATTCCAACCCTCTCCCTGTTAATTCCGGTGTTCCCCAGGGAAGTGTCCTTGGGCCTTTGCTTTTTCTTGTTTATATTATTGATATTACAACATGTGCTAAACAAGGTGTAGAAATCCGCTTATTTGCCGATGATTGTCTTTTATTCCGTCCAATTAACTCTTTGAATGATCAGATAATGCTGCAACAATCTGTCGAAGCCATAACCAAGTGGTGTGACCACTGGGGAATGAATGTAAACCCTGACAAAACTATGTTCATGCGTATCACTAACAGGAAACAGCCGTTTATTTACCCGTACAGTATAAAACGAACCCCCACTTTACTAACAGAAAGTTACAAATATCTTGGCGTAACAATCACTAACAAACTAACTTGGTCTTCTCACATTGAAAAGATTTGTTCATCGGCACGTAGGAAATTAGGCATGCTGAGGCATAGACGCAGTAGTTCTCCCCCCAGTACTAAACTGCTGCCATACAATACAATAATCAGGTCTGGTTTGGAATATGGATGTGAGGTGTGGGATCCGCATACTAAAAAAGATATTAACAATCTAGAGAAAATCCAAAGGTTAGCCGTCCGTTTTATTTTCAACCGATTTCGCCAGTCTGATTCCCAAACTGAACTAATGCATGATAACAAAATTCAAACTTTAGAATGTCGCAGGAAAACAGCAAGACTAAAATTTCTTTTCTATCTATCCAGCAAAAAAAGTCTACTTGACCTATCAAACATTCTTTCCCCGTTATCTTCGCGTCTAACTACACGATATCATTCCCAAAACTTCACTCCTATCTTTGCTCGAACTAACAATTTCAAATACTCTTTCTTTCCTCGCACAATAACAGAATGGAACGAACTACCACATCATATTTTTGAATCTAGAAACGTGTTAAGGTGTATTGAAAATTTTTTTGAAGTGACTTAGATCTTGTACCGTAATATGTTGTATATTTCCCTGTTAGTTTGTGCCAGCTGTATTTCCTTTTTTGGTCATGTTCTTGTATTGTACCACCCCCACTCCTGCCTCGGCTATTCTTAGCCTGCAGTATTTTCTAAATAAATAAATAAATAAATAAATAAATAAATAAATAAATAAATAAATGTTTTCACCACCACCACCTTTGGGCTGGGCAGCCTGAGCTCAGCCATGGTGTGGAAATCAGCTTGCAGTCCTTGTGCGACATGGCGCTAAGGTAGCTTGACCACGCACTATTAACAGCGGAACTGTTCTAGTGCTGGTTTTGATGCCCGTCTCGGCTGGTGTCATGTCAGGCTCCCTCTGGAGCAGGTTTCGCTGGCCCTTAAAAAAAACCGGTTCCCAGAATTTAGAAAAAAACTGCGGTTGATTCCTCTGTCATAGGAATCAGTAAAATACGAAAGTGAAATGTGCAGCGAAACCTGCAGCTGAGCATGATTTGCTTCGGCAGAGGTGTACTGGCGTCATTTCCGTGACGTTAGTGAAATGTTCGGGTATCGCGGCATAAAGCACTTTCGTGTTAAAACATAAAACCAGAAAACGAACAACCTTCAGTCTTAAGTATAACGTACTCCTTAGTATTAAAGGTTGCTTCCCCGTAAGAACACCTGTGTGCAGGGGTGCATCCTTTACAGACCGCTTGCTTCGCTGTACTGGCGTCACTTCCGTGACGGATATGACGTCAACGAAATCTTCGTTAATCCTGGAAGGAAACACTTTCGTGTTACAAATAAAAAAAAATGGCCGAAGGCCTTCATATTTTCATTCGAGACAAATTAGATGTTTCCTTAAAATGTCTTTCCAGCAATGCAGCGTTTACAGGTGAAGCCGACTAGTAAAATCGGTGTAGCCACCAGGGGGCCAAGCATGGCGGCCGCGTTTCACATGTGCTCCCGGGATTTTTCCGCATAACACGGTGAAATCAGGCTAAATAGTGCTTCTTGCCCACCCCGGGGCTGCGGTGTCGAAAGCGATGGACCGGGGCGACTCGCGCTCGAGCTCTCCCGAGCGCGTGAGCATCACGGAGAGCGGCGACGGCGGCCCCGGCACACCGGCGAGCGTGGAGCCTGGCGACGAGCGACAGCGGGCCGGTGCGGTGCCCACGCTGGCCGAGATCGGGGGCTTTCCTGACGACACCGAGGTGAGCCTGAGCCCAACAACTGACCCGCTCGTCTCAGAGTTCTCCTCGCGGGATATTGGGAACTCCCCGAGCACCTCAACGGACGTGGAGCGCGCGGCGGTGGACGCCGAGCGGCAGCAAGCCTACGCCGCGGTGAGGGCGACGCTGGAAATGCTTCGCCGGCAGCTCGAGCACCTGCGGATACTGGACGGGCGTCCGACAGCACAGGGCGAGCGCGGCCAGCGGGCCATCGCGGGGGTTCCCACCTGAAGGCAGCGTGCAAGGCCGCGAAGCCTTATTGCACCAACTGCGGGGGCCCCCACGTCGTACTCGACCACTCCTGCCCGCGCTGGCAGGAGGAGCGCCGTGTGTGTGCAGAACTAGTGCGAGCCCCGGCGCTTGCCTCTCGCTTTGACGTCCGTGCGGCCCTGCGAGCGGCCACCCAGCCCCAGCCAACGCCTGTCGCTGCCGATACGATGTGCCAGCAGCCAGGCAGCAGCAGCAATGCCGCCGGGACGCAGCAGACAGCCCAGCGACAGCCCAGCAGCCAGGCAGCCTCGGTGCGGTCGAAGCGAGGTCGGAAGAGCGGATGCAAGCAGCCGCCCTCGCGGCCACACACCGAGCCCCCCCATGGCTAGGAGCCGCCGCACATAGCCACTGGTGCCTACAGTGCTGCAGTGGAACGTCAATTCTCTGCGACCGCGTCGTGCGGAGTTGAGTGCGTTTCTGCTGCAGCACGAGCCCCATGTCGTGGCTCTACAGGAGAGCTATGTGCGTGTGGGAAGGAACGGCTCGGGGGGTATCCGCCTGCCGGGCTATATCGGCTATCACAGCCCCACGGCGGGTGACAGTGCCCAGTGCTCGGCGGTGGTGTGTGGCGACCCGTCCCACCCCCCAGGAACCTCGCGTGCCTCACTGTTTGTGAGGAACGATGTGCAGCACGCAGAGCTGGATACCAGTGCGGTGACGACAGTGGTACAGGAGTGCGTGGCAGTGACGTTAAGGCTGAGTGCGGGTGGTGCAGACATTACAGTGTGCAGTGTGTACGTGCGCCCTGGTCAGCGCTGGGACGTGTGCCTCCTGGATCGGCTGGTGTCCCTGTGCGCAGCCCGCCATCTCCTCTGTGGTGACTTCAACGCACACCACACTGCGTGGGGAGATGGCCGGATGGACGCTCGCGGTGAGCATCTGTGGGACGCCATGCTGCGCCTCAACCTGTCTGCTCTGAACACTGGTGAGAGCACCTTCCGGCGTGGCAATTCCGCAGCCACCGCCATTGATCTCACCCTAGTGTCAGCCGGAGTTGAGGCCACCTGGAGGAGGGAGCCCAGCTCGTGGGGCTCCGACCACTACCCACTGCACATCGCACCACCCGACAGGGCAGCCAAGCGGCACTGACGGGCCAAGCTGGCACTGCACCACGTCACCCACTGGGACCGGTTCCGGCGCTGCCTCGCCGAGCACGACCTGGGGGAAGGAGCCGAGCTGTTCCGGGGCCTGGTTTGCTGCGCCAGGCAATCCACACAGAGCTGCACAGTAGCCGAGGGGGCCACCACGCCGGACCTGAAGCTGCTGCAGCTGCGGGCGGTGCGCAACCGCGCGGAGAGGAAGGCTCAGCGCTCGGGGGAGCGGGCGGACTGGACGGCGTACCGGCGAGTGGATGCGGCGTGCCGCCGTCACGCCAACCGACTGAGCCGGCAGCGCTCGGCCGAGCTTTGCGTCAGCTCGGAGGCCGACCCACGCTGCCGCCACCTCTGGGGCATCTTCGACTCCATCCTGAAACCCCAGAGAAACCGCAACCCCCTGGCTGCCATGGCCATCCGCAAGCAGGCCAGCTTTGCGGAGTTGGCCGTCCTCTTTGCTGCGCAATTCCTGCTGCCACACCAGGGGGAATCAGGGCCCGCTGCTGCTGTTGCTGGGACGGGGGAGGTGCACCACCCCCTCAACAATGCCCCCATCACAGAGACTGAGCTCCGCAGTGCCCTCCGCAGCTGCAAGCGTAAGTCGGCGCCAGGAGCAGACGGCCTCACCTACCAGATGATGCGCAATCTGGATGAGGTGGGGTTCGGCCGACTCCTGGCCGCCTACAACGTCATATGGGACACGTGCCAACTGCCACCCGAGTGGCTGCTGGCCATCTTGCGGCCCATACCAAAGCCAGGCAAGGGCCTTGTGGCAGTCACGGCGTACCGGCCTGTGGCCCTCACATCCTGCGGCTGCAAGCTGCTCAAACGGGTGGCACTGCGGAGGATGGAGGCCATCGCTGCGGAGGAAGAGGCCATCCCCGAGCAGCTGACGGGCTTCCGGAGGCACCGAGCAGCCACCGACTCCATCGCCGACGTCGTGGCGGCCCTTGAACACGCCAGGGCCACCAAGCAGGTGGCGGCCCTGGTGCTGCTGGGCGTGAAGGGCGCCTTCGACAACCTGCAGCGTCATGCCATCTCCCTGGCCATGGAGGAGGCTGGCATTGCGGGCAAGCTGCGGGGCTTCGTCGAGGCGCTCCTGACGGGCCGCACAGCGCAGGTGCAGGTGGGGGACGCCCTGTCGGCTCCCGGGCCGGTGAACGTGGGCACCCCACAGGGCTCCGTCATCAGCCCCTTCCTCTTCAACCTGGTGATGGCAGCCCTGCCAGGCTGCCTGCCCAGAGGAGGGGGCCACCGAGTGTACATTTCGGTGTACGCCGACGACATCGCCCTGTGGGTGCTGGGGCCCAAGGGTCAGGGCCGAGCCATTGTACAGCAACTGCAGGCGGCCATGGATACAGTCCGTGCCAAGCTGGCGGGCGTCGGCCTACAGCTGTCGGCGACAAAGACCGAAGCCATGCTGGTGCATCCGGACGCCGCCTCCCGTGGATGGACCCGGCGCCTGACCATCGATGGCGAGGAGCTCCAGTGGAGGACCAGGGTGCGGTACCTGGGGCTCACCCTGGACCACCGACTGAACTTCCGGCAGTCGGCCAAGGAGCTCCGAGCCAGGGCGCAGCTGGCCACCACGGCAGTGCACAAGATGGTGGCCCGGGACAGCGGCTGCTCGCAGCGGACGGCCCTCCGGCTGTACAGTGCCTCGGCGGTGGGTCTCCTTATGTACGCGCTCCCACTGGTGACCCTGCGGAAACCTACCTGGCGGCAGCTGGAGGGAGACCACCGCAAGGGGGTCCGCACTTGCCTCGGCCTGCCCCAGAGCTCGCCGTGCGAGAAGACGCTGGCCGAGGCGGGGTCGTGGACCCTAGAGATGACAGCTGACTTGCGGGCACTTGGCCAGATTGACCGGCTGAGACGCGCCGAGGGGGGCGGTCCGCTGCTGCGGCGGCTGAAGAGCCACCACCACTCGCGCATGGGGTGCATGCTGATGCTCTACGAGGAGGTGGTGGGCCCCGTGGACGCGGGACCTCGTGGCCCCGCTCCTGTTCTGGCAGCTGACGTGCGGCTGGACCTTCCGGGGCTGCACAGCAAGTGGCGGACACCCCACTGCGGGCAACTGCAGCTGGCCCGGGGTATCGTCTGGGGCGACCTAGACGGCCACGCCCTAGTATACACAGATGGCTCGGTGCGGCAGCAGCAGGGGTCGGCCGCAGCGGCCGCCGTGCTAAGAGAGGCCACCCGACAGGCGCGGCTGTCCTATGCCTCTTCTTCGGCAACGGCTGAGCTGGTGGGGGTCGGACTGGGCCTGGACCTGCTGCTGGAGATGGAGCCCTTGCCCGAGCGCTGCGCCCTGCTGTGCGACTCCCGAGTGGCCCTGGTGCTTCTTCAGGACGGAGACTCGCACTTCCTGTTGGTGCGTGGCATCCGGGAGAAGGCGGCACAGCTGGCGGACCGGGGCACTCAACTGTGCCTGCAGTGGGTCCCCGCCCACATTGGTCTGTATGGCAACGAGTGGGCGGACGAGCTGGCCGCCGGGGCACACGCGCTGCCTCCGTCGGACATGGTGGCTCGGGCGGCAGCGGACGACGCCCGCCTGCTCATCCAGCGACACATCCGGACCAGGCATCCGGACCCGCGGCTGCGTGTCGGAGGTGGCCTGCCGCCTGTGCGGGCCTCACGCCTGCCTCGACGACTGCGCTCGGCCATCCTGCGCCTCCGCGTGGGGGACGTGTGGACGGCGGAGCGGAAGCACCGTCTGGGGCGGGCGACCAGCCCCGCCTGCACCCACTGCCGAGCGCCCGTGCAGTCCCTGCCGCACGTTTGCGGCAGGGCGGGCAGAGCTGCTGGTCGTGCTTCACGGAGCGCGGCCACTTGATGATCTGCTTTGGCCCCCGGGCAGTGCTAGGGAGCGAGACAAAGTGCTCGAGATCCTGGGTACATACCTGCGGGCCTCGGGGCTGCACAGCGCACTCCACTACAACTCTGCCTAGCTGCCCAGATTGTGGTGGAGTGTTGCTGCTGAAGCAGCTTCTGTACTTGTGTGCGTGCGTGTGTGATCCCTTTTACATGTGTGCTTTGTCCTTTGTAGATTCATGTGTTGTCTATATCTGTAGTGTTTCTCTGTAATGTTAATTTTCTCAATGTGTAACTCCTTTTTTTTTCTCTTATTCCCTTTTTCCTTTTTTTCTCTTTTGTGTTTTATATTTACCCTTGTGCGTGTTACATGCATTGTAATGTCAACCTTCTCCCCTATCCTTCTATTCCTGTGTATTTTTTTCTCCTTATCCTCCTCCTCCCCCCCTACACCAGCAGGCGTTCCGGTGTCCGCCCCCTAGGCGAGACAATTTACGCCTTTTGGCGGATTTTCCTTTTCCTAAGAACAATAAATACATACATACATGGTTTTTGTCCCTGCTTTCCCACATTGCGTGTGGCGCAGTGAAGCATCGCCATCTACGGAAGGAGCATGATTACAAAAAACAGCTCTAACTCCTGTGTTATTGAAAGTATCCCAAAACAAGTTATATGACAATAAGCCTATGATACGAATCCGCCATTACGCCGAGTTTCATCTACTTGTCACAATTAGTTCACACTGAAGTTGTAAACGTTAGAGAATTACTGTCGGCTGTCAATATATGGTGCCGAGGGATTATTGTTACAGAAAACGGCTGGAACTGTTGTTTTGCCGGAAGTATCCGAAAAAAAAATTATATGACAATCTGCTGCTAAGGCGACCCTAATATTAAGCGCAAGAATTACAGCAGATTTATTCTGGACGAAATTGAGTTTACTTTTCAATATATTAGTTCGTTGTCCTGCAAGGCTGTTACGAGGTTACGAGGCAGTCAACAGGGCCAGAAATAAACACGGTGGGGTGATCCCCGCTCAGAAATCGTAAAAACTAGCGTTAATTTCCAAAGAAGTTGATATGAAAGCAATTTTAAGCTCAAATACGTGGGCAATATTTGCTGAGAAGACGGAGCAGTGTATCAAACGAGACACCGCCAAAGATACCGCACACGGACCTGCGGAGTCGACGCTATGACTCCAGCATGGTTCCTTCTTATATGTGAGTGTTGCTGTTCCCACTATTCCATTGAGCAAACAATATTTATGAAGAGGGTTTTCATTTTAACAGTGTATAACATACCACTGTCATATGGTGGAAACAAATATACACGTAACCTCGTCTTAGGAAACTCTAACAATTTCAAGCTGATTGGCACACAATGGCTGAGCTCAGGCTAACCAGACAAAAGAGGCAATGTATAAAATACGATACTGGCTCAGTTGCGGACGAAAAGAAGGGGCTTTCAAGTATTATGTATTTAAAAATACATGCAGCGAGAACAAAAATGTATAGTTTTTTGTTGTTTTATTCTATCCTTCGTGGCGGCGCGCTGTAGCAGACGACGCCCGGCTGCTGCCGCCTCGCGCGGTCAGTGCGCATGTGCCGGCTGTCTGCGAATCTTGCCACTTCTCGGCGCCGGCGCTTCGCGGAGCGCTGCGGCCACGCGCTCGCCGGCTCTCTCCCTTTAAGAGTGGACCGCATTGTACATAGTTGATTCTTCGATTCCACTGTCATTTTTCAAACTCTCCATGTTCATTCCTTTCTCTTTTTGTCTCCAGTAGACTCGCCCCAGAGGGTAAGTAGCAAGCCCAAGATCAGTTTCTCAGGCCGACCTCTTCTCCTTTTCAACAAACAATTACTCTCTCTCTCTCTCTCTCTCTCTCTCTCTCTCTCTCTCTCTCTCTCTCTCTCTCTCTCTCTCTCTCTCTCTCTCTCTCTCTCCTCTCTCTCTCTCTCTCTCTCTCTCTCTCAGCATTGTGCATTGTTGTACTTGTTCACACGAGCCATCGCCACCAACTTTTACACTTGTTAGATGCGACGCATCTCTTGCTCTGGGGCATGTCCCTCCGCCGTCGGCGTCGGCGTCAGCACACCACCTGCGCATGCGCAACTCTCCCACGTTCTTCTCTCCGACAGCTGTGCGCAACGCTCTCACTCCTTCGCATTAGCATAACAACAACAGCTGCGCGTGCGCTTCGCTCCGCTCGCGTCTGCTTCAGTGCGCAAGCGCGCGCGTGCGCGCCTCTCTTCCGCTGTCTCCTCTCCTTCAGGCGCTGTGAATATAAAGCGGGTAGCGCGCTGCGGCGGTTCAGTCAGCGCTCGCTCTCGTTCGACTCCGCGTGACTTGCTTGACGATTTCCTGCTTGGCTTGATTCTTCCGATGAAGACGTGATGGAAGGGACGGTCCCTTCAGCGAGTGGGCTGACACAATCCAATACCAGCGTCAGCGCAAACGCATGTGATGGAGATGCATCATACGCGTTCACAACACGTTTCACCCGATTAAGAGAATCAACCCAATAGAAACGCCAATTGAACCCCCCGATGCGTCGCATCACATCAGGGTTCCCTCGCGGGAAGATGGGCGTAATTTTTAGCTTGAATACATTCCTTGGGGTCTTTTTGTGTCTGTTATTGATTACTCACCTATACATTAGTATGGTTTCCTTTAAAAAAACAGTTGGAAGTTGGCGCCGTATTTGCCATATGTGTTTTCTTCATCCACGTCTGGTCTGCGCCGCGTTTTTTTCCTTCTTTGGGGATGGTTCATTGCTTTCGGGCTACTGCTTCCTCCCACGGTTCATTGTCGTTAGCGCACAGGGCGCCTTGGGAATATTTGCGGCAAAACACAAGTACAGAGAAACGAAAATTACATAATCTCTTTAATTAAGTCTCCAAAGAGGATTGCTTTTTTAAATAAATAAGAAACACAGGCTAGATGATGGCGTACAAGAGAGCAGACAAAAGAGCAGAGCACAAGAAGAACACGAAGAAAACACTGTATCCCGTTTTCGAAAACATAAGAAACAAAGGAAAAGTTGCTGTCAGACGCAGTCGGCTCCAGCAGCGCCAATAAGTGCGTTTAGTTTTTAAAGACGATAGTCTTTCTTGGGCTACTTAAACCCAGAAATTTTGGTCTGTCTGTATGTCTGTCTGTCTGTCCGTCTGTCCGTCTGTGACTCTTTTTTTTTTTCTTTAATGCCGGTCTTCGACACAACACAGAAACACAAAACAAACTTATTCACATGAGCAACTCGAGCGACAAGTCACCAACCTATATGAAGGCTGATGTCTCTCTAAAATTCCCTAAGCATAGTCAAGGGTTCTATCCTTGACAGCCACTCAGGAGTGTATGCCTTGCGCTTCTGGACTTCTACGTACTGGGATATAGACTCACGAAAACATTGCCGCGTAGGTCGGGCGTCCACATCACCGTGGAGCCAGGCCATGCGCGAGCGCCATATGCTATGCAAGGCCACCAACATAACGAGGTCCAAGGGCGCCCCCTCCTCGTTTTCGACCGCTAGATAGCGTATGCCATGGGGGCTCAGCGGGAAATCTTTATGAAGGGTCCTCTGGAGGACATCCCACAAAAATACCGCAGCCCAACAATGCAGAAAAACGTGCTCTATCGTTTCTGGTTGTTTACAAATTGAACACTGAGTTCCCCATGGCACAGATATTCCTCTATCCTGCATCCATGTTCCAACAGACAAGGTGCCTGTGTGTAATTTGAAGAAAAAGGTTTTCACACCAGAGTGAACCTCCATTCTTTTGACGCGCTTTAGCACATTTTGGCCTGGCCCAGCACGGTAATTATACCTATACATAGGGACGGGGAAAACAACATCGCAAATGTCCTTATACAGTTTTTTGCGTGTCACAGAGGACAGGTACTCTCCAGAAAAACGTGCGAATAGAAAACGGGCCGTCATAACTATTTCCTTCAAATACCCATACACGCCACCTGGCATGCACCATGTTGATACTACATATTCCGGCATAGCACGCGCCAGCCGTACTTGCATGACACTCTGCAAGAACGGGTCACGAACATCTCGCCAAAACAAAAACCGGTTTACCAGCTGTCGCACATAAAGGTGCGCCAGCCCCAAGCCACCATCTCGGACTCTCCGAAACAGGTTTGTTCTGCTGCACCTCTCCCATGTTGAGCCCCAAACGAACACCGCAAATACCCGGTGAAGCCTTTGGACGTTGATTCGCGAACAATGCAGTACCTGCATGATATACCAAATCTTCGCTACAAAGAATAAGTTGCATGCCGTGGCCCTTGCAAAAATTGACAACCTTGCCCCCTTCCATTTCTCGGCCTTCTCCCTCAACGCCATTGTCTGGCTACGCCAGTATGGTTCACTATCCCTGTAATATTCCAGTTCAACGCCCAAGTACTTCACTGGAGTGGTGACCCAACTAATATTAGCGAAGGTTGGCGGTGTTGATGCCCATTCCCCATGCCAAAATCCTAGGCACTTTGGCCAGTTCACAAAACTACCCGTCACCATGCCAAACTTTTTGACAGTGTCAACTACCAACTGAACGCTTTCTTCGTTCATACAAAAAACGGCCACGTCGTCTGCGTAAGCCAAAAGTTTAACTTCCGACTCATGCAGTCGGAAGCCTTCGATGGCACTATTTCTGATTATACTCATACACAGGGCTTCGATGTATATGCAAAACAATAGGGGGCTGAGGGGGCAGCCCTGGCGCACCGAACGCTGCACTTCAATTGGGGCTCCCAACTTTTTGTTCACGATCAGCCGCGTAGTGCAATTGCGGTACGCCAGGGCGACGCCCTCTTTAATTACAAACCCAACGTTCACATGGTCCAAAATACAAAACAATATCTCGTGTGACACGTCTGTTAACAGAGCAGGACATTGACGTTGTAGCCGTTCAGGAGACGAAAGTCGAGGGGGAGGAGGAGACCGAGGCCATGGTGCGTCGTTTCACGTCGAGGTACTATGCTTGCGTAAGTCATGCTGTGGGGATCTCCGCGGGATGTGTATTGTTGCTGAAGAAACTGCCGGGTCTGGTTGTGGAGGGTGTGACGTCGTGTCGTTCGGGCAGGCTTGTTGTGTGTGATTGCAGCCTTGATAATGTGAACTTTCGAATTGTCTGTGTATACGCTCCAAATGCTGTAATAGAGAGGGAAAAATTTTTTGGGACTCTCAGGCAACACGTCGATACAGACAGAATGCTCATTATAACAGGTGATTTCAACTGCGTACTTTCTGGCCGGGATAAAACAAGTAACAACGCGTATAGAAATGCTAGTACTAATTTGTTATCCGAAATTGTTGCGGATTATGGACTCGTTGATGTCGGGCAATGTCTAGACGGGGAAAAAGACGTCCGATTCACCCACTTTCAAGGTTTCAGCCACGCGAGGCTGGATAGGATTTACGTTTCGCTGGATTTAATACAGAAATGCCAAAGCTATGATGTGCACGCGGTTTCCTTTTCCGATCATTGTTTGGTTAAGTGCACGATTGGGGGCAAGAAAGAAGAGTCCCCCTTTACATGGGACCTATGGAAATTAAACTCTAAACTTTTGGAGGACGAAACATTTACGACGTTTGTTAGAAAGAAAACCGCCGAACTAGATGGAACACATAGTGACATCGGGGCGCTGTGGGAGTTAAGCAAGCAAGAGATAAAAATAAAAGCCATACAACGGTGTAGCTGTATTAAATATGAAGAAACCAAAAAGGAAAGAATGCTTAGAAACATCCTACAAAAATTAACGTTAGAGGAGGGAAGAATGCCCGGGGTGTTTAAGGACGACATAGCACAGATAAAGCATAAGCTTGAACTTATTGACGAAGAACGCTATCGCGGTGCCCTAGTACGCGCGAGAGCAGAGCAATGGGCAGTAGGTGAGGCGCCCACAAAGCTTGCGCTCGGAATAGAAAAAGCACATGCACGACGCAATCAGATCAAGGAGATAACTTACATGGGTAAAGTAACGAGTGAAAAAAGCGAAATCGATAATGCTTTTTATGAGTATTACCAAGCACTGTTCGCTCTTAAGGCGGTGGACGCAGAAAGCTTCAAGCGGGATTTCATAGACGGGCTGCCTCGTTTGGAAGACGAAATGAAGGACTGGCTTGAACGACCTATTTCGGAAGACGAAGTGAAATGTGCTATTGAAAGCCTGAACCCGGGAAAGTCGCCGGGGCCGGATGGGTTAAGCGCTGCTTTTTATAAGATGTTCAAATATGAAATGGTACCTGTGCTAACGAAGATGTTTAATGCAGCGTATGATCTTAAAACACTGCCCCCATCATATTCCACGTCCCACACAGTCCTCATTCCTAAGACAGATGAAGCGGAGAAACTTAAATTTGTCAAGTCGTACCGGCCAATATCATTAACAAACGTCGACTACAAAATCTTTATGAAAGTTCTGGCACAAAGGCTTCAAAGTGTTGTCCAACAAATAGTAGGGCCACATCAGACGTGCGGAATTAAGGGTCGCAATATTTTTACAAATATCCATAAAGCAAGGTGTGTCCTTGAGTGCTGCGACGCCCTGCACACGGGAGTGGCAGTCCTGCAAATTGACTTGGAAAAACTGTCCGTCTGTGACTCGATTCAGCCACCCGGCCAAAACAAAACAATTGCTGCCCAATAGTCTTATATAGTCACAGCTACATCTACCCGTCTATGTCCGGTGTAATGTTCATACTTGTCAACATTGTTGAAGAAGAACAAGACATTACGCAAATATGAGACAACAAATCAATACAGAAGTGATATTTGCAGTGTTCCTTTATAAAAAAATCAAACATGCTTGATTTTGCGAAATTAAATACTTCATCAACTGCAGAAAAAGAATTCACTCCGCCGTCGCCTGCTGTCACCCGCGCCACTATAGCTTCTGGTGCCATTTTAAGAAATCAACCGGCAACAGTTACGCAAGTTTCCACTAGATAGGTTCCACGTTCTGCTTGCAACGCACGTGGAGTCGGGAAACGCGGTTCTATAAACGTTGAAGTAGGGCGCCTCGATTAACGCGCGTCTTCGCCGTACGGCAGCGTTCGCATCGAGACACCCGGTTTGGAGCAGTGGAACGCGGGAAATTTCAAATGATTTAAGCAAACCTTTGGCGTCTTTACCTTGGGAGGAGCGCGACGCAAGAGGAACAACATGAGAGGTGAGCGGTAAAGCGAAGGGAGGCATTTACTTCGCAAAAGCCGATAAAGACTATAGTCTTTTGGCGGCAGCAGATACGCGGCCAATTTTTTTAAGCCCCGTAGATGAGTTCAAGTCTACCCGGCCAACCTTTATCCCGGTCTCCACTGAGCCTGGATGCTTTCGGGAGATTTGTTTATGCAAAATAACGTTGTAATAAAAAGCCAAATACATCCAGCACTAGTACGCTCCCTCCTGCATCCAACCCTGATATCCACACCCTGACCGTTCTCCACAAACATTTCTTGTCTTCGTATTTGAAAGATGTTAGCTGCTCGTATCTCTTTTCTTTAACAATATAGTCTCTCTCTCTCTCTCTCTCTCTCTCTCTCTGCAACAGTGAACAAAGTAAATTTTTTATTGTATACAAAATAAGCTTTGTATACTTCGTATATCCAGACGGCAAATCTGTCAAAACGTTTTGTGTTGCATTTGCTTCATAACGCACTACAATTAAAGCAAACACAGGCATACATATCACAGGGTTGCTATAAAGTATGTCATCTGTTTTCTGACAGACCAAGTCAGCAGAGTGCTGGTGTTAAATTTGGGCTGCACACAGCCTGGTCCGCTAGCTACCTCCAGAAATCTGGCCTTCGTTAGAGGCATGGCAGCAAAGCAACGACCGACGGATACGCAGATGACGATGCCTATACCACCGTCGTAAAAATGGAAATAAAATGAGGGGAAACGCAGCGAGGAGAAAGGACTGCATGGCGCTGGCAGCTTCATTGAAGAAGCGTATAATCCTCCTTGCTCCTTTGTAAGTTGTTTTCCAGGTCGTTGCTGACTACACCTTCAGTTTACAACGAAACAGCAGTGCTGTAAAAAGAAAACAACTCCTCCTTTTTCCACTGGTTTCAGCAGTCTTAACCGTAAGAAAACACGGAAAGATGCCCCAGAGCTTGTCCCTCTAAACACGCGTAACTTTTGGCACTTACGCAGCCCCAGTGTTGAGTACACCATTAAGGGTTGAAGTAGCTCGCAGTAAGTGCGACTAACTTGTGCGTAATCTTTTTTTATCTCTCTCTCTCTGCTTTCAATGTAACTATTGCCAAATAGCCGAGGAGAGCTGATCGCGAAAAGCACTGGATGTCGCGATACGTACCACGCGTCTCCCGCAGGCAAGGGAGAAGTCGTTAAGCGGGGCATTCCGCGGTGCCTCAAGTGTAGCTTGCGGCAAGAAACTGATTGCTTCCGGCTACCCTTTTTGGCCGCTTCCGCCCCTGCCACCAGCTTTGCGTGGTTGCGAAGAGCTAGTTTAGTTGTGCTGCAAGTGTTTACGGACCTGGCAGAACGGCGACCCGAAACCCAACTCCATTTTGCGCTAGCCCACACACCACCCCTCTCACGCAACATTCGCCCCCGCCGCTTCATGCTTAGAACAAAAACGTGCCTGAAAAGGAGCCTTTAACGATGAAAAAGCGAGAAATAAAAAGTGAATAAAGGGAATCTAAAGGGTTCCTGTTGCGCAAATTTTATCAGAATATCCTTGGAAGTAACGTGAATCTTCTCGTTTCCATGGCACAGCAAACAAGGATTCCATTTAAATCGGCAGATCTCTGAACACAAGCTCTTTTATTTCCCTACACTGCGTACTGCTGCTGTGTTTGCGCTCCAACACTTGCATCGGAATATTCGGATTATGAAATCGTTAGCGACTTTCACTTACCGCTGAGTTTCAAGAATAAAGATCGCACTCCAAGTCTGCCGGTATGATCGGTGCACGTAGTCCAGTAAACCGCTCTCCGTTGCGTAAAGTGGACAAAGTTTCGAAGGTAAATGTAGTTTCCTATTAGATCGTTCGACTAACGCGAAGTTAATTTATTTATTTATTTATTTATTTATTTATTTATTTATTTATTTATTTATTTATTTATTTATTTATTCATTTATTTATTTATTTATTTATTTATTTATTTATTTATTTATTTATTTATTTATTTTGGTGTTTAATTCACCTTAACTACACAGGTTAGGCTATGATGCACGCCGTAGTGGAAGGCTCCGGATTAATTTTGACCACCCGAGGATCTTGAACGTGCGCCAAAATCTCGAATACACGGGCGTTTTGGGGGCGAAGCGCCTCAGTGGCTGGGGCTCTTGACGTCTCCTGTCGTCGTCGTAATCGTCATCTGATGTAGTCGCGGTGCTAAAACACCGGGATACTCGTTCACGCCTCGCGCTAGAACGCTTCGTAACGCGTATGAAACAAACAAAAAGACACCGGGACGCTCGTTTACGCCAGGCGCTAGAACGCTTAGTGCTTCAAAGACACAAAACTTATACAGCAAAGGTGTATACCTCCAGCCCCCAACGGTTTCATCTCCGTTGGCAAAAGCGCCAAGGCGCAAAGAGTACATTTATACTGCATGCTTCGCCCCTCCCCAGGTTTCACGTTAGTGGAGATGGCCCGGGAATTTTTTTTTGCTTTTCGCCTCCATCAAGAAATGGAACCCACATCCCTGGGCTCAGCAGCACCACGCCTTAGTTACTGAACCACCGGGGCGGTTCAATTTCTAATTGCGTTTTTGGAAAGCGCTGCTTGTGGGCAAGAAGACGTCTCGGATGTCACTGTGCATCCAGCAGACAGGAGGCTGACGAGTAAGGCGTCCGTCTGTTTCTATATGTAGCTGTTTAACGGAATTTAACTCTGTGCACTACCTGCGGCTAAAACGATGTGTAAAGGTAAGTTGGTCGGACGCAGCCAGCCATTTCAAAAATTAGCGAACTCACAAACTCATTTCGGTGTCGCTCTCTTCGACCTGGTGATGGAATGCTATTATTTCACCGCGTGGAGCATGAACTGCATGCAGGTTTTCGAAAACAATCCCCTGCTCAACTGCAAAACCGCAAAACACACATACACAAGCTTACCTATAAATTCATGAAGGGTGACCGCCGAGGACGATACTTTTTTGTTTGTTTTTAAGTCACTTGTCGCTTGAGTGAACACACTGAGGATGCTTCTCGCACTGCTGATAGATCCAAAATACAAACACGCCTCCTTGCACGATAATTTAAAGCCCGTTTACGGTTTCCTTCACCTCCCTCGCCTTTGCTTCTCTTTCCGGAATAATCCGGCTAGGCGGTGTATCATCTATGTTCGCCGTAAGTAGACGACACCAGATAATGAGCAATAAATATCGTAAGTTATTGAGCAGATCATTTTAAGGTTATGCGAGGACAATAAACAAACAAAGTGAGCTTAATATGGAAAAGGCTGGAATTTTCGTACAGTGAATGCGAAATTGTTGACGTTCCGTGACGCCGCCATATAACTTGTACTTATATCGGTTGCGTTGGTGCGGTAGCATTTATACCTATGGTGACAATTTTCTGATTTCGGAGAAGCGGAGATTCCTCCGCTAGGGGGCCAAGCAGCGCAAACCCGCTTCGCATGGGTTCCCGCATCAAAGTTGTTTCACGCCGAAATACTGCCCGACACTAGCTGAAAACCCTCCCATAGGATCCGTAACGTCACCCGACGCGCCTGAACACCACCCAAGGTCAGTTCGATCCCCTCACGGTACCACAGCCAACATCTGAAGACCGGACCACGCCACGGCGGCTGCTAGGCCTACTCAGGCCTAGGCAGCCAAAGAACAGCCACGCCGGCCTCTGGCGCTGCTCTCCGCGCCAGCTGCGCTAGGTATGCAGCCGAACACAGCAACCATGAGCCCCGCTGCCGAAGAAACAATGGAATTCCACCCACTCAGCGGCCGAACTCTCCCAAAACATGACCCTTGGCGGCAAATCCTACGAGAGCGCCAGTCACAGAAGCAGCCGCCACCCCCTGCAGCACAAGCGGGACTTACAAGTAAGCAAATACCACCACTTCGTATCCCGCCTGCGCCCAAACTCCCTGAAAGCGACTATAAGATCGTCTTTCGCCCGCGCTCGGGACTCCGAATCGCGGCTTGGCCCGACAGACAACTCATGCACAGCATACAACAAGCTAGCGGGATCCCAGAATGCCTATTCTACGCTCAAGTCATCACGCAACCACAAGCTCAGCAAAACCTCGTCACTGTGAGCACACCAGACGAAGACTGCGTAGAAGCTCTAGGGCGTATCACGACCCTGCAGCTTGGAACCACCACCTTTGAGGTCACCGCATATCTGAAACCACCGCCCGGTACCGTTCGAGGGATTATACATCGCATTGACCCCGGCACCACACCGGACCAACTGCGCGAAGCCGTCGTCACAACTGGACCAACCATTCTAGAAGCAAGAATGCTCGGCGCCTCGACCACAGCGGTCATCAGATTTGAAGGCCCGCACGTGCTCTTCTACGTAAGGGCGTACGGCATGCTCACACGCTGCAAACCTTATAGGCGAACGTACCAGTACTGCTCCCTGTTTGGCGCTCTCGGGCACCGACAGGACGTGTGCCCTAATCCACAAGTGGACATATGCAAACAGCGTCACGCCAAGAACCCTGTGCCGGGCCACACGTGTAAGCCAAAGTGTCAGCTTTGCGGACTAGAGCATCTAACAGCCAGTAAGGACTGCAAACGCTAACTTAGGCCTCCACCACCACCCTTCCGAGTGCGTGAACGTGAACTGAAACTTCAGGGCAACCAATATCATCGATACCAACCTGTGCAGCACCACCTGCATCCTCCTGGCCTGGAAACCCGCCACCAACGACCACAGGTGAGCTGGTCGGCAGTTGCCGCTTCTCCACCCACTGCTGAAACACAATTTCCCCCTCTCCCACTACGTGAAACACCCCAACTCCCCACCCTCCCCAATCACGATGCACAAAATGAAGCACTAAGGCAAGAAAACGCTCAGCTCAAAGCCTTACTGGAAGAGAAGTCAAAGCAGTTCAACATTTTGGAGCAACAAATAGCTGAACTCAGAGCCCAAATGCAACGTCAGGTCACATCACCGGAAATAACCAGGGCTTTTGATAATACCAACACAGTAATTACCACAGCTCCGACCTCTGAAAACACGAACGCCTCAACCACGGCACAACCGCCATACCCTCCCACAAACACGACTCTACTGTCATCATTCGAAGATCATAAAAGCTTCATTCACGACGCGGTTCAGAAGTTGCAGACCCAATACCAACAACTTGACGAGCGGCTCACGGTCATAGAGGCAAACAAGCGCAAGCGGCTCAAGACACCTAAACACAGCCCTCTACCACAGAGCCCAAAAGACCCGGCCGAATCTAACTGGGACGATGGCGAGTCTTCAATGCTCTCTACATAACACGGGTTCTACCCCCGCCCGAAACAACACGGTTATTTGGCAATGGAATTGTCGTTCATTCCGAAATAAGAAGAGTTCGTTGCTGCAATTTTCTCAACAACGTTTTCCGGACATCATAGCCCCGCAGGACGTAGACGTCAATCAGGTTGGCCTTCGAGATTACAATGCTTTTTGCGCAACCCCACAGGCCCGTACGGCAATACTAGTGCGAAACACGCGGACTTCCCAGCTACACGCACTCTCAACAACCATAGATTACGCATTCGTGGAGCTCCTTCCGTCCAATAAGAAACAGCCAAGCCTCTACCTTCTTAATATCTGCAGTCCACCCTCTGGGCATCTACCGGGAATTAACTCCTTGATAAAAGAAGCCACCATACGGGCCAAAGGAAACCAGCTGGCAATAGTAGGGGACTTTAATGCGCCTCATACGGCTTGGGGCTATGCCCGAAACACCCGCAAAGGTACACTGTTACAAGAAGCAATACAGCAAGGTTGCCTAACCCTCTGCAACCAACCTCATACACCCACAAGAATTGGCAATAGTGTCTCCCGAGACACCTCACCAGACTTAACTCTCACTCGCAATATAACAGATTTTTGATGGCGCTGTCTCGCAGAAACACTTGGCAGCGACCATTACATAATAGAACTCCAGATTCCAAATCGGTCACGTGGGAACCAAAGACTGGGTACATCTCGCATAACAGACTGGAAGAAATTCCGAGAAGAAACACCGGATACTCCAATCCGAAATCTAGAAGAGTGGACCAAGGAGCTGCTCAGCCTGCTCAAAAAGCACACCAGAGAGCTTCCGCTGATGCAAGATTACCCTGCTGTTGACACCCACCTCCAGCACCTTTGGGGTGCCCGTCAAGGACTGATGAAACGCTGCAAAAATAGGAAAACAAACCGCAAGCTTAAACTCCGCATTGCAAAACTAACTAAAGAAGCAGAAGAATATCCGAACCACATAAGCCGACAAAACTGGACGCAATTTTGCGACAAACTACAGGGGACACTTGGTACACGCAAAACATGGAATCTCCTGAGGACTCTCATGAGTACTCAAGAAACCAAAACTGCCATCAGCCACCAAATTCGAAGACTTATCCATACCTACCCCGGTACTGAACAGGACTCACTTAATGAAATCATGGCACCCCTAAAGGCTTCGACGACGCACAACATATCCGTCCAACCTACATATACTGGTCACCCTAACCAAGATCTGGATGCCCCCTTCACCATATAGGAAATAGAAGCGGTAACAAGAAACCTCACTCGGAACACCGCCCCCGGTCGTGATCAAGTACCCAACAAATTATTACGCAACCTCGACCCTCTAACACTTGATCAACTCTTGGACTACATCAATAGCCAGTGGACAACAGGCATCTACCACCGCAGTGGAAACATGCCGACGTCACTCTAATTCCCAAGGCAGGCAAACCATTAGTCCCGAAGAATCTCCGGCCAATTTCGCTAACATCATGCGTAGGTAAAGTGCAGGAGCACTTAGTACACAACCGCCTTTCGACGTACATAGAAGACAACGATTACTTCCCCCACACAATTTACGGATTCCGACCACATCTGTCCACACAGGACGTACTGTTGCGGCTAAAAGAAGATGTAATTCAACGGCTTTCAAATCCGCACAAATACTCTATATTGGCAATTGACATTAAAGGAGCATTCGACCACGTCTCACACTCAGCCATACTGCAAGGCTTGAACTCCATACATTGCGGGGAAAGAGTATACAAATATGTCAAAGCCTTCCTCACCGACCGCACCACCACTATAGCCATTGGACACCTACGATCTGATACATTCCCAGTATGCCCAAAAGGAACACCACAAGGCTCGGTAATCTCGCCATTGCTTTTTAATCTGGCCATGAAAGACCTGCCTCCCCTTCTCCTAAACATCCCCAACTTACGACACGCCATTTATGCCGACGACCTCACACTGTGGACACCGACAGGCTCCATTGGAGAACAACAAGAAGCCCTACAAGAGGCAATAAATGCAACGCAGGAGTACTTACGCGCCCGAGGCCTCCAGTGTGCCCCCGAAAAATCAGCCTTACTAACACTCCGTAAACGGCTATCCAAAAAGAACGCGGACACAACACCGGACCCTACAGTTACCATCGATGGACAAACCATTCCAAACGTACCACATCTACGTATTCTGGGCTTGACGATTCCCAGAGACGGATCAGGATCGCAAACCATCTTACCACTTCAACGCACTGTTACCCAAATAATGCACCTTATACACAGAATTTCCCAAAGACGCTCAGGGCTGAAAGAAAAGGATACTATCCGCATAATACAGGCTATTCTCATCAGTCGAATTGCTTACGGAACACCTTATCTAAATCTTAAACCTGCCGAAATTGCCAAGCTTAATGTTATGATAAGACAAACATTCAAAACAGCACTCGGCCTCCCCCCGAAAACCTCGACGAAGAAGCTCCTGCACTAGGAATATCTAACATCTGGGAAGAAATATGTGAGGCACATCAGTCTTCCCTATTCCGCCGACTACGCCTCACCACTGCCGGTCGCTTCACTTTATCTCAACTTGGCTACCCCGTTCCTTCTCAGTAGGACCAGAAAACGTGCACACCACCCATCAACCGACAGAACATACGGATAGCACCCATCCCCCGTAATATGCACCCCGAATACAACAAAGCAAGACGGGAGGCTCGAATCGGATACATCCGCAAACGGTTTCAACATGTGCCGAACACCAGATACACAGACGCATCGCCCTACCAGGACCAGCCGGCTCACGCAATCAGCGTAATCGACGCAGCGGGTAAAGAGCTATCGGCAGCGACCGTCCTAACAAAGTCAACGGAGATAGCAGAAGAAGCCGCAATTGCCCTCGCAGCCACCACTGAAAAAGAGTACATCACCATCATCACCGACTCACAGACGGTGTGCCGCAACTACTTAAATGGGAGAATTTCAAAACCCGCTCTGCACATACTGCAGCGACACCCCCAATTGCCAAGCATAGAAATCGTATGGTCGCCCGGACACACCGCCCTCGAAGGAAACGAAGCGGCTCACGCCGCAGCCCGAGAACATTCACACCGGGCCGTCTCCGAGAGAGAACCACAGCACCAGAGAGATTCATATCCAAAATCTATGCCTCTTCACACATACGCAGAAATATTGTCGCACTACAGACAGGCTCGTCACAAATATCCAGCGCCGGACCACCGAATAGCCAAAGAAGACGCCACCACGCTACGAAGACTCCAAACAAACACTTATCCTCCCAAACACTTATCCTCACAACGGCGTAAATTGTCACACCTAGGGGTGGACACCGGAACGCCTGCTGGTGTGGGGGTTGGGGCAGAGGATGACAGATTCATAGAGAGGAGAGACAGATGATAGAGGTGACATATTTACAGAACACAGGGGAGAGAGGGGCATATTTACAAGTTAACACACACTCACACACCCACACAAAGTCTGGACCAGAAAAAAAAGGAACTCGTAAAAGTTCACACAGTCACTGTGCCAGAGAGTCAAGTGCCAGGCGGAGCCCTGAGGCATCCAGGTAGCCGCCCAGTGCCTCGTGGACGCTGTCCCTCTCCCTGGCGTTTCCCGGCGGCCATAGTAGCTCGTCTAGCGGCCGAGCCCTTCCCCCAGGGCGGCCAGCAGTTCCGGCCTCCCTGCCGTATACTCGGGGCACTCGAAGAGCAGGTGCGGCAGGGACTGGACAGGTGCGCGGCAGTGCCGGCAGGCAGGGCTGTCGGCCAGCCCCAGGCGGTGCTTTCGTTCCGCCGTCCACACCGCCTCCACGCGGAGGCGCAGGATTGCCGAACGCTGCTGTCGGGGCAGCCGTGCGGCCCGTATAGGTGGTGGGGCCTCTCCAGCAGCCAGCCGTGGGTCCGGGTGCTGTGCCCGCACGTGCCGCTGTATAAGATGGCGGGAGTCGTCCGCCGCTGCCTGGGCATCTGTGGCCGCGGGCGTCAGCTCGTGGGCCTCGGCGGCCAGCTCGTCCGCCCGCGCGTTGCCCTCGAGCCCGATGTGGCCGGGCACCCACTGCAGCCGCAGCCGGGCACCCCTGCCTGCCAGCCGCTCCGCCTTCTCGCGCACTCCTCGAACCAGAGGGGAGTGCGGGTCGCCCTCCCGGATGCGCAGCAGAGCCACCCGGGAGTCGCACAGCAGGGCGCAGCGCTCGGGTGCGGGCTCCAGCTCCAGTAGCAGGTCCAGGCCCAGCTGGACCCCCACAAGCTCTGCCGTGGCCGAGGATGCGGCGTAGTGCAGCCGGGCCTGCCGGGTGGCCTCCCCCAGCACGGCGGCCATTACACAAGCGAGAATGAGCTACGTTTTCGCACTCCGGAGAATTAAGGAATGGAACTGCGGCAAATTTCAACTCCACGTTACGGAACTTCAACAGAATCGGGTTGCCCACACGGTGACGCTGCAGATGCCAAATGCGTGCCAAAATAATGACTGCTTGTAAATTCGCATCTTTCACAGTTCCATATGTGCGACTCGTGTGTTTTCCGCGGAACTTTTTGTGCGGTAGCCGCGAAACTCTATTCGTGACTTCAGCAGCGCCAACAATAACGAGCAACGTCGTGCACCGTCAGTATTGGTAGCTACTTGCTTGCGGTCTTTGTCACCCCGCACCACCTGCGAATTCGCGCGCCGCTTCACGCAGCATTGGCCCCGCTCTGCTCCCTGTTTTCGGGCAGGCTAGCCACTCGGTCGCCCACTTCAAAGAGCACATCCTCGTGGCCTCCGTGTTACCTTCGTAGTACAACGCTTACCCCACGCGTAACTACGGAACGCCTGTTCCTCCTCCCTCTTTGAAATACTTAGACCTAGCGACAAAGGTGATTGCTTGGGTGAGAAGTAGCGCGCTTACCTGACAACAAAGTGCGTTGTTGCTCTTCGTACAGCCACTCCGCACCAACTGCGAACCAGCGGCGTGATCGCGAGATTTTGACTTAAGCTCGGTAATTTACCCGCATGCATCCAAACATGGTTATCAAGGCAAGCTTACATCTGCGAAGTTTCTGCAGGAGAAGCTGGGAAACGGCTTAGGCGGGTTCCCTCGTCCAGATCGAATTATGATGGCTTTCTCGCTGTTCCCTCGAACTTCCATACACGCTGATAACGTGATACACTACAGTCCGTATGGATCCCTAAGACTCCTAGCGAGACACTTTTGATATCATCGGCCAATTCTGAATTCACTAATTTGCTAGCACTTCATTCCATGTTGGTTTAATGTCCTATTTATCACATGCACATGGTCAGGAAAAAAGTTGCTTCAAACTGCTGCAGCTCCGACTTGTTGAGGATGCCGGAAGGGAAGCCTATAGGCGTTTCCTAGTCAGCACTGCCAAGTTACACAAGGCGTCATCTAGGGGCATGTTCGTAGCTATATCCACGGGCTTGTGGCACTCAGTTTAATTGCTCGGAATTGTTTGCCTTCCGCCAAATGCAAAAACTTTTTTAAAGGAGTACTGACACGAAAATTTTATGTTGCACTTTTATTGCTTTTATCGGTGCTTAATGGTATGGCGAACCCGAAACAGCACTTTAAATACTTCAGAGCACAAGAATTAATTACATTGAACGGCCTGAAAATCGCTTGTTTCAAACTCCCGCACTTTCATCCCGAAATGCGCATGACAGAATCCCGGCATAACCTCACCACTTTGCACGGATGTGAAAACACTGCGGAGGCCGGTGGGGGCGTTGTTTCGACCGCGCCGCCGCCGGAGCTGAACGGCTGAGTTGCCTGAAGGTGCTAGGCCTACTATTGCGGCGAAAATTCACTGACCGCTTTCAAAAAAGTCCTGATGACGACTTCTGTTACGACGCCGGGCTATATTATCGCTTCTTTTCCCGTGTGTGAAACTTTATTTTTGCCAACAGTGTCTTTCTGGGCAGCGGTTATGCATGTAGCTCTGGCTGCGTGCACCCGTTTGTGAGTGCGCCGGCGCCCGCTTGCCGCTCACAGGGCCGCGCGCGTGAAGTGACGTCACGAGTTTTTGACAATTGGTGTCGGCATCACTTCTTTTGGCTACCACGGGATGATGTCACGCTGTTGTCCATTTGCTGAGTGCCGCTCCGCGTGCTGTTCCGTCGGCGCGATAAATGAGATCCAATTAAAGTTTGTTATTCGCGTCGCAAGGCGCTCATATTTCAGCGAGGGTATTCTGTTGAGTAAAGGAAGCGAACTGTGCAATAATATTAACGCCGAAAACTGGTGTCAATACTCGTTTATGCTGCATCATCACCACTCCCAGTGAGAACGTGGGTGCACGGAAAAGGAATGTCCATTCCTTGGTCCGACAATTGCCGCTCATGAAATCCACCTGAAACCATTGATCATTGCTTTGTTTTGTGCCAGGTTGCGGTGTTTTTCTGGAATATCTTGCAACGAACTGTTAAAAAGTTCATGCACATTACGCCTAGTACAAATCGGTTCTTCCTTTTCGAGATGCCACTGGAGTTCCCTATGATATATTTGTTGTGATGAGATTGTAATGATGACAACGCCGATAGACCCCGTCGGGACGATGGCCCTCCTCCCTTCTCCTGGTTTTGTTGTCCCCTCATCCGTCCTTGCCGGCGACCTTCGTCGCAGCTGTGGCGAAGGCTTTCCTTTCCTCCCGACCTTCGGGAACGGCGGGCAGGGGGGAGCGGGGGTCAAACCCGAATTGGCAGGTGCGCTGCTGTGAGGAGGCGGCTTGCTTGCGCCCTGCTCGCGCATCCGTCAATGAGTTTGTCCGGAGCTGCGGGTTAGAGCGGTCGCATCAAGACTTGCTCCCGTGGCGGTTTCTGGGCGCCAGAGCCCCATGAATTTCTCGCCAACCGCGCGGCGGTTCGGCACCTTTTGGGCCTCCGGGCCCACATCGGGGATCGTGCCGCGATACCCCCCTTGTGCGCTGCGGCGCCTTTTAATTGTAACCCAGTTTTCGTTTTGTCTTGTGCTATGTTTAGTCGTCTGTGTCAATAAGTGTAAATAGACTTCTTCTTCATCATCTACCTCATGCGTCAGCGTCATCGGCTACTTTCACCCATCCACGGCGACACCAACCACCTTCTTCAATGAACCAAACTTTACTGGGATGGTATAGTTTGTGGAAGTGCCTCATGACTGAACGGCATTCGGAGCCACCTCGCCCAACGAAGCCCATCTTTCGGGAGCAGGCTGCCTTTGTGCGGAACCTTTACATGGTGCAAAGTGACCCACAAGTATCGCTGCCTCTGCTGGACGCGTGTGTCTGCTTGCGGAGTTCTGGCGGATTCCTTATTTTAGCTGCAATGGTGAGCATCTATTTGGACGACTGATAACTTTTGTAGTCAGCATTGGAATATCTGTTCAGCATGTCAATTAAAACTATGACGAACACTCTTATTGAAAGTCTATTCCCGGTGCCTGTTTATCGCCAGCCTTACTTAGGCCACCAGAAAAGCAATGTTTTAAAACGCGTAATGAGCATGTGTATCCCGCCAAATGCAAAAACATTTTTATTCAAGCTTCATTCTTCCACACTCCCAGTTAAGACATGGCTACGCGAAAAAGGAATGTCTATTCCTTGGTCGGACAATTGTCGCCTCTGTAATCAACCAGAGACAATTGATCATTGTTTTGTGTTGTGCCGGGACGCTGTGTTCTTCTGGGACGTTTTGCAGCGGACACTAAAAAAGGACATTGACATCACCCCGTACACCATTCGCTTCCTGCCATTTGAAGATGTTAATCGGGTGTCATACGATGTTTTCGTTCTCCTAGGATTGTTTAGCTTGTGGAAGTGCCGCATGACTGATCGGCATGCGGAACCCCCTAGGCCGACCAAGTGCATCTTTCGAGAACAGGCGGTGTTGGTGCGGAGTGTTTATGCTGCGCAGAGTGATCCACCAGAGTGGCTGCCTCTTTTGGATGCGTGCGTTTGCTTGCCTGAGTTTTGATCTTTGTTCGACTGATGTCCTTGCCCTTTGCTGTCTGTTAGTGTTTATATTGTATGTTAAGTGTCTTGTCTTTTGAAGTTTTCTAAAATTTCCATGCATTAAAGAAAAAAAAAACAATTGCAGGTTTTCCATGCAGTAAAGCAACAAGAACTGAATCCGCTCCAGGGAAGCAAACATCCTAACGCGGGTTCGAATCCCATTAGCGCCGCTTTTATTTTTAATTTTTCAGTGATGTGTCATCCTTGAAGATTATTTTTATCACGCATAAAATCTATTTATGACACCTTAATGGACTTTAAAAGGGATTTCTGGCATTTTCAGTACCTTTAGGTCAGTTTCAGCTACCGTTCTGTACGTATTTGTGGTTAAGCCTCTTTTAGGTTGGTTTGGGATTTTTAGATGCAAGCATCTCTTGCTCTCGGCTCCGTCGTCCGTCGTCCATCCATCCGCCGGTCCAGGAAGACACCGGCAACACTGCCGCTCCAGGAGCCCTTTAAGGGGAAGCGTGCTCGTCTCGTGCCGGCCCAGGAAGACACCGGCAACACTGTCGCTCCAGCATCTCATGGTCGGGGCTATGTCCCTCCCTTGTTGTGGCGCCGTCCACATCCCCACTGCGCATGCTCGGCTCATCTCGGGCCGGCCCAGGAAGACACCGGTAACACTGTCGCTCCAGGAGCCATTAAAGGGTAAGATACCACCGGGCGTTCAGCAAGCCGAGCATGCGCAGTGGGGGTGTGGATGGCGCAACAACGACAAGGGAGGGACATAGCCCCGTCGCATCTAATAAAATTACACCATCTTCCCGTACGGGAACCCTGAGTAGTATGCGAAACAGCCATGGGCTCAACGCAATTTCCCATTTCGTAATTCCGGTAAGTGAGAAATGTGGTATTTACCATGGAAACCAAACTGTAAATATAACGGTAGCTACGTAACTCAACCTAACGGAAACTACGAACTGAAAACTAATGGGCACTTGAATCGACCCCATGGCTGCTTTGCATACTACTGAGGTTTCCCCTACAGGAAGATGGTGTAATTTTTGTTGAATATTTTTAAACGCCGTGGTTGTTTCCCTGTTGGATGGGTTTCGGTTCACATTTCATTTTATTGTGGGTGATTTTTTTTCACTTTAGGTGGGTTTGCCCCTATAAATAGGTCGACAAAAAGCTTGCTGAGGTAGACACGGTGGGCATTTTCGTACGTCATTTTCTTTTCAGTGGCGTTATTGCTTACATTTTAGGTCTGCTGTTAATTATTTCAGTTCGAGTGGTTTTGTGTGCTTTAGGTAGGTTTCCGCTGCAATCTAACTCCCATAGCAAGCTCAGATGACGCCTGGATGAGCTGACTAGGAAACACATGTGCGCTTCCGGGAACAACAAATGTTGAATTCCAGTGGCAGATCGGGAGCAGCCGAATCCTGTTCCAATGACATTTCGAGAGCGCCCTCGAAGCCAACGTCGCTCCGTGGAGCAAGAAAAGTTCCCCCGAAATCAGCGGAGTCGGTCGGAACTAGCGGGGCGGTGGGGACGCCGTCGCCGTCTGCGGGGCCAGACAGAATACAGAACAAGACGCTGCGGAACCTAGCGGATGGCGATGTCACAACGTTAACCAAATTCTTCAATGAGTGCTGGCGAACGGGATGCGTGCCCAAACAATGGAAGACTGCCCGCACAGTTCTGATTCCTAAACCGGGCAAGCCACCCAACATTGAGAACCTCAGGCCAATATCTCTCACCTCCTGTGTGGGAAAGGCCCTGGAGCACGTCTTAAATAATAGATGGCAGGACTACGTGGAAAGCAGGGGTCTATACCCTTGCACAATGCTGGGCTTCCGCAGCAAGCTCAGCACCCAAGACGCCATGCTCCTATTGCAGAACGACTTGCTTGAACATCCCAGCACTGTCGACTGCAGAGCCATCTTGGGGCTCGACATCAAGAGCGCGTTTGATAACGTGCGCCACTCAGCCATCCTTCAGCAAGTCTGTCGAATTGGCCTGGGGAAGCGATCATACGACTACATACGATCTTTCCTGTCTTGCAGGACGGTGCAGCTACAGGCCGGGGAGCTGCAGCTCGAGGAGCGCGAACTAGGAGGACAGGGAACCCCACAAGGAGCGGTGATATCTCCATTCCTCTTTAACCTTGCCATGCTGCCAATCGCCGAGGGCCTGACTCGCATACCGTCCGTGAATCACACCATCTATGCGGACGACGTGACGATCTGGATGAACGGGGGCACGATTGGACACCTACAGACCACCCTACAACAGGCCATCGACTGCATCGAAGAACGACTTCAGGGCACGGGGTTGTACTGCTCTCCCCAGAAGTCTGAACTTCTCATTCTTCCCCCTGCGGGCCACTGGCGCCAGTCTGCGGCGAAAGAGGCCTCGGAGATCACGCTACGCACGAGAGACGGCGGCGTCATCCCGCACGTGAACGCCCTGCGTGTCCTCGGAATGCATATTAACACCGGCAGCGGAAACTCTTTAGCAGTGGACC
Organism: Haemaphysalis longicornis; assembly: GCF_048455015.1. Lineage (NCBI taxonomy): Eukaryota > Metazoa > Arthropoda > Arachnida > Ixodida > Ixodidae > Haemaphysalis > Haemaphysalis longicornis. Next base: position 290,038,811 of record NW_027526295.1, on the reverse strand, counting down.
GATTGATCACAAAGATAGGCATAGCGACCCGCCTCATAAAGCAAGTCGCCACCAGGAAGCAGGGAATGAAGGAAGCCAGTTTGCTCAGGTTGGCTCAGGCATTCGTCGTCAGCCACGTCGCATACGTAGGGTCGTTCCATAAATGGCTCAGACATGAAAGGGATAAAATCAACGCCGCCATACGCAAGGCGTATAAAGCGATCATGGGTCTGCTCCCCGGGACCAGCAACGCTGCTCTAGCGGATCTGGGAATACATAATACTTTGGAGGAGATCGGCGAAGCCCAGCGCACCTCGCAGCTCGTGCGACTCGGAGTCACCAAAACTGGCAGAACTATCTTGCGCAGACTGGGCCTAACCTCTCCGGAGGGAACCAGTTCAGCAGCGGAAGAGAAAGAAGATGATTACCCGAAGCATGATGAAAGACGAAAGCGTCTCCATTCGTTGCAACTAGTCGTCCCTCCGCCTCCCCGCAACGTCCAGCCGGGGACCGACGACGGACGCCGGAAGGCGCGAGCAAACGCTCTGGCGCACACGTACGAAAACGACGCTGACGCGTACTATGTTGACGCAGCAGCATACCCTCACAGAGTAGGGACATATGCGCTCTCGGTCGTACGAGCAAGCACCGGGGAGTGTGTTGCTGCTGGCAGCGTACGAGTGGATACGGCAACACAAGCCGAGGAGGCGGCCATCGCACTGGCGCTCACGTGCCGACCCCTACAAGTCAGCACAGTTCTTAGCGACTCGTTGACAGCAATCAACAACTACAGCAGGATGACGGTGGGCCGTGTCGCTCACGAAATACTACCTCCGCACAGAGGCGGTCGGGTTTATCTCCGCTGGTTCCCGGCTCACGTCGGTCGACTACAGAGAGGCACTCCCAACCGAAACGAAGATGCCGACACCATCGCGCGCGAGCTCGCACACCGCGCGACGGCATACGGACCTTCGACAACGGACGGGGACGCGGTTGCCAGCCGCGACGACCACGAGAACGACTTCAGCCCTATCACCGGGTACAGTGACGTGCTCGAGTGGTACAGGGCGCGAAGGCGAAAGATGGCCCGACCACATCGTAGTCTCACTAGAGAAGAAGAAGTACATCTCCGCCAACTCCAGACGGGATCGGTGCTCACCCCAGCCTTGGCGCATCATGTGTGCCCTGGACTCTATCCGTCGAACATGTGCAGTGTGTGTGGTGTGGTGATCGCGGACTTACCCCACGTGCTATGGGGATGTGATGAACATGAACGCAGGGGACATCCACGGACCATCCCCGAGTGGGTGACTCTAGGACTGATGGCTAAGGACTTCGCATCGCAATCCGCGGTAACTCAGCTGCTGGCGACGGCTCTGGGTACGCAGCGGCGGACCGAGCAGGAGGCCGGTCGCCTCACCGGCGCCCCCGGCACTCCTCGCGCTCCGCTCGCGGGACCTTCAAGACGATCGTCCAGTCCCGTGTCCCTGGACACTAAGGTCAGGGCGGAACCCTGTGAGGTGCTCCCCCTGAAGCCGGGTTACTTATAATAAAGTCTCTCTCTCTCTCTCTCTCTCTCTCTCTCGCCGTCTGCTTCCGCTATATACTATTTTTCAAACCGCCACGGCGTACGCTCGGTCAATCCGCTCAGCGTTACGCAACGTCCACGATGGGAAAACATGCTGCACGACGTGTTGCGCTCGTGCTTGCTTCACGAAGAAAGTGAGTACGACGCCAAAACTCGGTATCAAGTGGCGAGAAGCCCAGCCCGAGAGACGACTGGGTGGACATGGCGTATAAACGCTCGTTCGGCGTTTATGTTTCCTTTTATTTTTTTTTTAATTCCTTACGAAAAGGCCGACGAAGCTTTCGTCATGGTCGGCGCTGGACGCCGTCGAGAATAAAGCCTTAAAAAAGTTTCGTTAAGACCCGGAAAGGAGAAAACGTTTGCAGGGAAGTACACGCCCATGCGGGGGCTCGACGTAAAGGCTGCCGGGAAATTCCTGTTCCCGTCATGCTTCGGCGTTTGCTCCGGCGGGAGCGTTCCAAAGGTAGCTTCGGAGCACCTGCTCTTTGATGGAGCAGTGTGCTCTGCTGTGGAGCTCGCTGACCACTCCGGATCTGCCATTGGAATTCAACCTAAGAGCAAAGTATGGACATCGGATACGAAGAAATAGCAATGGCTGGTCCAACAACCACAACAAAATGTAGGTAAACCACTAGGAAAAGGGAACAAAACGATATTTAAGCGGGAATGAAAATAACATAAATTCTCAGATTTGAGTACCCGCGCGATATTGTTGAGCTGCTTTGCTACATACCATGCCCTTTTAAAGTCGGATCCGCCTCTTCAATTAAATGCATTGTTTGGAATGTATTTTTGCAAGGGCCAGTATAAGAAGTTTTGTAGCAAAGTATGATGGGCCCTGTATCCCGATGGAGTTCTATGCACCCGGACCTTTGAATGTCCGGTCCACGACTACACAGCAATACACACATGCATTGCTGATGCCCCGTGGCCACATTTTTGGTGTTTTTTTTATTTCTCCCTGGTAATTTTCAAGTTCTCTATTGGCTACGTTCGCACTGTTGTTATGATTGAAAGTGTTAACTTCACCAATTACGCATCAACTTTGGCCACTTTTTCTGCCGGTACCCGGCAAAGAATCCTTAGGCACTAATGATCGCGCATAATTGAAACTAGCTTAAAGCATCGACAGCTTTGTCTCCATCCCTAGGAAGCGCAGCGGCCGGGCCACATGCCACGCCTCCTTACGCGGCATGCCCTCATCTTGAATCCAACTAATTATCCGCGAGTGCCCCGGGTCGACTGACTGGGCATAAATGTTGAAACAACACGGCATGCCTCAAGAACTACATTCTGATCGTACAAATCACGGACATCGAGGGGCGCAGAAGCAAGATGAGGAACGAGTCGACGCTCCCCATTTAAGAGCGTTTCCTAATCGAGATTCCGGAGGGACTTCATTTTTGCTGAGTGGGAAGCCCTTCTGGCTGACTCTGCTTGCGCGGTGCTCTCTGGCTTGACCTTTTCTTTGCCAATTTTCTTTCTTTATTTTTGGACTTTGCCGAGAGGCGCTTATAAGGTTATTATTAACGCCGTGAGCTGTATTCCACTTCAATAAGGGCAAGGGGACCCAATTAGATTCCTCTTCGGGGCCCGAAGTGGCGCACATTCGGAAGTTTGTAACGAGAAGATGATGCAAGGGTTTTGATTTCTTTTTGTTTCTCTTTTTCATATCTTTTTTTCTCTACAAGCTTTTCGTCACGTGAGTTCAAGAGAAAGCAACAGGTCTGCTTGACTTCCTTCTTTCCACGTTATTTGGGCTCGGTTGCCCTTCACGAGAAGCACGTAAAGAGCCTTTAGCATCGGGCTTACTGGATCGTTCCGGCATGCATGACGTCGTGTTCCTCGCACTAATTAAGTAAATACAATCCATAATCCATAAACGGTATTTTTAAAACTCCTCTGTCTTTTCTTTTCAACGCGAAAGTGTTTTATGCCCGGGTACACCAAGACCTCACCAGAGTCATATCCACGACGGAAATGACATCGCCAGAAAAAGTTCCATTAGCGCGGCTGCGCCCGGATTTGAGCCACGAACTCTCGCCGCAACGGGAGGTACACAGCGCTCTGCCAACTGCGCTATGAATTCAAGCGCAAGCAGGTCTACGAACGCGTCTTATATCTTCCCAGTACCTTTTACATTCGGATGGTGCTGCCGTCTAGGAGAGGTGAAGAGAAGCAGTTCATCATGACACTGATGAGCGCCGACAGTTGGTGCCTCGATGCAAGCGTCTTCGTGTGCGCGGGACGCGGGTGAATTGAGGCCCTCTCCGCCACCTTCAGGTTTCAGTTTCGGTTTCGGTTCAGTTTCGTTGGCACGGTTTTCAAGGGGCTGTGGTTTCAGTCGGATTCACGCGATGTTCCGGCGCGTGCAATCCAGTGTCTAACGTTGATGCGTCTAACGGTGCCATCCAGACGTAATGTAAATAGCGATAGGAAAGTTCACATAAATTCACAACAAACATTTAAATGCTCCCGTGAAGGCACATTTCACTTTCGCTTTTTGCTGATTCCTATGAAAGAGGCATCATCCACATTTTTAACACGAAAGTGCTTTATTCCCTAATATACCAATATTTCGGTGACGCCATATCCGTCACGGAAGTGACGCCATTACACCGAAGCATGATGATGATGATTGATGATTGATGATGATTTCTATTGGTTTCCCCTTTGTATCGGGGTGATGACATGTCATCTTACCAAAAAGGACTAATATACATATGTTTTACACTTTTGGTTCAATACTAGCGCTGCTTAGGGCAGGCACAAAAAGCTTATTAGGCACAAAATACTTTTTTTTTCTGTTACAGGTGGTAACTGTCCTAGGCAATATTCCCCTCTCTGCTTTTCGTCCACCAGCATTCTAATCTTCTTTTCGTCCCCTCGACAGCCTTGAAGGTAACTTCCTCTGTGATACCCTTAAATCCTAGGGCTTCTGAAAGCCCAATATTCCCTTCATGTAGATTTGGATGGATACCCTCACATTCTAACACAATGTGCCGCATAGTTTCTGTTTCTTTTCCGCAGACCACGCATACCCCATCATTTTGTGAATACTTCCCCACAAAACTCTTAGTTCGCAGGCAACCTGCTCTAGCCTCAAAAAGGAAAGCACTGCCCTGGGAATTATCGTAGAAATTTTCCTTTCTGATGTTCATCTTCTCAGCCCTGTACATCTCTAACGGCGTTTTAGCTTCCATTTTTTCCCTCCATTTATTCGTTTCAATCTGCCTTGCCTCTTTTTTGGTTACCTTGGCTGTTTTGGATTCCCCACTGTTCTTTCCGTATTTCATCGTTAGCCTTCTAGTCTTTCTTAACCACTGCGTGTCCACGCTTTTCAAGTATAGGTACCTAAAAACCTTAGCTGCCCACCTTCGTTTATCCATTGCCCTCAACCTCATCTCAAAGCATATTTTACTCTGAGCTTCTCTAACTTCAAACGACGCCCAGCCCATATCTCCCTGAACTGCTTCGTTAGTTGTTTTTCCATGCGCGCCTAAGGCCAAACGTCCTACCGTTCTCTGGTTTACTTCAAGGCCTGATAGAACGTCTGATTTTAAGCAGAGTACAGCATTCGCAAACGTGAGACCCGGAACGATTACTCTTTTCCACATTCCTCTTACTACTTCATATTTGTTATACCCCCACAGAGCTCTATGCTTCATTATAGCTGCGTTTCGCTTTCCCTTAACCTTAAGTTGCTCCTCGTGAGTACTTAAGTAGTTATCCCCTTCGTTTATCCACACTCCCAAATATTTATATTCCTTCACTCTAGGTAATTCGCCTTGCTGGATAGACACTACGTCGGTGGTAGCGTCATTGAAAACCATTATTCCTGATTTTTCTGCACTGAAATTTAATCCGAGGTCAGTGGCTTCCTGGCCGCAAATATTTATTAGCCGCTGCATATCGGTTTGGTTATCAGCTAAAAGAACAATGTCGTCTGCGTATAACATTCCCGGAATATGCTGTTGTACCACTTCGCCTTGCAGCATATGGGTTAGGCTAAACCCTACTTGACTTTCTTCCATTTTCTTTTCTAACCCTGCCATGTAAAGCATGAACAGTATTGGGCTCAAAGGGCATCCCTGTTTCAGTCCCCGATGGATGTTGACCTGCTGGGCGCATTTCTGTCCTTCCCAAGTAAGGTGCACTCTATTGTCTTTATAGATTGCTATAAGGAACTGTACTAACTCGTCATCTAATCCCTGGAGTTTCAGCATCCTCCACAGCCGTTCTCTGTTTACGTTGTCATATGCCCCTTTAATGTCCAAGAACGTAATCCATAGGGTCTATTCTGTGCTTTCGCAATTTCAATGCATTGCGTTATCACGAACAGATTGTCATCCAGTCGCCTGTCTTGTCTAAATCCATTCTGCAGTTCCCCAAGTATTTCATTTTCTTCCATCCATGCTTGAATTTCTGATTTTATCGCCTGCATTACGAATCTATACACCACTGACGTTACTGTGAGTGGTCTGTATGAATCAATACTGGCTTTGTCTCCTCTGCCTTTATATATTAAATTCATCCTACTTTCTAACCAGTCCTCTGGTATTTGTTTGGTTTCTATCACCTTATCTATTGCCCTCATAAAAGATTCCTTACTTTTAGGTCCAAGTAGGTTTATCAGTTGCATTGGTATTCCGTCCGGGCCCACTGCTGTCTGGGGGGGAAACCTTTTGCTCTGCTTTTTTCCAATCAAGGTTGCTCAAACTTATTTCCCTTTCCGCAGTCTTTTGTGGCGCTGATGTTATCGGTGCAGGTTTCCATACCACTATTGTCCTAAACTTCTAACTAATCACTCGATGAATATGCGCCAACGCGTGCTCTCCTTCTAAATGTTCTCCCTCTTCATCAATCAGGAATTTTTGATGGTTATCGTTTTTTGAGCTTAGTGATTTTACATGGTTCCAAAACTTCTTGGATGCGCTTTTGTCCTTCTTCCGTATTTCTGCCATCCATTGTTCGCTTTTCTGCTTGATCTTTGTTTGCACCATTTTCTGCACTTCTAGTTTTTTCCCACGGTAGACCTCCCACTTCTCCTTCACTACCTCCGGTTTCATACCAGTTCTTTTTGCTTCTCTATGTTCTCTCGACGCCTTTCTTCGCTGGTCAATAGCCTCTTTTATTTTCTTATTCCACCAGCTTCTCGGCTTTCTCTTCCCTTTCCATCGGTTTCGTTCCTTTGCTTCATTCATCTTACCCTTTATGAACTCAATCATTTCGTCGTAATCCCAATTTTTGCCTGGGTATTTATTGATTTCATCTTCCAATTTATCAGCGATGATCTTTAACTGCTCATTATTCAAATTATTTCCTCCTATTGTACCTATTTCTGCATTTGTCCGGCTTGCGCCTCCAAAGTGCAAGCTAAACCGCTTGTGGTCGCTTCCTAAGCTGTGGTCGCTTCCTAAGCAAGCCACCTGTAAAGGGTGCACCCCTGCACGGAGGATCTTCTTTCGGGGAAGCAACCTTTAGTACTAAAGAATACGTTATATTTAGTGTTATTCGTTTGCTGGTTTTATATTTTAACACGAAGGTGTTTTATGCCGGAATGCACCAAGATTTCACTAACGTCATACCCGTCACGGAAATGACGCCAGTACACTTGCCGAAGCGGCCCGCCAGCAGGATGGCGCTCGCCAAGCACGACCACAAGACAGCCGCCGGCCCGCAAATCATGCTAAGCTGCAAATTTTGCTGCCCATTTCACTTTTGTGTTTTACCGATTCCTATGACAGAGGAATCAACCACAGTTTCTTTTTTTTTCATTTTGTCTCTCATCCCGTTCACATAAATATAGCATTTTTAGAGCTAGAAAGCATGGAATACTGTTATTTTTATCTTGCATTGAGATGTCCCATCTCGTCGCAATGTAAGTAATGTGCCATCCTGATCCATCCTCCTTCTGGCCCGTGATACTGGCAAGAAACAATGACGAGGCACGCCATTTAGCGAAATTGGAGTGAGCATCTGCTTTGATGCTTTTGTTGAGCATCAATACAAACTAATATCGTAATGAAGATCTGTAATTACAGCTTTAGATGCTCACAAGGGTAAGTGCATAGTGTGTGCGTATACGTGCGCGTGCGCGTGAGCGTGTGCGTGCGCGTGTGCGTGTGCGCGTGCATGTGTGCATGTGCGCGTGTGCGTGTGTGCAAGTGCGTGTGTGTGCGTGTGTGTACGTGTGAGTGCGTGTGTTGGGGGGGACGTTGGGAGGGGGGTATCTGGCCATGTTTCTGCTTGTTGCGCTGTAGATGACGTCAAAAGACGGTGGCTTACCGCGGAAGATGTTGCCATCGACGCTGCTTAGAACCGTCTGTACGCAATTGTTAACAGTTACGCTTGTGAACGAAACAATAGTTAATTGAGACGAGATTACAGATTCCTCTGACTACCTATTCTAGCAATATTTGTCCAACTGTGTCGAACCATATTACTTTTGCAGCCTATTGGATGCGCGTCATTTTATGAGGTTAGTACAGTCCACCCACTTTAAGTTTACACACTCAGCTTAAGTACTCACCTAAGCACTTAAGTGAAACATGAGTAACGAAGTGAGCCTTAAGTGAAATTTGTAACCAAAACTGTGATAAAGTGACCATCTGTTTTAAAGAGCCCGCAGAGGGCACAGAACTACTATCTATCGGCCACTGTAAGTTCATTCAGTGCGATGAGCGTTGCGGGTAATTGACGCCGATATACGTATGCCTAACAGGGATTGGAGCCTGAATGGTGCAGTTTTTAAAGGTTGAAATAAAGAAGCTTCCGTCTGTTTTTTCTGCACAGCCCATTCCTAGCGCTCGTCGTTTCGCTCTGACGAACTCCGAAGCGGGGGAAGGGAGAGACGGGCTGGAAACAAATGGTCGCGAATGAGCTTTCCCTGAAAAAAAAAAAAAAAAATCCCTCGGGGTCACTTCAGTACGCTTACGTTCTTCTAGGGCAAAAGCTTGCCTAGTTATTAAAAAAAATTTGCTGACGTCACATTTCACTCTCTATCTTCGTTTTTGTTTATTTTTTCTGCGCAAATTACATCGACCGGCTTTTTTTTCTGCAACAGCGCGTTTGCGCCTTCTTGGCTCTCGCTCCTGCGCTTTACGGCGAGAACTGCATCAGCAAGCAGAACAACTGGCACGTGCCCCAGCATCCCTAGAATCTCGATCCTGCGTGGTTGGTGTGCACCTGTTTTACTCACGTGTCATCACGCTCAGTCGTAAGGCGCCGCACACTATTCTTCCCCTTCTGCATTTCCAAATCATAGTTTTGTGAATTTTGTGTAGTGGGCAACTAGCCACCCAAAGCTCCCCATTCTTTGCCAATCTCCCAAGTTGGTGCGGGCCACAAAATAGAAAGAATAAAGCAACAACTTTTTTGTTCTACCGCTGGCAACGTTTCATTAAGGGTCTCTTTCTGCCATGGGCGGAATATTGTTGGTTGTGCAAGAAACTGGAAACAATTGAACATGTTTCCATTTTTTGTTCGGCCGGGGTTTTCTTCTGGGATGTGTTGCAACGAACACTAAAAAATTACGCCCACCTCCCCTCGCGGGAACCCTGGTGTGATGCGACGCTGAAGGGGGTTACATTGTGCGTGTCCGTTGGGTCGATTACTCGAATTGCGTGAGCAATCGTCGGGTAATGCGAGAGAGAGAGAGAGAGAGAGAGAGAGAGAGAGAGAGAGAGAGAGAGAGAGAGAGAGAGAGAGAGAGAGAGAGAGAGAGAGAGAGAGAGAGAGAGAGCAAGCGTAGCGCGGACGACCGTCGACTGAGAGACCGGCCGGAGCGTGGCACTCATATGCGCACCGCGCCCGAAGGAGAGGAGACTGCGGAGAGAGAGGGCGCTGCACATGCGCACAGCGCGCTTGCGCCGCGCGCAGCGCCGCCCACGGGCGGAGTGAGAGAGCGCGCCGCACTGGGCGCGCAACAGATGTTGGGGGAGAGGGCGCGCTATCACGGTGAGAGGCTGAGAGGCGCAGTGGTCACACGCACGGACGCACAACGGACGCACGCAGGAAGGATAGGGCCGCCGACAAGAAATGCTCTCAGCGTCGCATCTAAAAAGAACAGCGAATCGCTGCGCATGGTATGTGGTAATCGTAAGTTGAAAACGATGATACTATTTCATTGGATTTATTCATGCTACTGGGCCTTCACACTACGGGGAGGTGTCGTACAGCAGTCCGCTACTCCGATATGGATGCGTGTCCTGTCCGAGTCTCAATGAAAGTGGAAAAGGCACAACTTCATGTACCGGACGCGTACGGCGTTTTTCTGGCGAGCACAGCCAAGTTACCCATGGCGCCATCTAGGAGAACGTTTGAACATGTATCATCGTCCTTCTGGTGCTCTATTAAATTGATTGACTGTGGGGTTTAACGCGCCGACGCAACGCAGGCGATGAGGCGCGCCGTAGTGGAGGGCTCCGGATTAATTTGGGCCACCTGGGGATCTTTAACGTGCGCCTAAATCTCGTACACACGGGCGTTTTTGCTTTTCGCCTCCATCAGAAAAGCGGCCGCCGCGGCCGGCAATCGAACCCGCGACCTCGTGCTCAGCGGCGCAATGCCTTAGCCACTGAGCCACCGCGGCGGGTGTGCATGTTTTTGTGGTTTTCTCTTTTTTAGGCCGGTATCGCCTACTTTAGTTGATTACTTTAACAAAGTGCGTGCTTCCTTTTCGGGTGGGCTTTGATTCATATTTTTATTTTCAATTCGAGAGTATTTGTCTGCTTTAGCTTGGTTTGGGCTCCCCATGTAGATCAGCAAAGGGATGATTGAGATAGCAGCACTAAGTATTTATATTTTACATAATTGGGTTGTTTGTTCTAATTATGGTCAGCTTTACCAGCATGTATTTCAGTGTGGGTGGTCTTGTGCGCTTTCGATGGGTTTCTGGTGTGATATAACCCCCCTAGAAAGCTCAGATGACCTCTGACTGTGCTCAGTACGAAACGCATATACGCCTACCGTACCGGACGGCTGTCACAGGTGGAAACGCTAACCCAGATGTAATGTATTGTAGTTTTATCATTTATTACAGCGTTATTTCGTTATTACTGCGGCGTGTGTTTGTACAATCGAAACATCTTTGGAAATAAAGAAAAAAAGATGATGTCAAAGTAGTAACGCATCTGGTTGCTACAGGAGACACCCGGGTTCAAATACAAGCGAATCAAACATGTGTTGTTGGTTTTTTTTTTACTTTCTATTGACACGGCATCCATTTTCGTTACCTGAAAACAACTACAACAACAACGACTGTTTTTTCGGAGAATGGAGTACTTAAGACTTTCGTCTTGAAATCAAAACATAAGAGATGACTGCCTTGCACTGGCGCGAGCGGCGCCAAACACAAGGCGTACAGCGGTGTTCGGCTGGCTTAAACCACACAGGTCCCGTCAACCTGGTCTGGTCGCTTCAAGATCTACTGAGCTTGCAAACACACTTGGCAGAATACCTTGTAATTTATCTATGCACAATTGATGTTTTCGCTCTGAAGCAGCGTGAACTCGATTATCTGATTCCTAACGATCCCTTTTGGTGTTCGATACGCCACGACGATAAATGTTCATCATTCGTAAGACTATACGCATTGTCGGTGTCAAACAGGCCAAATCGAACGAAATATCGGGAAAAGAAGTCCCCAGTTGGTTCTAACCGGCAGAGCTGAAACCTTGAGTTAAGCCGGTGGCATTGGGCTAGAGATGGGTTACGCGAATTCAACGCGAATTCAAAACAGCGCGAATTCAAAACAGTAACACGAATTCAAAACAGCAATCACCACGTTCTGGCAAGAAGACACATGTGTTGTCCCTTCGCGTCCCGTCGTTAGCGCTGTTTTGAATTCTGAAGCCCTGGTAAGCGTCATTGTACCGCATCCCGCCTCAAACCGAAACACGCGCCCTCAGTCCGACAGAGGCAGCAGCGCCGACGCCCCTCGCCGTCAATGTCGCCCCGACATCGGCACAAAAGGCATGTGCGCACTTTGCAAATGACGTTGGGCGTGTACGTGCTTTAAATTTCTAGCCTAAGCGGAGAGCAATTTTTTCACCTCTTCCCTCTCGAGGCCACTCCCGCAAGAATGTCACGTGGCACTGCTCCCTCTAAGGAGCAGCTTTTCTTCTAAACTTCGTGCTTCCACGTAACGATGGCACTCTGAGTTTAAAGCGGCCAAACTTCACGGACACGAGCATAGCCACAAACCTGAGGCCACCGAGAAAAGAAAAATGAAATAGCAGTACTACTCAAGAGAGCATTATGACTTGATGGCGTTGTTTTATTTTCGTTTACATTTTTAGTTTCGTGTCCTTACCAAGAGCAAGAGCAACGCTATAACACGCGTGATTCCGACAGGCAATGGTGGAGGCCAAAATTCGTTGAGCACAACCTGCACGCTTCATGCAAGCTCTCTGGGGTGCGGAGCTGTTCGCAGTCGACGAACGCACAGAAAATGTCGGGGTGAACTTAATTGAAACGTGATGCGTTCTTTAAGAGGGATCATCAGCCGTAATTTGAGTCTATGTCTGTTGCAGTGTTGTACACGTTCCTCTAAAATAGGAACGAAAGCTCGTTCCTCGTTCCTTCCCAATTTTAAAACGAGTTCCCGTTACAAGTTCCTACATTGAGAAAGGAACGGGTTCCCGTTACACTTCGAACATTGTAACGTGTCGTTACATTAACCTTACATTTGTTTTTTAATTAAAATGTGGTGTCGGATAATCCTGAGGCGAAATGAAGTAAGCAATTTAACACTAATATCACACTACGTATATTATTCGAATTTGAACACCGCCGGCAGCAGATTATCTGGAGACAAAAAAATTCAACGAAACGCTCCTAGAGGAATTTTTTTCAGGGAACACTGGACATATTACAGACATTTTTAACTGCAAGAGTGGTGCTCGTCTATTACAAGTGCAACACATATGGCTCTTTCTACTTGGGTCTTCAAAGGCGCAGTCAGGTTACTGCGATGCAGATGTGCAAATAGAAAGTTACTCACATGCACGAACATAAATGTCTTGCACAAGAAACCGCATCGAAAGGAACAGTACATAGGCGTTTAATGAATGCTGATTCAATATTACAGTATGAGTGTAAAAAGCATGTCCAGAATACATATTCGCAACTTAGTAGAGTTCTTTGTTCGAACTCAGCAAGAGTGGCATCTCGATGTTGGTGTCATGCAGACGAACCTTTTTTTGTCAACACCTCGTTGGCAATGTTGAAGAGCCGTACCATCAAAGCTCTTGAAATCACTACCGTATCGTACTTGAGATAAGTTGGCTCAGTCCCTCAGGCTTAGCAAACTGCCTCCGCATGCGCTCATAGGCGTGTGCTAGCACACAACCCGCCCTCTCGACTGACAGTGGTTGTTCCGTGTATATTTTGTTTGACCGCCGTTACAACACTCGGTGGTACCGTGCACATAACCTTGAATGTTGCGGTATGCTCCTTAAATTCTCGCACGCGCGAACATCCGAGCCATTGCGTCAACAACAGAGCTTCAGAGCGTTACTTTGCCGGGTTGAGAGTTCATGGTTGCCTTCTTGCCGCAACCTTGTCTGCTGCAACTTCATGCTACGGTGTTTAGGTTTGGCCTCCGGCTTCTCGTCTGAACGGAGGAAATCTGCGCCCGGCAGCAGCCACCAGCTTAGGGTTACCAACTTTTCAATGAAGGAAGCCGGGACGGGAGGGTGGGGGGGAGTAGCGAACCTTAACTTAGGGAGGCAACGAAATTCCGTTTTCGTTATGGCGGTATCTTCCGGTCAAATTCGTTGTTTCTTTCTTGTGGCGGCCTCTTGAAGTGGTGCTTCATCTGACTACAGGCTGCTCGCAATAATTGCTCTTGCTGGAGAATGTTTATTGTCGGACTTCACGCGGAAGTTCAGCTTTATACCTGAAGCTCTGCCTGGACAAGGTCACGCTAACGTTGGGTTCCGGAGCGTGACGCGCCTTGTTGAGCGTGCTTTGGATAGCAAAAAAAAATCCAAACTACGCGTTCCGGAACCAATTCGGCACATAGAGCTGTCCCGATAGGGACGGCGCGGTATTTGGGATGTTGCATGAGAAGTCTGGACAGTCCCGTATAATCCGGGATGGTTGGGAACCCTACGTGAGTATGCGCTACTCGGCTCGCCATCGGTGTCCGCCTGAATCAATCGTCGGAACCGGTCTGTAACAACACGCCACAGTCGTCGCACTGCTATGATGCGCAGGAAAGGGGGCGGAATAACTTCCAGCAAAATTGGAAAACCAATCGTCAAAGCAAGCCTGGCAGTGGGCACATCACGAAACCGATGGTCCGCTCGGTGCGTGCGAAAGTTTACAACGGCGCGTTCGAGCGCCATGTCCGTGCCGTATAGGGCGATCGAATGTCCGAGGTCAGATTCGGCCTGCAGCTCTCAGGGATGGTTGCTGTTGCGCATGAGATCAGATAGCTCTCGCCTCGCTTTGGGCGGCAGCGGAAATATTCCAAGAATCTCACGCGGAGAACTTGACGCCTTTTTTACACGTGGTGAGCGCAACGACGGCGGCCCAGGTGTGCATTAACAGACAGCAGAGCAGTCTCGTACGGCCCTTTCGGCTGGCACGGCGTCCTGTACTGTTGATCACACGTGTGCGATGAACACGGTACGGTCACGTCTTCCCCTTCTCGGTTTTCGCGTTCCACTCTTATGCACAACAGAAAACATTGCTGTGGAAGACGAATCAAATGGGCGTTGAAGCACCCTTCTCATGCGCATCTACAGCCGGCGTAGCGACCAGGCCGCGTGCTCCCGGTGCAACCTGGCCGACAGGCTGCAGCCCGTTGCGTGATTATTCTTCTGCCTTTGACCTTCGAGGAAGCACGCTCCGCGGAAGGGCTGGCAAATTGGGCAGCTTATACGAAGAGAAACCCAGCGGAGGCCTGTGGCTTAGTACTAGCTTCAGCACCCTAACGCCTTGGCATCAAAACACAGCCAAATTCGAGCGATGCAACGTTAACAGAAGGAACTCCGTTCCCTCTGCCGTTCCTTCGTAAACGTAACGAGTTACCGTTGCAACTAGTTCCACCCACTCTGAATGGAACGGTGGCGTTCCTCCATTCCTCCCAAAAGGAACTAGTTCCAGGAATCCTCGGAACGCCGTTTCGTACAACACTGGTCTGTTGTTGCTGGGGGCTTCGCGTAGTTCCTTAGACATCTTACAGGACATCTTAGACATCTTACATCTTACATCTTAGACATCTTACAGGCGTGCCTATAAGTCGTTTTATCGCTCGATACGTGGCCCGTTCTGAGAAAATCCGAAGTCGGTAGCATGAATACAGTGGTACGAACCCCTTTGGCAGAGAAGGCGGGTGTGCGCCGTCCTAACGCCTCCATGCGGTGTGACACATGCAGCCGGGAGCGCGGGTACGCATTGGGCAAGAAGACGGGTATATCACCGCTATGAGGTCCCAACTGGCTGCGGCCAGGCGCATGCGGTGGCTTGACGTGTCCCCATTGTGTATGCGACGGCCCTGCGTCAGGCCATAACATCCTTAGCGGACACCCGTAGCTCTATTTAGAGCGCGTTTGACGTTGCTTGGCACGTCGTTAGGCTCAGCGCTAAGGTTACGCAGCAATGTTAGGTCTGAATAGTGACCTGGTAAGATGTCCGCCCAGGTGAGTAGGCCCGAGCGACGGCAGCTGCCGTCAGATGCCTACGGCCTATTCCCCTATTCCCATTTGGCTACGACAGCAACATACTAATTGTTACGAATCAGATTCAGCTGTAACGAGCCCGTTTGTGGACCACAACACGGTCCACCATTTCCCTGTTCGCGCGCAACCTGTGAGGGGCGCGGCTTGCTCCCCAGGAAGTCTGGTATCTATAGCCAGTGATCGCTCAAGTTCTAGCCTGCAATCAACTGTGTGGCCAAAGTACCCTCCTGCGCATGCGCGCCGGCTCAACGCAGCTGTCCGCGGTCTCCTACCCATCGTGCCAGATAAGGGGGCACCATCTCCTCAAAATTATTTACAGCATATCCATACATGGTATTTGGGAAGCTCGACAGGAATAGGAGTAAATTGAAAATATTTGTGCCACATGATATTTCGGGGTGTTCATTTATTCCGAAAAGTCCTGCAAGAAATGCTTCAGGAACCGCGAATGTAAAGCAGCTGTGGGGTTAAAAATAAATACGAATAAGTCTGAAGGAATGTTCCCCACACGGGCGCGCGCCCACGAACCTTTATTGCTTTTGGAAGCCCAGCATCATTGTAGTTTGCTCTGAAACCGCTAGGTCGCAACTCCTATTGTCGATATGTATCCGGCTGAACTCTCTGTTATAATGGGCAGCCTGGCGAGGGGTTTCTCTCCATAGCAATTTTCCTGAAGGCTCGATTCAGAATTTCAGTCCTAAAATGTTCCCGCCTTAATAGCGGGAAACGAGAAAGGGGGTGGACACCAAAAAGAAAAGGAATTCGATGAAAAGGACAGGAAGCAGCTACAAGGCCGCTGTACGCCTTGCGGAGAGGACGGAGGCTCACGAAGCCGAAATGTGGGGGAGACGCCTTTCAGCCGCGGACGAAGTTGGCGCACAGGTTCGCTGCAGTTGGCGAAGCGAAAACCTTCGCCCAAGGCGCTGCACGGTGGCTGCAGTGGCACAGCTCGGGAAGACAGCCACGAAGGAGGGCCACGAAGCGAAGAGGAAAGAGAAACCACTCGCCACCAAGAGAATTCCCTGAAGCGCGTTAAGGCGCACCTGCGACACGAAAACGTGGCCTAATGACGTCCTCTTGAAGAATTGCCCCCTTTTTTTCTTCTCTGGGGGCCTCTTTCTCAACCCCCAGTATTCTTGCTCTCCACTCTTTTCTTTGATTATGTTTTTTTTCCCGTGAAATATAAGAACAGGACCCCATTAGTTTCGTGCAATGTCTAAGCCACTTAAAGATATTGATTCTGTTAAACAGCTACGGTAGGGACCTTTCTCAGCCCCCTAGGTAATGTGTTTTAATGCATATTTCATGTGTATCATACGCGCAATTCTTGTTTACAAAGACGTCTACCTTTTTCGAACCTTGTTTAAGCGTTAGAAATAGGAACGCTCAGTGTCTTTTGGTTACTAGTGCCATTACGGTGTGAGCGCGGCTTGATCATTGGGCCTCATAATTTGAATACAGTTATTTCTGATCGTGTAGTCGGTGCTTGTTCTATACTGCTGAAAAGAGATACAACCCATCAGGTGTTCCCTATAAATTGGGTCGATAACCAAAACTAAAATTTTCAGGCATTCCGAGAAAAAAACGTTTCGATCCTTCCCTTTCTGAATCTGTCGGTGATTTGGCACTCGTGAACGATTGTTCGGTGTCCATCCACTCGGTGGCGATGCCTACTGCGATCAGCGTGAGTTATCTCCGGGTTAATTATCCGTGGCGAAGACCAGGATTACCAACGGGGTTTTTTTGCTCCCCGTCTTGTTTTTAGGTTACTGAGAAGCCTGAGAAACAGGTTAGACTTGCTAGGCCTTACCTGTCTCAAGCTAGACCTAACCCTCATAAATATGTTTACCGAGATTTATTAAACTTGTTATCAAGATTGATCAAAGGAATTATATAAATACCTTGTTATCATTTTGTAGAATATTTCGATTGAGTTTCCATTACAAATTGGCAAACGAGGTTTAGTTAAAAGTCTATAGAGCCAAGCCAATAGATCATACCGATTTTGAATGTAGTGTTTTATTAGTTTCTTGTAGGGTTTTCGTTAAAAAAAGCTCAATAAGCTTTCTATACAATTCTTACTGAGTATAGTCGTAACAGCCTGCATGTCAGTCAAGTTTGCCTATAGTTTCTGACATGTTTTTAGCAACTTTATCTCAATTAGGTAGCTATAACATTCCTATTGAGCATAGTCGTAACATCCTGTTGCCTGTGAGTGAGGCTTTCTGGCGAGTTTTCACAGCGGAGCTTCCCAGGGGCTCGCGATGTCCAGCGGTGATGTCCGCCGCCCCAAGCACCACCTCTCCCAGCTGCTCCCAATTCGAAGTGACGGCAGTCTGTCGCGCGGTATAGGGTCATGCGCCGCGGCACCCGGCGCAATGGCACACCATGTATATGCGCCTATGAACTACCACATCTCCGTGGGTGGGTCAGTTCTGGACCCGCAATAGAAAATCTATTAACACTCAACATACTGAAGGCAACAATAGGCTTGCTGCGTGTTCGCAGTAAAAAGTTTCGCGCCTGTCTAGTGAGCACAGGCTGCAAAATAACAGTTCGATAGATGCTACACAAAGGCAATGCAGAGTCCGTTAAGACTCAATATACTGAAGGCAATAAAACGCTTGTTGCGTTTTTGCAATAACAAGTTTATTGAATTTCTATTTGCCGCTATTTACAAGAGGGGAGTTCTGGCTCACTCTAAAAAAAACGTAGTATGAAGTGTATTCGTCGACCAGATTTAGGGGCAACCCCCAAGGTGGAGTGAATATCTGCGAAGGGAAGTTTGACATCCACCTCAATGCAGTCTTACGGCTGCAAAGGAAAGCTATACCGCTTTGTTAGAAACTCCGCCGTTGAAGAAAACTTCGTCCATGAAGTGTATTGAAACTCAATGTCTTGAGGCAACAAAATGTTCGCTGAGTTTTCGCAATGAGAAGTTTATTGACTTCTTTGTGACTTCAGTCCATAAAGTATGAGTTCTAATTCACTATTTATCAAATCTATAGAACGTCAACACAAAGATTATTAACACTGAAAGTCCATTTTCATGTTGGAAGGCGGTTACAGCCCGTGGAATGGGTGCGTGAGGAACCTAACTAGGAGATGTTAGTGGGGAATACTTGAGCCCCCTGAGACTCGGGGTCCACGTCGTCTAAGGCAGGACTTACGGAACATACAGTATGAACAAGAGGGAAATCTGTCGGTGCAGTCGCGTGCCGTCATGGGAGCCGCCATAGAAGCTGGCAGCGCGCTCCTCTTCCGCGCGGCCCCGAACGACGAAGGCAACAAGAAGACCACTTCCTTTTTCTTCTTCCGGTTTCATGAAGCGCCCAAAAAAATTCGTGGAGGCGAAATTCTTGATGAGGTATACTTTCATATTGACGAAATAAGTGTCATCATCATCATCACCATCATCACCACCAGCCTATCTACGCCCACTACAGGGCAAAGGCCTCTCCCATTAGTCTCCAATTGCCCGGTCCTGTGCTAACTGCGACCTATTTATCCGCGCAAACTTCTTGATCTCATCTGCCCACCTAACTTTCTGCCGCCCCCTGCCACGCTTGCCTTCTCTGGGGATCCACTCTGTTACCCTAAATGACCAAATAACTGTAATAGCATTCTAACAACCTAATCACGTTTTACCCGCAACGTGCAACTTTTAAGCTTGTTTGTGAGCCGTACAATGGAGCTCTTCCTTGCGGTATACGTACGGTTGTTCGTTTTCGGGTAAAACCCGATTTTAACCGATTTTTACACCCCGAAAATGTTTCGGGAGAATTGGGTTAAACCCGATTTCTTCCTGAATGGACCTTTTCAAGTAGCAATATGCCCAATTATGTGCTGATGGCTCACCGTTCTCAACCAGGGGTGCTATTCCACCAAAAGGCCCGAGATTAAGCGAAACTCGGGAAACACGAGCTCTAGCGACGCCCACGTAACGTAATGACAATATTTCGAGGCGGAGTTCAAGCGCTTTAAAAATGCAGTTCATGCTATTTGCTGATTATTGGGGTGACGTAACCGGTCCAGGGCGGCGCGTTCCAGGGAGGCGCGACTGGGGCGGGGCGCATTTTTCACTGCTGTCTCTCGTTCCACTACAGCACTGGTGGGTACTGCAGGGTCAAGCAAATCCAACTACATTACTTCATCGCACTTTTATTTTAATAATCTGTATTTCACTACAAAGTTCATGGTTTTTTTTAAGCGTTCTTATGAGCTTTATGATTGAAATTCGCCGTCCAAAGCAGCAATTTCTGCCCATTTCTGCCGTCGGTGGCAGACAATGCAATCACGTGACTAAGGCCGACTGGCAAAAAAAGAAAGCGGGTGATAAAAACGCGCCGAATTCAAAGTAATTGCTGCTCGATATTGTCGAAACCCTCTGTCCGCTTTCACATAAGAAATTTCCTAGAAGCACTTCAGTCTGCTTACGTGATTTCGAGGCGAAAGTTTGGCGATACTTATTAACAACTGATAATTGTAGTTGCGGTAATTCTTAACTGATATATCGCACTTGAGTATTTTTCCTCGCTTTCATGTCTTTGTCTTTCGGCATGAATTTTGGCATTACTTCTACCAGCTTCTTTGCTGCTATACCATGTTCGCGTCAGTTTTTTTTTTTTTTTTCATTTCGTGGTGAACTCGCCAGCAAGAAGAATAGCACACACCACAGCCTCTTTATAATTAGGGTTTTGCGCGGCTGGTGTGCACCTGTCATTCTCATGTACCATCACGTTCACGTGTCACGCATTATTCTGCAACTTTTATTTTCCAATTCACAGTTTTATGAATTTTGAAAACGGAGCCCATTCGCTCTTTAAAGCTCTCAATTGCGGGTATTTCACCCCATTGGCCTTGTGCTACGAAGAAAGGAATAGCAACAACCACAGCTTTTCAAATTTGTTTCCTTTATTTCACTTTGCTCTTCACAACTCTTCTTCGACGAAGCTCTGCACAGTCGGTTTTTTATGGGCTCCATACCTTCACTCCCCTTCTGGCGTCAGGCTGTCTCTTTCGGTCTCAATCTTCCCTTTTTATTTATTTATTTATTGGTACCCTCAGGGTAATACATTACAGAGGGGAGTGGGTTCAAGGGGGGGAAAAGCATAAAAACAGGCTGGTATTTTAAAAAATGACCAAGCTGACTCGAGCACTGTAGAAGAAAATACTTAACACATTTCTACAGACATACAAATCTGTACACGTATATACATTTCGGGAGTAGTACAGTAATTTAAATACATATCACGCGTAAGAAATTGCGAGTGCACAAAACAAGGCTTATTCAAGTAACACTACACAAAGGTTTTCATGGTACGCTTCCAGCCAGAAGGCAAAGACGCTGAACAAAACCCGTTGAAATGCGTAAAGATCGTTTCGGTAATAGACACACCGTTGATTATATACTATCCTGCGTGTAAACTTTTCGCAAGAATGGTGTGACACAAAACGCCTCAAGAAAACTGCCTGCCGCGCTGACAATAAATGAAGCGCATGGTCATGCAACGCCACGTTGGAAAGTTTTGCTAGCAGGTACGATAACTAAAGCACGGCCACACGATAAAGACCTTTCCATGGAGTGGTCGCGACTGAAGCGTGCGCTCTGGATGCAGACGGATAAACGCATGGTTGAACCTGAGGAAGCCATGTCCGGCTAACCCTCTAAAAATAGGTAACAAACCTGTCTGCAGTAATCCTATAGTGCGCACACACCGGCTGACTGTCGACTGAGGGCGGTCGCTGGTGCGGTCGCAACCAATGCTTCCGTGGAAGGTGTCCGTCGCGTAAAACCGCAGCGCGCGCAACGCTTGCTCCTCGGCAGTAATGGAGCGAAAGCCGCCTCAAAGTCGTCGCAAAGGGTGTCGGGCGCCACATGGCTGCACAGCCAATGCACAGTACTTTCGAGAGACAAAAAAGGGCTTGGAGTTCTTCATCCGCTAAAGAAAAAACTCTGTCAGGATAGATATATGCGTGCTACGGCGACCGTGAACCATGAACCACGCCGCAGCAGCCGCCAAAACGAGCGTCACGAGTTCAACTCAGCCGTGCAATATCTCTCCCGAGTTTCTTCCGAGTTCTCGTGTCAATCACACACACCCAGCCCATTCGTGGGCGCGGCGTAGCGACCGAAGCCCACCCAACTATGGCTGCCATGGCGTTCACATCTCCGATGGGGTAGCGTCGCAGCCACGAAGTCACTTGCATTTGATGCTCCGGTAGCAAAGCTTAGCAGAAAACAATGTCCCCAGGCCACCGTCAGTCAAATGCTGCCACAGTCCCAGCGGGGGTTCGGTCCGAACGGAGTGCTCGCGCTAGTCCGGACGATGGGAGCGGCCAAGACGAGAAGATTTTCCCATGGTAACCGTATCATACACAGCAAAAACACAATCGACGACAGTTGACACACATTCAACGTCCAAAACGCACTCGTAAAATGTTGAAACACGTTCACGACACGCTCAATTGGGGCGACGTCTGATACTACGCCCGCCGTCCGCACGTAAACACAGCCGGTCACGTTTGACAGTCGGAGAAGGGCGCGTTCCTTTCTCTGCAGTGAACTGCTTCGCTTACTTAGTTTGGGCTTGCGCTGAGCTTCACTGGAGCCACCCTCAAACCACGCAGCAAACGCATTTCAGTGGAAGAACTGAACACCGAGAAAATCGGAGCCGCCCCGCGCCGCTTTTAGGAGGCGGAGCTATAAAAGAAGGCTGCTGCCAGGCCGGAGTTTTAAAAGGAATAGCTGGGTTGTCTACTACTTTGCATAACGGAGTGCATATTGCAAGTCTATTCTAGACGGCGCTGCACGCGGATGATCGTGCAAGCTGTGCTTTTTCAACGTGAGCAGCCTCAACTGGGCGCGCTGATAATGCTAAACGTGCTTCGCGCGATTGCGCCCGTGTCGCTTGAGGTTTATCGGACGCTGTACTATCAATATTTTGTTAACTCGGGCAGCTGGAAACTCGGGAGCAAGCTATTTCGGGCCTTCTGGAATCGCGCCCCAGTACTTGCTGGAAGAAGCCCTAAAAACACAGCTTTAGAAGTCATTGCGTATTGGCGTGACTCCGCAGCTTGCTACCCTATAGGCTGGCAAATGCTGGGCTGTGTTAGAGATGAGGGGCCCTTGGGTTGTCTGACTCGTTCAGGCCCGCAGGTCCCGGCTCGGCATGGTGTCGGACTACTCGAGATGACTGCTTAGGAGGAAACTGTACAGGAGGTTTATTCTACATGATGACAGTCAAGACAGGAGAACAAGAATAACACGAATACAGTCGTTTAAATAGAGTTCGTATTCCCCAGATCCCTGGCTAGGAAATTTAACTTCACACAGGTTGTCCAATCAGGTGGGCAGTGGACGACACTTGATGTACCGCCCACGACATGAGGCGTGGCTGATGCACACGGACCACTCGGTCGATGGAAAGGGTGAATATCCACGTCATCGATCGTGTCTTGTGCCGGAGTTGCACCACTTCGCGCAAGTCTTCATTTTGGAGGCCCCGTGAGAACGGAATTTCAACTCGGCTCCCAGCACGTGAAGACGAGTGACCTCCTGCTCTCGCCGACGGTTGGAAACCGAAGAGCTTTGGCACTTGAAACCGCAGCTTCCTTTCGGTGGACCCCTCTTTCATACGTGTATGAAGGAAAGAAGTGGCCCGCAGCGTCCGGTGAACCGAGGATATAGAAGCCGCCCCTTGAAACCGCCGCCGTTGGCGCCAGGGTTTCTTGCCTCCTCGTGCCTCTGGGTGATTCATCCACGCACACCTTGCTCTAGGGCTTGCGAGGAATTCCTGTGTTGGCCGATCCTAACAGCTGACATTGTCGTGCCTAGCTATTGGAAGCTGGGCTTTCGAGAGCACTTTCTCTTAGCTGAGGTACGTTCAACGATCGGGCAGGTATCAAATAGAGACCGACATGTTGCGCATGCATTTGCATGCGCAACATGTCGGTAACGTACGCAAACATGATTTATGTAAACCTATGTAAACGATAATGTATGTAACCAAGATAGAGTAAAAAGTCGATGACCAGCCTTTTGTGGGTGAAATGTTTCATTTCTTAGAAGTAAGCAATGCCCTTTACTGGAAACATCACTGATTCATCAAAAAAAAACACCAAATTCCCGAGAAAATTTGCCAGAAAACACTGATGTCCCCCAATTACCAGGTTGAAACAAACACAAATTTTACAGCGTAAAATTTGATAAAATAAATTGAGTGTGTTACATAGTACATATCTGTAGATTTAACCCGATAGAAAAACTGAATTTCGGAATGGTTTTACAAAAAAAAATTCTCTCCGATTGTCATTTTGAAAAATAGCATCCGATTTTTACCCCACCTCCCCTTCAAATTAGAAAAATTTAACACCCAAAGGCAAACAAGCCTCGGTGCACTATGCCACGCTCGTAGAAGCACGGTTCGCCTAGACAGGTCTCCTTTAGCATACAAGCTTGCTACGAAATTCTGTGCTGAGGAAGCTTGGCTCTAAGAATAAGACAATCACAAAAAAAGCAATAGTAATGTCGAAAAATACGCTGGGAAACGCGCCTCGTTACGAAATACTTGAAGAAGTAAGAGATTATGGCAAATTGTTATAACAGCGGGGCAACTTATTAGTACTGATTCACATCATGAGGGCGAAATTAAAAACTGAATCAGTATTGGCTGGGCTTCAATAGGTAAAGGCGCAGTCACACTAGCCCGACCATCGGCCGATTTGGTCGGCCAACACCATGTCGGCGAGCTGTCGGCGGCCATGTCACACCGCGCCGACGCCGACCGTTGGCCAACCGTCTGCGTCGGCGAGAAATCGGCGGGGCGTCGGTGTCTGCGCGATGTCGGCCGACGCGCTTGTCACACCGCGCCGACGGCCCACTCCACCGCCTCGCCTCTAAGCCGGGGATCTCTTTCTTTCTCTAGCCAAACTTGAAGTATCGCGTCGCCGCTTCCGCTACTGAAGCCGTTCGTGCGTACTCGCGTGTGCGCTGCTTGTAACTTCTTCTTAGATCACTGACAAAGAAGAAAAAAGATCTGTGTTCGCTGCTGCCGCGGAAGTAAAAATACGGATGTTATGGATGAACCCCCGGAAAAAAGACGCCAATAGGACCGTATAAATTAGTGCGTACGTCAGCGGAAATTCAACCTCCTCTAATAGAGAAGGCCTTACAGTGCACCATGCATGTACCACATTTCCGAGAAACGCGGCGCAAGAAAAGTAAAATTAATTGTTGTGGCTCCAGAAGCCACTCCTTGTTTCGAAGAAAATTTTTAATAACAGAAGTAGTTCCTTCTCAAAATCACGCAGAAAATGATTCACAAATTGGATGCGCAAACCATACACCTTAAAAAACCGCTAAAAAAATGACCCCGCTGGCAATTGAACCCGCAACGTTGAGCGCACGGGGGCGACGCGCGAGACCACTGCGCCACCGCACAAATGATTATCCGTTGCGAAGTAGCCTGTTTGCTAGATGGAGGCCCATCCTTCCGTGCCATATGTTGGTGTTTACTGGCTGGTTTACAGAATTACTGGCTGGCAAGCTGAAAGTTCTTAAATAGCGCTTGCACGGCAAGGCTCCCCGAAGCCCCGACATTAGCTTATTGCCATCAACTCCACTGCTTCGGGAAAGCGCTCGCAAAACTTTATGTGCCCGGCTGCGACTGCGATTTCCAACTGCGGGGATAGTGCTTGCCGTACTTTGGTTTTACGTTTCACGTTAAAAACCTTGACCGATATTGATCCCTTATTACTCAAATTACCCTACGAAACTCTTCTTCTGCACGAAACTGACCTTACATTTTCTACAGGCAAGCCGATCACACACGCATGTGCAGTTTGCAGCTCCGGGGTAGCGGCGTCGCTAAAGAGCACGGCCGAAGCGTCGAAAGCCAAAATACGGATTGCATTAGCGCTATAGTGTTGAGTTGTATGGCTTCATGGACCTTAATGAGTTTATTACACTCCAGAAACTATCAAAATAGAGCCGCATTCATTGCGGCACGAATGTTGTCGGAGAGCAGTTTTCGCTTCTCGATCGATTCCCGACGACGCGTCGGGCGACTGGTCGGGCGACCGGTTTTGTTGGCGTCTTCGGTCGGCGAGCCAGTCACACTGCGCGGACTTTCCATCGGCCGACGTGTTTGTGTCGCCGTCGGCGTAGTATGACAGCGCGGTCGGGCAACTCGGCAGTTGGCCGATGGTTTGGCGACTCGTCGGCGAAGGTAAGTGCATGCCTAAAAAAGCATAGGACTCGTTATGTCGACTGTGTTGAAAAAGTCGTGTACGAAATCCCATTGTCGCCATGTGGCCGTACGCACATACATCGAGCAGACAGGCCGCTAGATTTTACTTGTCATGAACGTGTCATGAACGTCTTACGCCGTGAATCCACGTGGTGGATTACGGTGTTGTCACGTGCTATCGTATTTCATAGCGATATCTGTTTTTGTTCTTCTTTTCATTTTTTTTTCGTTCTTCTATCTTATCCTATATACATGTTCCTGCTGCAAAAAAGCGCTCAGTTGTTCGTCAGCGCCTGTGGTTTGTACTGCTTTACTTCGTCCTGTCTTTTGAGCTGTTTTTCTTCGTTGTACAATGTACCCAGAGCTCTTCGATGTAGGCAGTTGCGAAACTCCGCCTGAAAAAATGGCCCACACCTGTACCCCCCCCCCCCCCAAGCCCCCTTCCCCCCTGCTTTGGATCGTACGTACGGTGGAGCCAGCGCGTCCACTGCCGGCACTATTGAAAAAACACAGTAATTATTCAAACTGACCATTTAGCGGTGAAGTTTATTTTAAAGGTGCATAATTCTTTATTTTTGTACTTTTTTAAGTTATTCATTGCTTTCCTAACTGCGGTTTCTTGTTCCGAAGGTTTCTGCGTCTGCTCAACTGCCTCAACCGAATGGCGCTTGTGCGGGCACTCCAGCACATAGGTCCGATCTGAAGTAATAAATTTGCAGTTGTCGCTCGGCCTACATCCAACTGTATGTCAAAACTATTCCAGCAGCTGATCCAGTGGTTTAAATAATCCTTTCAAGCTTCCGCAAAGCCGTCGAACCAAATTTTTTATTCTCTTTTAGCGGCCGGAAGACATCAGATGCCGCGCTGCAGACGACTCTGCGCAGGCGACAACGCATCTTGCGGGCCACTCGGTCGCATTTTTTAAATGCAGAGCATTTCAGTAACTCACGATGTCACCCGCGTTGACGTCCGTAGTCGTAGTCCGCACCCCTCCCCCTACACTATATAAAAAAAATAATATCCGGCGCCTGGTTTCGATCCCTCGACCCTGCGGGCGGAACGCAATGTACATGGTGCTCTACCCACTGCGCCACAAAGCCGACACAGAATGGGACTACGAACGCGCCTTATATCCTTGACTCATTCAAACTACGTCAAGAAGCTGCTGATACAACGCATTCACTACCACCAACTCCCCAAACACTAAACGTTAACGCAATACACCCACCCCCTATGCGATGCATTTACTCGAGTCCCCCTCGCGGGGAGATGGGCCCAATTTTTTTACTGCTCTTGGTTATAATGCATGTAAAACACTTGCGTGGTTGAACACCGCGGGCTTCTTCGGCACAACAAATTTACGTAGGCACCCTTCGCTCAGGTCGTCGAGTGGCGAATCACAATGTATATTTTATTTTGTCGCCAACAGATGGCACCACTGTAAGGGAAAATCCAAAACAGTGGGCCAATCGTGGGGCCACTTTTTTATGCATGGGTCCAGGTTTCGCAACTCCTATATCAAGTAACTCAGCAAGTACCAACTAGCCCTTCAGCAAACCCTTCTGCATTTTATGGCTTCTTTTGCGCTAAGAAATGTTGGCAGGTATAAAACCAGATACCTAGAAACTTGTAAATTTTTTAGCCCACATACACCTCTTGAGAGGATCTATTCAAAGCTTTTCACCCAGTCCTTTGCGTATACGTAAGCAGAGCTTGGTTGTGTCGCGTCCGTTTTTCGACAATGCACGTGTTTGATCCTGGTCCTTTCAGCTTGCCCCCATTTGACAGCGAAGCTGTTAACCCTTACTAGGTTGTCGGGCATTCTTTGTGTCCTCCTCAGTGTCCTCATTAATTAATTCGAGCGACTCCCTTTGTGTATACGTGGGACGTACTGAGGTACACTTTGCAACCAATTGTAATTGAGAAGGCGCGGAGCGTTGCGTCATGCTTTATTTTTTTTTAACGCTCTAGTCTTCGTCTGTTGCCGGTCATACGAATACCTGTAGCAGCCTGAACAACAGCAACGCATGCCAAAGGCAAGCGATCAGCGTTGTGTTACGGCCGCACACTGCACCAGGGCGGCCAGATCCTGTGCCGAAGAAGAAAAAGAAACCGTTTACATGGCAAGACAGCCTGCCGCACTTTTGGCCTACTGGGATTCAACTATTTCAGCCAGAAGCGTGCGTTCATCGCCATTGTGGCCAGCGCTGACCGACCACCAGCCTGCAGCGTGTCTTGGCATTAAAATGTATCCTTTGTATGAACTGCGACTGATTCATACGACGCCACGATTATTCCGCACCCCGCGTCCTCTTCCTTCTCTTCCAGTCGGCAGCCGTCCTGGGTATTGAATGACCGCTAACCGCTCTTTTTAAGCTTCGACTTCCCAACACTTCGAGCCTTTGCATTTTCTACATACCGGACCTGGCGAGCAGCGTTCTTCTTTGTGCTCCCTTCGATTCGGCCATCACAGATGTGCAGAGGCGCACACCGGTGATATATATTTACAAGGTTGTTGCGCAACGTCGCCCCTACAAATCTATCTCTTGCACCTGTCGACACGAAAAAAAAAAGCCCTTAACCATCCGACAAGGGTACACCGCACCCACGCGCTGTTCGGGACATTATGCTCTTCCTGCAGATCCTGTTGGCCCTTGCCGGTCGCTACTGATTCTCGGCAAACGAAACAGGCCAGTGAGGCTAAAAACTGGCCATAGAAGAACATGCAAAAGTACGCAAAGCAAGAGGGCTCGCCTTAAGGGCTCAGCTGCACCATCCTGCTGTCAGCTTACCCCGGAGTCCGGCCCAGAAACGAGCTGAACAAGGGACACGAGAGACGGGGCCACTCATCCATCACGAAACGTCCATTCGTTCCACGCGCAAATTGAAGCCCCTCGCGAACCAGCTTTGTGTGGCGGAGTTAGCGTTCCTCTGCCGCAACTCCTCCATCTTGCACGCCCATTGCACGGCGAATGCGGCGATGAGACTCAGAGCGCAAGCACGAGAGCTGAACGTAGACACGTGCTAAGTATCCTTTTGGGCCGTGCGCTCCGCCAGGAATTTGCATATGAGAAAGTTGGTGGCTTAGAGGCACCAAGCACGCACACTGCCTCGTGGTTGGTTGCATCCTGCTTCATCACTTCTGTTTTGTTTCTTTATGCCCGGGCCCACCGCCCCCTCCCCCCTTTTATTATATTGTCGCTGAAATTTGCGCGCAGTTCTTTTTTAAGGAACAGCTTCACTTGTGTGCTATTTTTCTGTGCCTCTTGCCCAAAGAGGCATTAAAGTTACCGAAGTTGCTTGACTCTGGTCGCGTTTGAATACAGGGGCCCGATCCCGAGGATCCAAAGCTGAATGGAAGAACCGTCAATCCGCCTGCTGTGGAAGCGTGCGGCCCCGTGTCAGTGTTGTCCTTGTCCAGCCACTGTGCAGCATCGACCTTTTTCCTCCTGCTGTGAGAAGGCGCGCGTAAAAGGAAAAAAAGGGGAACTGCGCAACAAATTTTACTTCAATCACCAGCACAAGTAAATTGTGACAAAATGGTAGCTGCAAATTAATTATCGCAGTATTTTACAAAATGAATCCCAAGGCGGAGGCGCGTGTAATTATATAGCTTGTAATTATATATTATACATTATGGAGTCATTTTAGTTGCGCAGTCAACGCTCTTGGTGCTGCTTTCCGTGATTCATCTGTGCGCTATCATCGGCGGTACTATCGACTGGACACTATCATCAGTGGTAGTCACAATTGTCTCAACCACCATCATCATCATCATCACCTCCATCGTCGCAAGTTCCCCTAATCAACATCCGGAGTTGTTCCACAGCCGAGTGTCGGAATAAACGGCCGCCCCAACTTTCCCCTCTCCGGTGGTGGAGGGTGCATTTCGATCCCGCAGTCTACCTCTGCAGCCCCACTCCTGGAGCTCCGCTCGGGTCGTCGTCTAACTCGAGAGTCCATGCCCGTGACGCTCAAATCCACCAACCCGCCGCGGTGGCTCAGTGGCTAAGGCGTTGCGCTGCTGAGCACGAGGTCGCGGGTTCGATTCCCGGCCGCGGCGGCCGCTTTTCTGATGGAGGCGAAAAGCAAAAACGCCCGTGTGTACGAGATTTAGGCGCACGATAAAGATCCCCAGGCGGTCAAAATTAATCCGGAGCCCTCCACTACGGCGCGCCTCATCGCCTGCGTTGCGTCGGCGCGTTAAACCCCACAATCAATCAATCAATCAAATCCGCCAGCGCCACGGCTATACTTCCCCCGCAGTGTTTCGCCACCACCCGCCAGTGAGACCCTCCAAAGTTCGCTGGCCTTCGTGGGGATGACGTAGGAGAGTGGTTGGGCAACTATACGAGAGTCAGCGCATATAACAGGTGGGAGGGCAGCCTAAAACTGCTGATTGTCGGCTTTTCCCTCCCTGAGGTCGCGAAGACTTGGTACCTCCATCACGAAGAAAGCATACCCGATTGGAAGACTTACACTTCTGAGATGCGAAAGATCTTTGGGACATCCGCCGCTCTTTCTGAGGGCGCGAAAAAGAAACTTGAAGCACGTGCACAACATCCATGCGGGAGCTACACGCCCTACATCAAGGATGTTCTCGCACTATGCCGGAGGGTAAACAATGGTAGTCGGAGTCTGACCACGTACGCCACATACGGAAAGCTATCGGCCAGTTCGCTTTTACTGTGCCTGTCCTTCCGAGATCACAAGCCGTCTCCTATATCATCATCATCATCATCATCATCATCAGCCTATCTGAGCCCACTGCAGGCCAAAGGCATCTCCCATTATTCTCCAATTACCCCGGTCCTGTGCCAACTGTGACCAATTTATCCCCGCAAACTTCTTGATCTCATCTGCCCATCTAACTTTCTGCCGCCCCCTGCAACGCTTGCCTTCTCTAGGGATCCACTCTGTTACCCTTAATGACTAACGGTTATCTTGCCTTCGAATTACATGCCCTGCCCACGTCCATTTCTTCTTCTTAATTTCTACTCATATGTCCTTAAAGGAGCCATGAAGAGAAAACACAAGTTTGGTTCATTGAAAAGATTGTCTCGTTAGAATCATACTGACACCACTTTTAACGTAAACTTCGCTCAAATAAACTACATAATTAGGAAAAACGGGAATGGTCATGCGACCCACCAGCTCATTTCCCGCAACAGAACCTATGATGTCACATGAGCTAAGCTCTGCGATTGGCGGAGGCTGGCAGAAGCAGACGCAAATTAGGTAGAGAGAGAGAGAGAGAAACATCTTTAAGAGCATAAAAACTAGACGAACGAGCGATTTGCGCTTAAATTTAGGGCACATTCTTTACAAAGCAATAAGAATGATGGGACAAACAGTGGAAGTTACGAAAGCACATGTAAACATAGAAGTACTGATGCGTTCTGCTGTTCGTACTGCGCACAGCATGCTTGGTTTAGCTGCACAGCACTACGGGGCTTGGGGTTGTCTCAGACGACACTGGCCTATTGACGCAAGCAACGGTGTCTTACGTGACCCCATTTGTCGAGCGAGCACTGTTTCAGGGAACGAATATTTTCTCCCAGAACAAAAACAAGCCAGGTTTAAATGCGGGCAAAAACAAACCAAACGCTTGCCACGGTATGGTGGCGCCATCTAGGTTACGGAACGTAAAGAAACGCGGGAACAAACCAACACCGCTGTACAGGGTGGAGACAACCTTTGAACGGTCCCGTGCCGCCGCAATTGGGCCAACGGGCTCAACGCGCTGTTCTTTTCGTTTCCCACGAGACCTAGCAACGCGAAACAGACAATATGATTCAAACTTTTTCAGTAAACAGCGTTGCAGCGATAATTTTAGCGCGGTTTTGACACAATGACTTGCTTCGGCGGCGAGCGAGCAACCGAAAATGGCGGCGCCAGCGTATACGTGTCTCTACCCTGTACGGCGGATGCGTGAATGAAGGTACTCTAGGCTGCAGAGCGGTCGGTTCCTGTGATGTCATTTGGGACCACGAAAACGCACGATTGAGCGGGAAAATCAAAATTTTAACCTAAATTGTTTAATTTCTCAGTGAATAAAGCACCGTTTGTATCCGGACAAGCGCTGGGGGCACTATAAAACACGAAATCTTTCGAATAAAACCAACTTGCATTTTCTCTTCATGGCTCCTTTAACACGCGTTTGTTCCCTGACCCACTCCGCTCTCTTCTTGTCCCTTAATGTTACACCTATCATTTTCCGCTCCATTTCTCTCTGAGTCGTTCTCAATTTAAGTTGAACCCTCTTAGTGAGCCTCCAAGTTTCTGCCCCGTAGGCGAGTACCGGTAAGATGCAGCTGTCATACATGTTCTTCTTCAGGGACAATGGTAGGCTGCTATTCATTATCTGAGAATGTCTGCCGTATGCACTCCACCCCATTCTGATCCTTCTAATTATCTCTGCCTCACGGTTGGGATCCTGGGTCACAACTTGGCCTAAGTAGATATATTCGCTTACCACTTCCACTGCCTCGCCCCCTATCCCAAACTGCTGTGATGTCCCGAGGTTATTGATCATTACTTTGGTTTTCTGCATATTAATTTTCAGGCCCACGGTTGTACTCTGTTCATCCAGTGCGAAAACTTGCTTTGCAATTCGTCCCCCAATTTACTTAGCAAGGCTACGTCATCAGCAAATCTGAGGTTACTGAGGTATTCTCCATTAACCCTTACTCCCACCCGTTCCCAATCCAACGTTCTGAATACTTCTTGTAAACATGCTGTGAATAACATTCGAGAGATGGTGTCTCCTTGTCTGACGCCCTCCCTTATAGGTATTTACTGCTCTCCATATGGAGGATGATGGTAGCTGTGGACCCATTGTAGATATCCTCTAGTATTCTTACATAATGCTCATCTACCCCCTGGTTCCGTAATGCCTGAATGACTGCTAGGGTTTCGACCGAGTCAAATGCTTTCTCATAATCTATGAAGGCTATATATGGAGGTTCAGTATACTCAGCGCACTTCTCTATCACCTGATTGATCGTGTGAATATGGTCCGTTGTTGAACCACCTTTACGGAACCCTGCTTGTTCTTTAGGTTGACTGAAATCTAAGGTTGCAGAAATTCTGTTAGCGATTACCTTGGTAAGCACCTTGTAGGCGACCGACAGTAAGCTGATCGGCCTGTAATTTTTCAAGTCCTTCACGTCACCTTTCTTATGGATTAGGATGATGTTCGCATTCTTCTATGATTCCGGTACTCTTGCGGTCATTAGGCATTGCGTATACAGGTTTGCCAGTTTTTCAAGTGCAATTTCTCTATCATCCTTCAAGAGGTCTGCTGTTATCTGATGCTCACCAGGTGCTTTGCCCCCTTTCATTTCTTTCAAAGCCTTCCTTACATCTTCGGTCGTTACTGCTGGGATGTCTATCTCCTCTGAACTACTTTCTCGTTCGGCAGTATCCTGGATATCCCGACTACTGTACAGATCCCTATAGAACTCCTCGGCTACTGTGACTATTTTATCCCTATTTGTGATGACATTGCCTTGCTTATCTTTAGGTGCATACATCTGATTTTTTCCCACGCCAAGACGCCTCTTCACTGCTTTCAGGCTACCTCCGTTCTGTACAGCGTATTCGATCCTCTCCATATTATACTTCCGTATGTCAGCTGTCTTACGCTTATTGATTAACTTTGAAAGCTCCGCTAGTTCTATTCTGTCAGCTGCGGTAGAGATTGTCATGGTTTGCCGTTTCCTAATTAGATCTTTCGTCTCCTGGGAAAGTTTACCAGTGTCCTGTCTAGCCATCGTGCCCCCGACTGCTACTGCACACTCCGTGATAATGCGTGTAAGGTTGTCGCTGGCTTCCTGTGTCGTAAGCTCTGCTTCTTCGGTAAGAGCTGAATATCGGTTCTGCAGCGCGATCCTGAATTCTTCTACTTTACGTCTTACTGTTACCTCATTAATCGGCTTCATTCGTACTAGCTTGTTACGGTCCCTCCTCAAATCTAGCCTAATTCGAGATGTTACCATGCGGTGGTCACTACACCTTACCCTTCCGAGCACTTCCACATCCTGCACGACGCCAGGGTTATCGCATAATATGAAGTCTATTTCAGTTTTATGCTCCCCATTCGGGCTCCTCCACGTCCACTTACGGCTCTTCCGTTTGCAGAAGAAGGTATTCATGATGCGTAGGTTATTGCGTTCTGCGAACTCGACTAGTAGGTCCCCCCTGCTATTTCTACAGTTCAGACCATAGTTCCCAACTGCCTTGTCTCCAGCCTGAATCTCGCCTACTTTAGCATTGAAATCTCCCATAACTACGGTATACTGTTTTTACTTTAGCCATTGCCGATTCCACATCTTGATAGAAGCGTTCCACTACCTGGTCGTCATGGCCGGATGTGGGGGCATAGCCCTGTACCACCTTGAGCTTGTACCTCTTATTGAGCCTAATTACAAGACCTGCTGCCATTTCGTTAATGCTATAGTATTCTTCTATGTTGCCAGCTATGCTTTTATTGACTAGAAATCCCACGCCCAGTTCTCTTCTGTCCTCTAGACCACGGTAACATAGAACGTGTCCATTTTTCAGCACCGTACAGCCTTCACCTGTTCTCTTAACCTCACTAAGCCCTATGACATCACGGGCGTTTCGGGACACGGGCGTTTCGGGACACGGGCGTTTCGGAACACGGGTGTTTCGGTACAAAGACGAATTTCGGCGATCGCTTTAGCCTGCGCGGGTTGTGTTCTTGTTCGCAATTGTGCGTTATTTGAAAAGGGATGGTTATACGGCCTTGCCAGAAAAAAAAACGTCGGTTTATGCGCTAACTATTAGCTGGGGTATTTGTAGCATTCATAAAACCTAATTGTTGATTCTTTTGTTTTTTAGCGATTTATTATCATCCCTATTTGATATAACAAATTAGTGACAGTATCATTTTGTTTGTCACTGGTATTTTGACGACTCATTATCAATTGCTTTTTTAGATGCAAAGCATCTCTTAGTCAACCCTTCGTCGTCCGGCGTCCGCACCTCTCCTCCTCTCTACAAAAGCTGTGATAACGCCGCTCTCTCTCCCCTTCTCCTCCTCACATGACCTGTGCGCTAGCGCACGCTGCTCCTCCTCTCCCCTCTGCACACCAGCTGTCCAATCACGCGCATGCGCGCTGCTCCTCCCCTCCACTCCCTCTGCTCTGCAAATAAACCAGTCCGCGCTCCGCTCAGTTGCTTCTTCGGTACTGCGCCGTCCGATGACTGCAAATGGACGCCAACGATTCCGTCAGCGAACTGGCTGGCACACCTTCAACTAGCGCCAGCCAGCACACTGTCAGAACCGCGAGCACCTCCGAAGACAAGGCTGCACGAGGAGAGCTCGCGATGCCGAACGTAAACGGCAGCGTCGAGCAGCGGATTCCTCGCTTCGAGAACGAGAAGCCGCTTTGAAACGCCAGCGGCGAGTAGCTGATCCAGATGGCGTTTGGCAACGTGACAACGCTTCGAAACGCCAGCGTCGAACAGCGGATTCCTCGCTTCGAGAACGAGAAGCCGCAAAACGTTCCCCACTAACTTCATAAATAAAGAAGACATTTAATACGCTACTACACGTGTATTTATTCTAACAACCAATTAACACGCTACTACTCCCCGGCTTTGCATCTCCTCAGGGTTCCCACGTGGGAAAATGGTGTAATTTTTTTTCGAAAATCAGTAAGAGTAACTATTTTCTTTTTGCACTTCGCGGTGTCCGTACGACAACGGCTGCGTAAATGAATGCCGCCGTACGGGGAAGAAACCTGTGCCTTTATAACGTAACGACGAAGTTGCAATTTCTTGGCATTCTGCATTTGTGTGCGTTACTTTCTTCTGATAACTCAAGTACTTGAGGCGTTAATAGCCATACATTACGGAATGCACCTATTGTATCTTGCGCACGCTTCCGTCCCGACTTATTCGTACTTTCGACTTATTCGTTCCCTGGTAGTCAATCCCAATCCCTGTGTTTATTATTTTGTAAGAATGTTATTAGGTGCACAAAACATTTTTTGCTATAGTTCAAATTTCGGTGTTTATGGCCCTGATTTTAGTTTGTCGACGGGAAGCCTCGTACCTGGAAGAGCACAAAGACGTGCGAGGCGGAAAATCAACCAACAATCCCTCCATTCAAATTGTTTCAGCAACACAGAGTATAAAAGGATTTGGGCTGTTAATTTCAATAATGAAATTTTAAAAAGTTCAACGAAAGTAAATTTTGAAAAGCACACACACCAATTTGGACCGTAAGCATCATAGGGGTAGTTACTCTAGTTGGACAGTTTTTCTGTAGCTGGGGGTGGGGGAGGGGGAGCGAATTGTTTACAGAATACTAAAAAGAGAAGCTTCTTGCCATGATTTGTGAAAATTTTGTGATTTACTGTTTAAGGGGGGATTGTAATCAGAGCGGACTGACATATCCGCGGCCTTTACGGGCCCCGATACGTTTAAAGTACCCGCGAATGAATAATGCGAGCTAATCAACACAGCCACAACACGTTAGTCAACAACGCGTTTATAAAATGCTACCTATAGACGTATCATTTCTGGAATAACTTTGTCCGGGCGGCTGAATCGAGGGTCAGGCAGAAGGCAGACAAACTGACACAGAGAGGCC
The DNA here is from genome assembly GCF_048455015.1 of Haemaphysalis longicornis. NCBI lineage: Eukaryota > Metazoa > Arthropoda > Arachnida > Ixodida > Ixodidae > Haemaphysalis > Haemaphysalis longicornis. The sequence goes on along the minus strand of NW_027526295.1, from coordinate 290,002,679 downwards.
AAATTTTCCGCGTTTAATGAGCCCAAGAAAGACTATCATCTTTAAAAAATACTGATGGTGCGGAGCTGCAGGTGACATTTATCTCTGATAGGAATAAAACCCAACCAAATTATGACAAGTATAATTTCCGAAAGAACGCTGAAAATCACAAGCGACCAGTCCTTGCACAAAATATATCTATGTACGTTGCAGAAAACATTGCAGATAGCTTTGCATATCATACAAGAGCCTTTTCAACTTCCAATTAAAAAAAAAACAGTAAACCCAGCATAGTAACTGCTAACGACGATAAGGCTGGGACGGAAGCGTGGGAGAATGTACAAAAGGTGCCTTCGGTAATGAATTGATAATGACTCGGTATGTGCATTGCGTTATCAGGAGAAAGCAACGCCCACAAATACGGAATGCCAAAAATATGCAAGATATTCTTCGTCCTTACGTTTGAAAGATACAGGTGTTATTGCCCCTGCGGGGGCGCTTAATTACGCAGCTGTTATTGTAGTGTCTTGAAAGTGCGAAAAATAGTTACTGTCGCTGATTATTGATAAAATAAGCGAGAGAAAATACATGATGATACTGTCGCTAAAGAAACGAAGTAATGAACGAGCTATCCTTTTTCTGGCTACTGCTACCCAAACAGATAGGCGTTTTTTGGCAAGGCAACAAATTTTTACTGGCCTAAAATAACGCCGAAATACGAGCAACAACCGTTATAATAAACAGGTTCGATCTGCGTGCTTGCAACTCCCATGTTAAAAACGCCCGCCAATTTTGCTGCCTCAAACGCTCGCTCGAATTCGTTTTCGTACCGAAACGCCCGTGTCCCGAAATGTCCGTGTACCGAAAAGACCGTACCGAAATGCCCTGTACTGAACCGCCCTGTACCGAAAAGACCTAGACCCTTTTTTTTTCTATGTAAACACTAAGGATACACCACCACTCATTGCATTAGGTTTGAAATTGTTGATTTGATTGGTTGTGGGTGTTTAACGCGCTGATGCTACACAGGCGTACACGCCGTAGTGGAGGGCTAAGAATTCATTTTGACCACCTGGGGATCTTTAATGTGCGTGCGCCGAAATATCGTATACACGGGCGTTTTCGCTTTTCGCCTCCATCAGAAAAGCGGCCGCCGCGGCCGGTAATCGAACCCGCCTCCTTGGGCTCAAAAGCACAACCTTATATCCACTGAGCTTTGTTTACTTTTTCTGCGTGCTATCTAATGCAAATTTGAATGCAACTATCACATTAATATAATTAGCTCGGTATGACGACATATTCACCTAACTTCCTACGTCAAAACTTTGAAAGCACACTGGCTCGCCTACATCATTTTTTTAATGGGCGACGTATAGCAGGCGGAAACATCGCTTTAACGTTCCAAAACAAGCTCCTAATGCGAGTTTTTCGTGTGACGAATATTCCGGTGGTACCAGTATTCCTCGTACGAAATGCCCTATGACGAGTTGGCATTCCTGACCAGTTTACCTGTGACGAGTTGGCCTATCCAGGCAGACCAATCATCTCCGGTATAGGGACGGTAACAGAAATGATCTCTAGTTTTATCGATAGCTTAATCAAAGACATTCTTCGTATGTAAAGGATACAAACCATTTTCTGGCTGATAATATGGATCTAGTTGTACCGGAATATAGCCTGCTAGTCACTCTCGACGTCGCCTCGCTATATACAAATATTCCACACTTGGACGGCATCCGATCTGTCATCCAGGCGTACAATGATGCCTCCAAAGACAATTCAATTGATGGTGAAACTCTCGGCGTGCTTCTAAAGATTGTCTTGGAGCTGAACAACTTTGAGTATAAGCATTACGTGCAAATCGACGGGACCTCGATGGGAACAAAAATGGGACCAAACTATGCTAATATTTTCATGGTCACATTGGATGGCAAGTTGGGCGAGTTGGTGCTGATTCATCTCGAAAACGTCGTCGTCCTGTGTATTTCTCTTCTTAGTCTACGTCTTTCCGCGCCTGTTTTCGAGATGAGTCACATTGGAGTCGGAATTTCTAAGCAACGCATAGCTTCACCCTCTTTTCTATCGAAGGTTTATTGACGATATTTTTCTCACTTGGTGCCACGGAGAAGAGGAACTTCTAAAATTTATCACCGCTTTCAACAACACCCACGAGAGCATTTCATTCTCCCACTCGCATCTGCCATTAACTTTCTCGATGTTTCAGTGAGGATATCGGACAACAAGCTTGTGACCTCAGTGTACAGGAAGCCAACGGACCGACATCAATACTTGTATTTCAAAAGCAACCACGTTAAACACTGTAAACTCGGCATACCAAACAGACAGTATCTGCGTTTTAGAAGGATATGCTCTGACCCAGCTGATTCTGCCTCTAACTGTCAACAACTAACTAATGACCTAACACGACAACAATACCCACCGTCTGTCATCAGTGATGCTATTAGGAAGTCTGAAAAACAGGACCGCCGCCACCTGATAACTAACTCAAAAGCCAAATCTTTGAATACGACCCCCAACCTTATTCTAACATGCCGCTTCGTCCTCCAGCATAAACTACATACTCAGAAAGCACCACAACATTCTACTTCAAAGCGAAAGGCTGCAAAGTGTTTTCCCTGAGCCTCACCGCGTCGTGTACCGACGTGCGAGGAATATCAGAGATATTGTAACGTCATCTAATGTCAACACCCCCAGTTTCACAGGCAGCGGACCCTGCAAGAAGCGTAGGTGCAAACTGTGCCCCATGATGACTAAAGCCTCTGTCGCCACCAGCACCACGTCTTCATTCTCTTTCCATATAAGAGGAAACTTTGACTGTGACAGCGCAAACATTGTCTACCTTCTTGAATGCACCATATGCCACGCCTAGTACGTTGGTCAAACTGAGAATCCGTTTAGAATGAGATGCAACAACCACCGAGCACACATAAAGTCCCTACCCCACATTCCCCTATCTAAACATGTAAATAATCTAGGCCACCCCTTCCACGCTTTCACAGCCACGGTGCTTCAGACCAATTTCAAAACGCATTATGACCGTGAAGCCCGTGAATCGTACCTTATATACGAGTTTAACACTATCTTGAGCGGCATAAATGAAAACACAGGCCGATTGTCTTGCTTGCCCAATCAGGCACCGGAGAAGGCTGATGCAGCAAGCTACTGAGAAACATTGTTCTTGAAGTTGAAGTTGAAGTTTATTCATCACAAGTAAACGGTTACAAAAAAAGTTTACAGACAAGGGTCCCGAAGTCAGCGACTGCACTGGGACCCTGGATGATGAAGTACACGAAAAAGGTTACAGAAGCAACAGTGGAAGCGAAAAAAAGTACAATAAAACAGTAGTGAAAAAAACAAATTATCAAAAACATGTATTGCATGATTTTCGTATAGATTTTACTAAAATATTAAGGTATGTACATAAAAAATGCATTCAAAAATCAAATTATCATTATACACAATTAAATACTAACGGTTTACAAAAGTACACAAAAAACTACTGCGCAAACAAATGACGAAAGTCAAACCAGCAAAACAAAGAATTTAGGAAACATATAAGGTTAGAAGATGTTTTAGAGATTTTTTAAAAGCTGTGATAGAACGTGAAGTCTTATTATTAAGTGGTAGGCGGTTCCACAGATTAATGGCGGCAAAATGAAATGTTTGCTGGCCGTAATTAATTTTTACCTTAGGTAACAAGTTGTTATTCAAGGCAAATCTAGTATTGTTATGATTCAATAAAGTACCCACGTCAAGAAATTCAATACATAATTGGTTGTTGAGTAGTTTGAAAAAAAAATACCTCAGTTATAATCGAACAATGCTGTGACAGATAAAACTGAATTTTCGCGAAGTACAGGTGATGCACTTGAATGGCGAGGGCTGCTAGTAATGATACGGATAGCTTGATTTTGAATGAGCTGAATGGATGATAGGTGGGTGTGATATGTGTTACCCCAAGCAGTGATTCCATAGTTGATATGACTGTGCATGAAAGCGACGTAAAGTGATAACAAAGCCTTGGTTGGAAAGAACGGTCATGCCTTGAGCAATGCCCGGATGCCAAATGTCATTTTTTTCTTATATGATCGACGTGAGAGGTGAACTTAAGGTTAGTGTCAAGAATTATACCAAGAAATTAGACGCAGTCGCATGATACGATAAGATCAGAGCCAAGTTTTATTTCTGGAAACATACCTAACACTTTCTGGTGCTTCTAAAGACCATTAATGTAGTCTTAGTAGGATTAATAATTAAATTATTTCTGCCGCACCACTCAGTCACATTCGTTAAACCAGCATTTAATTTATCAGTTAGAGATACTATATGTGTCTGATAATGTTTTTGTGGTATCGTCAGCGTATAAAATACAGTTGTATCGGTGTAAAAAGTTGGGTAAGTCATTGATATACATATTAAATAATAACGGACCGAGAATAGGACCCTGCGGGACACCTTGGTTACTAGTTTTAATGTCGGAGAACGAGCCAGCGGCAGCTACCACGTATTGCCTATCAACCAAGTAATTTTTTAATAGACTAAGTGCTGGACCGGTTATACTGTATGCTTCAAGTTTCAGGAATAAAATTTTGTGATTGATGGTATCGAAACTTTTTGTGAAGTCTAAGAATACTGACACAACATATTTACCATGGTCGATAGATTTTTTAATGAAATCGGTTAAGGTTAGTAAAGCCAAGCTAGTGGAACTTCCCGCACGAAAACCGAACTGTGAATTATCTATTACGTTAAATTTTCTTAGATAGTTAGTTAAGTATTTAGCAAGTAACTGTTCAATGATCTTGCTCAAACTGGAAAGGATTGAAATTGGTCTATAATTGTTAATTACCTCCTTGTTACCTTTCTTAAATACTGGAACAACCTCGGCCCCCTTTAAGTTTTTAGGAAAAATTCCAGATTTAAAAATAGTATTAGTTATGATACTTATTGTTTCCGAAACGATATGAGGAACAAGTTTCAAATGACGCATCGAAATGTTATCCAAACCGGGACTGGTATTTTTGAGGTTACAAATCGTTAAGTACACTTCATTGGCAGTAACGGTATACAGATAAAACGAGTGTGGGGAGCGTGGTAGGGATTGCTGATCAGCAGTATTGATAACGAGAAAAAGTTGGTAAAAGCGTTAGGAACGTCGGATGGCTGAAGAAAGACTGTCCCATTAAAGTTAATTTTCTGAAAATGATTACGCGAGGACACTGTGTTTAAAATTCACCCATTAGTTTCCATAGTTTTGGGGGGTTATGGCTATTATTCGTAAATTCGGTTTCATAATATTGCCTTTTAGCAAGCTTAAGTAGATTACTGAGAGTATTAGTATATTTTTATGACGTTGGGCTAAAGCAGTGTTAAAAGGTTGATGTTTTGTTTTCCGGTAAAGGTTATCTTTTTTGCGTAAACTGGTCAGTACAGCATACCTCATCCAAGGGTTGCATGCGTGTTTGTACTGTTTTTTAATTTTTCACTCCACCACAACTCCGCCTAAGTGCCCAGATTGTAGTGGAGTGCTGCTGCTGAAGCAGCTTCTCTACTTTTTTTTTTCCTTTATTTTTCTCAGACACTACCTAAGATGGCACCGAGGCTAAAGGCAAGAAATGCCTGACGGGGCCTCGGTACCTTTACACGATTCAATACATACATTCAGAACATATTGAACCGTTCAGCTTTGGGGTTCTTTACATCAAAAGTAACCTCATAAACAATAATGCAATAATAGGCAAATACAATGCATATACAGTACATATTGTACATGAACTGAGAAATCATGAGCTCAGAACTCTGAACATGAACTCAATACTCAGAAATCAATAAAGGAACATGTATTCAGAAGCAGCATTTTCATGATTAGAGAACATAGCCCACTCATCAAATAGGGACATGGACATATAACATAAGTGTAGAAAGTGGCAGATATTGTAATTACTGCATAGTAGTTACTCGGAGCATGTGATCAGATTATCCAGGAGTGGCCTGAATTGATGAAAAATGTTCTGGATTTCATTTTAAAGCAAGGGAAGGATTGGTCAAAGTTTAAGTTCCCAGCTAAGGTATTTATCAGTTTATTGGTTTGATACGGTATAGTTTGTCGCCCGTAGTTTGTTGGTATTGATGGTAGCTTTCTTTTTTGATGACGAATTGCGTATGTACTTACATTTCCAGTTGGCATTTTGTGAGTCTTATTATTGTGTATCCATTCCATGAGTTAAAAAAAATAGGCTTCGTCTGCTTTCAATAAAAGGTGTTTCTTAAAAAGTGGTCCCGTTCTTAGATTACGTCTGCCCCCTTTGGAATTCTCAAGTATACGCAGCATTTTTTTTGCAGGATAACAAGGTTGTTATAATTATAAGCTGTAGTAGTGCCCCAAACCAACATTACATAACTTAATTTGGAATAAAAAAGGGAGTTATATAGTATCCGTTCAAGCCAGGTAGGTACCAGGTTCTGTATTTTATAAATACACCCAATTACACGGGATAAACCGATTTAAGCTTGTTAACGTGAACACTCCATGATAGGTCTGAAAAAAACCACACGCCTAAAAATTTTAACTGCCTAACCTGTGTAAGTGAAACATCTTCATATTTTACATCAATGTCCGTGCAGTCTCGTTTATTTACTGGTTTAAAAATAATACAGTTGGTTTTGGTTGTATTAAGGCTCAAGTGATTTTGCTGCAGCCAATACGATAATTTCAGCAGATATTCGTTAGCTGTTTTTTCCAAGCATTCTTTTGTTTGTCCCGAGAAAAAAACGTTTGCGTCGTCAGCATACATTATTGCATTAGAACAACCTGTTATTGTCGCAACGTCATTAATATAAACGAGAAATAACAGTGGTCCCAAAATGGAGCCCTGCGGAACGCTGTATTGTATTTTCATTTTGGAGGAGGTTTGATTGCCTATCTGAACATACTAGCATCGGTTTGTGATGTAATTTCTAAGTAAGGTTATAGCTATTGTTCGTACGCCTATTGCCTGAAGTTTTCTAAATAAAATGTCATGTTTTATAGTATCGAAGGCTTTTCGCAAATCCAGAAAAATTCCGAGCGTGAGTAATTTATTTTCAATATTTTGGGTTATTTTTTCCTTAATGTGCACGAGAGCTAGTTCAGTAGTCTTATTTTTCTGGAAGCCGTATTGAGATTGGCATATTATTTGATGTTTTTCGAAGAAGTGACTCAACCTATCATTAATAATCTTTTCAAAAAGTTGTGTGTGTGTGTGTGTGTGTGTGTGTGTGTGTGTGTGTGTGTGTGTGTGTGTGTGTGTGTGTGTGTGTGTGTGTGTGTATGTGTGTGTGTGTGTGTGTGTGTGTGTGTGTGTGTGTGTGTGTGTGTGTGTGTGTGTGTGTGTGTGTGTCCCCTTTTACATGTGTGTTAAACATTGTCCTCTGTAGTTTCACGTGTTGTCTAAATCTGTAGTGTTTCTCTGTAATGCCAATTTCCTCAATGTGTAACTGCTTTTTTTCTTTTTTTCTTTTGTGCTTTATATTTATCCTTGTGTGTGTTATATGCATTATAATGTTAACCTTCTCTCCTATCCTCCTATTTCTATGTATTCTTTTCTCCCTATCCCCCCCCCCCCTACACCAGCAGGCGTTCCGGTGTCCGTCCCCTAGGCGAGACAATTTACGCCTGTTGGTGGATCTTCCTTTTCAAATAAACAATACATACATACATACATACATACATACATACATACATACATACATACATACATACATACATACATACATACATACATGCATACATACATGCATACATGCATACATACATACATACATACATACATACATACATACATACATACATACATACATACATACATACATACATACATACATACATACATACATACATACATTGTTTAAAGTTTGCTTTGCAATTGCGCCACTGCCCTTGGGGAACTGCAGCATTTTGAATTTTTGTTTACCTTTTGATTTGACTGTCGTTTTAAACTACTGAATGTTTTTTCTCATTTCAGTGATAATTCAACTCATCGAGCCGGTTCGCGAACCGGTTCAAGCTCCCGAACCGGTTCGCGAATCGGTTCGGTACGTGATTTTGTCGAGCCGGAACTGAACCGGAACAAAATGATTTCGCCTGAACCAGAACCGTAACCGAACCGATATTTTTTCGGTTCGGCACACGGATGTATATATATATATATATATATATATATATATATATATATATATATATATATATATATATATATATATATATATATATATATATATATATATATATATATATATTTATATATATATATTTATATATATATATATATATATATATATATATTTATATATATATATATATTTATATATATATATATATATGTATATATATATATATATCTGTGTGTGCGTGTGTGCGTGCGTGCGTGTGGCGGCAGGCTCGCCAAATGCGTGTAACGGTCTCCACACAGGCCACTGCGCCAGAACCGCATTGAACGCAGCAACGTCTGCAGCCCATCCTCACTAAACAAGCAGCCAGAAATTGGGCAAAGGTCAGAGCGGACAAATGCGATACGACGAAAACGAAAAACAGGCATAGAAAGACTTTCGTGTGCAGACGCACTGGCGCAGTAACAATCAAGGCTGGTCTGCAGCAAATAAGGTAGCCAAAATTTTCAATCTCTGTTTCCATTTGAAATGAGCCGCTGCATTCGCGAGCTAAGGTGAAGAAAGGCAGACCCCCAGCCACTCTTTATTTTAGTGAAAGGTAACTTGCCGTCCCTGTAAGCGGACTGTATATGCGCTGTTCGGTTAGAGGTCGTCCCAACGACTCAGCTGGACTTTCGCGGTTTCTAACCATTTTCTTCTAACCCTTTCCTTGTTTCGCAACTCCTTTAACCCACGTAATCAAACGTGGCACGGCACTCGAATCTCCAAAGCCTCCGTATTCACTTGGCCCGCGCGCTTCGTGGAACCGCGCACGAAGGGAAGCAATTTCTTTACAGACCCCCGCACCCGCTTATCTGCATACCTGAGTCGATCTCGATGCTCTCGGCGCACCAGTCGACCTCGCAGCCAGCCTGCCCCCTCCCCAGGTCAATATTTCGACTGCCTTTTTTGCAGGAGGTCGCCATTCCAAGCCGCTGTTGCAGAAACATCGCCTTTCGTTGGTGCGCCTTCTCGCCTCGCCTGGGGGTGGGGAGTGAGAGCGTGTGCGCCAAAGGTATGGGGGCTGCGCTGAGAGGAATTGAAAATTGCTTTCCGTTTTCTTTCGCCGTGCGGGGAGAATACGAAAACGTGCCTACTGAGCCGGCGCATATATATACGCGGCCGTGGTTTTTCCTCCATCAGTGACTTCTGCTCTTCTGCGACTACTGCCTTACTTCGTCTTCCCGCCATTTGTCTCACGCTTTCGGAAAAAGAATTCACGAAACTTGACCCAGGACCCACACAACACAACTTCGTCTTTCCGTTCGTTACTCACGCCTCAGTGGAGCCTATTCCTGCGAAAGATAAAGAGGCGGATAAAAGAACAAAGTGACCGCCATTGTGTCCCTCGTCGGCAACGGGTCATACCCAAGCTGCTGCTGTAAGATGCACTACGCGCTAAGAAAAATATCGCAAATAGGCATTCTTTACACGTCAAGGCTGCCTTGACGGCATAAGCATTGATCTCGTTTTATTGCCGAGTGCTTGGTAGCACTTTCCGATCAAAGTTAATAATACGTTTGCGTTCCACGTTACCATAGGACAGCCAATGAATTACTGCCAGATACACCATAAGCATTCGCGAAACGTCCCAATTATATGAGTTGGCCATGGCGTATTTGTTGTTTATTGCATTGTAATTAAAATTTGGAACCAAGAGCGATAATCTGCCGCAAAAGTCCAAAATTGGGGTATCTATGCAGCGAAAACGTGCGTGCGTGTGTTACTGCTGGAATGCGGGTATCGGATAGCGCACACAGTATTTGTAATAGAAGGATTCCGAAATGAAAGGAGGCTGGAGTGAGGTTCTTGACTGGCTAAGGCAAAACAGGGAATGCGGAAAACAAAACTCTGCTGCAATAACAACAGGGTAGCGGCCATTGTGATCAAGCTGAATAGGAAAGGAAATCTATACTAGCTGAAAGCAATTAAAGGCTGTGTAACCTGGATAGCAACAAGGATGAAGCTACTTACCATACCTACGAGAATATCAAATCGGCAATGAACCAGGTGTGAACACTCGCTACTCCATTGTTATGAGAGGCTTCCATTCGAACGCCGGAGAGAAACAGTTCGGAATGCGTGCTGAAGGGGATTTTTTAACATGTCGAAATAGCTGATGCGGTGCCGCTGTCGTTCAGTTTTGGGGGGAAATTACCCGAAGATAACGAGCAGTTCCTTCCAAAAAAATTCAGGGAGATATTTAAGGTCGCTCATATGTGCCGAACGGCGAAAGCATTGCATTTTATTTCAAGCTGCGGGATCATTTGTGTCTAATTTTCCCCTTGCGTTGCAGCGATTTCTTCGTCACGAGAGGGTGTTACGTATGGGCCCGCCGACGGGCTTTCTTTCAGCACTCGTCCGCTGTGCGGCGAAGCCACTACGTGCGCCTTTCAGACAGGCCCCACCATGTCGGTGAATCATACTTTCACGTCGAGACGCGCTTCAAGGACACAGAAGCCCCGCGATCGCAGCGGAGTCCTCCTCTTTCCCCTCTCTCGCACTCAACGTCCGCCGACGCTACCGACGGCTCACGAACTCTGGAAAGAGCGTTGTGTGTGCCTGTGACGTTCGTGGCGTGTTGCCGCTTGTTGGCGTTTGGACCATTACTGCTTTTGGGTATAAATAGAGCCGCCTAAGCGGTGTAGATCCATTCCTGTTTGAGCAGTGAATTATTGCTCTCACTCTGCTAAAACGGGGTAGCTTTTTGGGGCTTAAACGCCAACATTATAGCAATACAAAATCAGTCTGTAGAATTGAAGTAGGGTAACGGCCACGTAATTAAACAACAGAGTGGGAGAAGAATTACACATTAATGTAATTGCTGGGAGAATAGGCGAAAGACCAATTTTTGAACGGGTTAACAGGAGAGGCGTCGAGTATCTGAAATGTACGCATGAATGGACGCAACCACCCCTCATGACAGAACCCCAGGGCTGTGGTCCCAAATGAAAGAAGAAGGGGCATCGACGGAGTAAGGCCAAGGCGTTGAATTGGTGTGGCTAGATACAGTTTTCCAACGAAAGAAAAACCGCGGCAGTGCAAGAAAAAATGATCAATCGCTTCACTTTCACCGCAAGCAGCACAAAGACAGAAAGAGGTGAGACCGAGGCGATGAAAATAGAGGTCAAGCAGGGGTATTCTGAGTGCGATGCTAATAAATGTAACCTCACTATGGCGGGACTCACAAAACCGCGAATCCCAAGTGTAAGCTAGATGGGCATAGTCCTCCAAGCATGTGATGTCACCTTCTTCATCCCCAGCTTTCCGGCTCACGCCTAGTTCAGCCATCGGCCACTAGGCGCTCAGGAAAGAGCGTAACTCTTTGGGCGGCGATCTTTTCAGCACGATTACTCATAATTTTCGAAATGTTCTGCGATATTTTTCTTATCATGTTATCCTGGGAGTAAAAACAACCAGTATATAAAATATAGCATCAGTATATTGGTTCCCCTAGGTTCCTGAAGGGTTTAAAGTGCGAGTATTGCGGAGAAGCTTCAAGCATTGCGGAAAAGCTCCTGCCGTCCCCGAAGTAGACCACACTCCGTGGGTGCTTTGCCTCGTCGTTGTATCAGTCCGGGTTCCAAATAAGTCGCATTTTTTGAAGCCTGTGCGCGTTACTGGCGCGTTGAAGGAGAAACGGATAATGTGGAGCTAAAGCGAAGCGGTGGTTCTAGTTTTGGGTGCTGTTACAAATCGTCGGTGTGTGCATGCGCGCGCGCGCGCTTGTGGGCGTGTGTGAGCGTGCATGCGTGCGTGTGTGTGCGTTGCGTGCGTTGCGTGCGTGTGTGGGCGTGTGTGGGAGTGCATTCGTGCGTGTGTGTGTGTGTGTGTGTGTGTGTGTGTGTGTGTGTGTGTGTGTGTGTGTGTGTGTGTATGCGTGCATGCGTGTTTTGCACGTGCATGTGTGCGTGTGCGCGCGTGCGCTAACACACACGCGCGCACACACACACACACACGCACGCACACACACATACGCACATACACACACACGCACGCGCGCGAGCCTGTGCTTGCATGTGCGTGCGTGCGTGTGTGCGTGCGTGTGTGTGCGTGCGTGCGTGCGTGCAGCTTCTTCATTTTAATCCAGCCTACGTTGGGTAGACCAAAGTAAAGACAGCAGTGGAACAGCCAGAAGAAGAACATAAAGCAGTCGTAAATGTCGTTGTGCAGTAATAGAAATTTTGGTTAAGTACATTTCACTTGTCTATAGAGCTCCGTGTGAGAATTCAAGCGACGCCAGAATGGTAATCATTGTGGGTGTCGTTTTCAGCTTCGCAGTCCAACTACGTTCACAGCGTGGATTGGAGCCACAATTTTTTGTATTTTGCCGAATTAGATAATTTGTGAAGATTATTTAGCGAACTTTTAAAGCAGCAAATGTAGACAAAAAATCCAAATAGAAAGATGCAAAGCGGTTTCCAAACCTTCCGAACAAATAGTTTCCGTGGATTTTTTCAGCTTACTCATGCATGATGTCCGCGATGAAAAAAAGCACGACGTCACATTCCCGCGTGCGCGTCGTGATGGCGGTGCTCCCAAACGTTCGGTGCACAAACAACCATAAGCACGCTGCCGCTTAAAAAGCGACAGGTCACCGATGCAAACGATAACGGTTGCCTGGGCTTATCGCTATAACGAACTGTGGCGAGGGGAGCACATCGCTGGCGTAAACGGCACAGCCAACGCCACGGAGCAAGAATAAGATTCTTGCTCGTGCCAACGCCTACATCGCTGAACCGTCGCCTTTCAAGCGGCAGCACGCCTATAGCTGTTTGCGCGCGAAACGTTTGGGAGCACTGCAATCAGGACGCGCAAGCTGGCATGTCACCTGGTGATTTTTGGTATTTCTCCAGTAAGAAAAAAAACACTAATAGTGAATAGATAGAAAGACGGAAACTGTTTATTCGGACATACTGCAAACCGCTCTGCAACTTTAAATTGAAAATTTTTGCCTAGCTCCATTGCTTCAGAGGTTACCGAATTAAGCGTAATGGATTATCCGATTCGCAAGATGCAAAAAATAGTGTGACACACTACGTATCAAATAGAGCACCGTACATTTGGTCGCATGGTCTTACAGTGCATCGGCATATCTTAAATGCAGAGCATTTCAGTAACTCACGATGTCACCCGCGTTGGCGTCCGTAGTTCGCATCGCTCCCCCTACACTATATAAAAAAATAATACTTACCGGCGCCAGGTTTCGAACCAACGACTCTGCGGGCGGAACGCAAGGTACGTGGTACTCTACCCACTGCACCACAAAGCCGACACAGAATGGAAGGTTACGAACACGCCTTATACCCTTGACTCATTCAACCGTCGGCCACAGGTGAACCCTCTCCCCCGTGTCCTCCTCGCCTTCTCTCCGCTCGCAACGCCCTCTCTCGCCGCGTTCGGTTCGGGCGCACAACAGGTGGGGACGTGCGCAACACCCTCTCTCGCCGCGTTGGGTTCGCGCTGATCAACAGTCAGTTCGCGCGCAAGAACAGGTGGGGGCGATCGCATCGCGCTCTCTCGTCGCGGTCGGTTCGCGCTTAAAGCGCTGGACACATGTACGACTAGTGCAGGCGATTCGCATGCGACTGATAGTTACGATTGATCGTTAGGACCCGTTTTGGCGTCGATCGCTGGTCGGAGGAGGCTCACGACGTGCGTCTGGCAAGCCAGATGCAGTCGTGCCATCGTCGTGAGGCCACAGCCAATGAGAGCCCGCTGAGCCCCAACCTCCCGCAACCGGCGTGCGTTGCTCTGGTCGGCTCGGGTGTTGGAAACTTTAGGCTTAGCATCCTGGCGGATATTTGATTGCCGCTATCTGTGTAACTGCGAATGACAATCCGTAACACAACTTTTCACCACACTATCATCCTTTTTCTCGCATAAGCTACTTCTTTTTAGCGATCAGATTGATTCAGAAGAGCAGCGACAAGCGCGGTTGCTACCGTGGTCTGCGCCGGTTCGAGCCGCTGAGTGTACGTGCCAAGCTGGCAGGCGCGACCGGCGTGTGCGCGGACTGTTTCCGAAGGCAGAAAACACTTCGCGATTGCCTGCTTTATCAATTTCTTGCGAACAAACGCGCGGAATCTACAAATTCAGCTCAACGATCGTCGTAGTTGAACATCTGCGTAGCCTGTTTCGATGCTTCCGCGCAGGTATTGCCATCTCTCGACCGGTCGGCGCACCGCCCGCCGCGCGCCGCGGTGGCCGGTCAGCGTATACGCTTGCATCGCGGCAGATATCTGATCGCCGCTTTTAAAATAAGCCCTGATAACAATCCCAAGCACAATTTTTCACCACACTAACACCTACTTTCTCGCATGTGGAACTTCATTTTAAATGCAGAGCATTTCAGTAACTCACGATGTCACCCGCGTTGGCGTCCGTAGTCCGCATCGCTCCCCGTCGGTCTGGCATTGGATTGGATTGGATTGGATTGGCTTGGATTGGATTGGATTGGATTGGCTTGGATTGGTTTGGATTGGATTAAAGTGGATTGTGTTGGATTGTGTTGCGTCATAGCCGCGCCACGTTGCGTCATAGCCGCTCCACGTTGCGTCATAGCCGCGGCAGGGGGTTCGCGGCACGTTTCACGTTTCACCATCGACTTCATCGACAATGTCTACGCGGGAAGAGAAGGCGGCGCGGCGGCGTGCTGCGGATGCTGAGCGCAAGCGCCGCAAGCGAGCCGCTGACGCCGAACTTCGCCAGCGAGAAGCCGCAGCCATTCGTGAACGTCGGGCGGCGATGCGGGAGGGAAAACAAGCACAAAAAGAACAGAACTCCTGCTGGCGCAGTTTCAGGCAGGGGGCGCGCGAGCACTGCGAAGGCGGGAAATTTGAAATGCGTCGGGTGGTAGCAGTGAGCGGATAACGGCGCTACAGCCCATTATGGCGAATCAGTGCTCTGCATTTCCAACAGTTTTCACGTAGAGTGAAACGGCTGTAACTTTTACGATCAGATTGATTCAGAAGAGCAGCGACAAGCGGTTGCTACCGTGGTCTGCGCCGGTTCGAGCCGCTGAGTGTCCGAGCTGGCAGGCGCGGCCGGCGTGTACGCGAACTGTTTCCGAAGGCAGGAAACGCTTCACGATTGCCTGCTTTATCCATTTTTTTGCGATTAAACGCGCGGAATCTACAAATTCAGCTCAGCGATAGTCGTAGTTGACCATGGAGCAAAAACGGTGGGCGGAGCGACGCCGACGGCGCATCGCATGCACGCATCGGGTCATGTGTCTCAAATTCACGCGTACGACTAGTCGTGGTGACAGTCGTAACGATCAGTCGCATGCGAATCGCGTGTACAAATCGTACATGTGTCCAGCGCTAATCGTTCGCGCGTGCTCCGGTCGCTAACATCTGTGGCGTGATCGTGACGTCAACATCACGCGTTCGTGTGGTGGCGTGATTTTGGCGCTATAACACTCTTTCGCGAGGGGCATTGGATTGGATTCGATTGGATTGGCTTGGCTTGGATTGGTTTGGATTTGGATTGGATCAAAGTGGATTGTGTTGGATTGTGTTGCGTCATAGCCGCGCCACGTTGCGTCATAGCCGCTCCACGTTGCGTCATAGCCGCGGCAGGGGGTTCACGGCACGTTTCACGTTTCACCAGCGACTTCATCGACAATGTCTACGCTGGAAGACAACAATTACAACAACCAATACGTAATCCATACGACTTGCAGGCGCGCCCCCCGCGGAAATGCTCTGCATTTGATCGTGCCCCTCGCGAGGGGGATGTTTTTTTGGTGCACCCAATTTTTAGTATGGTTACAAGGTTAATATTCTACAATTCGAATTTACATACGTGATTCTGTTGACCTTGATGAAGCGGCACGACCGACGCAAGAGGAACGCCTCTTCACCCAGCGTGGCGAGCTCCGCTCCCAGGTGTTCTAACAGACGCGTGCATTGCGCAGCAGCATTGGGAACATAACCTTGTGAGGCCGGGCCTGGAGTGCCGCGACACCACGACGCCTCCATACAAGTCCCTCGTTTCAGCCACCCGGCCAAAAGTAAAGAGAATTCTTGAACCAGGCGTTTATACAGACGCAACATTTCCAAGCTACTAAATCTGGTGGCCATGTTCATAACCGTCAATGTAGTTTATCAAAAAGGAAATTTTCGTAATGTTTGGCGTGTATCTTAGTCGTCCTTCCTCGCCGCCGGCAACATCGCGGGGGCCATGCTGGCACAATCAGTGTATGTAAACTTGCAGTGTGCTCAAACTGCATGAGTCTTACTTTGGATTATGAAATGAAGCCCCGTGGGGCCTTCCAAAAATTGCCTCGGCCGACGGTGTTGCACGTCGTCCAGGCGGGGTATTGGGAAAAGTTTTCAACTAGCAATAGTCGCTGCTCCGCTACACGTCATCGCATGCGACACTGCCTCTGCGCAAAGCTGACTGCCGTTGACAGCGTTCGGCGCGCCTCACCCGCCGCCTTGCTGTGTGCGCCGATGCACTGAGGCACATAAACGGTGACAAAAACTTTATTGCTTAGCCTATACAAACTATCCTTACCATGCGAGATTGGTAATAAAATGTTGCAGATATTTGTTATTCTAAATTACTCTTGAGTTGGTTTTATCCTGTCATATATGTCGTATTCCAAGGTATGTCATACTTTCTGCGCCCAAAAAGCCACGTGCCATTCGGCGGCGGCGTGCGCTCGTGCTGACTTGTAGAGTGCCTGAATGTTCCTACTCACCCTCGCCTCGGGCGAGGAGGAACATCGAGGCACCCTACCACGTGCACCCTACTGCCTGGCATTGGGAGAACTTCTTGGATTCCCCCGCTTGTACCCTTCTCTCCCCGCGGTTCTAACGCGCAAAGGCTGAGGTCTGATAAAAGCGGGCTTATCACTACCCAGTAAACTAGCATAGAAAGGAACACGTTCTAGCCTACTCATCCCCGAATAAAGATGGGCTGTGGAAGCCATGGCCACACCGCCAAACCGAATTCTGAGAGAAACGAAGACGTTTTTTTTTTAAATTCTAGCTTAAGTTAACACCCCTATATATAGTACGGGGTTGAACAATGAGATTGATTTGAGGATTGATTAGAAAGCTGGGTAACCGACTGAGTGACGTTGGTTTGATTTAAAGGATTTAGTAATAAGTAACAATGTTCCGTGAGAATATTTTGTTGTGATTGTTGTGAAGTATTTACTTTTGTGGTCATCTTTAGCGACGAAAAGAGCCTTTTCATATGCCGCCTATTTGGCTTGTTCCACTCGCGAAATGGACCCGGTGTATTGTTCGGCATACCGCCGTTCGCGCAGACGTTCCAAGATGGCCGCAAATATCCGCGATGGCTTCCGCTCTCCGGTAGGTCAAAGCATAGGGCCAAAGTCGACCCGAAATTATGAGAACAGGATTTCAAAATTATGGTAGCCTTGCACTGATTCCAGGATGTGCAAAAATACGAAGAAGCAATTGTCGTAGTTAACTGTTGCGGCAATCTTTGTGACTGCGTGACCCTCCTACATGCTGGAACGAAGAAACGGAAGTGGGCACAATCCTCTCCGCATTCTGACAAGCTTAAGTACCGAATATATGCGCTAATATCGTTGTAGACTCTCAAATGGCATTAGAGTCTGTATTAGGCTCTAGGCTGCAGCCATAATTAGGCATTAGGATTCAGCCAAAATACCTAAACGCTTTGGTAAGATACTCCCATCCACAATAAAGAAGTTAATGCTGTCTGGACACCTGGAAGAGAACGAGGCACCGACAAAGAAGCACATGAACTCACGAACCTTGCTCCTCGCGACCACGATTACCGCAATAATCGTGGTCGCCATTTATCGAGGAGCCATTTCCGAAAAAAAAAACATTAGAAACGTGTCCACATCGTACTCTAGAAACACGATAACTCACAATGCCATAAGGGGTTTCAATTCTGACGAATTTTAAACTCTGTAGATGCAAACCAACACAAGTATGTACAAATCGACGTGGGCGAAGATGTTTGGCTGGAACATGAAACATGAGCTTTAAACTATACTAAATTCGGGAACACATCCATCCTCTTACGCGTAACCCAGCCATTTCCAAGCGAATGCTGTGGGGAGAACCACTCAAACATTATGCGTATTTACTCGATTATAAGAACCCCCTTCTTTCAAAGATTGCGATACCCAAAGTAGGGGGGGTGCTTAGATTCTAAAAACCTAAATTTCCTTCCCCCCCCCCTCCCCTGGAGGACTTTTTTCGCGGCCGTTAGTCGACGAGACGGGCGCAAGGAACAATGTTTTATTTCAAAAATATTCAACCAAAAATACGTAACGTGAACCCACCGCTTTCGTATGATACCCAGACACCTTCATTACCATTCCAGTGAGTTGTGCCACTTGGGCCGCCGCTATAAGTATCTCCCAGCAGATCGTCTTCTGTTCGGTCGAAGTGCACGGTTTGTAATTGAAAGCTACATAAATGAATTGGCCACAACGTCAACTAGAGCCCGCTTCCAGTCGTCTGAAATTCACCTCCTTGCGATGGCTGCTTAGAAAAAGGGGTGCTTAGATTCGTATGCAATTTTTTTTTCCAGATTTTTTCCCGAAAGTAGGGGAGGGTCGTTAGAATTGGGGGTACTTAGAATGGCGTCAATACAGTATATTCCTCTTCTATCAACACGTGGAAGGCAGCTTGTACTATCAAGTTACCTCAAGGTTGCCGCGAGCTGACTGAGGGGGCACAATAAGTAGCTTTCGCATATTGTACCCTAGACTTAAGGTTACACCTTTGAGCTTTCCACCATCTGTCTACCCCATTTTCCTAGACTCTAACCACTCCTTCCACAACCAACATCTTAACTCTCTCCCTACGCAAAACTGCACCGTTCAGTCCAGCCTAGACAATATAGCATAACACTTTAAAACGCTGACAATGTCGCTTTCTCGCTAAACTGACCATTACCCTGCTTTTTTTCTCTATAATGACCACCATCCGCAGCTACAATCTTTCACGATCTCACCTTAATCTTCAGAACCGCAGAGGCCTCTATCTCTCCACTGAAGCGGTGATTAAAAATCCCCGGCATCTCCACTAACGTAGAACCTGGTGAAGGACGACGCGTGCAGTGTATAAGAGTATTCTAAGCGCCTAGGCGTTTTTGCCTACGGAGATGAAACTGTTGGAGGGGAGGGGGGGGGGGAGATATACGGCTTTGCTGTAACAGTCTCTTGTCTTCGAAGCACGAACCTCACTTGCGCGAGGCGTAAACGAGTGTCCCGCTCTTTTTTTACTACGCGTTACGTTCGAGCGCGAGGAGTAAACAAGTTTCTCTGTGTTTTAGCACCCTGACTGCATTGGACGACGATTTTATAAAACGACAAGAGACACCAACAGCACGCGTGCAACTAAGGGGCTTCACCCCTAAAATACTTGCTGCTACTCGTTCTCTGGTGACTCATTGCTCGTGAAGTGCAAGTCCTAAATGCAGTAATAACTCCGCTCTAAAACGCTTCCTGGGCCCCAATACAACGATATCGCGTCATAGATCTCAAGAAGCGAAATGTCCTCTGCAACTTTTCCTTGATATCTAGCATAGACGTGCCTCCGCAGCATTATCGGCTTTAGTAAGGCTTGATTATCGCGTGAGCTGTGTACATTCATTTAACCATACGGTCACAGACCAGCAGGACGACACAATTACGTTACAAAACTCGGCTAGGGTTTCTGATAAATCAGAAACGTTAATCTGCAAAACTTGCTTTTGTAGATTAACGTCAAAAAAGTGCCGGTCCTGATATTTATCAAATGTTTTCTTTATACAATACTCTGAACATCTAGTTTCATTCTTGTATGCAATCTTTACAACGTCCCTCGGGACGACCACTTTGCCCGAAGATTGGCTTTGTGCAAAAGTCACTCCCATCCATAAAAGCGGCAACAAACTGCAGGCAGGCCAATCTCACTAGCAATTTCCTTCTGCAAATTGTTGGAACACATTCTCAACAAAGCAATAATAACTTACTTAGAGGAAAACAATCTTCTTTACTCAAATCAACACGGCTTTCGCAAGGGTTTGTCCACGGGGACTCAGCCTCTTGAAATAACTCAATTGCATCACCAATAGATTCCAATCTCCAAGTTCATACAACATTTTTGACTTCACTAAAGCCTTCATGACCGCGTCCGGCATAGCAAGTTTTGGAAAACTGAAGTCAGCATAAATTCTCAAATAATCCCCTTAGGAAACAGCTTATTTATCAAACCGCAGTCAGTACATAGCCATCAACACATCGGAACCTGAATGTCTTGACGTTTTTTCAGGGGTCCCACAGGTTTCCGTCTTGGGCCCCTTACTTTTTCTTGTATGTTTAATGACGTTGCTTACTGCGTTGGAGATGGAGTTACCTAGTGCCGTTAGATAAAATACAGGGTACCGTCACTGAGGCACGCAACCATTTCGATGTTTATCAGTGCTGCCAAAGTCCCGCTTCTTCGGCCTCACCGCTAACATTGACCAGGTCATTTGTAAACAACACTGCCAAAGACACAGCAACACTGCATCTTCGGAGTCACTTATGCAGCTGAAAGGCCGCTTAGCGCGTAATTGTTTATTTGCGTTCGGAACAAGACTAGCGGCGCGCAGCCCCAGAGCAGGCAGGACAAGCTGAGACTACCACAGCTGACCGACATAAAACACAGAAACAACAAAATGGCGGTACCCATGAACCGTCGCAGTGTAAACAAATGTCACGCGATGCGAACTGAGCAGTGATCACGGTGACAGCATGGAACAATAGGAGAAAAGAGTGCCGACACTCTACAGCCTTATCTAGGGACACTAGAGTTACCGCTCGACTGTTTGGTGAGGATTGCGTTGTTTATTCAATCGTGCGTAATACCTGGGAATAAGAAACACTAAATTATTTTCTCTGTAGTACATCTCGTTCGTGTGACCTGGAACTTAAAAATTAACACTAGTAAAACAAACTGCGTGAGCATAACTCAGAAAAGGTCACCGCTAGAATTTACCTACACAATCAATGGCTCCGAAGTGTCGAGAACAAATTCTATGAAATATTAGGCCTAACTTTCACGCATACGTTGAAATTGGATGCCCATATTGAAAAAACATGCACCAAAGCATTCGCACAATTGTGCTTCCTCCGCAGAAAATTGTCGGCACCACAGCCTCACGTCAAATTAGCAGCATATAAAGCGCTTCTAAAACCCATCCTCGAGTATGGCGGTATAGTTTGGAACCCACATCAACAATATCTTGTACACAAATTAGATAAAAATTCAGAATAAGGCACTCCGTTTCATTTACTCTGGTGATTGATTGTAGGGTTTAACGCGTCCATGCAATGGAGGCGATGAGGCGCGCCGTAGTGGAGGGCTCCGGATTAATACTGACCACGTGCGCCGAAATCTCACACACACGGGCGTTTTTGTTTTTCGCCTCCATCAGAAAAGCGGCCGCCACGGCCGGGAATCAAACCCGCGTCATCGCGCTCAGAGCATTTTTATTTTAAATTTTCTAGACACGATAGTGTAACTTCACTACGCATTCGAGCCCGAATTCTAAACCTTGTCGTCACGTCGTTGTGTTTCTGCTATGAAGTTAATGTACGTTTTGTAACAGGGAGCTATAAGCATATCGAAAAGTGGTTACATCCAACTTCCACATCGGCACTGGACAAAAACCAATCATATAAAACATATAAGGCCATTTAACACGCGTAAAATTACATTCAAGTGTTTTTCCCCTGACGCATTGAAACGTGGAACGTATTTCTACCACCCGAAGTTACAAACGACGGATCGGTTGACCGCTTTGTTAAGAAGGCAGGATTGTGGTTCACTTCATCCCTCGAGCAGTAAAGGCGTTTGAAAAACGCGTGCAGGCGCCGTGAAATGTAATTGGAACATGGTCTCGTGAATTTACAAACATTTCTTCTTCCTGAAACTGCCTGGCTGCATTGGTGTGCGCTTACATAAGTCCTCGCAATAGAAAAAGCTTCCTATAAACCGGTAATGGCTGTCATAAACCAATAAGACACGCTGGTTTGTGATATTCACAAATCCTTGTAACAGTTACTTACGACGGCTCCTGTACATTCTTTAATCCTGTTTTTGTGCCTAACACAGCCGAGATTACAAGGAAAGCAGGTCGTCACCGGTTCTTGCATGCATGCTTGTGATTTTACACTTTATCGCCTTGTTTTACCGATGATGTGTAGCGCTTAATAGTGTCTCACTGTGTTATGTGCGTTAGAATAGTCTGTACAATGTTATAAGTTGTTTTTCCCACAGCTGTGTGGTAACTGAACCTCACAGCTGAGAAAGCGCATATTTTTTTGCGTGCTTTGACGGCGACGTGGCCGAATTGTGATGTTTTGTTCATTTTACCGCTGAGTAGGTACCGACGCTCAGTGAACCCATTTTTGTATTGATGCATGTAGCGCGCCGCGACTGCCAACTTCTTGTAAGAGCCTGACAAGGGTTACAGTATTGATAAAAAATTAAATGAGTGCTCTCCACGAGGGAGGGGTGGAGGGGAAGAAATCAGTGGCGTCCTGCACATGTGTCTGGAAGCGGGGCTGATACCAGAGGAATCCGCAATGTAAATTTGTGCACATAAAGTATGTCCACCTGGAAGAGTGCCTTTTTAACAGAGAAGCTGTCGAGCAATCCATGGGTTACGGCGTCCGAAAATCCCCGACAAATAAAAAATACCGGGCGCACGTGAGCGCCTACCTCGCGGGGACCACCCGACGGTAAAAAATAAGAAAACGCCGAGCGCACGTGAGCGCGTGCCTCGCGGCGACCGCGCAGCCTCCCCGGCACCGTTTATCAAGCCAAGCATTGGCCAAGATTGGCAAAAAACTAGCGTTCACTGTAATCGTCGAAACACTTCCAAAAAAACTGAAGGAAGCTCACACTTATAGCAACAAAAATGGAGTAAAGGTCGTTGCGGCATCGAAGAAGAAGCAAATGCACTGCAATCGTGGACTTCAACCGTCGCGACGGTCGTGAAGGTGGCGCACTGCTTCGCTACCTTCAAATCTTAGCGCTAGTGTGAGCGTCCTTCATTTTTAGTGCGTATATTTCGTTTTTCCGCGACATTGTAAATGAAGCCCCGGCTGGAAAGTGCCAGAAAGAATGGGGTGCGGTCAAATCACGTCAACAACTTCGTCAACCGTTGTTGCCCTCAGCGGAGCCCCAGTCAACATGCTACGCAATATTGCCCGGAACATCCGCTTCTGAGCTGACGTGTTAACCGAGAGCAATAAACAGCTTTGTTCATTTTATGCTCAACTTGTTTACTGCGTCATCTGTATCGTTAATTTTCTTTTAAATTTTTTTTGTCATATAATAAAAACCTGACTCCAATTATCATTTCAATATAACTAATAAGGTGTCACGGTATATTCAACCTAACTTCTCTGCGTCAAAAGCTATGCGCACTCACCTATACCTTTTTATAAAAACGATAGCAGGCGCAAACAATGTTTTAACTGTCGAAAGCAAGCTCTTAATGAAAGTTTTGCGTGTGCTAACATTTCCCGAAGCACAAATATTCCTCGTGCGAAATTCCCTATGAGAAGCTGGCATTCCCTACCAGTTTACCTGTGAGGAATTGGCCTTTGAAAAATGGCCTTTTGACAAGTGGGACAGTATCCATACGAGTCTTATATTCAGATTTGCGTAGTAAATTTCAGGACTTTCCCTCCTTCAGGGACGCGTTGCCGTGTCTAGTGTCGCCGTTAGGGACGCGGCAAACTCGGATGTCCAAATTATGTGCACTTTATGTAAAGTACAGGAATATATAGCATATATACAAGACAACTGAAATAGCGCGCAGTGGGTCTTAGAAAGTGCTTGCCGGGGTCTAACCGGCGCCCCGGTACTGTTCCTGCGACCTGTAGCAAGTTGAACAGCAAAAACAATCTTGCTCTCAGAGGGCCAAACATCATGCTTATCCCTTCAACCCAATTCAACGCAACCTAATTCAATTCAATTCAACCAATTCAATTTAGTCCGATTCAATTCAACCCAATTCAACTGGGCGGAACCCATAATCACGTAAGGTGGGGCCCTTTAACGTTTGCCTGCATTTTCTATGTGAGGTTGGCTCTTGTGTAGCCTCTCGCTTTAACTCATAAAAAAAAAAAAAGAACATGCAACAAGTTCCACCGCCAAAGCAACCTCCTTCGTCCGGCCAGCAATTCATCTCTACCCACGCTTCGCTATCAAAACGCAGCGTAACGGCCACTGTTTCCCAGTGCTGCGCTACAGCTGCCTTATCATTCGCAGTCGGCGGCGCCGGGCTCGACTATCGCGTTGCCATGAAGAAGTCGGCTCTTTTCTTTCTACGTTTATGCTTGCTAAACAAACGTTGACGCTGGAGCCGGAAATTTTAAAAACTGAACTGCATGCGGCACGTGTTCTCTTCAGAGGTTGGTATCTGCGGAACGTAGCACGCGCCAGGAGACATGGAGTAGGGCAGAGATCCACCGTAGGGTCACCTAAAGATGATCGGGCCGAACTGTCAGCTGTTTCATTGAACCCCTGGGACTGGAACCGAAATGAGGCGGATGTCGCGTAAATTGGGGAGGCGCGCGAGAATTGAAGGTACGAATGAGCAATGAATTTTTGGATATGTTAACGCGGTACCAACCGATAGGGAATCTGAAATAACGGCAGCATAAATATATGGGAAGTAACATTTTTTTAAGGCCAGAGCTATTGCAAAAACTCAGCTTCAAATATAGGAGTAAAGTCAGCTAAACGATGAGAAAGTGATCAATTATGTTTCGGGCTGAAAATTCCTACGTGTGCCCTCTCCGCACGTTGCAACGCATCCGTTGCCACTTCCACATGAGAGCGCAATTTCCATAGATGGTCGTCCAGCAAACCGGTTAATATCCGTGTGAATACCATTTTGGCCTTATTGAGGAAAGCATTGTCGAGGATCCTATGAGCAGGTAGGACTTCAGAGGATATCGGAAAGATTGCATGAAGATGAATGCCCAGAGCTTGCTTTCGCCGCTCAACATCAAACACAATGAGGGCGATTGTATCAAGGCCATGTTTAAAAAAACCAATGCAGGCTGAGCTACCAGGCTGAGGAGATTCGGAGGTTCCTGTTATAGTCTGCCCCGTTAGAACCTGAAATTGGGGCTCGATACACGGCAAGCGGGCCTCTACATGCATTATATTTTTTGCCACGTATCTTGGAAGGTCGAGGCACAATCTCAGGGCCCATCGCTTCAAATGAACAAGAGGATGCAGTTTTTGCGACCTTGAACCAAGTTAGATTCCGCCTCTCCATCTTCTTGGTGAATGATTCAGACGAAATAATGAGGTTCTTTTCATGCTCGAGCCGAGAGGACGATCTAGACTCGCTCCGATGACCGACGTCCGATGCCTGAAGCAGGTAGGGATGAGGACTGCCTTTCTTGCTGGATATTATTTTATTTACACTACTTACATTACTACAGGTATTTACATCAGGACAGAATGGCGGTTACATTGTCCCTCTGCCCGCAGCAACCTATTCGGCCAAGATCTATACTCAACTAGATCGCTCTCGACCGACCCCCGGACAAAACTCAACACTCTTGTTTTGATCCCAAAAATCACGCCTCCAAAGGGGGCGTTTAAGAAAGAGGGAAAGCCCTTTTCAACGTGATTTATATGGAGCACCGATTGGCCACAAGAACCAAACAATCCTAAACATGTCCCCACCTGCGGTCACATGACCCAACGCTCTCTCTCATGCACTCATAGTACGTTTCCCGCGCACGTTATTGCAACCGACAAGCAAATACAAGACATCTGCCACCTAAAGTCACTTACCGCGCGGAGGGTTCGAACCATTACGTTGAGCGGGTGGCATCTGCTCAAAAGCCTAAGCCGAACGCTCAGAGCGGTCTTCGCGCGGCTAACGTCGTACAGTGTCCTCGCCTTCCCGCCCTGCCTTTATCGCCGCGCGCCGGCACAATGACGGAGTCTTGGCTAATCCCTTCCCAGACTAAGGGACGCCGCTGCCCGCCGCGTGACTGTCGGGAAGAGCTGCTCCAAAGCTAGGCGAGCATTCTCGAGGCGAATGACCCATAAAGGAACATCCCCTACGCCGGCTTCGCAAATCATCAACGACCACGCCGCGCGCCTTTTCAACACCAAGAGACGGCATCATTTCGCTTCCCGCCAGCTCGTCCACCTTGACGAATGACTCGGCCACTTCCCAATATCGGCAAGCCATAATAGCGGCACGCGCTGTCCGAGAGGGAACACCGCGCCGGGGCTGTTTTCACTGCTGTGCACCTATAACGAAAGAAGACCAGCGTCTGGCTTCCGATGTGGTGATCGAGTAGATTAGCGAGGCAGTGAGGCCCCGATCCTCCTCTTCCTCTTATCCTACTGTCGCCCCCTGCCTGCGCTTCTTTATTTCTCAACACACTCCCGCCGCCGCCCAGTTGGTTGGGAGCTAGCTGGCAGCAGCACGGGAAGTGGAGAAGTCCGGGCCTCACTACGACCAGTTGTTCGACTTCCGGCGGCGCATAATTTCACACTAGCAATGCTTGTAGTCTGGCTGGGGGATTTAGTGGAGCATCTGGCTGGGTGCCTCGATGCCGTCGATCTCGGTACATGTCTATAGCCAGAGTCACGGGCAACGAGCGCTTGCTGGGTTGCTGGATCAAAGTGACTTAGGGCCTAAAAGTGAATATCGCGAATGTTTCTATGGTCACCCGGGAAGAGAAACCATGCTCCAGGTTTTCGACCAGAAGGCAGCCGCCGGGATCGAATGGGAACAGCTGATGCGGACGGTCAAACTTGCGGAGAGCGTCAGGAGAGAAACATGGCATTGCCGTCACGTCCACGTCTGATACTTCTTCCATGAAGAAATATGTGTGTTCCATCGGCGTGTCAGTTTTTTTTGCGAACCATAGGATTTCGCTCTCGCCGGACTCACCACGGTACAAAGGCTCGTACACAATAAAGTTGTGCTTGCTGAAGAAGGGGTCGTCACCATACAAGCATTTGTTCTGCTTCGCCACGAGGATGCCTCCCCACAGGGCCTGGACGAGCGCGGCCGAAGCTCGCTTCCGGCTTCGAAGCTCGCTCACGGAGCGTCGAAGGAGCAGGCGTTTCGTTATCTCCTGAAGAGAGTCCATCTTCTGCCAGAATCACGTTTTCGTTGCTGGACCCAATGAAAATATATTTGTCTCGAAACAGGGTTGCTGAATTTCTTGCGAAACGAGAGATGCGTCGCCGACGTAAGGGTCGCAACAGGGAAGCTCGGAGGACTCCAAAACAAGAGTCGCGTCGTCTCCGCTGGGGCCATGGCAGAACGGGTCCGACGTCTCCAGAGCGGTAGTCAAGTCGTCAATGCGAGGGTCGCCACAGTGTCGCATGGACGACTCCAAAACGGGGGTTGCATCGATGACGCCAAGTTCGTTGCAGGGCCGGTCGGTTGTCTCCAAACGAGTAGTCAAATTAGCGATGTCATGATTCCGGAAGGGGCGTGGTGACGTCTCTGAAGTGAGAGCCGTGTCGGCGACGCCAGCGCTGCAGCAAGGCCGGTCAGACGTATCGGAAACAATAGTCTCGTAAGCGACAGCGAGGTCCTGGCAAGGTCCCTGAGATTTCTCCATAACGGCGATCACGGAAACACCAGGGTAGGGCGGTCGCAGGAGCCGCTCTCGCGGGCTGAGCCCCTCAGGGTCTTCTTTAGCATCGTTGTAACGCGCAGCGCCCTCTTTGTCGTCGTGTTTCTCTACCCGTGCAACAGTCATTGCCCGAGCAGGCGGCATGTCACCCGTGACCTTTGTGGACACCGTCGGCCGCGCCTCCTCGGGAGGCGAGCAGAGGGTCGAAGTCGCGTTGCAGGCAGAAAACAGGGCTGCCCTAGGTTGCGGGACGGGGCTTGCGGACAAGTTTTGGCTCGCGGAAAAGCGCACGCACGTTCGCAGGGCGCAGATCCGTTCATCGTAGTCGATCGCGTTCAAAATGTCCGCTTCGAATTCGTCATCCGTCAGGTTCGCTTGAATTTCGGCGTCGAGCTGGTGAAGGCTCACCTGGTCATGCAAGATGAGGTCGAGTACATTTCGCCTATCAAGGGCCGTTGCTGCCTGACTCCGCAGCAAGGCGTCGAGTACTGTCATGGTCCCGGGGACGGTCGCTCGCAGGACATCTCGGCGAATACGAAGAGC
Organism: Haemaphysalis longicornis; assembly: GCF_048455015.1. NCBI lineage: Eukaryota > Metazoa > Arthropoda > Arachnida > Ixodida > Ixodidae > Haemaphysalis > Haemaphysalis longicornis. The sequence continues at coordinate 289,974,316 of NW_027526295.1, read as the reverse complement.
GTCCATGGCACCAGTCGATGAAGCAAGACGCTGGGGTTGCGAATAACAAGAGGACAAGGACGGGCTCGGGCACGAGCCGAAAGGGGCGGCGGCCGAGGGCACGGCTTCCAGGATAAAGCAGTACGAAGGTATCCAAGCCTCGCGTGCCTCGGAGCCGCTGCGCCGTCGAACGTAGATTCGCTCGTGCGCCGGTTCCCGGGGTTCACGGCACCAGAAAATGTGTAACGAACGAGGACCAGCGTCTGGCTTCCGATACGGTGATGGAGTCGATTAGCGAGGCAGTGAGCCCCCGATCCTCCTCTTCCTCTTCTCCTACTGTCGCCCCCTGCCTGCGCTTCTTTATTTCTCAACAGCACCCATTCGCCATGCACTGAGCCCGCCCGGTCGAGCTGACCCCATATCAACGCAGCAAAGGTACTTAAGCTAAGCCCCCCCCCCCCCCCCCTCTGTCTTTTGCCACACAAAAGAAAGGAACACAAAGCATGCACTCGGCGGCCCCCCAACTTCGGGTCCCTGCGGTTGTATGAAAAGAACGCAGCATGACAGCTACAAGCGGAGGCAACGCCGATACATGAGCCACCGGCAGCTTTCATTAATTTAATGAGGAGCCCGAACTTAACAAACCCGAAAAGAGGACACACCCAAATTCCAGCACTCGTCGCACATATCCGTCGTAAATAAGAGTGGGGTGCCCCTCCTCATTGCTAATTCTGCACAGCAATGCAAGAGCACGTTCCACTGTCGTCGCAATGTGGTTTACGTGGGGGCACCAGTCAAGCATACTGCCATAGGTAATACCAGAGTGCTTCAATGCTTCTCTGGTCATGAAACTCCCGGCCAAGTTTCGTTCGGGGACAAAGGCTACCGCGAGTGGCGCCACCGCAAATCGGAGGGCATCGGGCGGCCGTCGCTGCTCTGTAGCCAGACCGGCCGGCAGGACCGCAGTAGCATCATGCCCGTTCGCAAAAAATTTTTTCGCCACTCACAAAATGATAAGTCCATTTGAGCGCCCCACGACACGTAAAGCGAAAGCGCACTGCTGATAAGGCGGCCAGCGTCTGTTTTATCTTACTCCGTGGTCCGTTCCCTGCCAAACGCGCTCTGACCACGCCCCCGGCTGCCCTCCGGTCAACACCAGCGCCGCGGCGTGGCAGCGTACGAAGCTCTCCCATAGCGTGATGGCGAAGTTTCATGACCAGAAAGGCATTGAAGAACTCTGGTAATATCTAAGTATTTTAAGATATTACCGGAGGGAGGATCTCTTCCCAATAAACCAAACAAAATAAACAGGAGTAAATACTGGAAACACCAAGACCACACGTTTAGCTACCATCATCATCATCACCAGCCTATCTACACTCACTGCACGGCAAAGGCCTCCCCCATTAATGTCCAATTATCCCGGCCCTGTGCTAACTTCGACCAATTTATACCCGCAAACTTCTTGACCTCATCTGCCCCATCTAACTTTCTGCCGCCCCCTGCAACACTTGCCTTCTCTAGGGATCCACTCTGTTACCCTCAATGACCAACGGTTATCTTGCCTTCGCATTACATGCCCTGCCCACGTCCATTTCTTCTTCTTACTTTCTATTAGTATGTCCTTAACACGCGTTTGCTCCCTGACCCACTCCGCTTTCTTCTTGTCCCTTAATGTTACACCTATCATCTTCCGTTCGATTGCTCTCTGAGTCGTCCTCAATTTAATTTAACCCCCCTCTCAGTGAGCCTCCAAGTTTCTGCCATATAGGTGAATACCGGTAAGATGCAGCTGTCATACACTTCCTTCTTCAGGGACAATAGTAGGCTGCCATTCATTATCTGAGAATGCCTGCCGAATGCACTCTACCCCATTATTATCCTAATTATCTCTGCCTCATGGTTAGGATCCGGGGTCACAACTTGGCCTAAGTAGATATATTCGCTTACCACTTCTACTGCCTCGCCACCTATCTCAAACCGCTGTGCTGTCCCGAGGTTATTGATCATTACTTTAGTTTTTTGCATATTAATTTTCAGGCCCACGGTTCTACTCTGTTGGTCCAGTGCGGTAAGCATGCTTTGCTATTCGTCCCCCGAGTTACTTAGCAAGGCAACATCACCAGCAAATCTGAGGTTACTGAGGTATTCTCCAATAACCATCACTCCCACCTGTTCCCAATCCAATGTTCTGAATACTTCTTGTAAACATGCTGTGAATAACATTGGAGAGATTGTGTCTCCTTGTCTGACGCCCTTCCTTAGAGGTATTTTACTGCTCTCCTTGTGGAGGATGGTGGTAGCTGTGGACCGATTGTAAATGTCTTCAAGTATTCTTACATAATGCTCGTGTACACCCTGGTTCCGTAATGCCTGAATGACTACTGAGGTTTTGAACGAGTCAAATGCTTTTTCATCATCTATGAAGGCTATATATAGGGGTTCAGTCGGTCGCTGAATAAATGGTCCCGGAACACATGGTCCCAACTTCAAACTAGGTAGAAATGGTCCCACCAATACTGCACCGATGCATGAGCAGCTGTATAAGAGAACGAAGGGAGGAAGGAAGAGAGAGAAGGAAGGAATGTGAGAGACGGAAGAGAGAAGGATGAGAGACTCGGAAGGAAGGAATGTATTTATGTTTGTATTTGTGCACAATGTATTTTGCATTGTTGATATATAATTTGCTAAGGCTGATATATAGTTTGCTAAGGCTGATTTTACTTGAGTGAAATACGGTATACAATTTTATTTCTCGCACACGTACATCCTAGCGTGCTTCCTTTGCTCGCCTTTTTTGTTATTCCGAATACCAGGCAAACCAGTGGCAGACATTTCAATCAAAATTCGCATGTACTTGGTAGCCCCTCGGCCGGTGTTTGAAGCGAATACAATAACGGGCTGCCGCAATTTTCTTATTTAGTGGCTCTAAGTGCACTCGCTTCGGTAACACATTTCTTTGCTTGAGATGGCCCTCATTGCCCCTCTTTAGAAGAAATTGGGCATGGCGCTGACTGTCGCGACAGCCTGGCTTGACCAGTGGCTAAGCCAATGCTGGCCATCAGACGTCCGCATGTCTCGAGACTGTGCCTGCAACCAACCTCGCTTACTAGCGGCGTCCCGCGACAGGTGTTGGCTTCCTGGAACACAGCCGGACTCACAAACTATCTTGGACGGGAAGGGAGCGTGTGGTCTGGCAGTGCGTGGAAATCCATGATTAGAAACAGAAATAGTTGCGGTGACCGAGAAAACTTCCGAGGGGGAGGGAGGGGGCAGGGAACTCACTACGCACGCACCCGTGAAGTGCTTGCTCACAAGAAACTAAAGGCGCTTTTTTGTGAGGCATGCCTCTACGAATTCTGTAAATCATGGATGGAGCCGCTTGTTTCCCACGTGGCTACTTTTTTCCCCCTGCGTTTGCAAGTAGCACATTCATTTGTTATATAGTGACAAGGCAGATAACTGAAATAACGATATTTTGATAAACCAAAAAGTTGAAAACAGAAAAAATGAAAACATTACAAAAATTTAATAACGGAAGAGGGAGAAATAATAAGTAAGAATATTCGTCTTCAACGTATAAAAAACGCGAAGACAAAAATGAAAAAGGCCGGAGAAAAAACGGCGGAAATACGAATAAAAAAATTCCCCTAACGGGCCAATTATGTAATGCCCTGCACTAGGCAGAAATACCGCGTTTAAATGTCATAATAGCGTAAATTGAGATAACCGGTTTAACGGAATCTGAAAAACATGGAAAACAAAAATTGAAAAACTAAATAAATTGTAAACTACACTCCAGCAAGATACAAAAAATTTGAACAGAGAACCCACGTGAAGTTTTATAGAATTGTTTTGCCTGAAGAGGTGCCTGGGACCATTTCTTCCGGGACCATTTGTTTCCGGACCATTTGTTTCTAGTTTCGAGTTGGGACCTTTTGTTACGGCACCAAAAGTTCCGGTACCATAGGTTCCGGGGCCATTTGTTCCGGGACCATTTGTTCCTACACCCGGGCTCAGTATACTCCTCGCACTTCTCTATCACCTGATTGATCGCGTGAATATTGTCCATTGTTGAATAGCCTTTACGTAACCCTGCTTGTTCTTTATGTTGACTGAAATCTAATGTGGAATAAATCCTGTTAGCGATTACCTTGGTAAGTACCTACCTTGTAGACGACTGATAGTAGGCTGATTGGCCTATAATTTTTCAAGTCCTTCATGTCACCTTTCTTATGGATTAGGATGATGTTCGCGTTCCTCCAAGATTCGGGTACACTCGCGGTCATTAGGCATTGCGTGTACAGGTTTGCCAGTTTTACTAGTAAAATTTGCCCGCCATCCTTCAAGAGGTCTGCTGTTATCTGATCTAGCTACATTGGTGGACAAATTCAAGTCTTCAACCCACTTGTCGATGTGCTAGCATTTCTAGCCTCAATAGACATCAAACACATAGAGCACTGGGAAACTTGCGCAGCTTCGATCCCCTATAGTGCAGCTACGCCTTGTCCAGATAGCCAAAGGAGACGCCAAGAACCAAAATCTCCTACCTGACTGACGCGGCAGAGAGAGCCCAAGTTCTCTACTTCTGGGCGAATAAAGTTCTCTCTCTCTCTCTCTCTCTCTCTCTCTCTCTCTCTCTCTCTCTCTCTCTCTCTCTCTCTCTCTCTCTCTCTCTCTCTCTCTCTCTCTCTCTCTCTCTCTCTCTCTCTCTCTCTCTCTCTCTCTCTCTCTCTCTCTCTCTCTCCTCTCTCTCTCCTCTCTCCCTCTCTCTCTCCCTCTCTTTCTCTTGATATAGATCATGAATATTCCGCTCCGCGCAGCAGAAAGAAAGGCTATATTATCCGCATATTCATAAATTTATAAGAGCACATTTTCTGACTGATTGGAATTTAGGCCATCAAGATGTTTACAAAGGATGGGAGAGAGAACCGATCCTTGCGGAAATCCCCGTGTCTGCTGTCAAGTCGGTGAATAAAAACAGTTTTGGGAACAAAAGAGTTGGTGACCGATTAGAAATCGCTGTATCCAGGAAATCATGTATTTGGGCAGACCAAATTTGGCAATGAGAATGCTATACTCCACGCTGTCATATGCTTTGGCAATTTCCAGTGTGACCAGCGCGTGAACATGTTTATTTTTGCGGGAGAACGGAGTTCTACTCTCCAAGTCAACCGGAACCGACTAAATTGAGCAAGCAGCCTGGACGGAAGTCGATTTGATGTGGACTATGAATATTTTCCTTGGAGGGAATTCTGAGTAAACGGCCGCGTAAACTTCTCTTTACCCGATTGACTAAGTTACCGCTATGTAAAGTTCGCTTCACCAGTTTTACTAAGTTGCTAGTCAGGGCAATTGGACGAATGTTGTTCCGGATCACCCCAATACTGGGTTTTTTAGCGGGGGAACAAATTTCGCGAATTTTCTATCTGGAGGAATCCATGATTTCTCTAAGCATTTTCGATATTTAGCAGATCATAAGGTGATTCCTGGAAAAGAAGCTTTATGCAAAAGGTACAGGTATCATCGGGCCGTGGAGGAGCTTCCGGGAGGCGCATGATCACATCAACCAGCTCTTCGAGTGTGACCATGGAAAAGTGTGAAACTGGGTCGATTTCAATAGTCATTGATGGATTCCCGCACGGGCATTTTGAGTAATCTTGGTGACGGGGAGTGAGGACAGCGCGTACCCTGAGCTCCCATACTCAAGCAGTTACCTACCGTGGCGAGAAGTTTAAAGGTGAAGGGTTAGAAGCCGCGAACGGGGGCCGTCGGAGTCTTGGTCAAGCTCCGGTGGACGGGATCCTTGCCTGCCTATCAAGCAGGGGGCTCCGGAGCCTTGTGGAGCATGAGGGTAACCTCAGTGGACCTCGTTCATTTACTACGCCGCATGGTATACTTCAAATCTTCCCTTCCAAATGAACGGACCCTGAAAAGGAAACAAGCTCGGACAACTTTCCCGGCTTCTTGGTTTTGCAATCAGCTGATAAAGACACGCCTGTATATCCGTATTCTAACATCAAAAATAATTGAAAGTGCAGGAAAGAAGTACAACGCGAAGAAGTTATCTCCAGGCGACATACTGGTTGAGGTTAAAAACAAAGGACAATCAGCAAACATTTTAAACTAACAAGCCTAGGTGACCTCCAAATCACCATCACACCTCACCGAACCCTGAACAGCTGCCAGGGTGTCATTCCAGAGACCGAACTGTTGAATGAAACTGAATCTGACCTCCGTGAAGGTCTGCGTAAGCAGGGAGTAACTGCTGTAAACCGTATAATCATCAGGCGTGACAGCAAAGAAATTAAAACTAAGCATCTTATTCTGACGTTTGACCGCAGCACACTTTCTGAGCCGGTAAAAGCAGGTTTCATGCACTTCAGCACAAAGCCCTACATACCAAACCCGCGTCGTTGTTTCAAACGTCAACGGTTTGGGTTTAGTTCCAAGTCCTGTCATGGAAAACTGACTTGCGCAAAATGTTCAGATCATGATCATCCGACAGAAAACTATCAGAGCACACATGTGATGGGCTGCAATTGTGGTGGACCTCATCTAACCTATTCTAGGTCATGCAGAAATTCACATAAAAAAACTAGTGTCCTTCCACTCTGTGAAGAAGGATGCCCTGCGGAGCTGGACGCAGTACACGAAAAGCATGAAAGAAAATACATTTGTTTGTAATTTGCGATCGAGCCATTAGGAGTTCGCCCAATGAAACTTTGAAGGACTGTAGATTTATTCTAGTGGACAACCATGAAGCTGCCTGTTTCTCTCCCGCGTCGTGGGCATCTTACTGTCTGCGTAACACACCAACCCATTAATCCGCTGGACCACTGAGGACACCTGGAAGTTCGCATTGGGGAGATTGGGGAGGTGGACGACACATTTAAACCTCCCGCCAGGACAACGGACATGTCATCAGTGAGGGCACGAAGCCTATACCTGCACGTGCACGCCCCCCCCCCCCCCCCCCTCACTCCCCTCCACTCCCAACTCGTGCCTGATAAACCCGCAACCTGCAGTCATGTGCGCGTGCTTAGAAGTGAAAGGCACCGCCAAAATTGTCGCTCTGAAAGCCCTTCGAGGTGAACAAGAAATATTGGCTCACGTCGACGTTGCTGTTCATCCGGGAGAGATTCTCAGCTACTCAGTGAGCTGGAACTTGCGGTGGAAGAGGCGGTAACAGCGGCATTCTGTTGTTTTCGCACCCATTCGTGCTTCTGTTCCGGCAGACGCGCCATCGGTTCCCGCTGTTCTTCCTCCAAACGAACGACACGCGTCTGTCCATATAGGGCGTCATCAGCCGATTGCGTAGCTTGTGAAAGACGCACCGGTGGTGGCGAGGGGTGTAACAGTTGTGAAAGCGGTGTCGGCGGTGGCGAGGAGGAGCGCCGCAGCGACACCGAGTAAATTGACTTTTCCGGAATTAAAACTATGGGGGGTTAGACATATACTGCTTCGCAGTAAAAGAAATAATCAATATGAAAGTTTCTCAGAATACCTAATTCCCAGAAACGCGGGAACGACATGCAATGTTCCGTCTGGAAGAGATGTCGACACAGCTAGCCGGGGGGGCGGAGCGGCGTCTTGTGTCAGCGGCGATGCAGTCCTGCGAAGTGGGCTATGTCCCGCATCAGCCCCCTCTGTCGCCGCACAGCCTGCGGAGCACGCAGATGCTGTGGCGACATATAGCACTGTTGGTATAGTGGTGCGGCTCTGCCCGGTCGTGCCCATTCGGCCCCCAGTACTTCCGAGGGTGTACAGGGCATGGACACTGAGAGCCCTGCATCTGCTGCCACAATTGCCGCACCGCATCCTACGCCTGTTAGGCACGCGGTTAGGGCAAGGGCACAAAATTCTCCTCGCGGTGGGCGTCAAAAAACCGCAATTCTCTGACCCCCAGGGAGTCGTACGAGGCCATGGATTTCCCTGTAACACCAAACGAGTGACCCGGCCCTGCTGGCAGTGGGAAAAAAAAACTCTTCCGCGAATTACGGATCCCAAACCTGATTCAGTTACATAAAATAAAGCACACAACTTATACGCACCGCGGTAGAAATCTATATTTGTAATCAGAGTAGAAAACATACTCAAATGGAATTGTAGGGGCACCATGTACAATCTAGATGATGTATACGAAATGCTTCACAAAAAACAATCAAGCATTGTTTGCCTCCAGGAGACACATCTAAATTTCAAACATACCATTTTTCTTAAACAATGCAGTGTTTTCAGGATACAGAGATAGTTGAATTAACTATTCAGGTGGATTAGCCATTGTTGCACAAAAATCTATTCCGTGCCAGAGCCTTCAGTTACTCACTAGACTGGAAGTGGTTGCGGTACGAGTAGTCATTTTTAATAAGGTAATCACAGTATGCTTTTCGTACATTCCACCAGACCACTGCTTATCTAGTTCGGAATTCGAATCTCCAATAGATGAGCTTCTTGAACCATTCATTTTGGTAGGTGACCTAAATGCTCATAACAAGCTCTGGGGCTCTGAAAGAACCGATGCTCGTGGTCGTTTAATGGAAAATTTGCTTGTGTATTCTGGGGCCTGTTTATTTAACCAAAAGCAGCCAACATATTATAGTATTACTCACAACACATATTCCTACATAAGCTTGGCAATTGGGTCAGACATTCTTTTACGATTTATCGAGTGGGTTGCTGACACCAATCCTTACGGAAGTGGCCATTGCCCAGTATTTTTAAAACGTACACAATAAAAATGATTCAAAGAAACCGGTGCAGACTGGAAGCAATTTCAGGAGAGGTTACAACTGACGTGCGCTTCAATAAGCCGCTTAGGTACTGAAAAACGTGTGACCTCATCGCAGCGCACATCATCGGTGCAGCTGAAAATTCCATTCCCCAGTGCTTTGGTAACACACGTAACATGGGAAGGTCCTTGGGGATTTATGAGTGCAGACGGGCACAAAAGATTTAGAACAAGGCCTGGGGTGTCTTTCGAAGATATATCCCAACTGCGCAAAACCTCATTACTTTTAAGCGAGAAAAATCAGAGACAAGGCACGTGCGTCGACAGGCAGGAAGTGAAAGCTGGCCATGTTTTGTGAATTCAGTAAATTCATATACAGATACACGCAAGGTCTGGAACATAATTAGGAAACTAAACGGACTAAACTAAACTTTCAACCTACCATTAGTCAGTACCACAGGTGACACCATCGACGATCAAGTGAACGCACTAGCCCAACACGTACGTCTCAAACTCTGCCCACTGTATGCACGCACACCTCTATAACAGAAAAAATCCCTATAGAGAAAACCGATTCGGCACAATAAACAATCCAATAAGTCCTACACCTCTAAATTCTCTCTACGAGAACTGTTATTTGCTTTGAACCCATGTAAGCCCTCTGCGCCTGGGGCAGATAATGTTACTTATGTAATGATCTAACACCCGCACCCAGACACCCTCGAAACCCTCCTCTACATATGTAACAAAATTTGGCAGCAAAGATACTTTCCTAGGTTTTGGAAGGAAGCGATTGTAGTCGCCATACTGAAACCTTTCCTTGTCATTAGTGCAATCATTGTTATTAGCCCCAGTGTATTGCTTTGTAATGTGGCACTAGTTTCACCCACTAGCATTTTTTTCCTACGCACCCCCTTTCTCCATGCTCCGTAATAGAGCCTGTAAGGTATTTTTAAATAAATAAATAAACAGTAATGGATAAGATTCCTTAATCCTATCTAGATACCGCCCAATAGCTATGACCAGTTGCATTAGTAAAGTCTTTGACAAAGTGATTTATAGAAGGTTGACGTAGTATCTTGAATACGATGGCATACACAGTAGTCAGGTGGGTTTTCGATCAGGCAGGTCAACAACTGGTCCGCTGATTGCGTTCTAATCCTATGTAAAAGACGATTTTATACACAAACCGCACTGCTGTCTGTGTTTTTATTCAGAGAAGACATATGACACAACGTGGCGTTATGACATCTTCCTGCATGGGGAATGTTAAGATCGGCTATATCAGATAGGGAGTGATTCGTGTCTTTAATGAAAGACGCCAGAGTTGAAGGTATTTTGTTGATGAGGTTATCAGCAAAGCGCGAAAGATTTTCTGTCACAGTGCCTATTCCAGAAATAATGGGACGCCCCGGGTTGTCTTTTTTATGGATTTTGAGTAACAGATAAAAACGACCAGCAACAGGGCTGAGTGGGAGGAGCGATTTAGCAAGATGCGAAGATATATTCCCTGTCTCTAAGAGGCTCTTAAGAGTATTTTCGATTGTGGCTTTGAATTCTGGCGTTGGGTCGTAATCAAGGCGCCTGTAGAAAGAATTATCAGCAAGTTGCCTGTGTGCTTCATTGACATAGTCACTGGTATTCAATATAACAATGGTGCCTCCCTTATCGGCAGGCTTAATAATAATATCACACCACTCTCTCAGTTTATCAATATTATCAATTAAGGCTACTACAGTCAAACCCGTTTATAGCGAACTGCAATATGCACTGCGATTAGTTCGATATATCCAATAGTTCGATATAGCCGAACCCGCTTATAACGAACCTATTTCACGAGTTCGCAATCCGCGGGAGCCACCCCCACTTCCCAACTCCGCCATCCCCGCATGCAGAAATGAACACAGTAAATTAGCCATTACCATACACAAAATAATCCATTTATTGCAAATAATAAAGCTACTTTCCGCCTTAGCTGCCTACTTTGCAAAAAAAGCGGTGATTTTTGTTTTCACTTTCATTTTGGCGGCTTCAACTAGCATATCATTCTCTACACGAAACATTGTTTGTACCAGTTCGAGTCCGCGTCCTCCAAAATCTAAAAAAGCATTGGCGGAGCACATCGACTGCCGAAAGCGCTTCATTGTAAGCGTCGGACGGCTTTCACTCGCGACATCATCGGGAACGTGGGGGAGCTCTTCCCACAGTTCACCGATGCTGCTGTCTTGGTCCGGACTCGCTGACTGCGCGGGTTCCGTCGTGAGTCCCGCGCGTCGGATAACAGTTACGGAAAGTGTCGGGCATCACGTCACTCCGTGCGAGGCGCAATGTCTCAGTCGCGGCTCTTGCTCCGTGGTCGTGGCCAATCCACATCTCAATCGCCGCTTCGAGACCAGGCATCTCGGCAGCCATTCTAGGCGCGCAGAGTTCGATATATCGGATGTGAACTTCGTTATAAGGAATATTTTCCCCATGTATTTCTGTAACTGAAATATTTTTGTTCGATATAGAGCATAATTCGCTCTATACGGGTTCGTTATAGCCGGGTTTGACTGTATACTGGAATCAGGTTTCCGTTCGCACCACAGAAGGGAAGTACGTGGGTCTTTTTTAATTCACAAATTTAATACAGTTAAACGCGGTATCAATGAAAGTGTAGGAAAGTTAACGTGCCTCTTGCCCTGATTTCGGACGTCCGACTGGACGTACGGAAGTGTTAAAATCGGACGTCCAACGGACGTACATGGTATGTCCATCGGCCCTGAAACGGACGTCATACGGACGTCCGCTAGAGCCGGAATGGACGTACGGCGGACGGCCGACGGACGTCCGGTGGTTGCTTGTGTACGCGATTGCAGCCGATTTGCTTCTTCTTCGCTGCCACAACAACTTTTACTCCATCATTGTTGCCATAAGTGTGAGCTTCTTTCATTATTTTTTAAAGTTATAATCATTGGACACCACCTTGGAGGGACGTACGCTATGACGTGTCTAGGGTGGCTAGAATTCTAGCCACCCTAACGTGTCTTTCTCGTCCCGACCAAGTGTTGCCATATGTGCACGATTACGCCGAATGCTCGAGTCTATTTCGTTACGCGCAGTGTTGTTACAATTACGGCGAACGCTCGAGTTTCTGTTTGTTTGGCCATGGCCAAAATCTTAGCCAGTCTCCCATGTGGGTATGCTTGGCTTGACGCACCAGTGCTCCAGGGACGCTGGGCGTTCGCCGCGAGGCACGCACACATGAGCGCTCGGCATTTTCTTGGTTTTGTTAACTGTCGGGCGGTCGCCGCAATCTTGGTCAATCTCCCTAAGTGGTTATGCGTGGCATGACGAATGGGCGCAGGGGACGCGGGGCGGTCGTCGCCAGGCACGTGCGCGCACACAAGCGCGCGGCATTTTCTTGGTTTTGTTAACTGCCGGGCGGTTGCCGCGAGGCCCGCGCTCACGTGCGCTCTCTCGACAATTTCTTGGTATTTATAACTGCGGACACAAAAAATTACGAGTTGTTAAACAGCTTCGCTGTTAAAAAAGTCAGTTTCTTATGAACAAGCACTTCGGTACCGGTCACCGCAACGGCTGAGCCGCTGGACCAGTCAGGTTGACGCGACATTCAGCACCATGACGGGTTCCTTCAAAGGTGAAAAAAAAAAAAAAACTACGGCCAGCTCAAGTAACGGAAACATGCATGCCACCACAGCGAATCTGCTACCGTTTTTATCTATGCGTTTTAAGGGACCTGGTGATGAGGTTATTCTGGCGGCAGTGGTACATTCATTGAGCCGTGACGTTTGTGGCTGTGTTCGGTTCTTACATTTTTACGAACATAAGGCCGCCATGAAGGCTCGCAAAATATTATGTGTTTGCACGAATAATATTTGTGCTAAAATGTGGTTCTGAACAATAGCGTTTACTGTCGATGGTGGCTGACCACCTACTTGTATGAAATCGCATGCACCTGCTGCCCTCAGGCTAAATTAACGCTCCCGCAACACGACAGCAACATGAACAAGACATGTTAACCGGTAGTCCTGAACCAGAAGACGCGTGCAATAATAGTTAAGTATTGCTTGTTTCAGAGAAACCCAAAAGTTATTGAGGAGGACGAGGAGAAGGAGGAGGTATAGATGTTTAATGCAGTGCTCAAAGTTGTTTGGTTGATTTTCAGGTGAGAGGGCTTCTGGATCCAGGCAGCCCTGGGTCTGGGAGGCCTGTCTCGCTTGGTCCGCCAGATGTTGGTGATCCGAGCTCAAGCTGGTCATCCGTGCTTACCACTGCTCAAATGAGCGGTTGGGACTCACGGCTATGGATGGTGTGTGGTGGCACTCCTACACTATGTGGTAGAAAGAGCATGCATGGTTCTGCGCATTATTTACAAGTGTAAGTCTATAATGGCGGATGAATCGAGTGCAGTAATGGGATTCTTCGTCTCTGCGCCACGGAGTGAGAGAAGCGACAAAGATGAACCGGCGGACAATGCCTCCACCTCCGCCACACGCCCCCGCACGGAGCCGGCGATAAAGCAAAAGAAAAAAAAACAGAAGAGCAAGGAGTACCGTGGCCGCGGTCCCGCACACATTGGCCTTGCAAACGAAAAAGAAGAGGAGAAAAGAAAAAAATGGCCGGTGATTACTATACTAATGCGAAATATGTGCGCAGCGTAAACTGCAGTCTTCTCGGTCACTGTGCATACTAACTGCATCTGTTCATGACTGTGCGCTAAGAGCATTTTAGTTCACCGTTTTGTTCCCTTGCCGTATTTTGTTTCCGTGTTTTGTTCTCTTGCAGTATTTTGCAGTGTTTTGTTCATCACTGTGTGTTATTGCAGTGTTTGTTCCCTCCCTGTAACGACCCTCACTAGAGGGTCAACAGTATTATCAAATAAATAAATAAATAAATAAATAAATAAATAAATAAATAAATAAATAAATAAATCTCAGGAAGCGATCACGTGATCAGTGAACGCACGGAGGTGCACGCTGCTCTGCCGTTATCTCGCAGCGCGCCGCCGCCATTGAGCATGTTGTGGCAAATTGCCCATCAACCGGTTCCCTGACTCGTTCAGCACTCACTCCTGAGTGCTGCAGTGCACTGAGGCTGCACTCACTCGTGGGTTCTCTCAACGGCAGCAATGACAAGCCTCTCCGTCGGCAGTGCAAACTGCGTCTCAGGAAGTGATTGCACATCACCGTCGAGCGCATGGCGGCACGCGCTGCTATGGCGTCATCTCTGAGCGCGTCACCACCGCCCAGCCTGTCTCACGGCCTCCCCCTCCCACTTTCGCCATGCGTCGCTGCCAAGGATCCGTGCAGGCTCAGCATACTGCCCTTCCCTTCACATTTTCCTCCGCCATTTTGTTTCTGTCTTCATTCACTTGGTTACGATGCCAATGCCAAAGCACAGTAGCAGCCGCCAAAGTGCTGCGCACTAAAAAGTAAAGAGAACGCCATGAACGCTCGCCCATTTGCGAACACAGAAACTCCCGACTAATGCCGTCCCTCAGCGGAGGATGTAAGCTTGCGTCGCTGCCACCTGCTACAGCTATCGGCCGTGAAGTCAGCGAGTCAACTCTCTGTGTTTGCCTCACAAGAAGAGCTACCTGCCATGTCTAGCAAGCCAGGCAATCAGCAAAAGCCTATCTCGCTTTCACACTTCTGCTGAGACAAACTTCTGATAAGGTGAACAAGTTTGCATGGTCCCCTATAGTTTATCTTGATGGGAATCTAATGTCTACAGGGAAAGGGAGGCATTGAGGGAAAAAAGGGAAAAAAAACAAAAAGAAAACACCAGCAGTCAGTAACGCCAAGTGTGACACAAGTAGTAGTAGTTTGTCATTGTTTCATGTCGAAAGTTAAATTTGGAACACTTTAACGAAACAAATATAAAGAAAACATGTGCACCCCAGGTGGGACCTGAACCAAAAACCTTCGGATTACATGTCCCATGGGGCTACCGGGGTGGCTGTATTACCCTTCACTTTCTGTGGTGCTTATGTGAATAAGTTTATCCTGCATTTGGTGGTGGAAGCCAGCCACACCCTGACAGCTCGGTGTGAAAGGGCCTTCTTTCTAACCTTCAGGCCATGATTTAAGGATATATACCTTGTCAAGAGCAGCTGACCAGCAAGCGACCCTTTATGTTAGCTGTGCTACCAAGACTGTCCAATCCAAGGCCTTCGTTACGTAGGTAGCTTATCTGAATTGGAAATGAGGGACTTGTTGAATGAACGCAGGAAAGCCAGAGGTCAAGGACAGCAAGGAGGGCAAAGGGGGTAAGTAGTACTTCGGACATGGGTTTCACCCCAAGAACTTCCAAACTGGCGAAAGCTTTTTGTTTTTCATAACTGCTAGAAGAATCATGTGACACTGTGCCCACCAAAATCAAATTTTTCAGATTTTACATGCCAAAGCTACACCTGGGTAGTGAAGGCCCACGGATTAATTTGGACCACCTGAAGATCTTTACTGAGAGCCCAAATCTTGACACACAGGAAATTTCATTTTTCGCCTCCACAAGAAACACAGCCCCTGCAGCCAGGACTGAGCCTGCATCCTTGGGCACGATGTTGTGCTCTTGCGCAACACCGCGACTGGTACACAACGAACCTGACCAATCATAGTTGCAGTTGCAGGCACACAGGCCCTGCCAACAGTAAAGGCACCCACACAATTGTCAGCTGGTGCTGCTAGGGGATGTTGCTGCACCTTCACGCAGCTTCGCACTTTCCAATGCTCTGAAGGGAAAACACACGACACAGAGGTCACATCTAACACTGTTTATATGCTTCAAAGGTAACGGAAACATCTCTGAAATGCGTGAATCTCAACAGACTGGTGGTTGGATGAACATGTGAAATTAACAAACACTGAAGAGACAACGTTCATAAGAAATGCAAGTATTGGCGCTTAGGCGGTCTACTCTACATAGTACAAACATTGTGCCCGAAGCTTGCAACTTTGTCTGAGATAACATATTGCTCGCTAAGAAAAAAGACAAATAAAACTCGCAAGCAGCATCTCAGGTTATCAAGCACCACACAGATCATCTGCCAGATGAACAACGGTAAATTACATATTTGTGTATCCGCAATACCACCTACACATTTGTGTGCGCTAGGGTAGGCAAAAATAATTTAGCTCATCAGAAAATTTTTGGCACATGTGTAAGATGCCCAAGCATGACAAACCACTACGTGACATTCCCAAAGAAACATGGGAGCAGCAAAAACCTCCTGGAACATTTTCAGGGCAAAGAACATATGTTGTTTTCAACGTATTTAAAGTAGATTAGCAACTTTTTGCAGCCATACTTTGTCTGCGCTTATTTCTCAAAAGCAGCTCTCTTCAAGAAATATTTATCAACATCTGACACAACTACCGTATCACACGTGTAAAGGTTGCACCCCATAAGTTTCGGTCTACTATCTTGAAAAGAAAAAAATTCATACGTTATTCCTGTATGGGCCACTCTTCAATTTTTAGCCTTCCCTAAAATATGATTACTACTGCACATTTACATCGCAGTTACTAACATTACAAAAATACAAGGGGTTATCAAATTAAATTTGCTCCGCCCATGTACAAAGAGCACATTGTGCCCCTCTCTCCCAACCAAAAAAAAAAAAATGCAGCCTATAATAGAAACTTAATTTTTATAGGGCAAAACACATCTGCTGACCTGATTTCTTGTAGGTTTTGAGAAGCTCCCCTTTCGATTGTGTCAGATGCAGTCCGTTAAACATCTGTCCTAATTTTGCTTCAAACAATACACTCGCTAAAATATAGCAGGAGAAAATACAATGACCGCTGCGACAACACATGCAACATGGCATGGTGTGCGTCGTGGTGAAGCTGCATTTCTGGGCAAAATTTGCTTATGACCCGCACCCAAACTTAACCCATAGCAAAAATTTGGAGTTCCTGCTCATCGCCAAGCCGCATGCATGGTAGCATTTGGCAAGCATAACGTCATCAACTTTGCACTAAAGCAGGGGTAGGCAACCTGTGGGGCAGTACAATGGGCCCACCAGCACGTCGTCAAAACCTTCACCCCTCCTACCTGAAGGCCGAGGCGAATTTTGACCTTAAGGGGTTAGACAAGAACAGAGAAATGATTGCTTCCAGTTGGCATTGGCCCCCATCTTCACACTTAGCCACATTATTGGCAATTGTTGTCACATATCGTTGAAAATTTGCTAAATTTTTTTCTCTTTGCCACCCCCCCCCCCCCACTCCCCGATTCGCCGTCTGGCCGTGTCGGCTTCATGCAACTCGGCCCTCCACCTCAAAACGTCGGCCCCTGCACTAAAGCATGGTAGATGTGCTATGGACCATAACATCTATGATAAAAACATTGAGAGGGTCATTTCACACTGTGAATCTGCATTTTGCATGAGTGTATGTATACAGCTTTGTGTATAGGCCACACCCCAAAAATCTGCAACCGAGTTTAGACGAAAATAGTGCAGCCCTTCAACATGTTTATACAGTATGTGTCAAAAGAAATCCAGCATGCCACCAAGAATGGGACTTCGTCGTGCTGGCCAATGCACGTATTTACAAAGGCAGTATTCAATGCATAAACAGGTCTGCACACAATCTGCTATGGCCTCCAGCCAACGCCCCAAGCAAGCAAAAAATCTGCATTCAAGCCTCATACGAGATGCAATGAAAATGCAGAGTTTCAAAGCATCAAAAAAGGCCACAAAACACACACCAAACCAACCTGAAGCTGGATAGTGAGACGCAACAGCAGAGTACTCTGAAACTACACGCACAAAGAAGAAATCAATAGCAGCAAAATGACAAGTGGCAAAAGCAGTAAGCGACTGTTTCCTCAAAAAGAACAAAAATGCTAGCTGGTTAAGCCTTCACAGGTGTGTTCATAACTATGACTAGAGTGAGTGGGCAGATCTCTACGGAGACTGTAATTTCAAGCAAGCACTCGACTGATGCTGACTAGAAACAACATGTGAGAGTGAATGCACCTAAAACAAGCGTACATAAATGTGCCAGAAGTCGGGGGGCTGCATGGGGAACGTCCATGAGAGAACAGACTGTACGAGACAAATGGTCCATGCCAGCTCTCACAAGCAGCTACTCTGCACGTTCCCTCCCTGCTCCACTTGTATAAAAAGAGGAGAACAACAAAAGGAGCGGTGAAGCGGCAAGTTTATACAGAGCACAACAACACAGCCATGATGAGTTTATTTACACTGATTGGCAGGTGTTGACGGAACATGGTGTCACTTGCAGTCTCGAGTGAGCGATGATTTTCACAATGATATAGGCTCCCAACTACAGTACAGAACACAGGCAGCTTCCCCTATCACTTCTTCTTGATAGTCGCAGCAGTGTCTCACTGGTGTGATGAAAAATGCTCGAAGCAAAGGCCCCTTGCCTGCCAGAGTGTCCGAAAAATACTGGGCCTACCTCTACACTAAACAGCTGATAGATCTCCAACAGTAACCGCAAGTAAATAAGAATGCCCGCTTTGTGGGCACACGCACACACACAGACAGGTCTGCGCAGCTCATGCTCCTCCTATGCACATACAGTAACACCCGTGACACTTTGTGAGCAGGAACCCCTCGTCTGTACACTGATAAAAGAAAGGTATCAAAATAATTGTTGGTGGCCACAAGTGCAATCGTGCACATACTTGCACAGAAACCGACTTATTTTTCAAACGTATTAAACTTTTTTTTTTCCTTTAGGTAAAGAAGGTATCTGAAATGACCCAATGGCAGAGCAGGGATAAGTCTGCACTGATTTTCTGCAGTCTATCGCCAGAAAATTAGCAACAAAAGACAACATCGGAACCTTTCAGTACTGCACTGAGAGGAAAAGTGGGGTGCTCAGATTTTCCAACAAAAATTAGGCTTTCTCACAGCTCATCAGCTCCCACACCAAGGGTCAAAAAGGACACAGAAGGTAGCTGTCAATTCACTGTTACAAACAACAAAAAGCAGCCACAAATTGTGCCGCAGCACAAGCACCCTGGACACAACAAAGCAGGCATGGTCGTCAAATGCAGTGCAACTACACAATCCACAAGTGATGGTGGGCAGCTTTGAAGAATGCTGAAACAAAAACCTCCTTTCTGTGGCTGCTCTGCAGGAACAGAATGTGCAACATACTGCACTTTCTGTTCCTTCATTGGTGTGCTGTAACTAAAATGCTTAGCGTGATGCTTTCTCTAAAGAAGAAAACATCTGAGAGGCATCCCTAGAGAGTGGCAGCAAGGATGGGCGAGAGAGACAAACGGGAAGACTGGTGTTCTCATTTTCCGACTCGCATTTTTCAGCTCGAAAAGACGTCTTGGTCACTAAGCCAGCGATGGACACACAGTGCGATTCCACTGACAAGCACATGCATTCATAAGAGTGTTTGTTGGTTCAATACATGGAGTCCCAGCACAGGCGCATATTTTTCCCTCAGCTGATCCTTCATGGCAACACTCACCGTATTTGTGGCGTATAAGTTGCACCCCTGTATAAATGGCTCTGCCTCAAAAGCTCCATTCCTTTAAAGAATTCTGTAGCAAAGTCACACCTTTACGTAAGTTGCACCCCTTTATAGGCAGCCTTTTCATCAAAAATTCCCCACGTTAGTTGCCGTGCTTGCATTTTTGGAAAAAAGCTTTCCATAGTAAGTTGGTATGACAGTATCCCATACAGTACACACTTGCCAGATCACTAAGACTTACAGTTACCTCGGAGCCGCCCTCATGCAATCTCCTTAGTGACTGTGAATGCTCCATTCAAATGAACGAGCATTCTCCATCCCAAAGAATGTTCGCCCAACAAAAAACGCGCCACTCTTGTTTAGGGAATTTCAAGTTAAAAGGACAACTTCAAATTACTCATCTCTTTGAATTCGGACCATATGAATACTTGAATTTTGGAATATGAATATTACTTCCTTTTTCCAAGCATGGAAGCAAATGCATTCCGCAAAAGTTCAGTAAGCTGAGCCACCTGCATCCTCCGCCACAGTCATCTAACACCTCTATGCCCTCACTTCCCGCCTCCGCCAGCTCGCAACTCAGAGTAGCTGGCCCGTGGAGCAAGGACTGCATTAAAGTGTGCCCCTCTCTTGTTGCCTGCAAGACTGAGCTCCTCTTCAGCTAAACAAAGTTAGTATCTGCTCAGGCCAGCTTGCTTGGCCATGAAACGCATTTCACTGTTACCCTTAGATAATTAAGAGACAGTTAAAGGTGCCATGAAGAGAAAACACACGTTTGGTTCATTCAGAAGATTGCCTCGTTAGAATCATACTGACACCACTTTTAACGTAAACATCCCTCAAATAAGCTAGATAATTAGGAAAAAGGCAATGGCCATGTGACCCACTAGCTCCTTTCCCGCAACAGAACCTATGATGTCATTCCAGACAGCTCTGCGATTGGCGGAGGGCGGCAAAAGCAAACGCAAATTAGGCAGAGCTTATAGCTTGCCGAACAAGCTATTTGTGCTTAAATTTAGGGCAGATTCTTTTTAAAGCCCTAAGAATGGTTGGGCAAACAGTGGAAGTTACGAAAGCACACGTAAACATAGAAGTACCGATGCATATACTGCTGTTGATACTGCGCGCACTATGCTTGGCTTAGCTGCACAGGACTGCGGGGCCTTGGTGTTGTTTCAGAAGACACTGGCCGATTGATGCAAGCGACGATGTCTTACGCGACCGTATTTGTCGAGCGAGTACCATGTTTCATGAAACGATTGTCTCCATGAACAAAACAAGCCAGGTGAAAATACGTTCACAAACAAACCAAAGGCAGAAAACGGCTTGCCGCAGTGTGGTGGCGCCATCTAGGTTCACTAACGGTAAACAAGGCCCTGTGACGTCATTCAGACCACGAAAACGCACGATTTAGCGGGAAAATCAAAATTTTAACTTAAATTAATAAATTTCTCAGTGAATAAAGCATAGTTTGCATTCGGACAAGCACTGGGGACTCTATAAAACACAAAATCTTTCGAATAACACAAACTTGTGTTTTGTCTTCATGGTTCCTTTAAGTGGCCGTCATCAAAACCAAGATCACAGGCTTAAAATTTCTCCCTTGCTTAACAAACGCCCTCTGCTCAGAGAACGTAGCAGATGCAAAATTGCTACCGCTACCATCTGTGACATTTGTATCATAATACAGTCTCAATAAAAAATAAAAAAAAACATTGCAAGGCCTTAAATGCTAATGACCCGAAACAACTGGGCTGGCAAGCGAAGAGGTAATCTTGTGCATGTGGGAGCTACCTCTGGCAATCACATCACCCCAGTCATGTGTCAGAGTTACTTGATATAGGAGTTGCGAAACTCCCCATAGGCCCCATGCATCAAAAAGTGGCCCTACGATTGGTCCACTGCTTTGGATCTCGTGTTTTACAGTGGCGCCATCTTTTGGTGAAAAAAATTAACCATACAACTTGCTTCGCCACTCGACGACCTGGTCGAAAAAAGGTATTTGAGTGCTTACGTAAATTTGTTGTGCAAAAGGAGCCCAATGTGCTCAACTATGCCAGTGTTTTGTATACATACGAAGCAAAAGTAGTAAAAAGAAATGCGACCATGGGGTCAACCGTCGCTTGCGCACTGTCGTCTGCTGCGCGTCCACTTCAGTCTTCTGGCGGCAAAAAAATAAATAAGTCGCTTTGACGGCTTTATGCAAGCTGAAATTGATTATTTAGCGCCGCTTGATCGGCTAATAGATTAGTTCTGGCCCACAATGAGCTGTAGGCCAAATGACAACTGCAAATTTAGTACTTCAGTCCGCACCTATGTTGTGCCGGAGTGCCCGCAAAAGCGCCAATTGATCGAGGCAGATGCACAGACGCAGAAACAATTGCAACCTAAAAACTGGAGTTAAGAGAACAATTAATAACTTACGAAAGCATAAAAATAAAGAATTATGCACTTTAAAACAAAATTTACGCTAAATTGTCAGTTGGAATAATTTATTTTTTGGATAGTGCATGCAGCGGCCGCAGTGGCCGCCACGGTACGCACGATCCAAAGCAGGGGGGGTTCAGGTGCGGGCCGTTTTTTGAGGCGGAGTTTCACAACTGCCTACATCGAAGAGCTCTGGTCATGTGATGCAATTAAAAGTCAAGCTGGTGGCATGATTTCACACTATCGAAGAAAAAATGATGTGGGACGAAACAAGGCCATGACATTGTCTCCTCAGACCACAAAATATTTTGATTTGTGCTTACACTGATGAGACAACTGAAGAGCCAGATCTCGCAAAATCCTAGGTCTGTTCAATCTGCCTGCCCTAGCTGTCCTGCCCTCTGTCCTCTCCATCAGTAACCTGGTTTTGGTCCCAAGCTCAGTGGTGCATCCACAGCGAGGGGGGCGGCATTGAGCTACGCCCACATGCACTTTCGAAACTACCACCACTGATGCACTTGTTATGCGAAAAGCTGCACCCTTATCAAAAGTTCAAGGCTCCTCATTTTTTTAATTTTTCATCCACTGAGAAAGCAGCCCAGACAATCCTCATGTAGGTTTTGCAGCAGGTTTGTCGTGACATCCTTAATTAACGTTTTGTGGTCCCCTGCATGATCTTGTGAGCTAAGGGAAAGATTTTTCAGGACTTTTCTTTTTTCTGGCCACCTCAGCAACTTTCCTGCTGTGTAGCATATATTCTGACCTTACTGAAGAATACAGACAATCTTTTTGAGTGCACATGTTACTGATCTTGAGACTTCAACGAAACAAACTCACTTTTAATTCACTCGCTGCCCTTACAAACTCATTCGCGTGACCCGTCGGGGTGCGCACCTCCTCCTCTCTGATGCCGCGGTGCGCGGGACGCTACCGCTCGCCTGCTCGCATTCCGTAGCCGAATCTGAAGTACATCGGTGGAGGATCCAGCGGTAGCCAAGGAAGCACGTGTGTGTGCACCTATACAACAGTGAATGTAGTTTCTCCTTACCACAGCTTACTCAGAGCCCACTCATCAAAAAGCTTGCACTACTAGTTCCAAGTTGTGAGAAACGTGCCAAATATAAACCTATTACCAAAACGCAGTGCTTTGAACAGCAAAGGAATATGACCAAGATTCCCTATCACAACTCGTTGTGAGTCACTACATTTCTGTAAATAGGCAAATTACAACAAAGCTTACACTACTCTTCCAGGTGAATTTCCGTATCCCTCCCATAGTAGCTTCGATGCATTTGACACACAAATGCAGCAGTGAATTGGACCTTGTGCTCCTCTAGCCAAGAAAGTGCTGGAGAAAGCCAACTCTAGGGCTAACAAATCCAGCAACGAAACAAAAACACTGTGACAAAATCTTGAACAGAACAAAACACTTGAAGCCCAGGCGATGTGACATCAGGGTAAAAAAAAAAGACTTCGTTTCCCGGCAAATTAGGGCAGATGCATACTTACAAGAGAAAGAGTGGAATGTACATATCAGCAGAGAAAACACAACATCTGGAACAAAACCTCAGAAGCCCGACGATCTGCCAATGACATGGCAACGCCACTACGCCTTACCTCGCCCTCTTTGGGGGTGCTTATAGAAATGCTTATGAGGACTGCAGTGGGGGCACAGCAAGTATTTACAAGCTCAGTCGTGCATACGCCGCACACACACGCACAGGCACACACACACATGTAGCTGCACTGAGGCCAGTCCTTGGAGGTGAAGACCGGGGCTCAGAGCTGGTTGCCCGAGTCGGGGGCGGCCTTGCGCCTCCCCGTCAGGAAGTAGGTGAGCATGTCCCCTTTGCCCTTGACGGTGATGTAGCCCCGGCACTCGAGCGGGTACCCCAGGGGCTCCAGGATGCTGTACACCTCCTGCGTCACCTGCACACCACAAGGGGGACGCCAGCTGGAGCACAAACCGCACACAAGGGCCTCTCAGCCACCACCTTCCCCTTCCCCGCCACTGGCACTGACGGCGACAATAGTGCCTAAATTTATAGTACTTTACGTAATAAGTACGTAAAGTACTATGTATCATGTTATGCACTACTAAGCCCGTAATGGTACTTAGGTGCCTGTTTGATTGCAAAAGTTGGGATGGTGTTTGGAATCGAGAAAGTGTAATGCTCTAGAAGGTAGGATACTTAGTTGCCTTTTTTCTACTGCGAAAGTCAGGATGAAATTTAGCCTTCCAAAGTGGTGAGGTTCAAGAAAATGCAATACTTATTGCAGGTAGAATACTTAGGTGCTATACCTTATAATTTTCTTATTACAGAAGTTGGACTGGGGTTTAGAATCGTGGAGTGGGGGAAAAAAAAGAGAATACAATACTTCTCAGAGGTAGAATGTACTTAGGTGCACTACTTATTTTTGTATTGGAAAAGTCGGGATGCTATTTAGAGTCACAGAGTGGTGAGAATAATGAACACAGAATACTTCTAACAAATACACAGCACTTGCATAAGGAGAGAGAGACAGAAAAGGAGATAAAAAAGAAAATAAAACAAAAATTGCCACGGCTTGCACCAGTGGTGCAAGGCTGGAGAAATGGCAGGGCTGGCGTCCCCTCTCCCTCCATCAGAGGCCCGGCTGCTGCACCTCACGGGAATTTCCGAACTTGCGGCTGAAAGTTCTCCGCGACTGGCAGGCCCGGTTCGCTTAGACTAAGGTTTTCCCACCTTTCCCAAAGTGGACCACGTTTGCCCACACTATAACCCGCAGCAACCAGCTTCATGAACCCAGCATCTGTAGTGCGAACTTAGTGTCCGTGCTCCCCACTTCAGGTGCGAAGGCACATGAACTGGTGAGAAGAACAGCACACGAGAAATAACGCCACAAACGCAATCGCATAGAAGCCAATTTCGTAACGCAAGGGACCCAGGCTGGTTTCTGAACATGGGAAGCGTTTTTTCCCCTGGTTCATCTCTTTTTGTTTCGTGCGGCGGTGGTCTTTTCATTGTTTTTTGTTGTGCTTAATTTGGGGGGTTAGGTTATCGCTCTATTCATTCTTTAATTAACCCATCTGCATTTGCATTCCTGGCACGTAATGAGGCGGCCTGGGAAGGCAAGATAGAATGGTTTTTGCACACTATGGGCACCTCAATTCTTTGTTATGTTTATTTATTTTTTCTGTTTCAAAATAAACCCATTTGGCTCTAATATTTGGGATTTGCAGAGAGAAATAACCTGAAGTTGATGAGTACATCCTTCTAGAAGTGAAAGAATAGGAAATGGACATGGAAAAGTCCCGATGGTACAACAAAAAACAAAATTGACTTCCTTTTAAGCGATAGCCCAGATATATTGTACAGGACACAGAGGTTCTAAGTAAGGTTCGGAGCAGCGATCATAGGATGGTTAGATGCAAGGTAAGCCTTAATCTCGAAAGAGAAAGAAGGAAACTCGCGAAAAGGCAGAAACCTACATGGAGCCAGTCGGAGCCAGGACAAATGAGTTTGAAATAACTCTCCAAAACAAATTTGTGCTTCTGAGCGAAAAGAACCAAGACAGTGCAGACACGGTGAATGAAAACCTAACAACGTCAATCACAGAATCTGCCGCAGCTGTGGGAGCAGCAGCATGGCAGAAAGAAAAGGGAAAACTGATTGAGATATCGAAGGAACTAATTGCGAAACGTAAGAACATGAAGGCGTCAAGTGTGATGGATCAGGTTGAGTAAGCAGAGCTGTCTAAATTGATTAACAAAAGTAAAACAAGCAACATTCGTGCACATAACTAGGCAGTGATCAGGTAAACGCTGCAAATAGGAGGAAGTTTGAAAGCAACTAAGAGGAAGCTAGCCATCAGCAAAGACAATGCACGCACTCAAAAAATGAGCAGGGTAACATTACGCACAACTTGGACGAGATAATAAAGGTAGCTGAACAATTCTACACCAGACTGTATGCCAGCGAAGTTAGATCAGGCGAAACTACTGAGGGCCCAAGCTTAACTTGCGATGTACCACTAGTTACTAAAGAGGAAGCAGAAAAAGCTCTCAAGGACAGGAAAAGAGGAAAAGCTGCAGGTGATGGCGGCATAACCGTGGAGTTCTTGAAGGTGGGAGGAGATAAAAATTAAAGCCGTTCCACTCAATGTGAAAGCTTTCGGAAGTGCAGACCCATTAAACTCTTCACTGCCCTGCATTACTCCTTTCCAAACCAACTGAACAGAGGTTTGTCCAATGCATTTCAAATTTCCCACCTTTGCAGTGCTTGCGTGGGTGAAGCCCGAAACAACCCATTCCCGTTTTAACCCGTCCCGCTTGAACCTATTCCCGAAATGCCCTTCCTGTTTGACCGCTTTCTGTTTCAACCCGTTCCCAAAACACCCTTCCCGTTTCAACCCGCTCCCAAAACGCCCGCCTCAAATAGTTCAGACACGTTTCTGAGCTCGCAGTGGGCTTTGAGCCTCCAGAACTGTGCTGGGCAAGGTAGTGTAGGTTACTGAGTAATTACTACAGCATATTTTACTCATTTCTTGCCTGAAGATTTAGTGCAGGGGCAAATTCTATTTTACCTTGACTCTAACTCCACTCGGTAGATGGCACCACCGACATGATTTCTTTTTAAATCTGTACAAGGAATGGCTACAGTATTCTAAAAAAAACTACAATTATTGTAAACACTTCACCCAAAATGGGAAATATTCAAGCTACTTTAAACGAAAGCAAATGGATATGAGCAACAAAATTATGCCTGATTTGTTTTGAGACTAATTTATCAAATGTGGCTACTTGCGCCGCCGCGGCCGGATTACGCAAACCGCAAACGATGTGCTAGAGTGTTCTACCGTTTTCAGTGGCAAACGGAAACTCCGGCTCCGGGTAACCCGGTGTTGCAACTGTGAAGGGGCACCCGATCCGAGCTCCGTGACCTCTGACATACGAGTGGTAGCGTGTATGATGCGAGCGGCCAGCCGCTGTTGCAGCCGTGAAGAAGTGCAGAAGCCGAAGGCTAACGTAAGTGAGCCGAAGCCAAAGAACAATGCCCCGACGGGCGAGGTTACAATACAGGACTCGAGCAGAGCGACAGCATCGATTCGCTGCTCTAACAGGAATGGTTTACAACGCTTGCGGGGGTCTATTTATACCCAAAAGCGGTAACGGTCAAAATGCAACAATTGGCAACACGCCACTAACGTCACAGACACACACAACGCTCTTTCCAGAGTTCGTAAGGCGTTCATAGCCTCAGCGCACGTTGAGTCCGGGAGAGGGGAGAGAGGAGGACTCCGCTGAGTTCGCGGGGCCTCTGTGTCCTTGAAGAGCGTGGAGACGAGCCTCGCCGGCAGCCGCCGAAGTTTTGAAATGCGCCGAAAGCGAAGCGTCTGACGCGGCTTGTCGCAACTTGTCACCGACATGGTGGCGCCTATTTTCAAAGGCGCACGTAGTGGCTTCGCCGCACAGCCGAGGAGTGATGCGGGAAAGTAAGGCGGCGCTGGCCGATTCGTAACACCGGTAAATGGCGACGCAGGCACAGTAACGATGTGCTAAGACTCTCTGCCACGGACAGATAACTACCTGAATGTTTGCTTTTGCCTTTCCACGTACTGAGTGCCCGCCTATGTATTGTCACGTAGCCAAAGACGACGCAGCTGTCTTGAAGAAAAAACAAGTTTATTGGAGAGAACTTGTGCTCCCCTAACAACTAAAAGAATACACAGGCGGCGAAACAGCAGTCAACAAAGTGACATGCGTAGACTGGTGTCGACGATTCGAACTAAAGCCGTGGTGTCTGCTCTGCAGGCTTCTATCTTTCAGCGCGAGTGTCTCTCCAACCGTCGATTTACATCCAGAACAATGAAGATTATTCTAGGCTGTTCACGTTAGTTCGGAATGCTCTCCCCATCAGAAGAGGTAACACAGGCGGCATAGAAAGAAAGAATGGAACACGCGCTTCCCTTGGCACACAGATAACACAGATAACACAGACCGGTGCAGCCGCGCGGTAAAAGCAAAACATAAATAAACAAACCAAATGCATGGTTCGCGGCAGTATTACCCGTAAATAGTACACGCAAGAGAATACAGCTTGAGGTGTTCTTAATGCTTGGATGAAAAATGAGTGCGAACCATTTCCTCAAAGCAAAAATTTCAGCTTCAGACTTCAATGGCCATTCTTTTACAGACATTTGCATATAAAGTGACCATTAGCCACACAATAAAATGTATCGTACCACGTACTGGCTTGGTCCATAATAGCTACTGCTTTCATATAATACATTTTTCTGGAGTTAGCTAGATTTGGTAATTACATTTCGCGAGATCTTTTTCCTGTGTAGAAATAAAACAGTAGCCCTGTACTACCCCTAATAAAATAATGGTTGCATTTGTTAAAAAACCGAACTTTATTTTCAGCAAGAGGTACGAACGCTACTAACTGGCACTACAACCACGGAAAGGTTCCATTTTGTTCATTCTCGCACTATCTTTTTTTGTGTGTGTTGCATATACGTGCATGTGCATTCGTATATGCAACTGTAGGAACTGGAACCATCACCGCTGCCATAGAGTACACGTGCATGCGAGCAACACGTTCCAGACCGCTCGACCAACGCAGAAGCAGACGGAAGGGTGTGGTTGAAAACTGTAATTTACCAACGCTGTACCGGGTCAGGCGTAACGCAGCAACCTACGTGTTGTTTTTTAATTGGCGCCGCGTATCATAAAACAGACCATTGCAAAAAAAGGTTGCAGGTTAAAGATGCAAAGTATGCAGGTCTGCATCATTGGCTCCACCAGACGTAACGTTTTTTTACGGTGAAATACGTTTGACGTAACTTCAATTTAATTTTCAGGCTACGGCGGACGCAAGTAATTTTTTACTTTCGGTTACGTTGGACATAACTCAAAACATGAGGTTAAAATACAGTCAAACGCAGCTTTAATTTCAGAAGTCGCACGCCTCGATCCGAGTCACCCGAGTCGAAACTCGGTTCGTTATTCCGGAAAAAGGCTATACGGGAAAACCCGAAACGGGAAGGGCGTTTTGCGCCGGGTTGAAACGGGAGGGAGCAAGCGGGAAGGATGAAATGGGAGTGGGCTCAAACAGGAACCTCCCGCTTGCGCGCCCCCTGCCAGAAACAGTGCAAGCAGGAGCTCTTTCTTGATTTTTTTTTTTTGCTTGCTTTTCCTTTCGCACATGCAAGCGCCTTACTGCGCAGTTTGGAACATGCCATTTTTTTCTTGCACTGCCACTTTTTTCCGCTTAATATCGTAAAAGCCAACCCAATGGGCATTCCTTACTAAATGAATGCGGGAGCTGCCGGTTAATTACCTGTATTTTGCCTCAAATGTGCCTGCAGTTTTCTTTGCGCTAAACAACGGGGAGGTGTACAATAAGCACCAGTGTTTCACGAGTTTCGAGTGGTAACGACGATATAAACCGCTTGTTTTTTGAAGCTTGTGTGGGACGCCATGACAACGGTTTGCCATAGGGTGAGCTACGATGACAATGCGAGCAAGGCGGGATATTTTGCACATAATGGATGAAAAAACACCACGTTTTCACCCCAACACGCGCAACAAAGTTGGCAAAGCTGCGCCTAATTTCGCACAAAGCACTCCTGAACAACCTTCAGAGAGCTGGGTAAATTTGGCTGGCAACCGGATTAAATTAGATGGCATTTGTAATAAATTAGCTGGTGCCCTGATCAAATTGGCTGGTGCCTGGATTAAATTGGCTGGCAATTGGATTAAATTGAGTGGGAAAACCTCCAGTATTTCTTTGCCAAACCTTGACAATGCAGTAAAGAAAAGCTGTGTGTGTAATCTCTGAATGAATATTCAAGTGGTAATAGTTCCACGAAATGCTGTGCTTGCGTAATTTCTAATGCTTAGTCGGGTCAGACATCGCTCATTTTTCTTTGTAATTTGTGATGTGTAGTATTCGAACTATTTGATTCGCAATTATTGACGAACACATTCTCCTACAAGCGAAAGAATAGGAAATGGACCAAACCACTATTCGCTTCAAATCCACTTCGAAACTCCATTTCACTATTCTACACTCTCTATGCAGCGCATCACCTCCATTAGTTCGAGGATGGACATACCAAGCAACTGGAATGATATCGACGCCCATCATCGCACTCGTTGCGCTGAACAAGAGCGTAAGCAGCGCCAAGCTCAACGCAGATTTGTTGACCCCGAAGTGGTGGCTTAACTCATCTTAAAAATAAAAAATAACAATAAGATAACCAAGAACAACCAAACAGCACTTTCCCAGCCTGAGTTGTACCACCTGCATTCGTGGCATGAACCTGCAATGGTTGGCAGTGGTGATGAGGGCTTTTGTCAGCGTCAAACTAACAGCCGTGTTCACTCCTCACTGTACGAAAGCTGTACTACAATAAGAGGTTGGTTTTGCTATGTCTATGTTGTAGCTGCGCCACTAGCCTTCACATGTCGAGGTTTCCCAATAAATCTTTACCAGGCTTGGCCACTCGCTCCAGCAGAGTGGCTCCTGTGGGACGGCTCCACAACAAGGCCTTACCTGGGCCAATAAAGCTCCTGGTTCTCTAGCTGAACACAAATCCCAACACAGCTCTAGGAGCGATTTCTGCCAGGCCTCGTGCAACAGGTTGTCAATGTCTTTCTTATGGGCTGGGGGAAAAGCAGAATGAACTGTACCTGAATTCTTTCCACTTCTCCTGTGGAGTCCATACGGCTAGCAACGTTTACAGCATTTCCCCAGATGTCGTAGTGGGGCTTTTTCGCTCCAATCACGCCAGCCACCACGGGTCCCACGTTCAGCCCTGCAGTGCACATTCACGGTCCCGTTGGCTCCAGAGTTTCCCACAATCGCCCAGAGGGCAGCCGGGCACTGGTCCATACCGTATTCCCCATTCTGCAAGTCAGGCTGCACTAGAACACGTCACACCGTCCCACAACAGCCCCTTACTACGTAGAAAACTTCCATAGCTAAGTTACACATTTACGTTAGCCACGCTTCCTCATGAACAGCCTTGTGCCTAACTGAAATATCACGAAAGTGAGCTTCCCCTACGATAATGCCAGGAAAAACTCAAGTCAAGCACTGAAAGATATGGCCCATGAGCTTGCATACCACGCTTGTACCCCCGCTACACTCGCGTCCTGAAAGCCTTTGAACCGAATGTCATTCAAGTCAAATGTGAAATTGTGCTCCTCCACCGGATGTTGTAACGGCATTTGGCTCAAATGACATTCGAGTCGAATGAGCACCCAGAGAGGCATTCGGGGCTCTTGAATGCCATTTCTTGAACTCTCGCGCACAGCGTTTCAAGTCAGCATTAACATATATATTACTGGAGTACTTAAAACAAACAAAATATTTTTAATTGCAGGTCTTTGTCTACTTTTCATTCACTTCAATCATGATATCAAGATGTAATGATTCAATACTCACAGCACCAGTGCGAGCAAGCGACAAACCAGTGTGGCCAGACAGCACAAAACATGCACCCAAAAGTATAAGAAAAACCTTGATTGCGATCCAGAATTAAGCAAAAAAACATGTCAAAGCTTGCGTCATTTAAAATTCGAAATCATTTTTTTGCCAAGGACTGCTGCTAAATTTGTTCGATGCCTTTTTGTGTAAAACCAGAACTCGAAGGCAGCAGCTTCAAAATGCCATCGAAATTTTAGTGGAGCACGGCGGTTTCTGAATGGCATTCAAAGCCCTTATTTGAGTCGATTAATTGTAGGGTTTAACGCGCCAACGCAATGCAGGCGATGAGGCGCGCTGTAGTGGAGGGCTCCAGATTAATTTTGACCACCTGGGGATCTTTAACATGCTCCGAAATCTCGAAAACATTGGTGTTTTTGCTTTTCGCCTCCCTCAGAAAAGTGGCCGCCACAGACAGGAATCGAACCCGCGACCTCGTGCTCAGCAGCACAACACGTTAGCCACTCCGCCACTGGGGCGGGTCTCATTTGAGTCGAATGACATTGGATTTGAAGGCATTCGAGACGCCAGTGTAGCAGGGGCTTTAGGTTGGAGCAAAAATGATGGCAGTGTTTCCATGGCAGGGCATGCATAGTGACAAGATTAGAAATGACCCTATATGGTGAATTGTGAACGTCGGAGACCTACACTGTGAAGTCAAAGCTGACAGTCAACTGAACTCTCCACTCCACTGCTGTTAACGTAGGCACGCTTTTATGACCTGTTTTTCTCATTGTGAAGCCTTCATTGTAAAATTGTAGAGGTGCGTGGATGTGTATTCAAAACTTTTCAGTATCAAACCAAATAATGCAATATTCAACTCAGCTTAAAATTCAATAGCCCTATTTGAAAGCTTCCAACATTTTCGTGGTATGTTGAAGTTCAGAAACATCAATAGACAATTGTATCAATGAACTCGGGTACATGAATAATTATGCCATTTTGAAAACAAGATATGCCCCTCTAAAAATGCAGACAAAACATGGCCTTTGCAACGACTTAGAACAAGTGAGGTACTGAATGTATCGCATTTTGAGCCCTACGACCATAAGCAAAACGCACCAGCTTCCTTCAGCATGGCGTGACAGGCTTACTAACCCCAATGCACCAGTTGCATACCGAAGGGCAAGGAAAAAGTGCTTTGGGAGCACTCTGACCCATCGCACTGGGTCAACTCCACCCTCGTGCTCCTCTTTTCGCATTCTCAGCTTCATGAATTTTCTATGAATTCACCATGTTATTTTATACAAGAGATGAGCAACTGATGCATGTGAAGGTCTGACATAGCACGATGTTTTCAATGTTAGCTTACAGAATTTACTACAAAAGAATCTGACACTATGCACAAAAGGAATACCTAACGCATATCCTAAAAATCAAGAGGGAAGTTAATTTTAATGAAATAAACTCAATTTTTTACCTGAAATTAGGATTATTACCACAAGGCTACCTACGGGTTTTCCCACTCAATTTATTCCAACCGCCATACAATTTAATCCAGGTGCCATCTAATTTAATCCAAACACCATCTAATTTAATTCAAGTGCCATCTAACTTAATCCACGTGCCAACGAATTTAACCCTAATGCCAACCAAATTAATCCAGCTCCCAGAAGGTTGTTCAGGAGTGTTTTGTGCAAAATTAGGCGCAGCTTTGCGGACTTCGTTGCGCGTGCTGTGGTGAAAACGTGACATTTACTAACACGCGCAGACCAGGAGAGCGGTCTTGTTTAAATGTTGGTGCCGTGTGCTGATCGTCTGCGAGATCGTCAGAAGTGTCGTTTGCTCGCATATTGTTAGCCAGAGACTTGCCAGCGTATTGTTACGCGAGCAGACGATACTTCTGATGCGAGCAGGCGTTATTATAATTCGGAAATAATACTTAACATGGCAGAAAAGCATTCATTCATTGAAAATCAGAATGCAAAGGGCATTTAAATAATGTGTTTTTATCAAAGAAACTTCAGAAGGCATTGTTACGCGAGGGGTAAACCATGCTTCTGACGTGAGTTATCGACGGCGCCCTTGCAGAGGATCAGCTCACAGCACACGGCACCAATGGATGAAGAAAAAGACCACTCTCCTGGTCTGTGCATGTTAGTAAATGTCCATTAAGCTGTGCGCATAAGATATTTGGCCCATAATGGATCAAGAAACATTAGGTTTTCACCACACCACGTGCAACGAAGTGCGCAAAGCTGTGCCTTATTTTGCACAAAACACCCCTGAACAACCTTCTGGCAGCTGGATTAATTTGGTTGGCACCCAGATTAAATTGGCTGGCAATTGGATTAAATTCGCTGGCACTTGGATTAAATTGGCTGGCGCAGGGATTGATTTGTATGGCGATTGGAATATGGCGATTTGTATGGCGATGGTGATTTGTATGGCGATTGGAATAAATGGAGTGGGAAAACCTGTAGTAATGTCGGCCCACATACTGGCAATAAGTGCATGTCGAACTAACTGGGGGCATCACACAATCTTTTTATTTGTATCTGTTTATTTTTACTGAATTTAGTAACATAATTCGTCTCTCCTCTATTTGAGTGTTAATGAGCAAACTGCATTTGCATCACCATTTTCATGGCCACCACTGTCGCCACGCTGCCGTTCTCCGGTATGGTGCACACTACTCAGGCCACGACTCGCTTCCGTGGTATGCTACGTCGCAGCAGATCGCTTCGCCTGACATTAGAAAATCATACTGACAACACTGATTCGTTCATCTCAAGCAACCAGCAGGTTTAATGAATACAACTGTCTTAGGTGGTGCCGTTTCTCCGTTTCCCCCCTTCTCAATCACGTCGCCCACAACCAAGTTACTGGAGAAGTAGGGATAAGTACACCACATTAGTTCTCTGTAATGAAGGGGAATGTCCTTATGGTTCTGTTGCACCAAACCAATAAGTGTGACGTTATTGCTGCCTGTAAAAATAAGACATGAAACACCCTTTCTATGCTCACTTGCTTTGACTTTGAAGCAGTTGAAATTATGATTCCTTTGGCTAGTAAACAGCATTGAACAGCCCCTAATGCAACAATGCAGCTGCTGAAAATTCCCAAGAAATTTTGGGGGCACATTTTGTAAGCTACCATCTAGTGGGCTGCCATTCAATTCATTTTGCACCACTAAACAAACACACTTTTATAGCACCTGTGTTACACACACAGGCATAGTCACAGTCGGTACAGAAACAACCCTTTAATTTACTTCAACTTATACAAATGCTAATTCGGTATAGTGCTGGTCTCAAAAGCATAGCCATGATGAATATAATGACTGCATTTCTAGTGCACAATTATTGTTTTTAACGCGGAAGTAATTACTAAACTTGGAAGGTGAAAAATCCAGGGTCCCTGGCACACAAAATTGCCCACCGCTCAAATATTAAAAAAAAAAGAAAAACATTAAAGATTTCTCGGATTGACCTCGAATTTCTCGAGAAGCACCAGTAAACAGAGTTCGAAAGTTGAGTTTTAAAAAGTGTACAGAAATCCAGAGAATTGCCTGGTTGAGATTGCACAACTAGAAGAGTTGCACAGTACGTTCCCAATGAATGTCCTCCTTGTTTG
Organism: Haemaphysalis longicornis; assembly: GCF_048455015.1. Lineage (NCBI taxonomy): Eukaryota > Metazoa > Arthropoda > Arachnida > Ixodida > Ixodidae > Haemaphysalis > Haemaphysalis longicornis. The sequence continues at coordinate 289,939,661 of NW_027526295.1, read as the reverse complement.
GTGATGCCAAAGCGGGTATGTGTCAAGTCATCAATTGGGAGAAGAAAAAATGCAAAGGGAAAAGCATAATGATAACCATGAGAAGACACATTCAGCCATTGGACAGTGGGGCTTCCACAGTCGCTACATCATGATTTTTATTTGCACAGATGAGAATGCAACAGCTGCCATGCAAAATGCGTTGCTCTGCAAGGGCCGGCTCTTTTGCTGTGCATCGCTATGTGGGCCTGCAAGAGCGGTGCCGCCGCCTTATCATTCCCTCCCTCTCGCAGGAGTGTGCAGAGATGCGGCAAATGCGGACGTGTTGATTGCGAATCACAGGAGCAATTTTTGCTGGTGAATGTGCTCCCCTCGGCACAACCAATGATTAATTTCACCTGGACGGACAGTCACTCAGTGTTCCTTGTCACATGAGCAACGAAATGCCCAGCAGGTTACATCAATGCTGCTCACTTCCTCTCAATCGCTGCTGCCAATCTCCTAGCAATGGCAATACAGCGAGGGCATCAGAAAGCTTTTGCAAGCACGCAAGCAGGTTTTTCGTGGTCTTTTCAACAAGCTCCACTCACTTGATGCTCCAGTTAGAGGCGCAGCAATCTGCAATGTGGAAAATGATGCGGGCTGGCCACAGTGATTGCAGTTTTTTGATCCAGGGGCAATGAGCTTAAACAGCGTCGTGCCACGCCTAACTATGCTGATAGGTTATTTCTTTAAAGGAGCCATGCAGACCAAACACAAGTTTGGTTCATTCGAAAGACTGCCTCGTTAGAATCATACTGACATCACTTTTAAAGTCAACTTCGCTCAAATAAGCTATATAGTTACGAAAAAAGGGAGTGGTCATGCGACCCACCAGCTCATTTCCCGCAACAGAACCTGTGATGTCACATGAGACAGCTCTGCGATTGGCAGAGGGCGGCAAAAGTAAATGCAAGTTAGGCAGGGCTTATAAGCTTGCCGAACGAGCTATTTGCACTTAAATTTAGGGCACATTCTTTTTATAGCAGCAAGAATGGTCGGTTAAACAGCAGAAGTTACAAAAGCACACGTAAACATTCGTACACGTAAACACAGAAGTACCGATGCGTACTGCTGTTGGTACTAGGCTTATTTTAGCTGCACAGCAGTGCGACGCTTTGGGGTTGTCTCAGAAGACACTGGCCGATTGGCGTAAGCGGCGGTGCCTTACGTGATCATATTTGTCGAGCGAACACCATGTTTCGTGAAACGATTATTTTCTACGTTATCGAAAAATGCCAGGTGCAAATACAGTCAAAAACAAAGCAAAGGCAGAAAACGGCCCAGCGCAGTATGGTGACGCCATCTACGCAGATTGACAGTTAACAAGGCTCCGCAGTTGGCTGCCAAGCCTAATGGCGCACTAGGCTTCACTTGAAGACCTGTTCATAGCCGATGTCATGAAAATGCGATTTGGCAAGAGAAGCAAAATTTTAACTTAAATTGATTAATTTCTCAGTGAATAAGGCATGGTTGGCTTTTGGGCAAGTGCTGGAGGCACTATAAAACAATAAATCTTCCAAATAAAATAAACTTGTATTTTGTTTGCATGGCCCCTTTAATGCTTTGTGAAGAGTAATGACAGTTTGGGTCGATGACTTTGGTCCTTGACGGTGCAAAAACATTTTGACCAAGGACTGCCAAACATATTAGGGCAGCCTATCTAGAATCGTGCTTACAGGAATGAAAAGAAATGAGAATGAGCATCTGTGTCTCCGTGTGTGTGTGTGTGTGTGCAGGCAAAACCTGCGTACCTGGGGCTGGCAACACAGACCCTTACAACCGCTGTCATTTACTGAACAGCTGTTCTTACGAACTGAGACCGCAAGCTGTTTAATTAAGGACCCGGCCATTCCTTGCCTTTAAAGTACCTCCAGGACAGCCTCACCCAGCAGTGCGGCACAACAAGCCGAGCGTGCAGTCGACCTGCTCCCCCCCTCCGCTGCCTGCGTACCTATGCGTATCTTGAAGTGGTTGAAGGAGTGCTCATTGACGTGGTGCAGCTGCTCCATCATGCGCAGCGCATACTCCGCCATGGCCACAACGTGCACGTTGCGCGCTATGTCCTCCTGGGCCATGGTCAGACCCGCGGCGGCCATGTACGTGTAGCCCGTCGTCTTGATCTTCTCAATGCACTTGAACTGCTCCTCCGACAGCAACTGCAGAGGAGGAGGGGGGGGGGGCAGGGTTACCCACGTGTTGGCGCATCTTAGAATGGATAAGTTTATGCGTACGAAGCAAAGGTGCATTTTAATTCCAAGAACAAAAATAAAATCTGTATTCTTTGCTCGCTTCTTGCTTAGGTAGCTTCATTACTCTAGTCCTGACCTTCAAAGACGCTGGTCAATGCACCCCTGCACACGATGAGTCCGCAACCCGAGAAGGGCGGAAGAAGCGGCACTCCAGGTACCATGCAGTTTTAGGAGCACTGACAAGTGGGCAAGGCACGGTGACTAAAAACGCAGAAACACGCAGGACAAAGAGAGAGACTACACAGGATGAGCACTCGTCCTGTGTACTCACTATCTTTGTCCTGCGTTTGTCCGCGTTTTTAGTCACTATGTACCATGCAGTCACACGGCACTACCAAACTGAGCACACCGTGTGCATGAGTCGCTCCTAATGGCAGAAGACAAGGGGTATGTGCTCCAACAGGCTGAGCACGAACAAAAGAACACGAAAAGGAGGGCTTGGCAGTGACATCTACACCTCTAACTGTCACCTATTCCGAACCCACTCACAGGACCAAAGTGTTTCATTGGTGATGCAGAGCCATGCACCTATTGAGAATGCAAAGTTAGCAAGTGCCCTTGGGCAAAGCACATCTTCCACAAGCTTGACACAGGCGCTGGTGTACTGAGTGGCACGTGACATAGAGTTCGATACAAGCATACTGTGGAGGACATTTAAAGACCAGATAAAATCCCTTTTGTGGCTACCGGTTTACCTCCCATACAATAAAACGTATAGGTATACTGCTTAAAGTGCAGCTGCCTGAACCACAATACCAGTTAATAGTGCCGTTACTCACTGGCAGACCGGAACAGCGGGCAGGTCATCTTAGCGCTCTTTTTTTTGTGTGTGTGTTTATTTTGCCACAGGGCATAGATGAGGGGTATGAGTTGATGATGATGAAAGTTAATTAAATGAACATGAAAATGTTTGCTTCACGGAAGAAAGTGTAAAAGGGAACGATGGTGGGGCCCACGTATCCATGCGATGTATGCATCCACATCATCAACACAGAGGCTCGTCACCACAAAGTGTTGCTTCCTCACCAGTTGCAAGTGCCCTTCCTCTGACAGAAAGGGCTCAGCAAAGGACTTGAGTTCCATCAGCTGGGTCAGCGCACTGTCGACATCCACCTCGTGGAGCAGTCGATGACAGGATTCTTTAGTCGTACCCTCCTTATCAGAGCCATGGCACTTTGCACGCGGAGTTTATTTACAAGTGCGCGACACTCTGCGATGACGGTGCATGCACGCGACTCTATCAACAGCATCACTTACAGCCAGTTGAAGAGTGTGCGCGACACGCCTGACATCTAACAAGAAATCTTTGTTAGATTAGCAAAAACACCCATGTGTACGACATTTCAGTGCACGTTAATGATTCCCAGGTAGTCAAAATTACTCCGGAGCCCTCCACTATGACACGCCTCATCGTCTACATTGCGTCGGTGTGTTAAACCGTACAATCCATCATGTAGGGACCCCCCATCCTCCTCTCCCATTGCACCCAACTCGGCAACTTCCACACAGAGCACGGAGGCACGGCCGCATGACGGTGCACCTAGCTGCCAGGCTCGTCGATATTTCTGCTGTTTCCGTGACTGGTGCTGTGTTGCCATCTATGGAGGCTTCTCGCAAGTTGCAACAAGGCGTGAGCAGCGAGTTCGTTCTAATCAAGAAAGCCGTTTTTAACAGCACAGCTGTTTAGGCCAACACAAATCCGTCCGGCATAGCCAGAAAACCTCGAAGCCTCAAAAAAAAAATAATAATAATAATAAAAGGGGGTTAGGGAAATCCCGGGAATCGAACCCAGAACCTCTACACCGTGAAACCGGCAACCTAACAACTGGGCCAGCCGAAAGGCCTGAGGGGTATGGGTTAGCAGCAGGGAGGAACAATAACATTTGCAGCTAAATGGAAAGAAAAAAAAACGCTTCCCGTGGTCGGAATAAAACCTGGCTCCCTTGCATTATGAAAACAGCATCTATCCGATTAAGCTAATATCGCATTGCGGGCACACAATATTTCCTTTGGGTTCACAGTGCAGGCATTGGCTTTGGTTTTAACACGGCTCACTTTGGAAGAGATGTGAAAGCCTGTAGACGAAACGACCTGGGCCTGCAGTCATGGAGAACTTTCAGCGGCAAGTTCAGAAATAAATGCGAGGTTATGACATACGAAGAGGAAACTTGGTGCCTTACTAAACAACTGGAAAGCAAGCTTAGGTTGTCTCAATAAGCCATGGAACGAATAATGATCGGAGTAACACTTAGAAACATGAAACGAGCTTCCTGGATCAGAGAACAAACAAACTAGAGTAGAAGATAGCATGCTTCAAATAAAAAAAATAAATGGACTTGGGCTGGCCACGTAATTAGGCGAAATGACGACAATCGGTGCACTACCAGGGGGACAGAGTGGACACCGAAAGACGGGCCTAGAAAAAGAGGAAGGCCAATTACTCGATGGAAGGGAGAAATAAGGAAGTTCGGAGGCAAAGAATAGACTCGAGTGCACAGGACAGGAGCGCTTGGAGCTCGATGGGGGAGGCCGTCTTCCTGCAGTGGACCTGGTGGGCTGCTGCTGCCGACTATGATCATGCAACAGCCGGGCCTTTGACGCCGGGAGAGGGGCCGCCGTAGTAGTGCAAACTGCACCTTTCTTTCTTTCTTTCTTTCTTTTTTTTTTTTTTGCTTTTCAGCTGCAAAGCGCAACACTTAATAAAGGACATGGACACTAGCATGGAAGCACTGCAAACTTACAAGCTGGTGCGCAAGGCGTTCCTACGTTACCATACCACGCTTCCCTCCAGCACATGCGTTGAGAGTGTCCATTGTAGCAGCTGACTTCCTAACGAGGAACCGTGGAATAATCCCCAATGGCAACTTCAGAAAACAACTCCTGTTAAACGTTAACAACGCGTAGCACTATATCACAGAAGGCTCAGTAAGCCTCCCAGCCTTCACACAAGCTTCCAGCGTTATCTCTACCATCACAAGGAAAGTAACACAAAAGTAATCGATTACGTTTCTGTAACTGCTCAGTTACTTTTCTGGGGCTGCAATTGGCCACTGTAATAAATTACATTTTAAAGGACGTAATTGTAATTTTAACCGGTTACTTATTTTCGGTAACATGTAGAAGGCTGCAGAAAATGGCAAACGCTGTCCCTAAAACAAAAAAAAATGCTTAAAGCTGTGTCCGTAATTTGGAGAAATCGTGGGGCAGCAGTTGACGTGGAAACAAAAAAAAACTCATACATATTCTCAGAGAACTTAGGTCTGCTTGTGCGCTCTGAAGGCAAAAGCCTCATGATACTTATCAACTTCTTCACTGCTGCTTTGTACTTGTGTCGCTTTCTTCAGTTTCATCACATTGTCTTCAAGTGCGAATTGCTTCGACGGGCTCCGACCATTACCCGCTGCACATTGCACCACCTGGGAAGCCGGCCAGACGGCCCGCACTGCACCACATCACCCACTGGGACCAGTTCCGGCGCTGCCTTGCTGAGGAGGAGCTGGGGGAGGGAGCAGAGATGTTCCCGGGCTTGGTTCGCTGCGCCAGGCGAGCCACGCGGAGCTGCACCGTCGCCGAGGGGACCACCACCATGCCAGACCTGAAGCTGCTGCAGCTGCGGGCGGTACGGAACCGGGCGGAGCGGAGGGCGCAGCGCTCGGGGGACAGGGCAGACTGGACGGAGTACCGTCGCGTGGATGCTGCCTGCCGACGACATGCCCACCGCCTCAACCGGCAACGGTGGGCCGAGCTGTGTGTCAGCTCGGAGGCAGACCCGCGCTGCCGTCGACTCTGGGGCATCTTCCGCTCCATCTTGAAGCCCCGGATAAACCGCAACCTTCTGGCCGCCCTGGCCAACCGCAAGCAGGCAAGCTTTGGGGAGCTGGCCGAACTCTTTGCGGATCACTTCCTGCCACAGCACCGGACGGAACCAAGGCCCGCGGCTGCGCTGGAGGAGCCCGTGGGACGTCACCCGCTCAACGACGCCCCCATCACGGAGGGCGAACTCCGCAGTGCCCTCCGAAGCTGCAAGCGCAAGTCGGCACCAGGGGCAGACGGCCTCACCTACCAGATGATCCGCAACCTGGACGAGGTGGGGTTTGGCAAGCTCCTGGTGGCCTACAACCGCATCTGGGAGACGGGGCAGCTGCCGCCCGAGTGGCTGCTCGCCATCCTGAGGCCCATCCTCAAGCCGGGGAAGGGCCTTTGGGCGGTCACGGCATATCGTCCCGTGGCCCTCACCTCCTGCGGGTGCAAGCTGCAGGAGCGGGTGGCGCTGCGCAGGATGGAGGCCATCGTGGTGGAGGAAGAGGTGATCCCGGAGCAGCTCACGGGGTTTCGGAAGCACCGAGCGGCGACCGACTCCATCACTGACGTGGTGGCGGCCCTGGAACACGCCCGTGCCACCAGGCAGGTGGCTGCCCTGGTGCTGCTCGATGTGAAGGGCGCTTTCGACAACCTGCAGCGCCCCGCCATCTCCTTGGCCATGGAGGAGGCCGCCATTGCGGGGAAGCTGCGGGGCTTCGTCGAGGCGTTCCTGACGGGCCGGACGGCGCAGGTGCAGGTGGGGAACGTCTTGTCAGCACCTCGGCCAGTGGATATCGGCACCCCACAGGGCTCCGTCACCAGCCCCTTCCTATTCAACCTGGTGATGGCAGCCCTTCCAGGCTGCCTGCCCAGAGGGGGGGGGCACAGGGTACACATGTCGGTGTACGCCGACGACATTGCCCTGTGGGTGCTTGGACCGAAAGAAGACGGCAGGGCGGTCAAGCAGCAGCTGCAGGCGGCTATGGATGCGGTGCGGTGCAAGCTTGAAGGTGTCGGCCTGCAGCTGTCGGCTGCAAAGACAGAGGCCATGCTTGTGCACCCGAGCGCAGCCGCCCGCCGTCGGACGAGGAAACTCCACATAGACGGCGAGGAGCTCGAGTGGAAGACCAGGGTGAGCTACCTGGGGCTCACCCTGGACCACAGGGTGGACTTCCGCCAGGCCGCCAAGGAGCTACGTGCCAGGGCACAGCTGGCCACCTCGGCTGTGCGGAAGATGGTCGCCCGAGACAAGGGCTGCTCCCAGCAGACAGCCCTGCGGCTGTACAGCGCCTCGGCCGTGGGGCTACTGATGTACGCGCTGCCGCTGGTCACCCTGCGGAGACCCAACTGGCGGCAGCTGGAGGGCGACCATCGAAAGGGCGTCCACGCCAGCCTGGGCCTGCCCCGAAACTCGCAATGCGACAGGACGCTGGCTGAGGCAAGGGTGTGGACGCTGGAGATGATGGCCGAGCAGAGCGCCCTGGGCCACATTGACCGGCTGCGCCGAGCCGAGGGGGGCGGCCCCCTGCTGCAGCGGCTGCGCACCCACCGGCACTCGCGCATGGGACGCATGCTGGCCCGGTACGAGCAGGTGGTGGGCCCCACAGACTTGGGGCCCACCAGCCGCCCTCCGGACCTGGCGGCCGAGCTGCACCTGGAGATTCCGGGCCTGCGCAGCAAGCGGCGAACACCCCACTGCGGGTTGCTGCAGCTGGCCCGGGCCGTCGTCTGGAAAGACCTGGAGGGCCACACCCTGGCGTACTCGGATGGCTCTGTGCGGCAGCGGCAGGGCTCCGCTACAGTGGCCGCCGTGCTGGGGGAGGCCACCCGGCAGGCCCGGCTGCACTACGCCGCATCCTCGGCCACGGCAGAGCTTGTGGGGGTCCAGCTGGGCCTGGACCTGCTGCTGGAGCTGGAGCCCACACCCGAGCGCTGCGCCCTGCTGTGCGACTCCCGGGTGGCTCTGCTGCGCATCCGGGAGGGCGACCCGCACTCCCCTCTGGTTCGAGGAGTGCGCGAGAAGGCGGAGCGGCTGGCAGGCAGGGGTGCCCGGCTGCGACTGTGGGTGCCCGGCCACATCGGCTCGAGGGCAACGAGCGGGCGGACGAGCTGGCCGCCGAGGCCCACGAGCTGACGCCCGCGGCCACGGATGCCCAGGCAGCGGCGGATGACTTCCACCTGCTTATACAGCGGCACGTGCGGGCACAGCACCCGGACCCACGGCTGGCTGCTGGAGAGGCCCCACCACCTGTGCGGGCTGCACGGCTGCCCCGACAACAGCGTTCGGCAATCCTGCGCCTCCGCGTGGGGGCGGTGTGGACGGCGGAACGAAAGCACCGCCTGGGGCTGGCCGACAGCCCTGCCTGCCGGCACTGCCGCGCACCTGTCCAGTCCCTGCCGCACCTGCTCTTCGAGTGCCCCGAGTATGCGGCAGGGAGGCCGGAACTGCTGGCCGCCCTGGGAGGAAGGGCTCGGCCGCTCGACGAGCTACTATGGCCGCCGGGCAACACCAGGGAGAGGGACAGCGTCCACGAGGCACTGGGCGGCTACCTGGATGCCTCAGGGCTCCGCCTGGCACTTGACTCTCTGGCACAGTGACTGTGTGAACTTTTACGAGTTCTTTTTCTCTCTTTTTTTTTTTTTGTCCCTGCTCCAGACTTTGTGTGGGTGTGTGAGTGTGTGTTAAATTGTAAATATGCCCCTCTCTCCCCTGTGTTCTGTAAATATGTCACCTCTATCATCTGTGTCTCCTCTCTATGAATCTGTCATCCTCTGCCCCAACCCCCACACCAGCAGGCGTTCCGGTGTCCACCCCTAGGTGTGACAATTTACGCCTGCTGGTGGTCTTTCCTTTCCTTTTTCTTGACAATAAATTCATTCATTCATTCTTTACCATTGCACCGTGCCTGTGTCCATTTTTTTGCTTCCGTTTCTTCGTCGCCAGCATAAATTATATCAGCACTCAGACTGGCACATGCCCCAGCTTCCCTAGAATCACAGTTCTGCATGGCTCGTGTCCACGTGTTCCACTCACGTGCCATCACGTTCACGAGTCACGCAACACACACCATTCTGCAAATTTTGCGTTCCCAATCCATACTTTGGTGAAGCAGGCACATTAGCTCTTCAGAGTTTCCAATTCCCGAACTACCCCCCAAGTGGGCAGGTGCCACAAAGAAAGGAAGGACCACAACAGCAGTTTTTGCTCCACCGCTGGCAGCGTGTGGAGAGAGCGCTGTGGCAGTGCACCGGGCTCCTGCTGGGAAGTACCGTGTTCAAATCCCACGCAAACTGAAATGTGCTTTCATTTAGTATTTACAGTGGTGGCCATTTCCTTGACCGAACGACAACAGCGGCTTTTTCGCACCATGGGCCCCCAAGGCCTAATATTGTCAGTGTAAGTGGTGTGCATTTAAGTGATGATAAATAAAGAATGCTTGAAAGGTAGGTTTTGTGCAATCTTGGTTTGTGCATGTTTTGATTCCAGTGGTGTGCCACCTGAAGTGCAGGCTTTCCAGACCCCATGGTGTACATAATCAGCACCCTACACTGCACAACTTCCTGTACAGTTGCAAAGGATTTTCAGGGCAATAATGTGACCACGTTCTATGTATCTGGGCTTTACTGCGTTACAATTAAAAGGATAGGTGTTCTGATCAACTCCACCACAAACTAATGAATCCGAAGCATGCTGCTATGTCAGGCCATCACACCCACAGTGCCACACTGCCCCGTAAGTAGCTTCACACAAGCCGTGATAAGTTAAAAAAAAAAAAAGAGAAATGGAAGGCAAAAGAACCCCAACAAACCTTTGCAGTGCAAAGGTTAGGTGGCAGTGCCCAGCAGTCTCCCCTTTTTCAGGAAGCCATAAATTTTGTAGGCACTTCACCCTGATGGCAGACAAATGCTAGAGACCGGGTTGGTTAGATGTGCCCTTTTTTGCAGGGCATGTGAAGCCATGAATGCAAACATGCCACAGTGACGTCTTGCACTTGGTATTCTTAAAATTTCTTTTACTTTGCCAGTACTAAACTTGGTGCCCCCACAAAAATGCCCCAGTTTGTAAATTTTTTACTATAAATGTGCAGCTGGCTGGCAGCGAGAAATTTACTTGATCAAAAGCATTGCTAAATTTAGGCCATTGGTTGCATGCCGTCTCTTTCAAAGTATTTCTGTTTGCTTGAAAAATTGCTACGCTTCTTTGCCCATGGCTACATCCCATTCTTGAACTGTTGTTCCTTTCAACTCACGGTCGCTGTCTTGGCATAGAGTGCGAAAGTGGTCATGCCAATGGTGACTCCTTACCTCGTCGAAGTCGGCAATGATTTCATTCAGGAGGCGCAGGCATTCGACGCCCTCGTTGTTGGCTTCCAGCTCCATGTAAAACTCGCTGAAGTTTGGTATGGATGCAAACATGATGCCCACACTGTCGCGCTGCTCATGGTACAGATCCTGCGAAGCAGCAGAAGAGGGAAGCTGGCAGGGCCACCTCTCGTCGAGCGACACGTGCACCACTCCACTGGTCACACAGACGGCTATGCTCAGGTACAACCAGCGACCTTGGTTGTGTCAGTCCGTGGTGCTATAGCTACGTTAATATAGGAAACAAAAGAAGTGTGCCTACTTTTATTCTCATTGAGAATAAACAATGCCTGTTGTTATTACGAAGGCACAGATGTTGCATAAGTTGAGTGATGCTCAAAGCTAAGCAGCGTTCTTATTTTTGGGTCTCTTATGGAACGAGAGCAGCTGGTCCCCAAAGCATTAAACAAACAAAGCCACTGCTGAAAGCTCACTTAAAGGTACACTAACGTGCAGAAACAAGTTTGCTTCTATCCAGATCACAGTGCCGGGAATGCATACTATACTACTCAACTCACGGCAGCTGCAATTGCTTATTAATTCAGCAAATGTATCAAAACAGGTACCGTCCCCTGCATCATGAGCCCCTGGTGAAAATCCGTGCCACAATTTTTGTGACGTCACGAATCTCGAATGTCGAAACGCGGGATTGGTGCAACTTGCCTAGATGTTTTTTCTGAAACAAATGAAGGCTGCATTTCAGAAAGGTTGTTTGTTTCATTTCAAGTGTTTGTTCACAAAAATGGCCTAGGCAAGATGCACCAATCTGCACTTCAACATTCAAGATTTGTGATGTAACAAAAATCAAAAGTCGTGGCATGGAAAAGTGAATGCCAGGGACAATGCCTGTTTTGATGCTTTTGGTGCTTTTGGCATTCGCTGCACTAATAAGCAACTGCCGCTGCCTTGAGTGGCATACATGCATTCCTGGTGCTGTTTTGTATCGATAAATTCAAACTTGTTTCGGCACTTTAGTGTCCCTTTACTAATTGCCATGCTGCCCATGACTTCACCGCATTGCGCCCACACTCCGCCCCCCCCCCCCACCTGTCAAGCATGCAATACCCCACCTTGTCACTGAATGTCCACACTGGCCCCTCTAACCTCTCCGACTGGCCCCAAGCCCTTCTTGCGAGCAGTGGGAGAGGCTGCTGACCAGCACCGACAGTCAAGACCAAGCTATGCTGGTCGACCAGGTGGTGACAGCGGCGTTCTCTCACACCGTCCTGGATACAGGAGGCTGACCACACCCCCCTTCCCTTACCACTCTGCGTTATAATACATCTTTATTCATCACCTCACTCCAGGTAATGTACAGGCGTGAACAAATGAAATGCGGCCAAGAAAACATGAACCGGAACACACAAATAGCATGATTTCTTTCCATGCAAGTCAAATTGATGCATTGCTAAATTTCAGTAATCAAGTTGGGAAGTGTGCTACTCTCCAAGCATACCAATGGTGCACCCTTATTGGACCTCCACTAACAGTATTTTTTAGATGCGACGCTGAGAGCATCTCTTGTCGGCAACCCTGTCCTTCCTGCATGCGTCCATCGTCGTCGTCGTCGTCGTCCGCACTCTCCTCCGCTCACCCCCTCTCCTCTCCGATAGTGAACACTCTCTCGCGAGGGGCATTGGATTGGATTGGATTGGATTAAAGTGGATTGTGTTGCGTCATAGCCGCGGCAGACGCACTGGCGCCGGCGCGTGCCCAGGTGAGAGCGAACACTCTCTCTCAGCATCTGCGGGTGTGCGGCCCAGCGCGCTCTCACTCCGCCGGTGGGCGGCGCTGCGCGCGGTGCTGCGCATGTGCAGTACTCCCTCTTAACGGTCTCCTCTCCTTCGGGCGCCGCGCATATAACCGGTGTGCCGCACTCCGGCGGCCTTTCGGTCGACGATTGCTCTCCGCTTGCGCTTGAACCCCCCTCAGCGTCACATCACACCAGGGTTCCCGCGAGGGGAGGTGGGCGTAATTTTTTTAATTTTGTGTGTTCTGGTTCAATTTTCTTGTTAACATTTTCTTTGTCCATGAATACATTTCCTTCCTGTAATAGATCAGTGTTTCACAGTTCAATGAGAAAGTAACAAGTTAGTATGTCATTCTCAAAGTAACTGTGGTAGACGGTAAAAACATTAAGTAATTTTTTTAATAATTTGCCAGATATCATCTGTAGCACTGCGCTAAATGACCCAAGCTAATTATGTTGCTGCTATATGGGTGCGATACAGTTAAACCTTTATGCAACAAACTTAAAGAAACACTGAAGTGATTTGTAAACACTGGGGGATTACTTGCGCAAATTGTAGTCTGGAGTCTCTGGGCAATGTTTCGACCACTCTCGCTGCGTTTGCGCGACTTTATCTGGGGTGAAGGAAGCCCCTTGGGGCTCGAGCTACAGTAAGTGTCTCCTGTCGTCATATCTCGTCTCATGTGGTCAGCAGGACACTCGTTTTCCAACACCTCGTGCTAGAACACTTCATGCTTCAAAGACATGCGACTTTCACAGCAAAGCTGTCACCTCTCCAATGGCTGCATCTCCGTGGGCCAGAATGCCAAGGCGCCAAGGAAACACTTATGCACTACATGCTTCGCCCCTCCCCAGGTATCATGCTACTGCAGATGGCTCAGGATTTTCAGTACAAAAATCAGCTCAAAAGTATTGTCCTCCTCCGTGCATCCTCTTTGCCGATTTCCTATGATATTTCGTATGACACTCAATCGTAATGGCTTGGCTTGACTGCACCACTGCATGGCTCGCCGACCTTCCGGCAGAGTCAGTCGGCCCAGCATTTAGCCTGCTGGCCACCAGCAGGTTGTCGCAATTTGCTCGCTCAGTTGAAACTAAGTCACGACACGATTTATGCCTGGAAGAATGTGCCTTTAGTTTGTTAGTTTGCAGATGGTATCAAGCTCTAAGTCCAAGTAGCTCCACACAAGTGCACATGCAATGCTTCGCTGATTGGTACACTAGTAAAAAAATCTAAGGCCAATTAAAGGCAGAAGAAGAGTGAGCGAAGTTAATATAGGTGCTAAGGAATTACAATCAACTGAAACTTTCACTGTACAGTGTAAAACCAAGTTGCAGGAGGCACTTTTTTGCGCTGGGTGAACTAGCACAGCGGTCAGCGGCATGACCGCACATTTGTGACCACTTTTCTGCCTAAATGATGCAGTCCCTAGAGTTGAGATATTTGTGGGAATTTAGGGGACGCACACTGAACAAGTGTTATTCAAGAAATAGTCATCTAAGCTACTTGGAATGCTAAAACTCAATAAAAATGTAAACAGGATATACAATATATACTTCCTATTTCCATTCCTGACACTGCTGGCTTGTGGCTGAGTGGTCGGGAGCATTAGGTGCATTGTTTTGCGATTCGCAAGTTCGAATCCCGATAGCGCATGTTTTTTTTTTCTTTGAAGTTGATTTATCTGTTTCTGGGCAATGTTTTCTACACAAAATTCACCATTTTTGCGCTGTAACGTTCACTCCTCCACAAGTGAGTTCGCAAAACGCATGCAGACTGACACTGACGTGCTGGCGAGTTCTCGTTGACGTGATGTTGCCATAAGCACCGACTGCTTGTGGGCACAGTCCTGAATCAGCCGACCTTTGGCCTGGTTCGAACATGCCTCTTTACGATACAGGCATGAGCCAGGCTAGCTCCAAAGGCGAGGGAAAAGTGCATCACATTTGAGCGTCTCCGGTGACATGGAGGGCGTTCATCCACTGCGTAGGCCTCCGCTTGTGATCATTACAATTCCAAGCAGTGCCGGCAGGCTTATCTGACACATTTTACACCTGACAGCAGGGCAGAATCACGGTATGCCGATTACTGAGATACTGAGAATGCCCAGCCAATGATAACGTCGGACGCCAAACATGTTCTAAAGAACCAAAACTGAAACAGGTTTGAATTCTAATCTTGGACATCATCCAATCAACATCATGTCTCGCAGGCACGTCACTGCTGTTAGTTGTTGTGGCCGCCACAAATGTCAGATGGTGTTATTTCTTCTTTCAGGCTTTATAAATTAAATACTGCTTTATTGACTGGATAAATGATTAAAAGTGTGTTCATTTGAGCCAGTCCATTCCACGCGAACAAAAACAGAAGTTTGCCAGAGCGGAAGCTTGGGCGAGTTGGTAATACACTCCATTGGTGGGAAGCGCGAATTAACACGAGGACAGAGAAGGGAACAACATAGACAAGACGAAGCGCTACTATCAAACGAAATTTTATTTTGAAACAACAGCACTTATATACAATAACGTGGTGTTACTGAAGCACAAGGGACATATCATGGAGCCTGAAAGATAGCCTTAAAGCTATACATTGTCACTAGAAACACAAAGCCATTTTACGCCAGTTCGCCACGAGCCGATAAATATTGCAGTTTTTTCGCTGACAGTGAAACGGACGGGAAGCTGGTGCAGTCGTCACCTAATCCAAGAATTTCGGCGGCTTGGATAATTTCTCGGGTAATCTGCTCTCTGTGTCAGCCGATTACCTTGCATTCTTCAAACACCGGCCTGCAGCCGCACCGGAGGCAATGCGAGCCCAGATGGCCACTAGCAGTATTACCTAGATACGTTGTTGCTGTGTTTGCGCAGCCTTTCATTAAGGCAGCGGCCTCTTTGACCCACGTAACGCTTTTTGCATGGGTGGAGGGGTAGCGAATACACAACTCCTTTTCGACAAGGCACAAACTTTGCTCTGTGCTGCTTATCGCACCTCTTCCCCTGTGAAGGCTCACTATTGACTTTTCTGCAAAGTCGCGAAAGCTTGCCGGGGGCAGAAAAACCCACTGCCACTCCTGAATCTGGCGCAATTTTCTTTAGTCTGTGCGAGAGCCCATGCATGTACAGAATTACTGTTTACAACAATGCCCTTCGAAAGTCCTGTCACCATACAGTCTACGAGAGCTTCCGAAGTCAAACACAATGCCTTGAGGAAGCGGGATGCTCGAGGCATCTTTTGTCCTCCATTTCCCTGGGGCTCTTCAAGGAACTAGGAAAGTGTGGCTCACTCGAATCTCAAGGAAAAGATTACAGACTTAAGAAAGATAAGTTAACAGTAATTCCGTACATGCATGGGCTCTCGCACAGACTAAAGAAAATTGTGCCGGATTCAGGAGTGGCAGTGGGTTTTTCTGCCCCCGGCAAGCTTTCGCGACTTTGCAGAAAAGTCAACAGTGAGCCTTCACAGAGGAAGAGGTGCAATAAGAAGCACAGAGCAAAGTTTGTGCCTTCTCAAAAAGGAGTTGTGTATTCGCTACCCCTCCACCCATGCAAAAAGCGTTACGTGGGTCAAACAGGCCGCTGCCTTAATGAAAAGCTGTGCAAACACAGCAACAACGTATCTAATACTGCTAGTGGCCATCTGGGCTCGCATTGCCTCCGGTGCGGCTGCAGGCCGGTGTTTGAAGAATGCAAGGTAATAGGCTGACACAGAGACTACCCGAGAAATTATCCAATCCGCCGAAATTCTTAGATTAGGTGACGACTGCATCAGCGTCCCGTCCGTTTCACTGTCAGCAAAAGAACTGCAATATCTACCGGCTTGTGGCGAACTGGCGTAAAATGGCTTTGTGTTTCTAGTGACAATGTATAGTTTTAAGGCTATCTTTTAGGCTCCATGATATGTTCCTTGTGCTTCAGTAACACCATGTTATTGTATATAAGTGGTGTCGTTTCAAAATAAAATTTCGGTTGATAGTAGCACTTCGTCTTGTCTATGTTGTCTAGTCTAGTCTAGTAGCACTTCGTCTTGTCTCTTCTCTGTCCTCATGTTAATTCGTGCTTCCCGCCAATGCAAAAACAGAAGGTTGGGAAATTCACTTCAGTGTCCCATTAAATATAACGAGTACCTTGACAAACCAAGGTAACGATATCATCACTACTTAATGCCCAGGAAACTATATGTATATAAAGCTCGGACATAACAAAACATTTTTTCGCACTTCAATATTAAATCTGGTGTAGCCAAAAAAGCGATTCCGTGACGAAGCTATGGCTGGCACGAGAAACTTATGCCTTTCAATGCTACCCTGCCAGACTTTCATAAGACCAACAATGCAAACAGCCTCACTCATCATCGTAAGCAGACTATTTATATCGACTAAAGGATGTTTGTCCCATTGACCGAGGCAATCTTTGCTACCGACCTCATCCGTCCATCGAGTTACTGGCCGTCTGCTTCCAGTCCCATCCCTCTGTAGCCACCCTGGTGTGGTCCAATGGTTGCCAGCTTTTCACGCATACAGCAGACTCCCGACGAACTCAAAGGGATCATGCAAATTTGTTTGTCTCGTCAGAATCTCATCTTACAAAACTGCAAAAATGTCGGCCTTCTGAGAGAGTGTGGTAGGCCTTCACTGAGTGCCTGGCTTGCTAGGCATGGCGGTAGCTCTCCTTGCGAGGCACACGCAAAGGGTTGACTCGCTGACTCCACAGCTGATAGTTGTGGTGACGGTGGTGCAGGAGGTGGCGGGGACACAAGCTCCCGCTGAGGGACCGCATTGGTCAGGAGTTTCTCCATTTGCAAACTGAAGTCTCTCCGTCATCTCGTTCCACTTACTTTTTTTTCTCTTCTCCTTTTCTGGCGACTTAATCTGCAGGTTTTTCTTTCTCACTTCTCTCATTTCGTGGCGATGCATATTAGCTTCGCGCAGTTGCATTTTCTTTTCCATTTATTTTTTGCTTTCCCACCGGCCCCGTGAATGCCTCTCTAAGTGTCAGTGGTGGTGGTCACTGCGAAAGTTCATCTTAACAGAACAGTACGTGTGATGCGCTTTTAAGCCGATGTTTTTTGCATTAAGCCAGTGGAAAACAAACAAACGTACCCATGTTATTCGGCATATCCGGGAATTCGGCTTACTCGAGTTCACCTCAACGGGAGCCTACTGCACATGCCAGGCCAGCTACACTTTTTTCTCCAAATTTGGGCCAGGATTTCTTCCACCCGAGTCTGCTTGCTAACCCAACACACTCATTTCTCATCCCTAGGCCTCACTTCCATAATTTTTTCTTTCAATGGCTAATTGGACTGACCTAAGTGTCCTTTCAAATGTTTAGTAACTCCCCGGGTTTGCCCCCCATGAGTCATCACTGGGTGCACTGGTTCTTTGCAGTGCCAGAGGTACCCTACTGTTTGTTACATCAGTGCTTGTGAATGTATTCCAGTCCATACTAATTCTACAACCAAACAAACTACACTGAATTAACCTGGACTTAAAAAAAGGGCTGATAACCACGTGCACTAACTGCCTAAACCTGAACAACTGCAAAATTGCAACTGCACTTGGTTCTAATCATGTACCTGTGACACAAGGTTCCATAAAAAGAGTGGCCCCAAACCCAGACAAATGCCGACACATCACTGCCAACAAGGAAGCAGGGATGGCAGAAAAGTTGAGGCCTCATGGCTGCCCATTCGATTAGGCTCATTAAACAACTATACAGTAAAACCTCGTTTATAGTGAAACGGGATATAACAAACTAATGGATACAACGAAGTAAATGAAATTCCCCTTGACACTCCCATAGACATCTATGTATTTAGGACCTGGTTTTAACAAAGCGCTAAAACTTCCTAACAATGATTATAGCGAACCGTTTTTTTTATTTTTTTTCCCCCCACAACGAGTGTTTACAGACCGTTTTGGTACCTGTCGAGTTAATGTCTTGTAGCACGCCGGTTCACGTCGCATCACAGATGCAATAATTCAAAACTCGCTTTAGCTAGGGGCCGTGAACTCCAGCATGCTAAAATGGCAGCCAGCGGCTGGAAGCACGCGCGAGGGTGCGCGTCCCCTGGGCTCCCGATAGGGTGCCTGGATGTGCCTCCAGTCACTCTACCAGGATACGGCAGGTCTTTGGCGCACACAATGATGACGAGAACGGACTCGAAAGCTGGCCTGCAGCTGTAAAAGCCATTATTCCCCTGAAAGAGACGGGGGAAAAATCTTCCAAGGACTTTTCTCTGTGTAGTGAGCCGCCAGTTCGTGGGCTGTCGAATGATCATGGATGAGCTGTTTGGCTTGAATAAAGTAGCGATTCTACGCTGGTTTTCTTTCACTTGTTTTTCTTGCTTTTGCGAGGTGCTGTGAGTTTTAGTGGTGAGTATATGCATTCTCTCTTGCTTGTAGATTGTCGGCAGAAATGGATATTGGCTACAACGAAGTAATGGTTATAACAGAGCAATTACGACTACCCCTCCATCTTTGCTATAACGAGGTTTTGCTGTAGTAAAGTGTGGGTCCTCTTTGTACACTTCTGAATCCCAATGTTTACAGGATGCAAGAGCGTGGCAGGCAGCACTATCCATTTAAGTCAAAGCTGATGGCATCCTTGCATGCTCTACTGTATTGATGCAGCAATAGTTTGGCCATTTCCACCTGCTCTGGGATCAGGTCATTCCAGCAAGGAGGATCCACCCTTTCAGCATCAGTTACTCTCACTACAGCTGAGCACAGAAAAGCTTAAATTGAGGCCGACTGGTCTGCCTTGCAAAAAGAATGTCACTTACTACACCTTATACACACCTTGTCATCGTACAAAACCACGTGCCATTATCACTGAGCATAGTAATGTGCTAAAAGGCCTGCATGGCATCAACTGCTGCTACTTAAAAGCTACACAGGCATGATGCCGCATTGTACGCACAAAGGAAGGAAGTGGCTGCTAAAGATACATGACACACATCAGGCCCGTCTCATGCACGGTCACCTATCCATATTCCTAGGGCCCCTGCCACCTGCACAGGGCAGCCCTGCCCTTCCTGCTGCACTGGATGTGGCTGGAACAAGGGGACAAACGCGCACCTCATGCTTGTGGTCCGAGCAGAGGAAGTACTCGGCTACGTGTGCGGGCAAGATGTTGCCCAGCAGCTTGCGGTTGTACGCCTGCAGGTCCTCCATGTCCTCTTTCTCCTCCATGGCCTGAAGCTTCCACAGGAAGTCCAGCCGCGACGTGGCCTCAGTCTGGAAGCCGTGGATCACCAGGACCGCGATGTACAGGCACAGCACAAGCACCACCACCGTCTTCAGGTAGGCCACGTCAGCGCTCCTGCGGGCAGCAGTTGCAGCACGACGCATGCAGAGGTGCTCTTCCGCAGAACGTGCAAGGGAATGCCATGGCGAAGTTTGCACAGATACTCAAGCGCGCCAAAAGACGCCCGAAAACCCTGATGAGACCGGCAGTTGTTCCTTTGCCATCTCTCACCTTCAATATCAAGGCATCTTCTTAAGGTGTTGAAATTTTGCACTACTTCAGAAGCCTCCATTTACTGCGGCTGCATCATCGATACTGTTCCTTTCTGTGGCAGTTTTATGTGGACAACCATTCACAACGAACCAATCTGCTCAGGTTGCTGTAGCGTCCAACCACAGTCAGCTTTCCATAAATTGACCTTAGGTCAATCCTACCACTAAATTCAATCAAACTGAGCAGCCCCATTGGTTGGCTTGGCTTTTCTCTTTTAAATTTTTCCTCCAGGGTCAAGTTAACAAGAGCCAATAGCCCGGCTCTGGCCTGAATTCTGCTGCACTTGATCAAGTTTTCCTGTGGTGGTGGCACTCAAAAGTTCAGCTTTATTGAAGGAACGACATTCGTTGCTCATGCACTCTACCTTTTCCCCCCTACTTTTTCCAACATGCCATTCAAAGTTGCCCTCATTCCTATGTTTTCTCTACTTGCCGCGAGTTCATATGCCTCGCAGTTAATGCTAAACAGGTTTTTGGTTTTGATATTGTGCTTCAAAATTTACCTAGGTAGCGAACTCTGCACACTACTTGGGGATTCTCACACAGAGATGCAACCACTGCCCAAGTGCACCTAGTGTTGCAAGAAGGTACCTCGAGGACAGGTTTTTTTTGACACCACCAAAGTCCTTGCACCAAGTCATGATGCCATTCTACTTGGGGCAAGCCTACTCAAGTCGCAATGCCAACTCTTTTCTTTCCTTTTTTGTATTACAAAAACTTTGGCTGAATCACACCATTTGTTAACTCACCCAACCCCTCTAGTTATCAGGCGATGAGTAGTAGTAGTAGAAAGTTTGCAGCACAGACACTGTCTTATCATCGCAAGGTTCTCCAAAAACTGCTCACAACAGTAAAAAGAAATTTCGAAGGAAAAACTCGAATTGGTATTTAAATGCTCAAAGTGAGAACTAACACTGCAACATCTTTTACTGTTTAAGTTTGAACACGATTACCCCCTACTTTGTTACTATTGTGAGCTTTAAAAACTACCACCAGTTCAGTTAAGACTGCAAAAAATTCACCACTGTACCTCTTTTCATTTATAACTCACTTCTTCAATTCGACACTCAGATTTATGGCATGGTGTTATAGCAGCAAGTAGTAGGCACAAGGCAACTAGATATTACACGGATGACACAGATCCAACTGGTGCAATGATGGTACTTACAATAGCAATCCTTTATTTGGGTCAAAACCAGACAGACCAATACATCATCTTTCGAAAATCAGCGAAGGTGTCGTCACAACAGCCTAACCAGGCTGCCACTATGAGTCTTCTGCCAGCAAGGCATCATCATCATCCTGTCCCAGAGACGATTCTGGAGTCTCCTTGAAGACAGCAGCATAGCTGTGACGCAGTGTGGCAATGTATGACGTCAGGTTCCTGTTGCTGGCTTCCACTCGATTCAGCCTCTCCTGAAGCTCGGCAATGCGGCCACAGAGCTGCTCCTTCTCCCTGTCCATGTGACTGACTGGATGCCTCAGGCGATCGCCGCTTTTCGAGGCAATCCCATCTTCCATGCCACACTGAGCTTCACCCGGCCACTGCATCGGGTTTGCTGCAGAGTTTTGCTTTGAAGAAACACCTCCCCTGCTACCATCAACACCTAGCTTCCACAAATCCCTTCCAAGTTTGTGCACATGTGCGACTAGCTGCCTGCATTCTGGATCTCTGCTCCGGCCGAGAGCCTTGGCAAGGTCTTGCAGCCGGCGAACCATGCTGTGATGATCGAGACAGCCAGCCTCGCCACGGAGTACGCCTTCACCTTCTTGAGACTGATCTACCTTGCCACAATCCACTTGCGATTCACAGAGCCGGCCACTCGGAGCCCTGGTGGCAGGTTCCAACTCGGTCAAGCGCCTCTGCACGGCATCCAGGGTATCTTGCAGGTGCTCTCCCACCACGTTGTCCACCAAAGCTTGCAACTGGTCGCGCTGCCTCCGCACCTGCCCCAGCTCCTTCTCCCTCTGGTTGAGCAGGAGTGACGTGTTCTTTAGCGCCCTTTCGCACTCAGCCATCCTTTGCGTCGTGCTCTTGAGACGCCCATGCAGGACACTCCTCTGGTGACACTGCTGCCGGTGCGATTCCTGCAGCGCGTCCAGGCAGCGCTCGTGCCGCGCCCGTTCCTGCTCACCACGCATCCTGTGGTAGTCCAGCTCTCTTTGCAGGTACGACACACGCTCTTCCATTTCTCTGAGATTTGCGTTCAGGTGTTCGACCAAGTCTTGTTTAGAAGACGAAGAGAGCTGCTGCTCCATTCGCGACAAGACTCCCGTCAGCTGCTCCCAAACACGAGGAACTATTTCAGAAGCAAAGCCTAGGGTGGCTGAAACATCCTTCCTTTCACCAAGGGAGGCCAGCGCTCTCCGTAGCTCTGCTGCTGTTGCTACGAAGTCAGCGCGGTGTTTCTCTGAATCCCGCTTGTGCTTCGCGCTTAACGCCGGGTCTTGCCCGGCAGTCACGGCCAATATCGCTCGCAGGGCTCGTACGTGGCCACAAGCGACATCAAGATCACGACGACTATCGGTCAGGACTTCATCCCGTTGTTGCAGCTCATGAGCTAGCTTCTCACACTCCGCCTCTAGCTGAGACACCACTTGCGAAAGTTTCTCGGCTTCGAGAGCACCCTGCAGTCCTACTACTTGCTTTTTCAGATGTTCCACATCCTCTCCAATAGGCATAGAGGTGACGTTATAGCTACTCTGGATGCGTTCCAGGGCGATGCCTCCTGGAGTGGCGCCCGAGAGCTTTTCAGTTCGCACCATGCGCCTAGGCAGCGTTTGGGCCCCGGACGGCGACGAGCTGCTCCACGACGGTGCTGCCGACTCACCGGAACAAGGCTGCTCCCTTCTGCTTGCGCTGGTGCCCCGGCTGGAATGTTCGTGCTGCCAAGCGGCTGGGTCCTCCTTGGCTGTGCGCGCCGGCGGCGGGATCCAAGGTTTTTTCTTGTAACAGGGGCCATTTTCAAATAGTGTGACCGGCATAGCTTGTCTTCCCTAGATTTCTGGACCGCACTGAGAATGTTAATGGTCAAAGTCAAAACTGCGCCTCGAAACGGGGCCACAACATTGCAGGCTTCGACGTTTGTCAGCACGCTTCGCATTCCACGCGCTGCTAGCGATTTCTCAGCAGCCACGGGCGCTGGTGGCTGAACTGAAGAGGTGGACTGACTTAGAAAAGAAAAACTTCGGTAGAAACTGCCTATCGTAAAACACAAAACCCCGCCAAACACGACTCCACGGCTACCAAAGCTACACCGTGGCAAAGGCGCACCGCCATCTTTGTGGTTTTCAAAACAAGTCGGTTGGCCGATAATGATGATGATGATAGGAACGTTTTTATGAAAAGTTTGGTTTCGGTTTCGTTTTCAATTATGTTCTCTCTCGTAACCGCAATATTTTTTTGCACTGATGTTTCCTCGTCAAGTAAAAGTAGTGTTGTGAAGAAAGCGATTTATAATTAGCTCGCCGGGTGAAAACGTTTTGCAGGACCAGATTCGTCGACACAAAAATGTAAAATTGTTCTCGCCCACCAGAATATGCATTGTCCATATGTGCGTTGTCCTTTAAAAGCAAGTTCCAGCTGAGTCAGAGTCAAATCACAACGATAATTTTTCTTCGTGCATAAGAAATTAAAAGGGAAATTGCAACAAAATGTGTCTCTGCTCGCAAAGGCAGCGCCTCAATCAATAGCGTTACTGCGTGGACGTACATGCTCCCAATTATTGCTTTCTGATCAATAGAGGAGAGCGAGACTGTTGCAATTCGAAAATACCTGTCAACCAACCATTGCGCGATAACACCAGAAAAAAAAAGATATTGATAGAACAAGTGGCTTTTAAAAGAGGCAATAAGCCGATTCTGATGTTCATCGCATCGAAGAAGTTCCGCACGTAAGTCGCACGGCGAACGCAGCCGAGGTCGATCGTGCTGCAAATTTGAGGTTTACTGCTGTTACAGGAGTACTTGTTCACTGATAAAGGCTTATACGTTCGTCGTACAATACAAGCAAAGCAAAGCGCGACGTGGGCGAACAGGAGGTTCGTACCTGAAGTTCCACAGGACGTCGTCCCACGTGAAGCTGAGTACGCAGAAGGGCAGAGAAAACAAAAGCAGCAGTACCATCTTCTCAACTGTTGTCAGAACTAGGACAGCTGCACAGGCTAGGAGCACCAGGGCCAGGCAGAGAGTGAGGTACTGGAAAAAAGCAGGCCAAAGGGGAGTTCTACTCACCATTTCAGATATGTCGCTATTGAGAGCAACAACGTTGATGGCTTGTAATGACTTGCTTGCTCATAGAATAAGCTAAGTTATCCTACGCGGGAAACCCAAGAGCCTAAACTGAGCTCACACCTCAAACATCACATAATAGTAATATGCAGCGACGCACCATGCCCAATGCCGTACAAAGGAAAGACTATAGCTTACAAGGGCACGTATTTAGCGCCCAAATCTTACATCTGCAAACACAAGGCAAAGTGTGTTAGCCTTAATTAAATAAAAACAAACAAACAAACAGCCTCCTATAACCCCAAGCACATCCATCCAGGGAGGTCGAGAGGCTCTACGTACTTGCAAGAACGTATATATCGTTCGAAATGACCACCGAAGCTCACTGAAATGTTGATATTTATGCAAGTGCATCACTCTCGCGTTACTCGGCTTGGCTGGAAAAAAGCGCGGCGTCCACTAATCGCTGTGACCAGACCGAATAGTCGACAGGTACAGCCGGTAAAAGGCTTGTCTATAACACAGCGTTCGTACTCTCAGCCCTATCCTGCCCCGCCGGAGCGGGATTTGAATAAAACGACTGCGGAATTCTGAAGTCTTAGCCCTTCGCTTTTGCCTCCGACATGTTTGGAACGAGTATGTTTCGGCAGTTTTCGGGTATAGCTGGTTGAAGTTGAAATCGGTGTTATAGACAAGCGTTTTACCGGCTGTACATTGGCAGGTACATTGGATCGAGGCAAAATCTGTGTATATATACAGTGTGTTGCGACGATAACTGGAACACTTTAAAATTTTTTCCTGAGCGATCCGCCGCTCTGTTCACGCTCAAACTTCACACAAAGGTCGCATTTTGTGGTCTATTTTGTTTGACACCGGGAACAACAACGGTAGTTACCTGTTTATTCTGAAAATAAATAAAAACGATTTTCGCCTATGGGAAAATATGGCGGCGATTTGGACGTGCGAGCCCGAAAACCGGGTTTTCTGATCGTCTGTTAGCTCATTTCTAGGTGCATTTTCTGATCGTCTGCTGCCCCATTTGGCTCCGTACGTGAATCCCAAACATGCGTTTCACTCTGCAGGTGGTTCCGTCGTTCCAACATCAACTTGCGCTGGCTCGCACGTCCAAATCAGCGGCCATTTTCCCATAGGCGAAAATCGTTTTTATTTATTTTCAGAATAAACAGGTAAGTACCGTTGTTGTTCCCGGTGTCAAACAAAATAGACCACAAAATGCGACCTTTGTGTGAAGTTTGAGCGCGAACAGAGCGGCGGATCGCTCAGGAAAAATTTTTAAAGTGTTCCAGTTATCGTCGCAACACCCTGTATAACCGGCAGCCCTTAGTTAGGAACACCCCTTGGTTCTGTCTTTACAATAGTAAGCGAAAAAGTGGCAGCCAAACACGACGCGTTTCAAACTGCGCAGTAGGGCACCGGATCGTGCGGGATGAAAGCAAGCAAGCAAGCAAAAAAAAAAAAAAAAAAAAGAGCAGAACTCCCGCTCGCGTTGTTCCAGGCAGGGGGCGCGCGAGCACTGCGAAGGCGGGAAAAATCTGAATTGCATTGGACACACCTCCGTTCAATTCATCAAGAGGGGAGTGAGACAGAGAGGGCGGTGATGGGCGTGGTGGGCGGTAGCAGTGAGCGAATAACAGCACCACAGCTTAATTATATCGAATCACTGCTCTGCACTTCCGACAGCTTTCACGTTGAGCGGAACGGTTTTATTTCTTCGAAGCCCCTGTTTGGGCCCGTAACACCGTAACGCCGTGAGGCTCTACTTGGGTCCGTTATCTCGCTGCGCCACCTGATTCCGGCAGTCGTTAGGCATCGTGACAGTGAACGAGCTACGATGACAAGGCGAGCCCCTTAAGTGCTCTGCACTCAGGAGCACGGAAACGAACGTTGGTAATACGAATAAAAATAGCGAAAACGGACCAACTCTGCGCTACGCCTTGCAACTGCGGAAAACTACATAGTTGACGATGTAAAGGCACTTAATCCCTATTACGGTTTAACGTTACATCATTTGTCAAAGAAACAAAAGTAGGCTTGAAAACAAAAAATTAACCTAACGCCCTTGGCTGCTGATAGTCAAATCTGGCTGTAAAGAACTCACACTTTATAGACAAGCAGAACGCCACGCATTAGTATTCTCTGAATTTCTGCAGATTTTACCTGTATTGCCATTGAACCGTAGGGCTTCTGGTAGGCCAGTATTTCCCTAATGTGGATTTATATGGGTACAATCGAATTCCAATCTGGACTTTGATGGATACAATCATATTCCATTTCCAATACACCGTGCCAAAAAGTCTAGATTTCTTTTCTGCAGATAACACATGCCTCATAATTTTGGGTATACTTCCCCACAGATATCTCCGTTTTCAAACAGTTTTCTGTAGCCACAAAAATAAAAGCTTCTTTCTTGAAGTTATAGTACAGATTTTCATTTTTGGTATTGCATTTCTCGGATCTGTGCATCTCTAACTTTTACTACTCATTCTTTTTTCCTGCATTAATTCATTCGTTTCCGTCTGCCTTGCCACGTTTTGCTGCTGTTGTATTGACTGCCTTTGTTTCTTCTTTGTTCCTTACATATTCCCACGTTAACCTTGTAGTCACTATTTGCCACTGCGCGTTCACGCTTTTCATGTAGAGGTTCTTAAACACTTCAGCTGTCCACTTACGTGGGCCTCTCCTCAAAACATAATTTACTCTAAGCTCGATCTTCACACGACGCCCCGGCTATCCATGCTTCCCTTCGCTGCTTCGCCAGCAGTTGTTTTGCCATGCACGCTTGAAGCCAAACGCCCTGCCGTTCTCGGGTTCACTCTGCAGCTCGTCTCTGTAAAGCTGGCTTTTCCGAGCACAAAACGTATTGCGCGAAGCCTACTTATAAAAAAACTTGTATACTGACGCTTTCGTTAGAATCAGTACAGTGGCTTAAACTGTACAAATTTCAATCGGGTCAGCAAAAGCATACATGCGTGGATACAGTCCGAGCGAAACACCACACACGCACAGGCACGCACGCACAAAGAGCCAGGTGAACTGCGTACTATACACACCTCAGGCAGGTTCACAAAGTTTTCTCGCATACACGTTGTGTTTGCTACCACCGTGAGATTGGCTTCGTCGAGGTACCAACACGAGGCCACGTCGTCGGATATCGGCTTGATCTGCAACGAAGCCGGATCAAGTGTTCAGGCCGACACGTCCTCCCTCCGATGCGTTGCGAAGCCCAACACAACGAACGCAATTCTTTAGGCAATGATCTCTGATTTGAAATAAAATTTGGCGTGAACAGCCTTTTCCCGCTGGCTGCGAGGAAAAATAGAATGCAAATGTTGGACGCGCATTTAGAACCCGTGGTTCCACTTGCAGCATTCTGTTTCACGGTGTGTTGTATTTTACTCCTGGGGTTACTCGTAATCGGGCCATTCAGTTGACATGATGGCTGTTGTTGTAGGATTGCATGGTTCGAGTCCTCGATTGTTTGGGGTAGGTTTTACCATACCACGAACAAAACAAAAAGAATTGCTCCCGCACACCGCCGATTCCCCGAGAGCCCTGAGAGATCAAGAGGCGTTGTACTCACCGCCGATGCCATGCAGCAGACGTACACAATGATTAAAATTACAATTGAAATAACTTGACTATGCAATCTGTTCCCCGTAAGCTTCTCGGAAATCTTGTAACATTTGGAAGGAATCACAGCTGTGAAGATCTGAAAGGAAAGTTTCAGTCAAGTGTATCATGTATAAGTCCAAGAGACACATTCGGCCAAAGCTAAAATGTGTCGATATGGTTGATTGATTGATTGATTGATTGATTGATTGATTGATTGATTGATTGATTGATTGATTGATTGATTGATTGATTGATTGATTGATTGATTGATTGATTGATTGATTGATTGATTGCGGGGTTTAATGCGCCGAGCCCCTTCACCTGGGCTATGAGGCACACGCCGTAGTGGAGGGCTCCGCATTAATTTTCACCAACCTCGACACACGGGCGTTTTCGCTTTTCGCCTACACCAGAAAAGCGGGCGCCGCGGCCGGGAATCAAACTCGCGGCCTTCGGCGCTCAGCAGAACAATGCCATAGCCACAGGGCCACAGCGGCGGGTAAATGTGTTCGATGTTCCCCATGATATTATCCCCGCTCACATCTCATTTGACCCGCGCCAGCTACAATAACAACATGCTGTCGTGGGCGCGCAGTTCCAAGCAGGTTGTAGTGGAAATGGCGCTCGAAAAGGTGCGCCGACGGTCGCCATCTTGCCGTGGGCAGAAAACTCATACCGTAGTAGCAGACGCATTGCACCCGTCGCATCATGTACTTGTTTTTGCGGCGGGTTACGTTATATTTTTGCTTCCGTTCTTTTTTATTTTGTTTTGTTTTGTTTTGCAAGTTGATTCTCTCATGCGGCTAGCTTCAAGCGCACCGAGCTTTTCTTGCGCGCTTTCATTTCGACGCACGTGGTTTCGGTTATGCTCCCCTCTTCGTGTTTCTAGTTAAGCGCTACGCACGTCTCTTGTGCGTGCGCCGGTGGCCGCACACATCTGCTAATTATTTACATTCTTGGGCGCAAACAACTAAAATAAATAGAAGACACAATGACATTTTTTTTCTGCCCCATGTGTCGTTCTTCCGAGTTCTCTCTTGCCAAAGGGCAGAACTCGCGTTCCTTCGATCGTCGTTCGCAGATGGATGCTCCAAAGGTGTAGAAAGCAGAAATGCACTGCTTGTGCGTCGTGTTCGGCTGCACTAATCGCGCGACGAAGACGTTGGGGATCACCTTTCATATGTAAGTACTGAGGGTCTCTGTTTGTTTTGGGTCTCGAGGGCATTAATTATAACGTTATAAGTGCACACTTGCCCGCCATTTGTGCGTGATGTAAAGGGGAAATTCGCCGTAGCACCTGCCGTCCGCTTACTGAGCATACTGTAAGCGCTTGTTTACTCAGATATGCGAATGTTTTCGCTCGCAGTTGTGGTGGTCCTGTAGTTGCTTGACTGCGCGTAATCAGGTTTGTAAATATGTGGGCCGCAAATTGTTTTTCCGCGCTAATTTAAATACAGAGTATTCCTCAGACAGTTACCGTCAGAAATCAAGGCACTCTTGTTTAATATATTTCATTTGCATCCGGCCCTACATGAATACTGTGACGTTCTCGTTAGCGCTGTTTCGTAGAAGTCTTTGATGCTCCACAATGCTCTTCCGCGTTCTTCGACCGCGTGATTTTCTTATCAATAGCACGCTGCTCGCGTACGAACGTGCGCCGTCAACGAGGTTGTGAATATGATTGAGTAACCTCCTGCGCGTAGTTTTCTTATCAATAGCACGCTACTATCATGCGAACATGCGCGGTTATCTAGTCATGCATTCAATTAAGTAACCTTCTGGATTTGAAAAATAAAGAAAATCAATGCGAGTGAGACATGTACGTGTGATGATCATGCTTTCTGTAAAGTGCGCACTAACTAAAAAAAACTGCTTTAATGAGTTTCAGTGTGTGCCTAATCCATTTTGCAAAATACGATTAAAAAGCTGAAAATAGACCCGCCGCGGTGGCTCAGTGGCTAAGGCATTGTGCTGCTCATTCCTAGAACACGAATTCGATTCCAGGCCGCGGCAGCGGCTTTTCTGCTGAAGGCAAAAAGCGAAAACGCTTTCGGCGAGATTTCGAGATTTCGGCGCGTGTTAAAAATCCCCAGGTGGTCAAAATTAATCCGGAGCCCTCCACTACGGCGCGCCTCATCGCCTGCGTTGCGTCGGCGAGTTAAACCCCACAATCAAGATTTCGAGATTTCGGCGCACGTTAAAAATCCCCAGGTGGTCAAAATGAATCCGGAGCCCTCCACTACGGCGCGCCTCATCGCCTGCGTTGCGTCGGCGAGTTAAACCCTACAATCAATCAATCAATCAATCAATCAATCAATCAATCAATCAATCAATCAATCAATCAATCAATCAATCAATCAATCAATCAATCAATCAATCAATCAATCAATCAATCAATAAATCAATCAATCAATCAAAAGCTCGAGCTTAATTTGGTCTTCTTCGGCAACGGCAAAACTGGGCATGTCTTTTAAACCAGAAAACGTGCATGTGCAGTACATATAAAGATTGCAATATCCTGATGCATATGATTCCTTGCAGTACTGCCTAAAAACCATTCGAATTGCTAAACTATGTCTACAGAGCTTGCTTGGGTGTGAGAGCTGCGTTATTACTCATTAATCATTAATGAATAAGCATTCATTATTCCAGGCATGCCGCTAAAAGAAACAAGCGTCAAATAATCGCGCTGTCGCGTGTCCTGCACTTTCAGCGTGAAATCACGGCCAACAGTAACCTTATAATGCTGCATCTCTCGCCATGGCGTGCAACATGAGGCAATTTTAATGTTAAGGGGGGCGGCCTATAGCCTTAGATATACAGAATAAACGTTTATTGAAATAAAAGAAGGGGGCAAGCGTTACGCGTTTTCCCGTGGTGACAGCTCTGTTCCCCACCATAAGATATACACACGCGAACTCGCTGCTTGAACCATATCTTACGTCAATACCTTCCGCGTAAGGTAAAATTCAGGCTGCCCTCAAATATCGCAATCGATAAACCAGCTTACCCATCGTTTTCTCCCTTGTAAAGCCAAAAAAAAACACGACCTCACTTCAACGTCCCTGCCGGCCTTTTCTGCCCACGGCAATATGGCCGCCGACCGGTTCGCCCGGCTTCACCTCCTCGCGTTGCCGCTATGGGCGGCCTCCACTCCAGGAATTTTATACAACCTCCTCGAGTTCACTATGGTTTGGCCCAATTTTTCTGCTGCGAATTTTTAAAGGCGTAATTTGTGAATCGCTCTCAATGCGGTGCCACTCGCGGTTGAAATTATTTTGAAGTGCACGCAAAAATTGTCACCTGGCTCGTATACAACGCGTACAAAATGCGGCCCGTGACACGGCTCGCCTTATAAGCTGGAAGGGTGTTCGGTCAACGTCGCAACGAGCAGATTTAGTAATTTTGCGCCATTTTTGCACTGTGCGGTAGCCAAGGCCCACTAATCTCGAAACATTACTCGTAACTTACACTGGTCTTACAAGGCGTTGCTCAGCCGAGCCGAAGGACGCAGGTTCGATCCCGGCAACGGCGGCAGCTTTTCAAATGTAGGCGAAAAGTGTTGAGATTTAGGTGAAAAGTCCCCGGATGGCCTAAATCAATCCCTAGCCTTCCACTATGGCGTACCCTATAGCCAAGGGGTAGCTTCGGCACGTTAAAGCGCCAATATTTGAACCCACACTGGAAGATTGGTTAAGATGGGCCGAAAACAAGAACGTCGCCTCGCCGTTTTTTCGCCGCTCATGTTCATGATTAGCAGCGCTATTACTGCCGCGTATATTTTTCGTATGTCACGTTACGGTTGGCACTGCCCTGTTAGGGTCATCACCATCATCGTCAACAGCCTACTTAGGTGCGCTGCAGGACTAAGCCCTCTCCCATCGACCTCCAACGGCTCCTGTCCTGCCCTGCGGCAGTCCATTGTCTGCTCCGAATTTCTCTGTTTCGCCTCTCCATCGCGCCTTCCCCTTGATTCCAGATCCGTCTCTCGGTGTCCACCCCGGTGGTCCACCCGTTGTCGTTTCGTATCAGTATACATGGCCAGCCCAAGTCAATTTCTTTTTCTTTATTTAAACTGTGATATCGCCCACTCGAGTTTGCACTCTGATCCAGGTACAACTCGAGTTCCTGATCCAGAACCTCGTTTCCTGTCCCTTATTGACGATCGCGCGGGAAAGTCGCTCGGCCATGTCGCATGTGTCGCATCGCTTGGCAAGCTGTCTAACACGCGCAACTAAACAAAGAAAATAATTTGCTATGGTAACGGCTGATGGTCGAAGTCCCACCAAAAATTCTAGAACTGCAAAAGATTTTTCCGCGATTTGTACAAAACAAAATTCCAACATCGAACTGCCTGAACGAATATGTGCATATACGGTTCTGTCTCCGCCGCATGAGCGCGCGCGCACAGGTAAAAACAAAAAACAAAAAAACAAAAAAAAAACAACGTTGGCTCCATTTCATGCAAACTTATTTCATTCTCGCAAAAAAATAAATCGAAAGCCAAGAACAATATTAGTTTTTGCTTGCTACAAAATTGACCTGTCGCTGTTTTCAAGTCTCGGCAGTGCCTAGGTGCTACCTGTTCTTCGTACCGATAGGCTTAAACACATGCCCACAGAATTTCGGGCCCTCAAAATGACATCGTTATGGCGTTACTATGCTAATGTTCCTTTCTCACTTTTAATATTGGGCTGAATGCCTCATAGACCCCACTGAAAGCATGCGGCAGGCTTTGCGAAGACAAAAAGTTTTGCCTTGCCACTGCTTCCAAGGTAATAACATTCGTGCATCGTTTTGTTAATAAGTGAAAGCTGGGTTCTTACCTCTAGATGCAGGCACAAGATGATACATATGACCATTATAATAAGAGCGATTCCTCCTATTTGGATGAATACCCGAATCCACGACCTGCGAAAGGGAACCGTGAATTTTTTACATGACATGGAAAAAATTCCTCGTTTCTCGTCAGACTAAAGACACGGATGGCCTGACGGCGGTCCTCAGCCCCCTACACACGGGGCTGAGAGCCAGCGCCGCCAATGTACTACAGGGTCGCACATCTTTCGGTGCGACCCCGTGAAGGCATTTCCTGGAATTTACAGCGCAAAAGACAAAGACGATCCCTTAAGGTCTATTACCGAAGGGCTACTTAAAGGGACTCTGCAACACTTCTTCCAGCTTATTTATATATACCAAAAGCTTTCAGAACGTTGCCAACAAGTGCACCGAGTACTTATAAACAGCGGCGGTAGGGGGGGGGGGGGGGGTACCTCAGGCAAAAATTACAACTCTACGCTGATCAGATGAAGCTTTTTCTCTCTTTCCCGGTCAGAACTGTTTGCGCGCTCGAATGACGTCATTCGAACGATGCCGCGGCTGTTGGCCGGCTTCCTTCCTGTCGCAGCAATGCACGCATTCGATTGCCACTTTAAAGGAAATCGCCACAAAAGCAAAACAGAAGCGGGAAGGCGTATCTGCTGCGACAGGCAAAGCACGCACTGCCACTCCGTGTTGGCGACTTCATAGCCATAACTAGCTATAACTAAAGCTGTAGGGAGGGGCGAGGAGCGCTCCCGCTCAAGCTGCGGCTCTAGACACGTGCGAGCGTACTCGTGACAGAGAACGCCCGTAATTATGCAGGCGAGGAAGAAGAAGCACACGGCGCGGGGCACTTCACTACCAGCGAGGCACCCACCGTTGCTGCCTTTGAAAAGGCAAATGAAACGAATGTCGCATCGCCCTTTGCGTGTATATGGCGCGAATGTGAAAATTTTGCAAATAAATTCCGAATAAACGCCGCGCAAATGTCACCAAAACCCTACGCATCATGTCGCGCGATCGTCCCAGATTTTCTGTTTTCCCTTCGCAAGTTGGCCCTCAAAGCTGGGCCATAAATTGGATGTCTTTACTTTCCATTGCATTTTATTATTTCACTAGGAGTATAAAGGCAGGGGCTAATTGCTCGTTTTGTTATTGTCTGGTCGAAATGTGATCATTAAAACAGTCAGTAACGTGACAAGAGTGAAGGAGAGCGGACACTTCTGCAGCGGACACTTACAGATCCAGGATGATCATGTGTATGATAAATATGAACACCAACACCACTTCTGCGCACACGATGTACACGCCGAGCATGGGGTCCGGTTCCTTCATGTACTGCAAAGACAAAGGAAAGCGAGCGAGAAAAGCGCTATTTGAGGAGTGGTTGTAGCAAAAAGAAAGCCACAAAGAAGCGATCTGGGCGACACCAAGCCTAAATACATGAAAATGCATCACACATTATCGATTGATAGCAGCATTGCCAGTTCAGCTATCCTCCCTCAAAGTGACCGGGGGTTTTGGGGAGGAATAGGGACGTAGAACCAGCGAATACACGAGCATGCAGATAGAATTACAAGATGCTCTTGTTTCCGTCGCACTGCATTACGCATTTTTATTTACTTGAACGACTGCTTAGGAACGCTGAAGTAGAACAGCGGGTCTGTCCTTTACGCTGTACACGTCTGAAATCGAAGCCTCTATCCAGCTCTTTACCTAAAGCGCCTTATCCCGCAATGGCAGCGCTCTCTTTTCTTACATCCACGTTGTCGCTCATGATTTTCCGATGCACACATCCCGCTGAAACGCACAAAAATGGCTGCATTCAGAACCCCTTTTGCATCGGGTCAGAACCTGCGTTTAATATAATTGCCTAACCTTGGAAACGTTCCCGCGTGACATAGTGTTTTTTTATTGTTATTGGCAAGACAAACTGCGAATTGTTGTCGCAAAAGTTATTCGTGCGCGAGGGCAGTGTGCCTACACGCCTGCTTTAACGGGCGGATTGTTCAGCCTGCGCATTGTCACGCACAACTCCTACATGTTTCGTATTACCAGAGGCCAAGCCGGAAGGCATCGTCATATTCGCAGACGATTCGTCGCATGCATATATAACGGCGGAGGTCCATAAGCCGAGCCGGTGGCAAATAAAAAGCCGAGACTACGGCCAGATAGCGTTTATTATGTGAATTCAGTAAGAAATTGCTCCTGCAGTAAATAATTGCGAACTCAAAGGAAAGGAAAGCTACGGGATCCCTTCTGATACACCATTCGGGCGACAACCTCGCAGAGGCGGATCTGTGGCCAGGCTCTGGCCGGGGGAATGGCGTTGATTAAGGCGATGATGATACAACAACAACAACAACAACAACAACAACAACAACAACAACAACAACAACAATAATAATAATAATAATAATAATAATAATAATAATAATATTAATAATAATAATAATATAACAAAAGTAAGAAATCGCGTTCATTTACGCGACCAGGGAAAGCCGATAGGCCCTTGTGGGAACCCGAAAAATAATAATTCATAATATATATATATATATATATATATATATATATATATATATATATATATATATATATATATTACTAGTATTTTCGTTAGTATTTGAATTGCAATAGTACGAAGCAGACAACGTTGGTGAGTATGTCCACGAAAACTGAGTGAAAACGTGTGTAGCCACTGTGACTGCAGTGGAACTCCATGGCCAGGACAAAAATTCCATAATCTATTTATTCACCCTCGCACGCATGCAAACAAATAAGGCACAACGATATATCAAATGTGTCACGTATATACAGAACTCTCATAGCTTGAGATTTATCAAATGGAACTAATTTCCATCTGCTGTTTGTAATCGCTGGAACTGCATTGACGGTTAGAATCAACACACTTGGCAGATCTGCTATTTCGATAATTGGTTGGACTGACATGAAATAATATTAGCACGGCCGTAATTGATTCATTATAAGTACGTAAATATCGTCGTATGTGGGAATAAACTTTTATGCTCAACAAATGTTTTCCAATGCAAAACCACCTCCAAGGAGGCCCGGAGCCGCCGAGCATTACGGGCAGCATGATGCGGAACGACCCGCATGCACCACATTCTGGGGACTGTTTTTTGAAAGATCAAAAAAAAAAAAAAAAGCAAAGAGCTGGACGCCGCTTGCTTCCCATGTCTGGAAATGTGAAATAGAAGGGATTGTTTGCACGGCCATGCAGGGGGCACGCAGGAAAAATACAAGTTTGTTTTATTCGAAAGATTTCGTGTTTCATAGTGCCCCCAGCGCTTGCCCGGCAGCAAACGATGCCGTATTCACTGAGAAATTAATCAATTTAGGTTAAAATTTTGATTCTCCCGCCAAATAGTGTGTTTTTTCATGACATCTGCCACGAAGTCACAATGGCGGGTGTTCAAACGAACTTCCAGTACGTCATTAGGCTCGGCAGCCTTTCTTTCCGTGAGTCCTTCCAGATGGCGCTACCGTACGCAACCGGGAAAGAGTTGTGCAAAATTTTTGACCGGGAGGCCATCACAATCTCCTCAGTAGCTGAGACGCACCTTCGGGGCTCTGAGGAACCTCCGATACACAGCATTGGCATTGGACGCGTTGCAACCGGGAAGCTGACTGCAGGGGTGGAGGGGTGGGCGCGCTGTGGCCACACGGCGGTGCATGCGCGAGATTGGAAGGATCGTGCCGGGAACATCTATGGATCACCGGAAACATCTTTGGTAGGCCCAAGGTCATCGGTGTTGCATACTTAGCTGTCACCCAAGGGCCACCTGACGGCAACTGCAACATAGTGTTATCGATCAGATTTAGGGGAAATCCTTAAGGTGGGGTAAGTTTCTGTGAAGGAAAATTTGACATCCACGCCAATGCTGCATTGAGGTAGATGTCAAATTTTCCTTCACACATATTGCAATGCATGGGACGGGATGTGGCACGGTGGGGAGCCAACAAACAAATGCTGCTGGTGGGAGACTTCGACGGGCACATTCGGGCCATCGATGGGTTCCGGGACTGACTGAAGAGCTCTCTCTCGAGATAGCCAACCAGCGCGGCGACTGTGAAGGTAACTTTTACGTGGTGTGCTCGCAACAGTCGTAGCTGCATTGACTACGCACTGATATCGTCTTCACTGGCAACACACATCAGACAAGTCCACATCGATGAAGGCGGTATCTTTAGCCTGGGTAGTGACCACAATCGAACCAAGCTGTCATTCTCCTCATCGCCCCACCAAAAACGTGTGCGACAGCCTTGAAAACCTGCAAAGCGCTATCTGCCGGCACTTGCGCATACACGACAATTGCCAACGAATTCGAATCCAGCCCCATCCACGCAAGGAAGGCAACATACTCCGAGTTTGTCGATGAGCTGTCGATGAGTTTGTCGAAGAGAATGATGCGCAAGCATGAGGTTCGCACAGATTCTTGTGGGGGTCTTCAACGAAAGCAGTGGTGGGACAACGAAATCAAAGAGGCCGTTGAAAAGCGGCGTGCGGCAAACCGGGCACACAGGTATACGCAGTGAAAAATCTCACAGCCAGTGAATGCCTCCTTGCGAGGGAAGAGTACCTGCGCTGCAAACGAGCAATGCAACAGCTTGTCCAATGCAAAATCACAGAAAACGACCAAAGGCAACTGGAAGAGATCACTACAGCAGGCCACCGCAGCGCACGGAATTGTTTTTGACTTTTGTTTCTTCGCTCGACCGCAAATCACCA
Source organism: Haemaphysalis longicornis (assembly GCF_048455015.1). Taxonomy (NCBI): domain Eukaryota; kingdom Metazoa; phylum Arthropoda; class Arachnida; order Ixodida; family Ixodidae; genus Haemaphysalis; species Haemaphysalis longicornis. The sequence goes on along the minus strand of NW_027526295.1, from coordinate 289,902,524 downwards.
CTGCCAACGCTCCGAGATGAAATGACGGGTGACGCGGTGCTTGAGCTTCGTCGGCACCTAACAACACATCTTGAGAGAATCTTTGAAAATACGACACCCAACCAACGTGACGTACAACACAGAGCCAGCCCTGTAGGAGAGCCGCCAAGCGAACACGACTCATACATGGTCGACTGCCAACGGAAGGTGACACCGCAGGCCTTAAAACGTGCTCTTACTCGCACTGAGGTGCACACGACAAGCGGACTCGATGGCATCCCTGCGGAACTGGTCAAGTGTCTGGGGGAAGTGGCGCAAGCCCACATTGCAGCAATCTTCACCGGCATAATCCATGGCGACCCCATCCCAGAGGCATGGCTACTGGGAAAACTGTCATTAATACCAAAGAAAGGCGGTGACAGCAGCCTTCTCAGGGATCACAGGCCACTCACAGTCACCAGTGAGCTGTATAGGCTTTTTGCCCAAGTGCTTAAGGCTTGGATGAGCGCATGGGCGGAGCAAAGTGGTCACTTGACAGAGCTGCAAAATGGATTCAGACGGGATTGTCGGGTTGAAGACAACCTGTTTGTGCTCTCCCAGTGCATAGAAATCGCAAAAAAGAATCCCGGGCCTTGGAAACATGCTTTATGGACGTCCCTAAGGCATATGACAACGTCCCACACGACCTTATGCTGCAACACATGAGCGAGCTGGCTATGCCATCCAAATGGATTGCCAATCGCACAGCTGGGCATATAACAAGTTCTGTTGCGGGAAATGAGTAGTGGGTCCCATGGCCATTCCCACCTTTTTTAATGCGATATATTGCTCTACGGCATAACAGGTAGGTTTAAAGGTACAACATTGCCCCAGTATCCTGCAGAAAGCCAAGAAGAGACCGGTACTGGGGTCCCCATATCCAACGCTTAAGATCGGGGGGTCTCCCAGGATGGAGCCCTGTGCCTCGGAGGTGTTGGATTCTGGCGTTTCTAAGACCTGAATAAGTCCACAACAGGTGTTCAACGTCAGCTTCTGGCGCAGGAGTCACACAGAAGGGCAGGTGTCCGCCTTTTTTCCTAATTTTATAGCTCATTTGAGCGAAGTGTGCGTTAGAAGTATTGCCAGTATATTTCTAACGAGGCAATCTTTCGCATGAACTAAACTTGTGTTTTGTCTGCATGGCCGGCAAATGCAAACGCAAATTAGGCCGGGCTTATAAGCTTGCCGAACGGGCTATTTGCGCTTAAATGCAATGCTTATCCAGTTTGCAGCAGTAAGAATGGTGGGTAAACAATGAAAATTACGAAAATAAAATACACATAAAATACCGAAGGGCACTGCTGTTGGTACCGGGCGCACTATGCTTGTTTTCGCTGCAAAGCAGTCCGCCGCTTTGGAGTTGTCTTACACGACACTGGCCAATTGGCGTAAGCGACGTTGTCTTACGTGACCCTGTTTGTCGAGCATACTCCGTGTTTCACGAAATGATTACTTTCTACCATAACAAAAAAAGCCAGGAGCAAATACGGTCACAAACAAGGCAACGGCGGACTACGTTCCGCGGGTAACTATGGTAGCGCCATCTGGGAGGACTGACGGTAAGCAATGTTAAGGCAAGAGAAGACAGGCAGCGGGGTACAGTGTCATGGATGAACGCAACGGGGTTCTCAGCTTTAATCATAGGCGTTCGCACAGGGGGGGCAGGGGGGGGCGGCCACCCCCCCCTAATCATCTGAAGGGGGCGCCAAATTTGCCCCATGCCTTGCCGATGTAACACATGAAAGTAAAATTTCTGCTCAGAAATATTTTGTGTGTTGCAATTCCATCACATTGAAATAAAATTTATAACCATCCCTCTTTGCACTGCGTTCGCACCGCAGGCCTTC